>NW_023270320.1:8897955-9633925 GCF_011800145.1 Mirounga leonina
CTGGAAGGGGGGGTCGCTCGTGGCTTGCAACGGGAAATAAACGCACTCACCAGATTTAAACTACCTCACCTAAGCACTGTTCAGTGGAGTTGAAAATGAGCGTAGTTAAACTCCGGGAATCGGAGTCAGAAGTCCCATTGTCTTCACTCCACTGATTTATTGTGTGACACAAATACTCTGCCTTGGATGTTCTCACATCTGTGGATCTGGGATAATGATTCTTTTGTTGGTCTGCCTAGAAATATGGAAGCAGAAATATAACATGCCGAGGGGTCTCTTGGGCAATCACTTTTTTTTATTTTATTTTATTTATTTATTTTTTAAGATTTCATTTATTTATTTGAGAGAGAGAATGAGATAGAGAGCATGAGAGGGGGGAGGGTCAGAGAGAGAAGCAGACTCCCTGCTGATCAGGGAGCCCGACGTGGGACTCGATCCCGGGACTCCAGGATCCTGACCTGAGCCGAAGGCAGTCGCTTAACCAACTGAGCCACCCAGGCGCCCCGGGCAATCACTTTTAAAATGAAAAGACAGTTCCCATTTCAACAGGGAAATTCAATAACCAAAAGGTGAGTACATGTCATAATAAATAAGCAAATGAAAAGGCATTAGCATGTTTAAAGGAGAAAAATTTATTTGTGTAACACCTAGATTTGTGTCATTTTAAAAAAAAATCTATATGTTTGACCTGTTACTTCAAGCAAAATCAGAATGGACTGCTGTACTGGCTGAATCATTCCATGTTATATTGCTTTTCTGCACACTAACTTTTTTCAAATGGCTCTGTTGGAGAAAATAAATCATTTGTACAATCCACTCCTTAACCACATCAATCCTACTTAAAATGTATATCCAAACCTAATGCAAGAACCCAAACTCATCTTGCCCCACTGAATCTGATACAAAAATCACTCCGCACATCCTTTCTTAACCAAGTTCTAGATGTTAACTCTTAATAGCTGACCCCACATTCAAATGGTTCATTTTAAAGAACCCTCAGATTGCCAAGTTCCATCTCAACGATAACAGAGCTTGCCAACAGACCATGGATGTTAAAAGGTGCACAATTATTGTCATACATTTATCGGCTGCCTTCCAAATGAAGTTTGTCTACAACAGAGGCAAAACACTATGTAGCATGTTATTGTTAGTAAATCAAGGTCACACACACTTTCTTCTCTCCCAGATGGAAAAATCACAATAGTTACTGCTGACTTGATTCTTATTATGAGAAAGGAAATGCCATCAGTGAAAATACTTACTACAACACAACAAAAGTAGACCGTGAGGCCACCTGTGTTTTCTTCACACATTTATCCAATTAGATATTTTTAGGGTTATCTTCAACTTACCCTCTGGCTAGGACTGGCTAACAGTTGCTGGGATTTACATTGTCCAAGCTTTCATAGATCAACTTGTTTATGAAATACTGATTAAAACAAATGAAAGATTTAAATGGGCTCCGAATTAGTCATGTTTAAGTGAAAACAAAACAAAAATCAATGCAGTACAATATGAAAGGTTTTTGTTTGTTTGTTTTTTGTTTGTTTTTGGCTGAGCTATCTACTTCTTTTTTTTTATCTTACTCCCTACATCTCCTTTCTGTGCTCAAAATCTGGTTCTTTTTCTAATTTAGTAATTAATTTAACAAAAAAGCCAGCAGGTGCAATCCCTAGACCAAGTTAATCTTCCTATGGTTATGCCTGACACTTCTTGGTACCTTGGAATCTTGCATCATATAAAGGAGACAGCAACAGTAGCAACAATAACAAAACTTAACTTCGCTGAGTACCTTACAGTGTGCAAGGTACATTCCCAGAGGAAATCAAATCCAGATCTTTTCATAGTAACTCAGTTATCTTCCTAATCCCATTGTGGTTCACTTTTCTGATGCATAAAAAAATTCTAAATTTTAAGTAGTTTACACAGTCAACCATAGGAAAATAGGGAGCGTAAAAGGGAAACGAGCTATCGTGGGCTTCATAACTGTTGGTGTTAACTGTTGAAATACTCAGGGCAACAAAAGATGTAACTAAAAGTGGACACAAAAATCAGGAAAGTAGCAGAAACAGCAGATGACTGGAAAATGAAAAGAACGCCCTGGGTAATTCTCCATCAGCAAGTGGGAGGGCACCGCATGCACCCTCCATGGCCATTGTATAAGAGAAGTGTATAGCTACCTAGTTGAAAAGGAGTCAGATGGAGAATATTCAGGAAACTGAAGAGTGACTGCTTTGGGAGGTAGGGGAAAACTAAGTGGACAGGGGACAGAAAGGTAGAATACTCTCTCCTCTCTGACTCACTTTATATAGATTTTAAATGGTTTTTACAGGTTTTTTATAGGTTACTTAATACATAAATAAATTAAAGAAAAAAGAAAAGAAGCCAGATGGATTGCATTGTCATAGACGGTCTGGAAATTTGCTTTTCAACCTTGACTTCACATTGGAATTATTGAGTCATATTGAGTCACTTGGTTATTCATTTAGAAAAAAATAAAGCAAGATCCTGAGGTTTGTCAGACCCTAAACATACACAATTATGTCAAGATCAGTTATAAATTTAGAAACAAACTATAAAACGATTAGCAGAAAATCTACAATAAATTTTTGTAATAATATTGGGTGGGACAGGCAAAATTTTATAAGCAGAATCTCCTAGATAATTTTGTTTTAATATGGTCATCTAGCTCCCAGAACTTCCCTTCCCCAAACACAATTCTGATTTGGCGGATTTGAGATGAGGTCCAGCCATTATGTACCTTACAGAAATTCCCTAGGTGATGTGGATTCACACTGCTAGTTGAGTGTTCTATTAAACACTGTGGTAGTTATTAGAGAGTATTTTCTAATAAATGACAAGAGATAGAGCAAAATAATGAATGAGTCTTCCTATTCAAGGCCCAGTGGGTATTTCCACATTCACTACTGAGACAGGAAAAAAAGATCAAGTTTATTATGATTTGGAAAACTGACCCATGAAGAGTTGAAAGAAAACTATGAATGAATGGAACAACCATTGCAACAGACAGAATTTCTTCAAAAGTAAATCCTAAAGCCTCCCACCTACATCAAAATTTGCATCAGTCCATGGTAAAATGTGACAACCAAGACAATGTATTTTTTTTTCAAGAAGCTCAACTTCCTCCAAAGTTTTCAACTTCCTCTGAAAATTGTGTCCTTTTTAATATTTTGGTTCTCAAATCTCTCAAAAATGAAATTATCCTGATAATAAATCATAGCTTTTGTTTTCATTGCGGAGTTTTAGATTGGTAAATAAGTAGCTGGAAGACCTATATTAGACTCACAACTGGGCTAGATGATTTTTTAATTAAATGAGACAAATGAAGATTGTAAGAAGAGTATATCAATGGTAGAAAAAGAAGACACTATAGTTGGAGAATAGATAAGACAGCATGCATTAGAACTACATGAGAACAGGTAATCGCCATAAATTTTAAACCTTAATGATCATGAAATCCCGCATTAAGACATAACAAGATAAATATTCAAGAAGACATGAAGAAGACATAAGAAAGATACAGTTCACGCCCTTGAGTGACTTATAATCACAATTTCATCAAGGGTTCTTGGATCTCTTTTAGATTTCCATGAGAATCTTGACTGCAGACCTTACAGTAAGATTAATATAATAGAGCTGGGGGGAGGGGGGTTGGGAAATTGAGCTAGAAGGATCGATGAAGGCTATGACAGGTGGTTCTCAGCATTAATGGAACTTTAAAACAACTTGGGGAACTTTTACAAACAAGCAACACATTGATAGTTGGATCCTATTCCAATCAAGAATCCGAGGATGGCACCAGGACACAGGTATCTTTTAAAAGCTCTCAAGATGATTCTAATGCACAGCCAGCATTAAGACCCAATGAGTAGATTCTATACTCTTGAAATTCTATATGCAGAAAATGTGTAGACCTATTCTACTAGGGAGAAAAAAAAAAAAAAAAAACACTCTTCTGCTACCAATTTAAGAGATGGATTCGAGCAGTTCCTCTTTCCTCCACTTTTTGTGATTTCTCAGGCCAGCCTCACTACTTTCACAGGGCATTTGAAAAGATCTTAGCCATTCTCTGAGTTGAATGGATGATTGGAGGAATTTGAAATAAGTATTTTGGGCTTTGCACATCATTACGAGCTCCCTGGGCAGAGAGACCCTTTCATCAAGATCAAATTGTCTCCTTTCACATCCTGTCACGTGACTTAGATGATGGCAGAAAGTCAAAGGGCAATCATGATCCTCCTCCCCACCTGCCGCCATCCTCCTCCTCCTCGGCACCCCATTTAGCACCCGTGTGCAGAATGGCAATAGCTGCTATTTTCACATTGAGAATGCAGCAGCAAAAGGCTCCTGGTAGCATAGGGCTTCTGTCTGTATTCTTAATGAGTTTAAGAGGGGAGAGAACAAACAGCTGAATGTTTTGTTTTGTTGCAGAGTCTGTTAAAACCCTAGCTTCCAGATGTCCATCTCCAAGTCTCCAATTCGCCTAGGACTGCAAAGAAGTGGAGGTGCGGGTGGGGGGCGCGGCGCGGGATCAAAATCCCTCATTAGAAAACCTGAGAGGGGTATCTTAAGAAATCTAAAATGCAGGGAGATGGGACACAGCTAATGTAGATTTCATTTTGCACCGTCTGCACAGTGCAATTCACAGTTGTCCTTCGAAGTAAACAGGCCAATACTGGCAAACTTCGTATGCAGCTCCAAGCATTAATCCACTACATGGTATGCTCAGAGCCACTCAGTGTAAACAAAAAAACTACCTTAATAGTGAAACTCAACAGAACCAGGTCATTTTATATGCTGAAAAGGAAGCCAGTGAGACCCGCACGTGTGTTATGAAGCTCTTTCTGTGTAGACTGCGTACTCACCTCCCTCTCGAAAAGTTTTCTGCAGCTCTCCATGGAATTAGAGTTAGGTTCTGTTTCTAGATGACTAATCCCAGGAGTTGGAATAAGTACCTAACTAGCTGTGCATGGCAAACAGGTATGCACCAGGGCGGTACCCCCTACCTGATAACAAGCAGACTGCCCAGTAGGAAAGGCCCATCACAACAAGGAGCTGAGTGGCAAATCCACCCCTGTCTTATCTTATTGTGAGGATTTCCTTTCCAAAAGGCTGAGCACTTTATTTACATGGATTGATTCATTTTTTTTAAGATTCCCATTCCTAAAAAGGAAGACACCATGTTGTCGTGTTAACGATGATAAAACCATGGCAGGGAGAGGTTAAGTACTCTGCCTGAGGTCATACAGAAACCCAACAGGATCTGAGATTAGAAGTCACATCTTTCAGATTTGTGGCTCATGTTTTTTGTTTTTTTTTTTTCTGTTATTACGTACAAAAAGCAAAGGACCTCGGCAATGCAAACAGTGAGCATCCTTAGCCCAAGGGAACATCTCTGAAGTTTCTGCCAAATCCTTTGTTTCTACTTAACCCAATAGTGCACATATTTTTAGCTTTATGATCGGATCAGAACAGCCAGTACCACCAATCTGTACAGAACACTATTACCGTCAGTGTGGACACTTTAAGGATGTTCTAACTGATGCCCATTGGAGGAGGGTTCTAAAAATAGGATGAGTGGCAGGAGCTCAGAGAATCTAACCATTAATACTGCACTGAAGATATATCCTGAAGCCTGGAAGGAGATGTAAAGAGAATACCAGACGTTGACCAGAGGCAGTTCAGTCACCAATAAATAACAAAGGCATAAAACCCATCAGGAAAACCAAGGAGGTCCACACAGCAGATAACAAACTTTTTCACTAAAAGATGTTCTGTTCATTGTGAAAGCCCTTCCTCTCTTTAATACTTCCCTAGTGTGACAGGGGCAGGACAGGACATAAGGTGACTCATGATCTATACTGTCATTTTTAATACAATTATTAAAAGCAGGTAAGAATCATTTTATTCATTCAGTCAAGGCACACCTATGGAACACTTTTTAATGCGATACGCAAAGAACCGTACTGGGTACTACGGAGATACATTGGTAAACAAAGCAAACACAATCTTTGCCATCCTGGCAATTACATTCAAGAGGAAGGAGAGAGGAAATAAGTATATATGTAATATAATGCTAGTGCTATATATAATATGAGATTTAAAGAAAACAGGGGCGCCTGGGTGGCTCAATCGGTTAAGCATCTGCCTTTAGCTCAGGTCATGATTTCAGGGTCCTGGGATCAAGCCCCACATCAGGCTCCCTGATCAACAGGGAGTCTGCTTCTCCCTCTCCCTCCTGTTCTCTCTCTCTCTCTCTCTCTCAACAAATAAATAAAATCTTTAAAAAAGAAAAGAAAAGAAAGCTAATGGAATCAAGGGTGTCAAGAGTGACAGGGGCTGTGTATAGAGGTAAGGTGGCCAGGGTGGACTTCTCAGGTGACATTCAACTTGAGATCTAAATGAGAAGTATTTCATTCACTCAGTCATTCATAAAAAATGGGGTCAGTGTCTATAAGGTGCCCAGCACTGTTCTGGGTAGTTCACATACATTAGAAAATGGCGTTCACAAAGCCTCTGCTCTATAAGAACTAGTTAGCGGTAGGAAAGGAAAGATGTAACAATGTCACTTTGAAATGAGGAATGGTATTCTGTAGTTTTATAGATAACTCGTGCAATTTGTGTTCTAGTCTACCTGTTTCTCCTTCAACTCAAGCAAGTCAAATCCACATACTTAAGAAATCATAAATGCAACAGGTTTAAACAGCTTCACTGGCAAATCTCAGGATGGACTTCATGTATTCTGAGACAGTAAGAGACATTTTACTCCAAGGTGAGTACAAACTTCTGAGGCCCTGAAGCACCTGAATGATTCATGTGCCACGAATAACCCATGTGCCATGGGTCACGGCTGGAAAAGCAAGTGTCCTGTGCCAGGAGGCCTCATTAAAATAAGCTGACACCTAGTTTCTGGTGATCTCTCTCTCAAGTCTGTGTTTTCCACCTGGATTACAGGAATAACAACATGAAGTAATGAAATCCTGATGGTGAGACTTAGCTACTGAATAGGTCTCCTTACTACGGGGGGAGGGGGGCTCAAGACAGCCTTCTCTCAAATCAAACACTGAAGCTAAGAGAAAGTCCAGTCACATTTCTGACTACAGCATACAAAGGAAACAAAAAACAGAGTTTCCATAGAAACAAAGAACTCAGCTTGAGGAAAATCTGAAAAGGCAGTCATTTAGGGCTTTGTCCTAAGAATCAGGAGATGGGGACTCTATTTACGCTTTTGCAACAATGTGTTGTGCAACCTTGGGCAAGTTACATAATCTCTCTGAGGCTCACTTTTCTCATCACTGCATTAATCACAGGAAGCTTTCAAATATCTCTGCAGAGTCCAGTTCAACCTGAGCAGCTCTGCTTTTATCTATTTTGACTGTATTTCTGAGTAAGATTTCATTTGAAATGTATGTGCCCTGATGAAAAAAAGAAAAACAATGTGATAATCACTGGAAGAGATGTTCTCTGAAGCCTCTTTCTACCCTGCGCCACCAGGAATTCTAACACCTCTCACACTTGCAGTCAGAGCTGGGCAGAGGAGGAGAAAACTTTCTGAAAAACAAAGTCTAATCCTGCCTCACACGTGCTACCTTCAGCTTTTCCAAGGATAAAAGAAGGTACCACCATGATCCCACCAAAATTTCGTTTGGCAACTGAGCACAGTAACCGTGCAGTGAGTGACCTGAAGGCTTCTTTTCTTTTCTTTTCTTTTTTTTTTTTTAAAAAAACTGCATAGTTTCTTTTACCCCAAAGGTTTCCCTTGAATAAAATGAAAGAGGAGAAAAGACAAAATCAATAGTATCTTGGCTAAGCTGCTGCTTTATCCGAGAAATAGTTATTGAATGCTTACTACATACCAGACACTAGTTGCTCTTGGAAGTTAACTAGATGTTCTCAAGTTAGAGCACAATCCTCAGTTAAATATAAATCCCAAACCTAAACAAATGGAGTTACTTGTGCTAATGGATTGGAATACTTATTGTTAAAATGTCAGTTCTTTCCAACCAATTTTATTTATAGATTCAACAAAATCCCAATCCCAGCAACTTTTTTATAGACATGGCAAGCTGAAGCTAAAATTTATAAGGAAAGGCAAAGGCACTAAATAGGCAACAATTCTGAAGAAGAACAAAGCCAGAGGACACACAACCCAGTTTCAAGACTTACAATAAAATGACAGTAATTAAGAGAAGGCAGTAGGTCAGGTGTCCGTTTATGGAATGAATAAGTGACAGGAATAAAAGGTATAGCATAAGGAATATAGTCAGTGATATTGTAATAGGGATGTATCCTGACAGATGGTAGGTTCACTTGTGGTGAACAGAGCATAATGTATAAACTTGTTGCATCACTATGTTGTACAAGGTGAAACTAATATAACACCGTGTGTCAACTACACTCAAATTTAAAGAGAGAGAGTGGGTGCCTGGGTGGCTCAGTTGGTTAAGCGACTGCCTTCGGCTCAGGTCATGATCCTGGAGTCCCGGGATCGAGTCCCGCATCGGGCTCCCTGCTCAGCAGGGGGTCTGCTTCTCCCTCTGACCTCTTCCCTCTCGTGCTCTCTGTCTCTCATTCTCTCTCTCTCAAATAAATAAATAAAATCTTAAAAAAAATTTAAAGAGAGAGAGAGAAAAGAGAAGGCAGTACTGGTGAAAACATAGAGATACAAAGCAATGGAACATGAAAGAGAACCACACAAATACAGTCAACACTTTGACAAAGTACAAAGGTAACCGAATGGAGAAAAGATAGTTTTTCAACAATTGGTGCTTTAACAGCTGGATATTCTATGTAAAAAAAAGAACCTGGGGCGCCTGGGTGGCTCAGTCGGTTAAAGCGTCCAACTCTTGACTTCGGCTCAGGTCATGATCTCAGGGTTGTGAGATCGAGCCCTGCATCAGGCTCTGTGCTGGGCGTGGAGCCTGCTTAAGAGTCTCTCTCTCCCTCTCCCTCTGCCCCTGACAGCCCCCCTCTATTAAAAAAAAAAAACTAAAAATATAAATCATACTTCATACAAAAATTAATTCAAAATGAATTACAGACCTACACATTTCTAGAAGAAAACAGGAGAAACTCCACATGGCCTCAGGTGGTTGATGCCAGTCATGATGTTAGATATGACATCAAAAGCCTGATCACAAAAGAAGAACTTGATAAATGAGGCTTCGTCAAAATTAAGAATTTTTGCTTTGCTAAACACAGAGAAAATAAAGACGAGACACAGACTGGGAGAAAATGTTTTCATATCACATATTCAGTTTAAAAAAAAGTGTATTCAGAGTGTGTGTGTGTGTATATATATGTGTATATATATACACATATATATACATATATATACATATATATACGTATATATACATATATATACATATATATATGTATATATATGTATAGTTAGAACTCTCAAAACTCAAGAAAACAAAAATCCCACTTTAAAACTGGGCCAAAGATTTGATCTACACATTTCAAAAAGCATTTAGAATAACATAAAACCGGGTGCCTGGGTGGCTCAGTTGGTTAAGCGACTGCCTTCGGCTCAGGTCATGATCCTGGAGTCCCGGGATCGAGTCCCGCATCGGGGTCCCTGCTCGGCAGGGAGTCTGCTTCTCCCTCTCCCGCTCCCCCCTCTTGTGCTCTTTCTCTCTCTCACTCTCTCTCTCAAATAAATAAATAAAATCTTTAAAAAAAAAATTATAGAATAACATAAAACCATAAGGAGATACTAGTTTCTACCTGTTGGAAGGCTAAGATTAAAACAAACAACAGAAGCTGGCAATGCCAAGGATGTGGAGAAGCGCCAGAAGGCTCACACACTGCCGGCAGGAATGCAAAATGCTAAAGAGCTATTCAGCTTTGAAAAGAGTCTGGAAGTTTTGGGGTCTTGGTTTTCATTTCAAATATACTTACCATATGAGGTAGCATTCCCTTCTAGATATTTAGCCAAGACAAATTAACTTAGGTCCACCCAAAATCCTGTGCGAGAATTTTTACAGCATCCTTATTCACAACGGCCCCAAAGTGTACACAATTCAAGTATCTCTCCAATGGAGACTGGATAAGCAAACGATAGTACATTCCCACGGTGGAACGCCACTCAGAAAAGAAAAGGAAGAAACCATGGGTATACATGCAACGATATGGATGAAACACAAAGGCATTAAGCCAAGTGAAAGAAACTAGGCTTAAAAGGCTACATATTCTATTTATTGGAGATTTTGGAAAATGCAAAGCTCCAGGGATCAGTGGTTGACAGTAGCCAACGGTGGAGTGTTTCCCTACAAAATGATGGCAGGAGGGAGATGTTTGGGGGATAACAGAAGTGCCCTGGATCTTGGGCACCTGGGTGGCTCAGTTGTTAAGCGTCTGCCTTCGGCTCAGGTCATGATCCCAGGTCCTGGGATCAAGCGCCGCATTGGGCTCCCTGCTCCGCGGGAAGCCTGCTTCTCCCTCTCCCACTCCCCCTGCTTGTGTTCCCTCTCTCGCTGTCTCTCTCTCTGTTGAAAAATAAATAAAATCTTTAAAAAAAAAAAAAAAAAGAAGAAGTGCCCTGGATCTTGAATGTCATGGTGATTACATGACTACACGTTTATCAAGATTCATGGAACCATGCATTTCACTGTTTGTAAATTAAAAATATATTTGAGGGCGCCTGGGTGGCTCAGTTGGTTAAGCGACTGCCTTCAGCTCAGGTCATGATCCTGGAGTCCCGGGATCGAGACCCGCATCGGGCTCCCTGCTCAGCGGGGAGTCTGCTTCTCCCTCTGACCCTCCCCCCTCTCATGTGCTCTCTCTCTCTCATTCTCTGTCTCAAATAAATAAAATCTTTGGGAAAAAAAAAGAAAAAGAAAACAAAAATAAAAATATATTTGAACCAACTTGAATGCATGGGCATCTATGACAGACGTAGATACAGGTACCGATTTCTCTACTTCTATTAAATCTCTGTCTAGTGACCTAGGAATCTAAATGTGTGGTTACATTGTGGAATTGTTTTTTCTGAAATCTTACCTGTGGATATGAGTTTTAAATCGTGCTGGCATTGGAGTGTGTAATATTTATGAACACACTTTTAATTTAATACAGGAAACATTCCTTCTGGTTCCCCCCACAACATTCCTTCTGGTGCCCTGTTAAGTAATATATTTTAGCCATGCTCTCAAAGCCATGTAAATGAACAGCCAAGCGTTAGTAGAAAGCAGTATCATCGGAGCTAACTGTCTGGATTTGGCTCCCCATGTAATCAAAGTTCAACACAACATGAAAAATTACACACACACACACACACACACACACACGGGCAAGCGGTTACTCCAATGGACCTTTATATTCTGTGCTTTTAATTTGCCTAATGTGAGTTGAGACCCTATTGGTATTAAAATAAGGATGTTTATTCCTGGATTGTTATTTATATGTCATAATTAAAAAATGAAACAGCAGGGGCGCCTGGGTGGCTAGGTCAATAAGCATCTGCCTTGGGCTCAGGTCATGATCCCGGGTCCTGGGATCGAACCCCACCTCAGGCTCCCTGCTCCGCGGGAAGCCTGCTTCTCCCTCTCCCACTCCCCCTGCTTGTGTTCCCTCTCTCACTGTGTCTCTCTCTGTCAAATAAATAAATAAAATCTTAAAAAAATAAAATAAAATAAATAAAACAGCAAAGAATTTTCAGGAATACAAGCAATTGCAAAGAAGGAATGTGAACCAAAGAGCTCTTTAGTCTTTAAATGATGAGTCAACTAAAATGATAACAAATATTGAAAACAAATGATTACATGTGAACATGTTTAAAATGGAGCCTAATTTTATAAAATATTTTGAGAAAAAGCACGTGTCTGAAATGATATGAGTGATCATAAACTTTCCTGAACAGAGAGCTGCTCCCAAATGATCTAAAAGTGGAAAAATAACTATAGTTTATTCTTCTGTTTTAAAACTTACATTTCTATAATATGGCTTTTGAGATATTTTTCAGAAAGTGATCAAATTCAAAAAAAAGAAAGAGAGGGAGAATGTGGCCAAATTCAATGTAATGGTGTGTTTCTGTCTGAAAGTATATTACTGGACAATCAAAAATACTTTATGCTCGGGGTACCCGGGTGGCTCAGTCTGTTAAGCGTCTGCCTTCAGCTCAGGTCATGATCCCGGGATCCTGGGATCGAGCCCCACATCTTTCCTGCTCCAGCTCTATCTCTCTCTCACTCACTCTCTCTCAAATAAATAAATAAAATCTTACATGCTCAAAAGTATTACTACCAAGTGTTTTTTACTGATACATATACACACATATACACTTTTTACTTATACATATACATACAGACACATATATATGGTAAGTTCATACAAACATATGTATACATATACCATATATTCCACATATATATTTAATCCTGGATATTTGAGTTCGTGGCGCAATGAAAATATTACTGGAATACAAGACCAATATAGTAGGAGACTATAATCTTAACTGTGGGACCTTGGAAAAGATATTTCTTTTTCCTTATCCTTTAATTTCCTAAATCTAGAGGGTCATTTCAAGTTCTAAAATTCTATCAAAGTCCTAAGGAAGCCCTTCATGGGAACTTAAGTACCTCCTGTTTCTTTCTCCCACCTGGACTCTGTTCCCCCTCCCTCAATACCAAAGTCTCTCAGGGAAATACACTGTCTGAAGCTGAGGCTACTTGTATCTTTCACTATTAAAACATTTTTAGAGCAAATGACTGTCTACACTGATCTTTCAGGACCAGCCCGTTATGACTGTGATAACACACAGTCCTGGAAAATTAAAGTAGCTAAGTTTTATCAAGGTAAATATATCCTTGAAAGCAATATTACTCATAATTCTTAAAAATATGTGTAACTTGTCAATACCTCAGTATGCAATGTAAAAATAATTAAGGTTTCCCAACTATTGTCACCTTTTGACATGGCATTCAACAGATACAATGGGAGAAGATTCAGTTACTGTTTTGTTTTGTTTTTGTTTTTGTTTTTAGATTTTATTTATTTATTTATTTGAGAAAAGAGTGCATGAGTGGGTGGAGGAGCAGAGGGAGAGAGAATCTGAAGCAGACTCCCTGCTGAGCACAGAGCCCCACTTGGGGCTTGATCTCACAACCTCGAGATCATGACCTGAGCCGAAAACAAAAGTCCCACGTTTAATGGATGGAGCCACCCACGCACCCGTTATTGTTTTTTTAAAACAATAAAAGGTAATTAGGGGTGCCTGGGTGGCTCAGTCGGTTAAGCCTCTGACTCTTGATCTCAGGGTCGTGAGTTCAAGCCCTGCGACGGGCTCCACACTGGGCATGGAGCCTACTTCGACTAAAAAAAAACAAACAAACAGTAATTATAATGTGGCGAACCTAAGTTTGTTATCTCTAGTCCCTCTCACTGCACTATTTCACCATCAAGCCCAAAAGACGATAAAATGGAAGGAAACGTGAGATCTCACAAAATACACTGCATTATTTGTATTCCATAATTAATCTGAATTAATGTTATACTAATAAATATAGAGAGGTCAGAAACATGTATGTTTGCATTTCCCTTCCTTTTAGCCAATTTAAATCTACAAACCCAGATTGCAGCTAAATCTTTGAGTTACATATGTCAGGATTCTAAATTCAGCAAATTATATTCATATAGATATTATTTTTACATACTCCCGTTCAGCACACCAAAAGGAAATATATAGTCACATGTAATAATATTTTCCTACAAGAAAGAAGTGCTAAAAGCTGGTCAGAGTCGTAACTAGAAATGAAGTTGAAAATTAGAAAATGAATCAACTGTGGTAATGTGATTTCAGAACCTATAAAAAAAAGTTGTGAATAGAGAATGTCAACTCCTGAAAACAGTTTAACATTAGAGGAAACTTCATTACCAAATGAACATGCATTTTTATGAAAATAAAGAATGTGGGGGGAATATTTTTAACTTCTCCTTTCACATTTAGCAGGGGCTAAATATTTTCAATTATCATCAAATATGTAGTATCATTACCATGCCAACTTTCTATGCAATTTAAAGCCAGTTGGTCAAATCTGACACAAGGCACTATGTGAACCATAGGTTCAGCCTGAATTCACAGGCATATCCAATATTATGTCTACTGGATCTCTAGAATTTCAGAATATTGTAAATATTGTAACATCTTAATTAGAATATAGGGTTCACTTTCAGTGGGAGCCAATATACACCCCCAACAACCCCATACACTATCCCAACCTTGACTTCCAACTGTTCCCACTTTCTCCAACATCTAGGTGAAAGCAGCTACAATCATGTGGGCTGGAACTGTTGCTGCTATTAAAAATGAGATTTTTTTGTACAAAGTCTCTAAACTCTTGATGGCTCCCTGTTTACATACTATTTTAAAAACTCCTTTACGTTTTCATAAGCACTTTCAAATATATAATTACTTTTTAAATATTTACAACAATAGTGAGATAGCTACTAAAAATCCCCACTTTGTAGATAAGGATACCAAAACCCCCAAAGCCTAATATTAGCAGTTATTAGTAAGACCAATGCTTATGAAACTTAAAAGTGCCTAAGCATCATCTGAGAAACAAGATATATATACCTCACCACTCTTATTCAACTGAGCACTAGAAGTTCTGGCTAGAGAAATGTGGCAAGAGAAAGAAATAAAAGGTATTAGAATTGAAAGAGAAGAAGTAAAGTTGTTTCTATTTGCAGGTAACAACATCTGTAGGACCTCGGGCTAGCAGAACAAGCACAGACAGCACATGAAAACACCCACACTGTGGTTGCCACACAAGAGTGACTAACTGGATTTAGTTCAGTCTAGTCAATCAGAGGACAGGTGAGGAAGATGATGAGCATTATCCCTTTCAGAGGTAATCCTCCACATCAACAGCAGAATGTTCTTACTTTAAGTGAACTCAGGGCACTAATGTATTTACAATTTCTTCTACTTCAGGTACCTCTCAAGACTGTTTATGTGCCCAGTGCCTAGTTCAGTGTCTTCCACACAGCAGAAGCAACTTGGCAGCTCCTGGAATGGTCAAGAAGACTATAGCGCTACGGAGTAGGCCTCAGGCTGGATACAGAAGCATCCTCCTCCAGGTGTCCTGACCATCTAGAAGAGGCAGCAACGTAAAGGTCTGAGGAGGTGACCTGAACATGGCTATTACAAATGTGACATGGGGGCCAGAGACTGCTGGCCAGCAGTCTTCATCAAAAGGTGAGATCATTACCAATGGCTTATGCTTTTGCTTCCACGATTTACACTGTGTAATGCGATGGCTGAGTCTGTTTAATAAATACAGGGGTCGAGGAGCAGAACAGCAAAAAGTGGCCAATGTTAACTCACATACTCCCTGACTTTTAGGAGCTGATAATGCCTGTTTTTCAATCACCTGGCAGGACCTGACTATGACGCCAGAAGGAAAGAACAAGTCTCTGAGGGAAAATGAATGTTTACGCAGATATGGCTTTCAAAGACTGGGGTAGCACTGGAAGTGAAGCCTGGACCATTAGAACCGCAGGGTCTACAAATATGAGGAACCCCTAAATGAACTAAGCATTGGATCATTTGAGGGGCATCAAACTGTCCCCAATCCCATGAGGGTCATAGTTTTCAACTTCTCACTATTCTTTTGGGACAAATAGGGAAGAGGGCATAAGGATAACGAAGATGTTCAGAAGAGTAATAGTAATGTGAAAGGTAATCAAGCTCCTAATGGAGAATCCTAATGCTTCCTCCACTGGAGGGTCAAGATGAGAAGCCATTGTCAGCTTAATTGGTCATCAAGTTGGTGAATGGGCCAAAGAAACCAATCTCCTCATGTCTCTTGAGAATACAGAGTTTGCATAAATTTCAAATTCCTACTTAGGAGGATAGGAAATAATGACAGACACATCAGATAAAGATTCAGTTTTCTGTAAGCCACTCAACAGAACATAAACCAACGGAACTCCTTGCAGGTTAGATTTAACATTCAGAAATGCAGGACATTTCAGTGACCCAACTGGAGTATGAATAATGAAGCAGAAAAGCAATCATACAAAGACTGATCAGAGAGGGTACCGGTATGCAAGTGAGCAAAACTTTCCAGGTTAAATCCATTATTCACGAGGCCAAATTAAGATCAATATTAATTAATTAAGCTAATTATTAATGAAGCTAATATTTCTCTCCCAACTTCTTTCCCTCATTTTTTTTTTAGCAGTATCTTTGGCATGGTTAAGTGGACCTTGTTCATTCTATACCATAAGTCTGTTATCTTCTTTTATAAGAAGTGTATAGCTCATCAGGGTGGACATTCTTGAGATCATGTAATCCTACTGCTTATTTCTGGTAATTCTAGAGAATATTATGAATGTAAATTGTATTACTGGTGCCAAGATAACAGTGAGGCTGACTGTTTCCTGGGGATTCTTCTAGAGCTAAAGAATAGGCATTATGTATCAGTTATACACACACACACACACACACACACACCCCTCCACTGTGCACGCACACACACTACTCAGTAAGACAACTGAACTAAGAATGACAAATGACAGACTTTGTAATCCCACTTCTTCTACCTCTCCCTCACAGGTGAAATGAGCGGGAGGAGTGGTAAATGATTGTAACTGAAGTCAATTTGGAGTGTGGGGGAGATGGTGATGGTGATGGAACATCTATAAAATTTTGTCAAAATGTATCACTTTCCAAAATCTGGTCTAGAAAGTTTTCATCAACTAGTCAAACAACACCCATGTTGATAAAAACCGATGTACCGTACTGGTAACTTTGTTGCTCTAACAACCGAAGGAGAACACAGTTAGGAGAGATGAAGGTAGGGTTTTATTTTATTAACAGAAAAAAGGAAATCTATGTCTGTGATTTGGACTCTGAGGAACAGAAAAGGCCAGTAAATGAGAAAGTGTCCTTGCTAAACAAAATTTTGCCGTAACCCAAGATAATGAACAGCTTGATTGTTCAGCCCAGTGGTAAAATATCTATTGCCTAAATTCAGGTACTGACTAAAATATTCCACCAACACACACACACACGCACACACACTTCAAATGATATCCTAAAGGTAAATTTGAATTTTTAAATTAATTTTCCCAGTGTACTGACAAGTGTTTTTTCCTTTTTTTTTTAAGGAACAGAATCTCATCTAAAAATGGCTTAAATTACAAGGACATGTATTATCTCACATGCATAAGTCTTGGGGGACACCCAGTGCTTCCAAGGTTGCTGCAAATGCCCAGTAGTGTCATTAAAGACACATTTCTTTTCTTCTTTCCACCTGGCCAAAATATGGTCAAAAGATGGCTGCCATTGCTCCAGGCATCACATCCTTATTAACCATATCCAAAGGCAAAAAAAAAAAAGACCGTTTCTCCACACATAGCTGTTTTTAATCAGGAGGGAAATTCCAGGAGTTCCCAAGCTGACTACACTCAGACCCTATTCCTTACTGTCAGACTTCTCCTCTGGTCTCACTGCCATTTGCCTACTTCCTGGATGCTGGGGCTTCAGAAAAAGTGAGTATTATATCTTTTAGCCCTATAGTTGAAGAAAGCTCTGCTGGCAAAGAAGAACCATACTGAGTAGGCAGTCAACTGTGTCCAGAGCCAGCTTTCACAATTAAAATTTAAACTGTTGTATTGAATTAAGATCAATGAAAAGCCTTTAGTCTGTAATTAAAGCAGTCTCAATTCCAATTCTCAGTTTTTTCTTATCCTTTAAAGAGACACAGATGTTAAGTATACTAACTTTTGACATATATGTGCATGGAAATTTGTGATGCCCAGATGTATAAATCAGTGTATAAATAAATTTCCAAAGATAGTGGAAAGTACGTGGCTTGAAAATTGATAAATCCTTCACTTTGTGTTGAATTTGAAACAAAATAAAAGCTCTCACTCTAGAGAATAAGGTATCAAAACAGCAGGATGATAGCAATTGTGCCAAATTTTTAATTCTACCCACAACCGTATACCTATTTGACCTGTTTAGACCTTTGAAGAAAAAGAAGAAAGAGTTGCCTGGATCACCACCTAAAAGGTTGGGAAATGCCAGAGTCTTCCTAGCGTTTGGAGTACACTGCATTGTTCATAAAAACCAATTTTGTGCTTGACCAGTTCCAGGAGATCAGAGCAAATTCACACCTACAAAGGGTGAGATGAATTAACTGATATAAAGAGAACCTTTTTTTTTTATTGAATAGTATTCTTGTTTTTTAAAAAAGAATGAAATGAAATTTGAAGGATGCCCATTTAAAATGCACACAAATCACTAGCAAACCAATATGCTTGAGAGTTTTTGTAGAGGTGAAACGTCAACACATAACCAAATTAGTCCTTTTATATACTCAGTAAGACAAAAACTAGAAGAAAAATCCAAGAAGTTAATGAAGAGCTCCCCAAATACAAGTTCGGTGGGAGAAAAAAACAAAGCAAGAGGAATGGAGAAAAGACAGATCCAAAAAAAAAAAAAAAATGCCCATTTGAAAGCATGGCTATTACCTAATTGTGAATTTAGGGACTATTTATAAAATGTCTCCTGGCACCGCTACTGGGTGCTGGCTATCATGCCCATGAACTTGTGAAACTTCACAGCATAGAGGAGATAAAAGATGTTACACAAATAATCATGTAAATTGGTACATAATGATTATGACATGAGTGGTGTAAAGGAAAATGACAGGTTGTTATAGAGAGGAAGACAGTCATCCAATTTAGAAGGACAGGACGGGGTAAAGAAAGGGCTCTCCAAGGGAGGGACTGATTACTAAGATGACAACCTTTCCAAGGTTACACCTGTTGACCTGGAAGAATTACAAATAACACTCCCTTCTACTCTAAACAGTGTCCTGGTTTGGATGATAAATTATGTGGTTGCCCTACCTTTAAAGTAAGCTGTAATCAGCAGGTGTTAGCCTAACAATAAGAAAGAAAATTAGCCTTCCAGGTCTATGAATGAGCTGGTGTGATGCCTGAGGATGGAAGGAGACTGGGACATTTGAAGACACCAGTGTCGCTGCAAAATAAGAGAATGGTCCTAGATGGGGCTGGATGAGTCAGAGCTAGCTGATGTCACAGACTTGGCAATTCATCTTAAGAATAATGTGAGCTCATGGAAGAACTTTAAGTAAAGGAGTAATGTAAATCAGCTTTAAGAAACAGTCTCGGCTGCTTTGTGGCATGTGGAAGGCGGTTTGGTGGCCTCTGCAATAATCTCATCAAGAGAGGAGTGGCTTGAAGTAGGATAGGGCAAAAGAAAGAAAGTGGGTGGACTCTGGATCTATTTTAGGTGCAGAGGACACAGGACTGTGCACTGGCATGGGGGAGAAGGGAAGTAAAGCACCTACTAAGTGTTCAGCAAAAAAAAAAAGGTAGATATCGTCAGAGTTTTCAACAAGTGCCTACTCTATATAAAGTTTCAAAACGTCAGGTAAAGAAGTTGAGAAGATTATAGATTAATACACAGATTGTGCAGTAAAGGGAGAACCCAGAAAGGCCAGATGGCTATCTTTTCAAGGGCGTATTTACAAAGTTGGTCCTTAACTGCCTCTGTGAACTTGGATTTCAAGAGGGCTCCCACTATTCCCAGAACTGGTAAGAATGGCGCCTCTGACGAAACTGCTTGTATGAACAACATGGTTTATGTGGAACATCCGTTTTCCTTTTGGGAGTCTAGAATTCTGGTTCATGCCAGGCAGAGGGTTCCTACCTTAACAGCCCCCAACAAAAGCCCTGGGCAGAGTCCCTAATGAGCTTCCCTGATGGGCAGCACCTCACATGTCCTGTGACAATCTGGTTCTGAAGGGATGAAGTATCTCGTATCTTATTCCTTGAGAAAGGGCCCTTGCATCCATGAGTCTTATCTTCCTTGGATTTCGCCCTGCGCACTTTTTCCCTCTGTGAACTTCGCTTTGCACTTTTGGCTTTAATACATCATGGGCCTGAGTCCTAGTGAACCACCAAACCCGAGGATGACCTCGAAGACCTTGGATGCAATGATCAACTGCCAAAATGGAGATTTCAGGATTAACATATAAAAGAAGATAAAGAAGGAAGAGTGGACAATGTAGGATAAATACCTCAGAGATAGGACTTCCCGAACTTAGTGTAATAAATACTAAATGCTAAATGCGCTCCAGACTGATGTTTACACAGCTCATGCTCTGGAGCTTTCCCTTCCTTTCCTAGGGAGATAAAGTCACCATACCAAGAAAAGAAATTACTGATATTTTCTTGACATTCAGGTTAAATTTTCCAGTATCCCAGTGCCTGGGCTCTCCTCTGTGCTAAAGAATCGAGTTTAAATTCTGCTCCTGTGGGCCACACAGAGCAGTTGGGGATTGTGACAGAGGGAAGACGGGGGCCTGCTGATGTCTGAGGAAAATAATGTCAGTGGCTGAGGACGTGCCTGTGGATTTTTTTTTTTCCTGAATAAGAGGTGCTTTCTTATCTTGTGAAAATACAGAATTAGCCTTTGCCTACCTATTCTGGATGGAAGGGGACTGGCACTAAACATAGAGATGTGAATTCTGAGCAGGTTTGGTGCTATTATAGTGATTATTCATGACTTTTCCAAGCATTTGAAACGATTTACTCTCTAGTATTACATCTAAAAATAAATTCTTGAGAGAAAAGCTTCTTTAAATACAAAGTAACAATTCTAGCAATACAGGCAAAAGAGAATCCAAATAAACGTTAGGATAATTATAACATTAACTCTACCCCACAGTCTCTTCTGGCTAGCTTTCTCTTTTTGCTTCTTTTAAATGATGCTCAGAGGGCTGCTCAGATGAGTGGTTGCTTTTTACTCTAGGAGATGTGCAAATACCTTATCTGGTTAGGTTCGCAGTTTTCCTAGCCACATGTTTATGGAAAAACAATATTTACCTCTTCTTCATTTTTATAATTAAATAGCTTTACCAACTGTCCAATATTCAAGTTACAGTGCTAGATATTGACAGAAAGTAATAAACATAGGGACAGCCCTTGCTCTTGAAGATTCTAGCATTGGCCCACTACTGCTTGGAATAAAAGGTCTCCCTTCTGACCTGACATTACGAAAGCACTCAATACACATTGTCCATGTAATTTCCCACCAGTGCTATGAAGGAAAAAAAGTAGCCCTATGGTTTTGGATTTGCGCGGGGCGGGGGGGGGCGGGCACTTGTTTTTGTTTTTAATTTTTTACACATCAATACTGAAGGCACTACAAAGGGAAAACAAATAACTATTTGCCAAAGAAAGGTAAGGTAGGCTGAGGTATTCCCATTGCTCTATCCATCTATTCATCCCACAAATGTATTTGGCAACAAGTACCAGATTCTCTGCTAGACTCTTGAGATTAAGAGTATGAAACCCAATTTACATTACCCTTGATCTAAAGATTGGCCCTTCTGCCTTTCTCACTACTAATGTGACCTAACAATTATAATGACAAGATTTCTGGCAATACGAGAAATAATACCGCTCCATATATACATAGCCACTCTTATCCTATTTTCTTAATTTTCATGCTATCTGGATGACACAGAAGCTGGAATTGGTTTGCGTCATTTTTTTGTAGTTAGTAGTATCTTATAGTTTCTGCTTTGTCATTTGCTTTATACAGTGTTACTAAGCTGTGTTATATACCATAAATTCACCAGTCTCCTTAATTTTTCTTTCTTTAGACAGTAAATATAAATGCTGATCATAAATTTAAAGTTATCCAGATGTGTAGGAAGCAGGAAGTAAAAGCCCCAACATGACTCTAACCCTGTTAAGTTATTAATATAGCCTTCCACATGTTTCTATTTCAGCAGATACATCATTTTTAATGGTGTTAAAATAAAATGTATATACACAAAAGTGCACATATCATGGGTGCACACACTCTCTGTATTTTCATCCCTCTGTAACTATTTCCCAGATAAAGAAACATTGTAAATATACCACAAAATGGGATTCTATTGTCTGCAACTTTCCATGTCAGCAAATATTCACTACTAACACTGCACTGCTTTCCTAAATTATTTAACTTAATTCTATCTGATAGGCATTTAGGTAATTTCCCATTTTTCATCATGTGAAGAATCACTTAACAAATACTCTCATGCATGCAATTCTCTTCTGCTTGTAAGGAACTACTTCTGTAACACAAACTCGGGTCCATGACAGAATGGTCAGGTGGTGTGCTTAAAATATACGTCATTTAAAGTCCTAGGGCTGAGAACCGAAAGAGAGAGGTGAAAAAATGAGAGAGAGAAGAAAGGAAGAAGAGAAGGGGAAAGGGAAAAAGAGCAAGAAGAGGGACAAAGAAATTCCTATCCCAGCTCTATATTTATTCCTGTGTTTCATTTAGCTAAACAAAAGTTTAAAACTGAGATTATCTTGGTTTAAGCTCTACAGTGCGTTATTCCAATCTCATTTCAAACTACCATTAAAAAAAAAAAAAAAAAAAAAAAGGCCAGGGGCGCCTGGGTGGCTCAGTTGGTTAAGCGTCCAGCTATTGGTTTTGGCTCAGGTCATGATCTCGGGGTCTTGAGATTGAGCCCCACATTGGGCTCCATGCTCAGTGGGGAGTCTGCCTGAGATTCTCTCTCTCCCTCTCCCTCTGCCCCTCCCCGCTGCTCGCTCGCTCTCCCTCTCTCTAAATAAATAAATAAATAAATAAATAAATAAATAAATAAATCTTTCTTTAAAAAGGCCAATTTTGACAGTTTAACAAAGCAAGTTCTTTCCCCTTTCCTTAAAACATACTTCACATAGGAGTCACAAGGTAGTCATGAGATGGCTTGAGGTTTAATGAGAACACCTTCCATGGCTGAAAGACCTTATGGTAACTCAGGGGGAAAAAGAAAAGAGTCTTCCCTGTGCTTTTCATTTTCAGTAACAAAAGTAGGGCACTCAAATCTATGGGTGCCACTGGTGCTTTTCAAATGAGGCAAAATCTGGGCTGTTGATGGCTTTAATTTGGGGAATACTATCTGCACTGTGTCTTAAAGAAAGGAGGGTTCCTAATTTATGTAAAACGATACTGAGAATGATCTAGATGACGGTGTGATATAAAAAGCTAAGTGTAAGTCATTTCTCACTTAAGATAATTTCAAATAGTATTGTATCAAGGGAGTCGCTAGATTACAGAGGATAAAATGTAGGAATAGATATTCAGATATTTAGCTATATTTGCATAATCATTTGAAGTAGGTATCCCATGTTCTCCTGGGGCTAACTAGAACACAAAGAACAGAATGGCAGTTTCCTCTAAAAAACACCATAGAAAAGATTTTTTAAAAAGCACAGAATAAATGAATGTTATCAAATAGATCTCACTGACATCCAACGGATTACAAGAAGAAACTCTACAATTATTGCTTTTTATGAACATAAATAAATGCTCCAAGAATTATCAAAGAATTATCTGTACCATGAAGTCATTTTGGTAGCCAAAGGCTGCAAGAGGAAAAAGCTTTCCCAATTTCCAGGGGAATCTATCATCCATGCAGTAGGCCCAATAATGCAACTTCTCCACTCCTCAAGATGTCCTCATCCTAATCTGTATTAGATCCATCCTAATCTGGATCCTCATCCAGAACCTGTAAATATGTTATCTTACATGGCAAAAGAGACTTTGAAGATGTGACCTTGCAGTGGAGGGAGTATCTTGGATCATCCACGTGGGTCCAATGCAATCATAAGGGTCCTTAAAAGTGGAAGATGAACTCGTAACTTTAAGAAGGGTCAGAGAGATGCAGTTTGCTGGCTTTGAAGATGGGAGGAAGGGGCCACTAGCTAAAGGTGTCTTGGCAACATGTGGAAGCTGAGAGGTTCAAGGAAACATCTAGAAATGAATGTACCTCTACCAATACCATGAATGGAGCCCAGTGAAACCCGTGTGGGAATTCTTACCTCCAGAACAGTAGACTAATACGTGTTGTTTTAAGCCACTAAGATTGTGGTAAATTATTACAGCAATGGGACACTAATACATACCATTTCTTTATCATGATGTTTGAGAACTGAAACTATCACACACTCCAGTTCCTGTGGTAAGAAATACTGGAATCAGGCAGAGGGAAATACTTGGTTGGTTGGCTGGTTTTGTCTCTGGAAGCTACGACCGTAAACCAGGTAAAATAGGTGACTTATTGACAAGACTAACAGCTGGCCTGTGATCCTGATCTCATTATACCCTGATCTCACTGTACCCTCCAGACCAGTTCTTCCACAAAGAACTCCACAATCTTAACCAGCTTCCTCATTTACAAGACCTGCCTCAAACTCACCCACACAGGCTTTTTACCTCATAAACAGCTATCCTCATTTTCCTCCTTTTGTGAGACTCCTAACACTCCTCAAGTTGATATTCTTCCTTACTGCAATAAACTTATCTACTAAACTTATGCTTAACCAACAGTGTTTCCTATTTGAGGGGAGGTCACACACAACACGCGGTATTTCTTCCATTGGCACAACTGAGAATTTCTTTGCATAACTATAAAGGCAAAGGCATACGGACCCAAAGTATACTTTTGGCTGAGATGTCACAATGGAATGATAGAAATGAAAATGTACACTGAAGGCCACAATTCTTCATTTGTTTGTGCTTATTTTTTAAATGCTACACCCAAATGTCAAAAATTTTACATGTCATAAAAATTTTACATGGAGATGGGAAAAGTCAGTCTCCAACAGCTAATTAGCTTGGCTCATGTTACATAGAACTAGGAATTCCATCTGGAGCTGAGGAACAATGATGGGAAAGAAGAGGTCTGCTCACCCACCCAAGGAAAACAGACGGGATGGCTTTTCCCCCACCCCATAACCATGTATTTCGTAACACGAAGACAACAAATGTCTCACCTCAACAGAAGCAGTCCAGTCACATGTTTCTTCAAAAAGACTCTTCCACCTACGCCTAGGGCACAGGACATCCAGCTTTTATCCCCCCCAACAACCTCCAGCACATGCCCAGTTGCCCAGTCACAGATGAAAGGTCAGAGACTCAGCTCCCACAGGCTCCAACCTCACACAAAACAGAAAGGCTCATTGAATGCCTTAAAGCATTCCAACATTATCACTAAAAGCAACTGCCTTTTGGCATGTGGAATTGAGCTTTTGTTCTCGTTCTTATTGTTTTTTAACTCTCAGAACAATAAAGAGAGTAGACTGGTGCATGGGTTTAACTAGTTCAAATGACAATGAAGAAGACTTCTAATCCATTACATCCAAATTACATCCGTCTGTTGGAACTGGGTGTTCACTAGTAAACATGAACATTTAATCCATAAAGGGGAACTAATGAGATATTTGAAAATGGAACACATGCATCAGTAAATTTAGAGAGACTTTGCCTGGATTAATGATATGCCAAAGTATTATCAATGAACACGAAAAATATTTCTTGAAGATGTTTATTTAACAAAAAAAGCACTTTTGCTCTTTTTTATTTTCCTGAAGTTGTTCTATTTTGGTTTTATCCTACCCCTTAAAGATTCTGATTCTCAGAATTTTTCTCTTCAGAATTATTCTTGTTCTTCTTATATTGTAACCAACACTGAGAGAGTTCCCTTAAAAGGACCTAATGAAATAGGAGTATTGCCACCAGTGATGATAATGTTAACAACAAGAATGATGGCCATAACTACTATATACTGAGAATTTACTGTATATGCCCAGAGTTTCAAATCTATTTTAAATTAATGCTCTTAACAGGTGGGTATAACCAGGAGGTATTTTCTCTTAATAGGCAATGATGATTATAATTATGTAGCTATAACTGTATCTGGATATCCACGTACATATTCTTTCTCATTTCCTTTTAACTTCTCATTACTTCTATATACTGCCCCAAAAGACTGACTTTTTTATCAGTCAGAACATTAACTTCTAGAATTCCATTAAGGAGGTGAACCGTGGTTGCAAAATCCTTTCTATACTGCAAAGTCATTTTCAGGCTTGGTAATATACCTTTAACCATGTAAAGAAAAAAAGGGCAAGTTATTTAGAAAGTCGTAATATTCTTTTCCATTGTTACAAAACAGGAAGAGGAAGAACATGGCATTCTGGATTGTCATAATTAGAATCACGGTATAGTATTGTTTCTTAAAGTGTAGATCATGATCTAGTTCTTTACTACCCAAGGTGTGGGCTGAAAATCTAGAGCATCTGCACCACCACCAACTTCTCAGAAATGCAGAGTCCCAGGCCCTACCCCATTTGAACAAAATGCCCAAGTGATCTGCATGCCCATTAAAATTTGAGAGCAATGACCTAGATTTTTTTCTCTTATAGCTTGAGAAAGCCGGTACAAGGAGTCAAGCCAGAATAATGCAGGGCTTCTCTCCTAGCCTCAGCAGACAACAAAAAGAAATAAAAGGCATCCAAATGGGCAAAGAAGAAGTCAAGCTTTCACTCTTCACAGATGACATGATATTCTATGTAGAAAACCTGAAAGATTCCACCAAAAAATTGCTAGAAGTGATATAGGAATTCAGTAAAGTCACAGGATATAAAATCAATGCACAGAAGTCAGTTGCATTTCTGTACACTAACAATGATGAAGAAGAAAGAGAAATCAAGGAATTGACCCCATTTACAATTGCACCAAAAACCATAAGATACCTAGGAATAAACTTAACCAAAGGGGTAAAGAATGTGTACTCTGAAAACTATAGAACACTTATGAAAGAAACTGAGGAAGACACAAAGAAATGGAAAAACGTTCCATACTCATGGAGTGGAAGAACAAATATTGTTAAAGTGTCTATGCTACCCAATACAATCTACACATTCAATGCAATCCCTATCAAAATACCATCAACATTTTTCACAAAGCTGGAACAAAGAATCCTAAAGTTTGTATGGAATATTGAAAAAGAAAACGAAAGCTGGAGGCATCACAATTCTGGACTTCAAGCTGTATTACAAAGCTGTAGTCAAGATAGCATGGTACTGGCAGAAAAACAGACACAGAGATCAATGGAACAAGATAGAGAGCCCAGATATTGACCCTCAACTCTATGGTCAACTAATCTTTAAAAAAGCAGGAAAGAATATCCAATAGAAAAATGACAGTCTCTTCAACAAATGACGTTGGGAAAATTGGACAGCTGCATGCAGAAAAATGAAACTGGACCACTTTCTTACCCCATACACAAAAACAGACTCAAAATGGATTTAAGAGGGGTGCCTGGTGGCTCAGTTGGTTAAGCATTGCCTTCAGCTCAGCTCATGATCCCAGGGTCCTCAGCAGGGGAGTCTGCTTCTCCCTCTCCCTTTCCCCCCCAACTTATACTTGCTCTCTCTCTCTCACTCGCTCTCTCCCTCAAATAAATAAATAAAATCTTAAATAAAAATGGATGAAAGACCTAAATGTGAGACAGGAATCCATCAAAATCCTAGAGAAGAACTCAGGCAGCAACCTCTTTGACCTCGGCCACAGCAACTTCTTCCTAGAAACATCGCCAAAGGCATGGGAAACAAAAGCAAAAATGAACTACTGGGACTTCATCAGGATAAAAAGCTTTTGCACAGCAAAGGAAACAGTTGACAAAACTAAAAGGCAACCTACAGAACAGAAGAAGATATCTGCAAATGTCTTATCAGATAAAGGGCTAGTATCCAAAATCTATAAAGAATTACCAAACCCAACACCCAAAAAACAAAAAATCCAGTCAAGAAATGAGCAGAAGACATGAACAGACATTTCTGCAAAGAAGACATCCAAATGGCCAACAGACACATGGAAAGATGCTCAGCATCACTTAGCATTAGGGAAATACAAATCAAAACCACAATGAGATACCACCTTACACCAGTCGGAATGGCTAAAATGAACAACTCAGGAAACAACAGATGTTGGTGAGGATATGGACAAAGGGGAACCCTCTTAGACTGTTGGTGGGAATGCAAACTGGTGCAGCCACTCTGGAAAACAGTATGGAGGTTCCTCAAAAAGTTAAAAATAGAACTACCCTACGACCCAGCAACTGCACTACTAGGTATTTATCCAAAGGATACAAACATAGTTATTGGAAGAGGCACATGCACCTCAATGTTTACAGCAGCAATGTCCACAATACCCAAAATATGGAAAGAGCCCAGATGTCCTTCAACAGATAAATGGATAAAGAAGAAGTGGTATGTGTATGTGTGTGGTGCATATATATATTATATATTCCATATATATATCGGAATATTACTCAGCCATCAAAAAGAATGAAATCTTGCCATTTGCAATGACATGGATGGAACTAGAGGGTATTATGCTAAGCGAAATAAGTCAATCAAGGAAAGATATGATTTCATTCGTATGTAGAATTTAAGAAACAAAACAGATGAACATATGGGGAAGGGAAGGAAAAATAAAATAAGATGAAATCAGAGAGAGAGACAAACCGTAAGAGACTCTTAACTCTAGGAAACAAACTGAGGGGTGCTGGAGGGGAGGTGGGTAGGGGGATGGGATAATTGGGTGATGGGGATTAAGGAGGGCACTTGATGAAATGAGCACTGGGTGTTATATGCAACTGATGAATCATTAAATTCTACCTTTGAAACTAATAATACACTATATGTTAATTTAATTTAATTTAAATTAAAAAAAAAATGCAACCTTAGCTATTATTCACCAGGGTAGAATATGACCTACAAAGTCAGAATCTCCAGAAATAGATTCCAACCTTCCGTATTTTTAACCAACTGAGCCACCCAGGCGCTCCCCCAACCTTCCGTATTTTTAAAGAAAATTGGACACAGGTGGTTGTTATATAGAGTCAGTGTTGAAAACCACAGGTCACTAAGTTTAAAGAATCTTATTTTCACCCAGTTAAGAACTAACTACACACACACACACCCCAAACATTCCTCAGTCTATTTGTCAACTCTGAAGTATAGGAGAGTTACATTTTAAAGAGCAACACAGTAAACTCTGAATGGATTCAGGGAAAGGAACCAGTCCATTCACTCCAAGAGATTCTGAAGTCTCTTGAGGGGTGGGGGGGAACTTACTCATTTTACTAACCTGAGAAATCTTCATATATATGAGCTATATTTTTTCATTCCTAAATGTTGACTTCCTTATCAGTGCTCAAATTTTACCTCAAAAGATCATTAAGTCAAATACATTCTGGAACATTTCAGTGCCTCTCAATTCAAAAACAAACAAACAAAAAAAAGAGAACAGCCAGTTAGGAAAATACCATGTTAGAATCTTGAGAGCTGGACTGTCTTTCATACTTGTCTATATCTACAGCATGGAACATGGGGATTACACAGAATGTTCGCAGTTAACGGAACTGACTGAAAACATGCCTATAGTTGGTAAGAGTACTAACTTCACTGAAAAATTGTAGTTGGCCACACACTTGCCAGTGATCTCTCTGACTTTACAACCCTTTTATTTTGGTTAGTTTTACAATACTGCAGAATGTTCGGATTTAAATCCTCGACACCGTGGAAACAAGGAAACACACTACCTTTATGAGAACATGCTGAACGTGCTCGAAGTGTGGTGGACCGAACATTCTCTGTAACATAGGGGAAAGAAGGCAGTTTAAAGGGCTCTGGATTTGGGGCACCCAGGTGGCTCAGTCGGTTGAGTGTCCAACTCTTGATTTCAGCTCAGGTCATGATCTCAGGGTCATGAGATCAAGCCCCGTACCAGGCGTGGAGCCTACTTGGGATTCTCTCTCTCCCTCTCCCTAAAACTTAAATTTAGAAAAAAATTAAAAACTGAAGGGCTCTGGATTAGTGTCCTTTTTCAAATCTTCCTTCTTAATAAAAAGCTGATCCCTGAACAGGACTTAAGGAAATACCTCTTTGATGTAACCCTTTACCCATTCTTGATCCTTTCCTCATAGGTTTGTGTACTGCTCCTTTGGAAATCTGGAATTATTTCTATCTCTTTTTTTTTAAGATTTTATTTATTTAGTTGACAGAGAGAGTGAGAGAGCACAGGCAGGGGGAGCAGCAGAGGGAGAGGGAGAAGCAGGCTCCCCGCCAAGCAGGGAGCCCGATGTGGGGCTCGATCCCAGGACCCTGGGATCACAACCAGAGCCGAAGGCAGATGCTTAACCATCTGAGCCACCCAACGGCCCCTGGTATTATTTCTCTTCTTAACTGTTCATCCCATCAAAGACTGCTTTCAGAAAAGAACGAGATAGCATTCATTCACACATTATCATAATACCAAATACTAGATCACCTCTTCCAAAATTATTTTTTATTGTTAGTCATAATTAAAATAATAGGTAAGTTTACTCCATGCTTACTAGGTCCCAGGCACCATCTCTAAACATACATACTAACAAAATCTGTTCAGATGGATAATACAATGATCCTTGTATCATCCCTATCCTACCCATGAAGACACTGAAGATCAAAGAGGTTAAGGAAATGGTTCATGGTGGCTCAGGCACCAAGTGGCCTAGCTAGGATTCAAATACAGATAGCCAGCTCAAGGGTCTTCACATTGGATCCCAATCTTATTTGTCTCCTTTTTTTTTGAGAGAGAGAGAGAGAGAGCTGTGGGGTGGGGAGGGGTGGGGATGGGGAGAGAGAGAATCTAGAGCAGACTCCAGGCACAGCAGGAAGCCAGGCATGGGACTCGATCTCACGACCCTGAGATCATGACCTGAGCCGAAATCAAGAGTTGGGCACTTAACCGACTGAGCCACCCAGGTGCCCCATTCCTGTTTGTCTCTTGACTACCTTTCCTTTCTTCAGTGTTAAAGAACTCTGCACCATTAGCCAACAGAGAAGTATTTTGAGCTGGTAATGCAAGTAATTCGGAGACTAGAGAAGGAAGGGCTCATCTATGAAAACTGATCCATGCTGCCACTATGGGGTTGGGGAGATGGGTGGGGCAAGTAGATTCTTTCTCACCATCCATCATTTGCAAATTACATTCATCACATTTCCTAAGTCACTTTTCATTTTCAATCTTGGACTCCCCCTCATTATCACCTTCAGAACAGAGTCCTGGTTTTAAAGAAAGAAAGAAAAAAAAAAGTAAGCCCTGTGTATATCATTTTCTACCAGAGCTTTCAAAAAAAAGGTAAAGTCAAATCGTCCCTTCCCATAGTCACAGATTTAGCCACTTCTTGAGTTTGAATTTAATGTGGAAAGCCTCCTGCATGCCACTTTTGATAACAAATAACCCCGGATACTCTTCAATGCTATTTCTTCAATTATATTTTCTTTACTGGTCAAACAAGATAAATGGGGGGAATCCAAACAATTTTTCATAGGTCAGAGATTCAGTGCACCTGACGCAGCTGGAGTTTGGTTAACAATACGGCGATGGCTCTTCTAAAATTATAACCTAGACATTTTTTCTCTCCTCAGGCTTTTCGTGGATTTCCCTTTCACAGCACTGAGTCTCCTTTTGCAAAAAAATAATTAACAGAAGAAATCACTCAATCTTTCAGTTAAAAAACAATGAGGTACTGTTGTTAAAAGAAAAGCAATTGATTTATAGGTCTCAGGGCTCAGTGATTTCCTTATGTAAATTGCTGCGTGCGTGCGTGTGTGTGTGTGTGTGGCCCTTTAAATAAAGATGTATCATATTTCTACTCTTAGCTAATAATTTTAGTAGTTCCTGATTGAAAAATCCATCTTTAAATGTGAGCGCATGGTGCTCTTACAGAGTTCGGGTTACATGGTTTGAAAATAAGTGAGAGCTAACTTTATTATTCTTCTTCACCTCAGAAATTTTTACTAAAGAAAGAGAAACCAGGGGAAAGAAGTTTAAAAAAAAATCAAATTAGGCATGAATGTTGACTTTTCAAATAGAGAATAACCTCCTTTATAATTCTGAGTAACTATACTAACTATTCCATGCCACAAGACGTGCCTGCGAACTGAACTGACAAATAATTACAGATAAAACTGGATCGTAGTCAGAAGTGAAACTGAAGGCAGTCGACTACCACCAAACACAGAACCATTGCCTGCATATGGTTAGACAGGTCAGAAATGATTGTGAAACATGCGAGAAATGTTCAGCTGCAGAGTGAATCCCCTTTTTATTGGCTAAATATCTGCGCATTTCTGAAGAGGGTCACTCTACTGTCATCTTTGTTGAGAAGAGGAAGGCAGAAGGATGTGAACACAAAGCCACACAAGGGTGACCTTCTCTCAGAGAGTAACCATCCCATTGAAAAACTGGTGGCATGCAGGTTTCAGGTGGTGCAAGAATCTTAACGAGGAGCCACAAGAGTCCATGTGCAGAATGACAGCCTGCACAAATCAAAAGAAATTCACCACTGGGAAGGATCAATACCTTATCACTTGCGTCAGTTAAAAGTGTACTAGACAAAGAACTCGAGACTCACCTGTAAGGAATGATCCCCGGCCTGGCGGAGAGGGAAGGGCTGCAGGACATCGGAGAGACCATTCCCATCTGAATTTCTATGACTTCACAGCGCTAGCCATGCCAGGGGAATTTCACTAAGGAAGTCGTGTGCTTCGAGCAACAGCTTCTTGCCGAGGCTCCTTTGACTTCACCCTGGCATTCTCAGAATACCGCTTGGGGTACACTTTCAACGTATCGCTCGGAGGCTCTAGACTTGGCTCACCACCTCCACTGCAGTGCCTGCTCCCAAAAGGCTCCAATGTATTTACCACCCTTTCACGCCAACTCCAAAGCTAAGTCCCGTGCTTTCCAGGGTCCTGGACACTCCCATGCTGCTGCCAGACTGCTGGAAGCCCACAGCCCGCCCCCCCCCGCCAAATGTAAACCTTTAGTCCTATCGATCTCCAGGGCTGCACTTACGGTAGGTAGATAAAACCTTCCTTTTCGGGGGGCAAAATCTCCACTCAGCCTGTCAAATTGAAAACTGAGAATGAAATAAACGGCATCTTTCATCTGGTAATTAATTAGCACAATCTATACATGTGGGTCAACTGCTCACCTCCTTCTTCTCTTCCACCCCAGTTCGGGTTTGTGCAAGTGCCACCATCTGTAACTTTGATTAAGAGTCTGGAATTATTATTAAGCAGCCCAAAGTGCTGAGCGGAACAAGCCAACGCATACAGAAGCAAAGTTCCACCAAATAAATAGGCACTAAGAACAGAAGGCGCTTTTAGAGGGTTGACTCTGTCAGGGTGGACTCGAAAGATACAAACTACTTCCAACTTAAATGGGGAAGAAGGAGAGAGAAACTGGAACATAAGGCAAGGCAAGATGGAAAGTACATAGACGCATGTAGCCACATTTATAGTGCATTCATGGGACACTCAAGTCTTCCCTGAGCCTCTATTCTATGTGCACAACCCACTCGAAATACTCTGAGAGACAGAGTTAATTCATAAACATACCAATAATTTTCTAAGACCATCCTATTCTAAATGTTGGGTATTTTTACTACTGTCATAGGCACATTTATTATATGTGCAATGAACTTGGCTTTATTAAAAAAATTAAGGACATTTCCACTACCAAACAAGGTCGAAAACCAGAAGTTCAGCTTTAGTCCATAATTTATTTTAAATCCCACCTGTTCAGCCTCACTTGCTACCATTTCTTCCGATGCCCAACCACAAACCACACCCACTCATGCCGCCATGCTTCTGCCCGAGTTGTGCCCCCTACCTCAGATGCTCCTTACCTACTTACTTATCCTTCAAGCCCAGATGGAAAGACCTTTCCCCCTGGAAATCTCTCAGATGACATCGGTCAGGTTTTCCCCTCTGAACTCAAAGGAAGGGTATATAATTATCTAACTTCAATAACGCTTCTCAACTTGCCTTGCAATGTTCATTCCCTCCATGTGACTGTGGGCTCCTCAAGGCCATGATCTATTTACCGTAATATGCATACAGCTATTCCTAACACTTAACTAGGATGTTTAACTGAAACACTTGTTTGTGACAGGTGCTGCAGGAAATGACACAGATCAGTGAAAGTAAGTGGGGCCATGAATTAAAAAGTCCTGGGTGCCAGCCAGGGCTCTGATTTTACCAGTGGTAAGCTGCTGGACAAACTGTTCAATGTCATTGTGATGAAGATGCCTAATCCGCAAAATCAGGAATGGAAATTGCCCGACTGTTGAACTGCTTAAATCTGATCACTGATAACGAAAGTGTTCTTTACGTCGTAACGGGTTGTCAAATCACCGCTCAATATGCAGGTTCTTCTCTCCTACTTCTCAGCAGGGAGTGTGTTAAGCCAGGTTCCGTCTAACACCTAATGTGTACTGAGCGTGGGCAGTCTTCTAGCACAGAATTCCTGGGACTTTCCATGGAAAGTCGATGAGGAAAGTATTAACAAAATGGCAGTAATATCTATGAACGGGAGGAGTGATGATGATCAAGGATATAAACAGGAGGCACACATTTTCACAGAAGCCTCAAAGCTGCTCTCCTAGTCCAGAGGGGTACAAGCCACCTCACCAGGATGCTGAGCTCCATAAATAAGCGATGTTAAACGGGCGGGTGTGGATGTCCTCCTTGAGATGTGAGTGCAGACACAGTCACTGTAAATCTCCAAAGCAAAAATCTCCTTTGTAATTCCTATTCATCTTTCAGAATTTATCACCAATGAAATATTAAAGCTTAGCCTCAAGACAGTACAAAAAAGATAAAGTACTTTAGCCAGTAAACTCTAAGGTGAATAAAAAACGGTATTTTTTAAAATAAATAAAATATCCGTAAACTCCCAAATCAGCAAAAGGGAGCATTACATTTTTTTTAAGTCAAAAAATAAGAAGGGGCATCTCTGTTCACAGTGGTGTAAGCTAAGGACTCTGAACAGGTTCAGTTTTCTCTTAGAAAAAGTGACTTGAGGCAATTCTAAAAATCTCTCCAGTGTTCTTTTCCTCTTCTGTTTAAGGACATCACAGACACGAAAAGGAGGATAAGAAATACAGTTGTCTGGCCCGAGTTACATATCAAAAAATGTCATCAACTGCTGTAGGGGAAAACACAGAACCTCAAACTCCAGGCTTCTGGATGCCTTTCAATTCACCTTGACAGATTTTATCTTCGTCTGGGCAGAACTGTGAAGAACTCCTCAAGGTTATTTGAGATTGTGTTATGGTGGGTCTACCGTGTCAAGGTTTTCAGGCGCTTGTTACTTAAAAATGTATTTGCACTGAAATAATCCATAATTACAAAGTTATTTTAAAATCCCAAAAAGGAGACAAATCCTTTCAAAACGCTGCAACACTCCCTTTTGATATCACATCCACCCTTCAAACAGGTGATTCCTGGCAGTGTTGCCGTACTAACACCCACTCACCTTTTAAGTTAATGAAGATTTAATACGAAATGGCAAACTCTGGCACAAAACAAAAGCAGCAGAAATCTGCGACAAGCAAGCATGAAGAGGAGATGAAGCAGGGGCTCTCTTAAATCAAACCCAGGCAAGTGTGCAAAGCACAGGGTGACTACATGCTTTGTGATAAGGCTTTCTGCTAGAATCAAAGGAGCAACACTTCAATATTTCATGTTACCACTGTGGCTTGGCAGGGCTAAAAATTTAATAAATGCTATCTAAACTAATGGCAGTGCTTCTGACTGGGGGAAAAAAAAAGCTGCATGAGATTAAGCATTCTAATGACTACTTAATGAAACTTAGAAGAATATAGGTCATCTTTTCTTGAATTAAATTACTCACTCTAAATAATAACAGTTAGGAAACATAGTAACAGCCCATAGCCAAGTGCTACCCAGGATCCAGGAGCAGACGGGGTGATTAGTGTAGGATCTCACTACAGCTGAATCCCTGCGTGGGGGGTGGAGGGGGCTTGTGGAACGCTATAGCTAAAAGGACTCCGCTAACAGAGCCCTAGATGGCCCAGCTCCTCTCCAGCGTGAACATCTACAGTTATAAATCACCCAGGATTCAGGGCCCTGAAATAGGTAGAGGTAAAAAGAACAAGATAAATTATTTGGACTCTACAGGCAAAATTTAAGTATCATTTGCTCCATAAAACTTTTCTTTTTCTTTTCTTTTTTTTTTTTTTTAAAGATTCTATTTATTTATTTGACACAGAGAGAGACAGCGAGAGCAGGAACACAAGCAGGGGGAGTGGGAGAGGGAGAAGCAGGCTTCCCGCCGAGCAGGGAGCCCGATGTGGGACTCATGGGGCTCATGACCTGAGCCGAAGGCAGACGCTTAACGACTGAGCCACCCAGGTGCCCTCCATAAAACTTTTCATGATCACTCCAGTCAACCCACAGAGATCTCATTCAAATTCCTAGGAGTTCCCTCTTCCACTCCTCTGGAACATTTAGGAAGCTGATCTTCCATGCTGATTATCATATTAATTTGAATACCTTATATATTTAACTAGATCAATAATTCTTCCTGGTAGAATTTTCTGTCTCTCTCTCACACACACATACACACACACACAGAGACACACACGCACACACACAGCTTTCTGTCTATCCACAGGGCCTGACACAATACCCGTTCTACTGATTATCCAGTGAATATTTTTTGGGTGATTCGAAGGTTAACAGCCAGAGCAAGGGGATGGGAAGCAGAGTCCCAGAGAACATGATGTTAGACCAAGCACTTCATTTTCAGGGCTTCTTTATTTCTCTTGAGAGCAGATCTGAAAATTGCTACAGGTTTAACAGAAGAACTATGACTCAAACACATACATCTTATCAGTTTCCACACAATGTACCCAGATTGACATAATTAGCAGTTTATGTCTTTCCTAATTGTGTAAGATCCCAAATCTTCCCTCTTCATTGAATTTGTAATTTTACAGTAAACTGTTTTGCTTCCTCTGTTTTATGAGATCAAGTTCAAAGAAGCCTTCCTTTCAGCTTTCTAATCTGGAAGCCAGATTCTTAAAAGCATGAGATTATAATTAAAAACTATATCAACATTCAAAGAAATCATACCCCAAGAATCCTTACATTGTATTCCTCACAAAAAGATTTCAACTTCTCCTAAAAAAAAAAGATCATGCCTAGATGCAACATCATTCTTTCCAGCCATAATTCATGGGCCCGTGCTATAATATATTCAAATATATTCATTCACATTTGTGTTTGTGCATGTGTGTATATTAAATGTATACAAGTATATAATAAAACATAAAAATGGCAGCCTGACATGTCAAAGTGTACTCTGTTTAGGCTACGAGACAAGGGAAAGCTAACCTTAAGGAGGCACCAATATTCCCTTTGTCTCTCCTCACAGAAGACTTTGTGTAAATGTAAGTTGCAGTTTTTGCTTTCTCCTCATTAAGTCACTGGTTTTCCTAACTCGGGGTCCCAAATAGAAACTCTAAGGCAACGGAGTAAACTCTAAGGCTCAGATAATAGGGGATAGAGAAGATAGATAGGTCTATAGCCATGCATTTGGTACGTGGATCTGGCAGTGGGATTTTAGGGCAGGATACCCCAGAAAGTCAGGAAAACCCACTGCAATCACTAGTGGGATTTTTCTGGGAAACAGTCATGTGGACAGAAGTGCCACGTCCAAAGGTGACAAAGATAAGGAAGGAAGAGAACAGATAAGAACAGATCCAGAGATGGGAGAATCCACTAGTCCTGGTGACTGACAGAGGTCAAGAGAAAGGGCAGAGAAGAAGTTAAAGGCTTCAACTTGGAAGACTGAGGAGTTGGGTGTGATGCCATTTGCATAGAGGGACAAGAAGGTGTACTGTTGGTAGGAAATGAGCTGAAATGTAAGGAAACAACGTGGACGGTGTCAGAGCAAATGGGAAGAACCCTGGCGAGGGAGAGCTCGGGCACCCTCACCGAGCAGCGGTGACCTTGGCAGGACACGTAAATCACCCTAGGCTTCAGTTATCTCCTGTCAAATGAACAGGCTGAATTAGATGACTTTTATTCTTCCCTCAGCTCAGGAGACTACAACTCTAGTGTTATCGCTCCTATTTCCCCAATCAGCAATATAGGAAATCAAAAGAAACATCTATTCTCCTTGACATGGGCAGTAGCTATAAAAGAGAGAGAGAGGGCGCCTGGGTGGCTCAGTTGGTTGAGCGACTGCCTTCGGCTCAGGTCATGATCCTGGAGTCCCTGGATCGAGTCCCGCATCGGGCTCCCTGCTCAGCAAGAAACCTGCTTCTCCCTCTGACCCTCCCCCCTCTCATGTGCTCTCTCTCTCTCTCTCGTTCTCTCTGTCTCAAATAAATTAAAAAAAAAAGAGAGAGAGAGACCAGAGAATCTCCTGCTAACCTTCTTTCTGGGGCTCTCCTGATAATCAAGGACACCTGCTGGGGCATCTCCACACCTGTGACCTGACATAACCAGGGAGGTGGACTCCTGCCTTCTTAGTGGCACGAGAGAAGCACAATAAGAAGGCAACTGGACTAGAGTCACAGTAGGAATTCCTAGCCCATCACTACAATTGCAGGGCCCACCTGTTTCCTTCCTCGTCCTTCCTTCCACGGTGCCTTATCACCCCACAGAACTTCCACAACCCAGGTGTTTAACAGAGATACTTGGATTGGGGCACGTAGGGTGGCTCAGCCTGTTAAGTGTCTGACTCTTGTTTTTGGCTCTGGTCATAATCTCAGGGTCCTGCGACTGAGCCCTGCATGGGGCTCTGCACTCGGTGCGGAGTCTGCTTGAGATTTTTTCTCTCCCTCTGCTCTCCTGCCCCCCTAAAAAAGTAAAAGCTTTAAAAAAAAAAAGGAAGAAGAAATCCTCAACTAGTTCAGCACTGTCTATGAAGCAGAATGAGCTCAAAAACAAAGACACGGATACCGAAGCACCGTTTCCTGGGTGGCCACATCAGGGGTGAGAACCAGAAACCAGACCAGGATCAGGCAGGTACAGCCAAAAGCATGGGAGCTGTGCACCGTGGTTGAGGGAGGATACCCCACCCTGCTAGCAGAAGACACATGCACATGCAGACTCAGGGGGTAGCGGAGGTCTTGGCTATGGGCCAAACTGGAGGAGGCAAACCTCTCGACACCACTAGGCTTGTAGTTTGGAAGTAGGTGTCAGTGTCAAACAGGGAGGTCAGGCCACACTCTGGGTTGTAGGGATTGTCGGGCAAGAGAACCCGGGACAAACAGCACACCCAGGGCCTGGCTACCGATTCCAGAGAACGGGGGCTTCTGCTTCAAATGTGATCTGACACGTCCTCTTCAGTCGGACATGGAACAGAAGGCTTGCCTGACCCTTCAGAACTGGGCCAGTTTCCTCCAATCCTTTGCTCTGCCTGGAACCCGTGAAGGAGGTGGGAGCCTCCAGGGAAATGTTACAAGAGCACAGGAGGGTTGAAGCCATGTGAAAAGTGAGTCAAAGGTAAAACTTCCTCTGTGGGCAGAACATGGCACTCATACAGGTCTTCCTCTCTGTCAGGAGAGGTACTTAAGGACCCCATGTTTATGCCCTTGGAGGAAGGGCTGTCCTAAGACACTGCAGGCAAGGAGATAGGGCATAGGAGTTAGGAAGCCTGCCTCTTTATCCTCACAGTAGAATTTTAAAGAACACTAAAGATTTGAGGGTAGCGATGGACAGGAGATGAGTAATGAGACAGTAGTAGCTACAAATGATTCATAATCACCTAATCACTGGACAGCAAATGTCATATGAGCGGTTCTAGGGAGGATAACACAGAGGCAGCAAAAGCCCTGGATGACAATGGAATGTCTGTAATATGGTAGGAGGACAGAGGTTGAACCTCATAAAAAAGAAAGCAGAAATAAAGTATAAAATAGAAATGGACAACTTCTCTCAGGAGGAAAACTAACTGGAAGCTCAAAGCAAATGGATAGACTCAGAAGAGCGTGTAAAAAAAAAAAAAAAAAAAGTGTAGATGCGACCCTTCTGCTAACTCCTTCAGAAAAGTGACCCATGATGTTCCAGTGACACAGCAGTATCCAAATATATGAATGTCTTCCCCATGGCTCACCTGGAGACTCCTCTAATATATATCACCACCTTTCTATGTAAACACAGAGAAACCAGAGGGAAAAGGGCAGACAAATCAAAGGAATTCAAGCTGTCCCTGCACTGCTATAGAGGTTTACTAATATATTCCCGGGCTGCACAGCAGACAGCTGGGGTCAGCAGACAAGGAGGTGACATGGGGAGCTTTCCCACTGTGCTGCACTTACAGAAACACTCTGCTTTAATAACCCTGAACCCAGAGCCTGCCGAGACATGCCACTCACTCTCTCTGCCCTTGTGCTCCCACTGGGCTCTGCAGGAGGCTGTGCACTGTGGGAGCCAGGTGCAGGGGCTCCTGGAAGATTTAAAATGCAGATAAGAGATCTATGCTCCACGTTACAGGATGGCGGTCATGCCGCACCTGAGCCAGCATAAGGGTCTACTACAAAGTGTCGCCCTGTGGCAAAGGCGGGAGGGCTACCGTGCCCCAGATCGGGTCGGACATCCAAAGACAGTTCTGTCGTCAGGGTCTGCAATCATCCATATGGCCAAACAAATATTTGCTGAGCAACAACGCACCATGCAGCTTATCATCTGTGAAGGAGACAAAGTGAAGTACCACGTGTGCCTTTGGGAAAAAGCCTCATATCCAACTGGAGGAGATGAGGCGGACAAAGAAGAAATATATAAGGAGAAGTAAGGACTCATAGATGGCAACCCAAGTTTACCAAAAGCAAGCAGAAAAGACAGCACGCATTATGAGATGGGTAGTCGAGGGCATTTTTACAAGACAGTTATGATTTTTGCTGCCCAGGAGGATGGTAGGTACGTGAACTGTGGTGGTCTGGGATGAAGCCTCCCAGCTAGAGGAAAATCATGAGCAGAGAGAGGAAGGAAGACCATGGCTGGTTACAGAGCAGAGACTTCACATCGGAGAGCACTTGGATAATGCACAGGTAGGTAGAAGACTCTGTGAATAGATCCCATCATCTGCATGAGGAGCCACTGAAAGTTCTGGAGTTGGGACTGAACTTCCAAGAAAAATCAAAAGGGTCACAGATTGGGAGGATATGCCTTGCCCATATTCTTATCAACTCTCTCTTTTTATCAATGGCATTCACTAGGAAAAAAGCATCTGCTTTCCCATCTTCCCCTCCAAATAGACCTGCTTACTCACATACATACAACTTGAGTTGTTTAGCCCAGAACTCTTCCCAGACAAGGTGACCAGCCACCATTCCATAGACTGTACTCACTCCCCCACCGTGCCTTGTATCTGTTCTGTCTCATAAAGGACATCACATAAGCCAACATCCCCCCCTTTCTTTACCAAGTATTTTACTGTGCAGAAATTCCTTCTGGCCTATTGTCCAAAGTTATGATAAGAAAAGCTTTTTAAGCAAAGGCCTTTGGGGGGGCGCCTGGGTGGCTCAGTCGTTAAGCGTCTGCCTTCAGCTCGGGTCATGATCCCAAGGTCCTGGGATCGAGCCCCGCATCGGGCTCCCTGCTTGGCGGGAGGCCTGCTTCTCCCTCTCCCACTCCCCCTGCTTGCGTTCCCTCTCTTGCTGTGTCTCTCCCTGTCAAATAAATAAAATCTTAAAAAAAAAAAAAAAAAAAAAAGCAAGGCCTTTGGGAAGAGGCTTAAAATCCCCACATGCCTGTCTTTGCTTCTGTCACTGGTGTTTACATGCTTGCCAGTGCAAGGGAAGGTGCATGATACAAAGAACCCTTGTTGATAGTCAACTGACCACTAAGTATGAGTGCTCATTTCTGGACTGTCCACTGCATTTTACCAATCCATTTCTCTATCCTAAACTGCCCTGGATTGGTCTTTGCATTAGTCACCAAGGAAATGCAAATCAGAACCATAGTAAGCTACCACTTCCCACCCACCCAACACACAACATAAGTGTTGATGAGGAACACCAAGTCAAAGGGGTTCCCCCAAGAAGACAATAGTCAGTATGCTCTGCTTATACTTCAGCTCCACCAGAGCGCATTTAATCCATTTTTGAAAGATCAATTTTACTAAAGATAGAAAGTGGTAAGATTTTCTGTGATTAAAAAAATGCGCAATATAAGAACTTCTTCAGCACAATGAGATACAGACTGCAGTTGGCAAAAACCAATTCCTGGGATTGTCTCACATTTCTTCTGAGATTCAGAAGAGGTGCTTTTACCTAGAATTTTCTTTTCTTTTCTTTTCTTTTCTACGATTTATTTATTTATTTATTTGACAGAGCGTGTGCGCACAAGTGGGGGGGAAGTGGGGACACAGGGCGAGGGAGAGAATCTCAAGCAGACTCCCTCTTGAGCAAGGAGCCAGACGTGGGGCTCGATCTCAGGACCCTGAGATCATGACCTGAGCCAAAACCAAGTCAGAGGCTTAACCAACTGTGCCATCCAGACGCCCCTACCTGGAATTTTCATATTTAAAGAATCTAAAAATGATCAGCATTTGGGAGTCCAAATACCACCCTGGGTTCCTATTCTAAAGGGATTAAAAATTCATCTTTTCAAAAAAGCAACTGAACTAATAGGACAAATTTAGTTGCCCGACAAATCCTCTATAGCTTTAGGAACTGCAGACTCCATGAATCTCGACTGAAATCAATAGTTTGGATTAAAGAAAATTCTCAACGACCTTTATTTATTCTGTTGCTCTAAAATGTTAGTGATTTCTAACAAATGGAATTCCCACGGTCAAAATTAAATATAGATTGTAAAGTCACCACCATTAATCTTATTTGTTACTGTTGTTATTGTATGAGGATTGGTTTGCCATCATTTGCATGGTCTGAACTGTAACTCACAGTTACATTTTGTGTGCCTGTTGTCTTTTTTTATTAGATAAAAGCTCAACTGCAGGAGGGGGCTTCTTATAACCATCTCTAATTCCTATAGGTGGATTCTTTCATGCACACTTTCTTTTTCTTCTCTCTCTTCCCCAGTACCAGCAAGTAGGGCAATTATCAAGGTATGAACTCTTTTTTTTTTTTTTAAGATTTTATTTATTTATTCATGAGAGAGAGAGAGAGGCAGAGGGAGAAGCAGGCTCCCAAGGAGCAGGGAGCCCGATGCGGGACTCGATCCCAGGACCCTGAGATCATGACCTGAGCCGAAGGCAGACACTCAACCATCTGAGCCACCCAGGCGCCCCCAAGGTATGAACTCTTGAGGAAGGCATACTTCAACAATTCATACTAAATATCTTGGTCCTTTAACAAAGTGTTGACAACAGATACTTTTTGCTTCAAATACTTTGTGGTTCTTCTGTATACAGTCTTTAATAGAAAGCAAACTTAATAAAAGCTTTTTCCTCCCCTCCCTTTTCAATGTGAGAGAGATAACATGAACACACATGTAAATAAAAGATTGTTTTTTCCAACCTAGACTGCAGTTCACATACTTTTCCCTGTATAACAAGCTCACTACTTTCAAACATTTATTATAGTCTCTAATAATTTGCATATAATTCTTAGCTGAATTCCACCTTGATACTACACATGATTTAAAAAACCATGCAAATAAATAATATGGAAAAGGTTGTAAAAAGAACATTTAGCTCCTTATAATAAAACAAATTTTCTCATTCTCAGAAGGTTCATTTATATATGAAAACTTGATCTGCTAAAGCTAATTAAAACTAGTCTTACCTCCTTATTAAAGCAGACCTTTAAAGAATCTCAGGCAAAACTGAGCATTTAGTTCTCAATGCATTACACAGCAACAAAATGTGCTCCAGTTTTTAAATCCTACAATCCAAACTTGCCACCCATTTCACTTTTCCCACAAAGGGTCTGAATCGAAGAAGATCATGAATGTATGTTTGTGACCTCTGTTGGAAAGCGGAGGAAGATGAAGTATAACTGAAATGAGTCTTCAGTGTTTTTTTTTTTTTTTTAAAGAGTAACAAATAAGCATTTGGGAGCCTGCTGATGTTCCACAGGATATGAACATGGGTGGAAGGTAGTGGGGTAGGAGCAAGGAACCTGCTAATTCCTCATAGCCTCCTTTGGGTTTGGTCTCTTTATGGATCCAACCTAGCTCTACCATACTCAGTCCATTCTTTATACACCAAAAGCTTTGTGCATTCTCTAAGCTGTAATGTTACCTTCTTGTCACCTCTCAGGAGACTGTTTTCATAGCAGCTTCTCATTCTGACCAGAAATGGGTGAATACCCTTTGAAAAACCATTCTCACTAGTATTTCTTTCCTCCAACTTCTTTTGGACCAAAAGTGCAACTATCAATGCTTACCATTACATCATCATCTTTGGACACCTGGCTGGGAAGAGCAGACAAACTTTATTTAAAACACATACGTTCTGTAATCATTTAAGTGAATTAGTTCTAGTACTAAACAGCAAAGGAACAGTTTATGGTGAAAGCAAAGTAAAAGTACAGTGGTAATTTCTCCAACCGAAAGGCAACATCATCAATACACATTTAAGATGTATATAAAACTACCAATATGTCACCAAAAAACACATGATTTCTCTGCAAAGTTCATGGTATTTTTTGCAGCTAATCCATTGTATAAAAAACATAGCCTTTTAAATGCACATCATTCACTCACTTGCTTATCCCTTCCCTTAAGACAAAATAGTTCCCAACCCATCTTGGAAAATAAGAGCACAGCAAAGAAAGACCAGTTTGATCTCTGGAACCCTGGTGCTCACAGGAGATAAGGAAGTGTCTGTACTGATGTATTCATCAATATTTTTTTTCCTATAATGATACCAAAAAGTGAAGATGAGTTTAGACTCATGAATTTTGAGCTAACTCTGAGGTTTAAACGTCCACACAGTGTATAACTGCAGATTGTCGATTCTGGCTCTCCTCTCAATTCCCTATCCACTTTCCAGGGTAAGCCAATCCTAAATGCATTGCTGATAAGTTCTCGAGATAGGATAAATCCAAAATAACAACATCATCTGCCTTATCAGGGGGCCCCTTGCCTGCACGAACTGTCGCTTTATTGCACCAGAGATAGTAATTAAACCTTCACCAGCTCATGCATACGTTCCAGGCAAGGAGAACAGGCATGTGGCTTCCTATTATGTGATGCTTATTAACTAGAAAATAAAAGCTGTGTTAAAAAAAAAATGTGCCTGACAGAAGAGAAGGATAAATATGGCCATGCTTTATTGCTACATGTATTTTTTAAAGAAATGCCTATTGTACCGTGGAGTAGGTAACATTTCCCAGTATGTTTGAAATCATTCAGTGGAGCACCATATGGTACAGTAATGTCACTGAACAGTGGGGCACAAATTACTCACAATTCATTTCACTTTGTACTCTTATTTGTTTAAAAAATAAAACTATTTTGAGAACCATGCCATTTGGGGTCCTTCAGAAAGGCTGAGCACGAGTGAAGCTATTCTTTTTTACATATGAAACCACTGTAGAAATACAAGAGGAAAGGCTAGCCTTCTGGAAAGGATATCTAAGTTAGCCAATGTGTGAGATTGGAGTGGACCAGGCGGGGAGAATGGAGATGCTGTTTACCTGGCACGCTAAATAAAGCAAACCACTGGCCCTGAAATTGAATCGTATTTTGGCACTCACTGGGCTGGACAAAAAGATGACTTGGTCAAAGGAAATGTGAATGGAATGGGTAGATTAAAATATTCAGACTACCTGACCCATTATGAAATTGGGTGCCTATTCCTTTTCATTCCGAAGCTGCAGCTTCAAACAATGTCTTTGTTCCATAAGCCAATCTGGTTCTTCTGCAAAAAGATACTAACCCCTAAAAATATACAAGATCGATGACATTTCAAAGGGCCCAAAACTAGTAAGGAGCCAAATCAAGTAATACATCTTCTCATGTCATTATCAAAGGTCAGGGTGAGGGTAGGGGAAGTGAAAGGAATAACGAGACGCAGATCAGAGGCTCAGATCAAAGAACCAAAGAGCAGATGATGTATGTCACCATGACTCCTCCTCGCCCATCCGATTAGACAACTGTTCATTTTCATACTTGTTTGATCTGTTCAAAACGACAAAGCCCACAGGTCCGAACGAAGAAGAAAGATTGCAGGGATGTCTTTAAACACCCTAACCTAAACATCTAAACTTCCTGAGGGGACACTGTGCAGAAATACTTACCATAATACACAGTGAGACAAATAAAACTGTAACCAAACACAAACCCTCTAGAACTCAGAATTATAAAAGGATGTGGCAGCAATGTCCAGAGATTCAGACTTCAAGAATTATAACGTGGACCAAGTATGCGTCTTGAGAAGTACTGACAGCTATCAATACCTAAGAAACTGTAACATGGGGGCACCTGGGTGGCTCAGTCGGTTGGGCATCTGCCTTCGGCTCCAGTCATGATCCCGGGGTCCTGGGATCAAGCCCCGAGTCAGGCTCCCACTGAGCAGGAGCTTCACCCTGCTTCTCCCTCCCCTCCCTGCTTGTGCTCTCTCTTGCTATCTCTGTCACTATTTGTCCCTCTCTGTCAAATAAATAAAATCTTAAAAAAAAAAAAAACACACACAAGAAAAGAAAAAAGAAACTGTAACACGGTTCAAGTTCCTCTTCCCAAACCAGGAAAGACAGACCTTCAATCGGCGGGGCTCCTTCTCATACCAGGCATTTACTAGACAAAGGCTGACATCCGGCCATCATCCGTGATGAACGTTTCATTCCTCTAACACCCTCTATATTTTTTTAAAAAAGGATAATGCCAACCTAACACATGACAAAACAGAGGACCTCATCAAGTGCAAGGGAGGGAGTACTGAATAAGTACTGGCCTGGAAGGAGTTTTCATTTCTCTCTTCTACATTAATGGGACCCAGGTGTGACAAACATGAGTGAGACGTAGCCATCCCATGGCAAACCAGCATGAGGCATAAGTCAGAACATGTCTTACCTACACCCTCCACCCCAACCGCCTGATATACTTTTTGAAAACAATCAAAAACAAATTTTGTATGAGATGTAGCAGGTACAGATAAGGAATTCAACAGAAATTTTCCTCGGGTTTCTTTTTTTTTTTTTTAAGATTTTATTTATTTGACACAGAGATAGTGAGAGAGGGAACACAAGCAGAGGGAGTGGGAGAAGGAGGAGCAGGCTTCCTGCCGAGCAGGGAGCCCCATGTGGGGCTCGATCCCAGGATGCTGGGATCATGACCTGAGCCGAAGGCAGATGCCCAATGACTGAGCCACCCAGGCATCCCCCTTGGGTTTCTTTAGATGTGATTGAGGAGGCTGTTTTAGCACTTCCTTTGTGCCTTCATTTATCCTGCCTCTCTCCGTGAAGGGGGGCATCCCTTGATTATGCTACACCCATAATTTCTCACACTGTTAGAAAACTATGGTGGTACCTGGCTCCATACCAACAAATAGAATGGATTCAATGGCCTCAGCATGGCTGTCATGTATGTTTCATTTTCATGATGAAAGTTACTTTTATTATTTGGTTTCATTTTTTTTCCAGCTAACAAGAAATAAAGCAGAAGTTGACAGACTGTTAAAAAATATATATACAACATTCTAAACAGCACAAATAAAAGTGAACCATAAAAATCTTGGGGAAATTACTGTTTTTTTTTTCCCCTCCAATGACAGTTTTAATTTTAAACATTTCAATATTCTTATGAAATCTCCTAGACACAATTACACTGAAAAGGCTTCATACATTTAAAAAGAATATGACAGAACACTTAGTTAAATGGTATATTAAAGATTCATTGTAAATTAAATATTAAAGTATTCAGCAGATCCAAGTGTGAATCCATCTGTTACTACAAACTATATTTTTTCTTTATCTTAGCATTGCCATATACCATGGCAGAGCACCCAAGCTTTTTTTTTTAATTTTCCATCTGAAAACCCTCCTTAGAAATGAATAGCCATGGTCAATACATGGCATTTATTCTGCACTATAGATTATTACAGAGTCATATTTCACTAGGTTCAAGTAAGAAAGACCATAGATCAAATTTAATTAGAAAAAGCTTACCCACCCCCCCAACACCAGCAAAAGGAAAGGTGTGCTAGCTTCTTAGGCACTGTGGATAAAATGTTCATCACTAAACTGTTCTCAAGGTAGAAGAAAGGGAAACACACCTAGAATATTCCTAAGAGTGGGAAATAAGAAAGTAGAAAAAAAAAAGAGAAGCCAAACACCAAGCAAAAAGACAGAAAACTGCAACCCAGAAAACAAGTGAGTGGCTTTAACTTTCCATTCCTTGTGCCACTGACAATATGATTATTGAATATACAGGGAAAGCATAGGAGAGAAAGATCCTCACTGAACAAAAGCTCATGAGACACAGGTCTACTCATGATAGTCTATTCTGAGGGATAATAAAGGAGACAAAAAAATGGAGAGAAAACCTAGAATAGTCTACATACCATCCCAGAACAACCAACATGCCTATTCCTAGGGGAGCTGCTTGCAAACAAAGACAACAAACCAGCAGAGAAAAAAAGAACTCTACAGGACGCATCTATGGCTGTACATAGCCAATTAAATAAACTCAGGCCCTCTGGACCAAGGCAAGAGGGGGCAGCTGTTGAGACAGTAGATCTACCCACATGATATGGATTAGAGCCTTCTCAGGCAGAGGCAAGAAAAATCTGAGCAAACAAGAGCACCTGCCCAACTGCTCTTGATAAATATCCCCATTAGTGTTTTCCACCCAACCATAAAAGCACTATCACTAAGTGTATGTATACTTGAATTCTACTTCAAAGGCCCTAAAACCTGACTGTTGAAAGGAATATCATTCTACCCATTAATTTAAATAAAATGAATTCAAAGTACAGCTCCACTCATCAAGTTTTCTGCATTCCACTCAGCATTATCTAGATACTGAGAATACAAGGATGACTAGTACGTGAATCCCGAGTTACACCTGATCCTTAACCTCTAGAAGCTCACTCTTTAGGGACAGAGACAACAGGAGAGACAGGTCTTGTCATTACCACATGCTAATCACCAACATCATTCTTCAGAACATTAAGTCCTTACATTGTTAAATAAAATGTGTTTAAAGTAGGATTAAGATATATTATCTTACATATATCTATATTACATCATAATATTATGATACAATAATTTTTTATAATGGCGTCTTAACTCAACCTGCTATAACAAAATACCACAGACTCAGTGGCTTAAACAACCGAAATTTCTTTTCTCACAGATCTGGACACTGGTCCAAGATCAGGTTACCAGCAAGGTCAGGTTTTGGTGAGAGCTCGCTACCTGGCTTTCACGAGGCCACCTTCTCACTGTTTCCTCACATGGCCTTCCCTGAGTGTGTGCACTCGGATAGGGAGAGCAATCTCTCTACTGTCTTTTCTTAGAAAGGAGCTAATTCCAGCATAAGGGTCCCACTCTCATGATCTCGTCTAACCTTCATTACCTCCCAAAGGTTCTATCTCTAAACACCATCATATTGGGGGTTAGGGCTTTAACCTATGAATCTGGGGGGATACATTCAGTCCATAATAAATACATTATATAATATATATTATACACGTTATATATCATACATGATTATATCATGTGATCTTAAATTTATATTACATATCTTAACTTCTATTAAATAATTTTTAAGATTTATTTGAGAAAGAAAGAGAGAAAGAGTGTGTGTGCGAGCAGGGGGTGGGGGAAAGAGAAGGAGAGGGAAAGAATGTCAAGCAGACTCCCTGCAGAGCACAGAGCTGGACGCAGGGCTTGATCCCATAACCCAGAGACCATGACCTAAGCTGAAATCAAGAGTTAGACGCTTAACCAACTGAGCCACCTAGGTGCCCCTAAATAAATTTATATTAAATATTTAAATTTATATCAAGTTTCTTGAGTGTGATATGATACCATGCAATAGAATGCCTTTGTTTTTAGCAGGAAATATAAGCTGATGTATTCAGGAATAAACCATAAACATTTCTATAAATTTCTTTAAAAGGGGTTAGTTTAAAACTCTTTGTGTGGTGTGTGAGAGAGAGAGAAAATAAATGTTACAAAATATTGGTCACTGGTAAATCTGAATGAGAACTCCACATGAGGGTATTTGCTGTTCCTTCAACTTCCCTATAGGTTTGAAATTTTTCAAAATAAAAATTGTGAAAATCACCAAGTTAACTAACGTGATGTTTTAAAACCTAAATAATAGTATTAGAGCTGTACCAGCTTTAAGACCTCTTTCTTTTTCTAGGTATTTGGAAATGTGTCCCTTAAGGGACATAACGTGATCCGTTTTGCTCCCCCATGATAATGTCCTGCCATATTATTAAACCACTACTTCCAATTAAAGCCAAAAGCAGGATGACGCCTGTGTTCAAAAGCACACTTGAAAGGAAATCTCCTTGTTAATAAATTTAAAATAGAGGTATAGAGAAGTATAAAAATATAGAGAAGGGAGGGAGGGAAGAAGGAAGTAAGGAAGGGAAAAAGGAAGGAACAGAGGATGTGGTAAATGACTCACGTACTTGCAATCTTTTTATTATGCCCCACACCACACAGAAGAAGGATTAACTGGTTTGGCTCATCTGGTCAAACAAGCCTGTAAAAGCAAACATCAAGGTTCCTGCAGCCCAAAGACCCGCCATGATAAATTCACTCTTCTTGCCCATTTTATTTTATGGATGTCTGACTAATGCCACATTTTTTGTTTTAATTGCTGAAATCACTATTTTTATATCTGCTATTTTATACCATTACGAATTCAGAATTGAAGTATTTCGGAGTGTACATAATTGAGATAAGCATGTTCAAGAGTTCTAGCATGTTCCCAATACTTCGGAATGTTTTCTCCCTCTGGGAAGATGTAAAGACGCATACTCACGTCCACTCCCAACACACTGGTCCCCAACATGATTCATTTACAATCAGGTTATCATCTGGAGAGGGCTCAGTCCCTGCTCTGGTGAGAAAGTCTAGTATGTCTGAACTCTCCATCCTTTCTTTTTTATATAGGGAAGAAGTGAGAAAATGAGAAAAGCAAAAGAAGTTTAATGGCAAACAGGAATTGTGGAAGATCATGAAAGCAGGGGGAGAGAGAGAGGTGGTAAGAACTTATAATCATTCTTTCAATAGGTAGGTGGGGTGGGTGGGAGAGAGAGAGAGAGGGAAAAGAGAATGAGAATCACTATTTCTACAAGATGCTCCATTGTGGGGAGAAAGAAAAAGTGTTCCACGATCATTGTGGAAATGCCATATACTATATTCTCTGTGAGGTTCACAATGAAGAGTAGTATGCAAAAAGCAGGCTCAGTTCCCTGCACAGTAACAGAATTACTAGTACCATTTTAGGTCAAGAGATCTGCAGCTGGTTGTTACTTCCACTAACTAAATTATAGCCCAATTCATGATACCCTTCCCCATTTCTCCCAGTGTGGGCTAGCCCTAGGAAGTTATTCCTGCCATCTTTGACCAAGGTATTTCTCAAACCCTTCATCTGCCCTGGCTGTAACAACTGGTAACAGCTCATTGCTTTGTTATTTTTCGCTTTTTTTTTTTTTTTTTGTATAGAAACTGCAAGCTGAAGAGATAATCCTCCAGTGAGAGAATTTTGGACAAAAAAGGGTAGGGAAGAAACTTCATGAAGGCATATGCTATAAGGACTTCCAGCTGGGACCTTATCTTAAAGCTATTCCTTATGTACTTTTTTGTGTTAATTTAACAATATATCCTGGAATTATCTCCAAATCAGTTCATAGAGATCTTCATTTTTGTTACAGCTACACAGCCCAGCACCAGTGTGTATGGATGTGTAATTTACAATAGTTATTTTTTTTTTTTAAAGATTTTATTTATTTGACAGAGAGAGACACAGCGAGAGAGGGAACACAAGCAGGGGGAGTGGGAGAGGGAGAAGCAGGCTTCCCGCGGAACAGGGAGCCCGATGCGGGGCTCGATCCCAGGACCCTGGGATCATGACCTGAGCCGAAGGCAGACGCTTAACGACTGAGCCACCCAGGAGCCCCATAATTTACAATAGTTAATTCAACCTTTCTCCTATGTGTGGACATTGACGTTGTTCACAGTATTTTGCCATTACAAGACAATGCTGCAATAAACATATTTTATATATATGCATTTCTAATTGCTGGGTACAGAAGAATGTATAAATTTTCCATGTATCTGGCTCACTTGTATAAATTGAAACATAGAAAGCATACACTAGGTACTAAGAAGATGAGTTACACCCAAGGGATAAGTGGGAGCAGAATGGAAAAATGTATACATGGAACTGGGGTAGAAGGGACAGAAAGAATGACATTTTTCTGAGGATAACTTCTCATACTTTTCTGACTTTAGAACTATGGTAAGGTTTTACATATTATGTAATATGCAATTAAAATAAATAAATGTAGGGGCACTTGGGTGGCTCAGTCAGTTAAGCGCCTGCCTTTGGCTCGGGGTCCTGGGATTGAGCTCCGAGTTGGGCTCCCTGCTCAGCAGGGAGTCTGTTTCTCCCTCTGTCCCTCCCCTCCCTCATGCTCTCTCTCTCTCAAATAAATAACTAAAATCTTTAAAAAATAAAAATAAATTAAATAAAATAAATATATGTGGGAAGACAGTATACAAACACTAAGAAATGAAATTAACTTTATTACAAATGAACAGCGTAACTACGCTGAAGGCGGGTAACCTCAATGATCCTGGAACATAATATACTGACTATATGATCTAAGGCGAAAGACAAAAAAATGCACACAAATAGTAAGTGTGTTTTCACAAGGGTATAGGATAGCAATTTCAGGGGCGCCTGGGTGGCTCAGTTGATTGAGCGACTGCCTTTGGCTCAGGTCATGCATGGTCCTGGAGTCCTGGGATCGAGTCCCGCATCAGGCTCCCTGCTCGGCGGGGGGTCTGCTTCTCCCTCTGATCCCCTTCCCTCTCGTGCTCTCTGTCTCTCATTCTCTCTCTCTCAAATAAATAAATAAAATCTTTAAAAAAAAAAAAAGGATAGCAATTTCAAAACTACCTTGTTTTATTCTAGGATTGAAGAAATTAGTATATCATGCATACTGGGAGTCAGCTTTATCAGTGGGAAGGAAGGGAGTTTAGAAATAAGGAAGAGGGAAAGCCTGGATTCCCCTTATGCTGAACTGAAATTAAAGGTACTGGTATGAATTTTAATATATACCCTGACAGATACAGATACAAATGCACGTGTGTGTGTGTGTGTGTGTGTGTACACATTTATGTGTGTTTATTTTCCAGCTCGGTTCACTGACAGGGCATAAAGCCTATGGTAGTCCAGTAACAACAGCACGCTTACTTCCTCTCTTCACAGTTTCTAAATATTATTACTTAATAAAATGAGCCAGCAGTCCTTAGTAAAACACCCTGATTCCAGGGCTCAGGCAACCAAAGCACAAGATGAACCTGGAACATCCTGTGGTCCCATAACCTAAGAAAGTGCTTAAAAATTGATGGGGACATACGAAAGGACACAGCAGCTAACCAGAGGGGCCACCCAGCAGCCAAATCTGTGATGGTTCCAGAAACAAAATGAGGACAGCAACAGAACTTAGCCCAATGTACAAAATAAGAATCCGTGAGCTTATACTAATATAAACAAACAGGGAATAAGGGAAAAGCAGGTCCCTACAGTAAAATTCCAACTGATAAATGAAAAAGGAATAATGAAACTAAAAAATGCACCTTTTGACAAACAATATGGTTATGAACTGTTAAAGGAAAGAATAAAAAATGAACACTAAAATTAATCAGCAAAAGGATGAACGCATAGTCTCATACACATAGTCTTAAAGTATGATCATTGAAAAGGAAAAAATAACTTTTTTTTAAGATTTTTATTTTTAAGAAATCTCTATACCCAATGTGGGGCTCGAACTTACAACCCCGAGATCAAGAGCCTCCTGCTTTACTCACTGAGCCAGCCAGGCACCCTGTAATGTTTAAATTGAAAATAGAAAAAGAATAAGTGTACAGTGGAAAAACCTGGCAGATAACATGCCATCCAAATGACCCATGGTAGCATCACCAATAATGGGATAAATAAACAGTCTGTTTCCTGATGTAGTGCACAGAGAAGGTCATAGTTTCATCTCTCTGTTATTCTTAACAAAAATGTACAATCTAAATATAACCATGAAGAACGATCAGAAAAGCCCAAATTGACATACAACCTACAAAATAACTGGCCAATATGCTTCAAAAGTTTTAAAGTCACTAAATATAAAAGCAGACTAATAAACTGTTCCAAATAAAATGAGGAACAGACATGAGATTATGTAACACGGGACCTGGGGTTGACTCTAGGCCCAAGAAAGGATATTAGCAGGAAAACGGACACATTTTGGAAGAAGGTCTTAGATTTCACAGGTTGGAAAACTAGAGACAACTGGTCACCTATTTCTATGATTCAAGTTTTGGGAACACAGCCATTCCTATTCATGTCAGTATCATCCACAGCTGTTCTTGCACTACAACGGGGATGAGCAGTAGTGACCGAGACCTTACTTCCAACAACGCCAAAAATATTCATTCTTTGGCCCTTTACAGAAAAAGGATGTTCATTTCTGGATCAGAATATAGTTCTGTATCAAGGTTGTTAATTTCATGATTTTGGTCACTGCGCTGTGGTTCTTGAAAAGGTCAGTTTTCTGAGAGAAGGGTTTACAGGAATTTCTGTTTTTGCAACTGTTTTGTAAGTCTGCAAATATTTCAAAATGAGTAATTCAAAAATAATCTATACCTTGGAGCTTAGTCATCTCCATTGTCAGAGTGGTTCAGTCATTTGTAAGATGGATTCTTCCTTGGCTTTAATACACTGAAGTTTGGCCCTTCATTGCCTCTGGTGAGAGACAGCTACTTTTACAGTGTGCTAAACATGGAAATGCAAAATCCATGCACTCAGCCAGAAAGTGCTCTTACCTAGAACACACTTTATGGTTGCCATTTATTCTGTGTCAGGCTCTGGGCTAAGTGCTTAACACCTATTTTCTTGTAAAGAAGTGCATTTGCAAAAAGGAAAATCCATTTACTTAGAGATTTCTAATTCCATAAAAACACTTTTTACTAGATAGTAAAGTAAGCCAGCAAGAGCTACAGAGGAGTGGCATGAGATATTGACTCAACCATCAAGGACACCGCATGAAAGGGTTATTTTTAGCACAATTCCTCCATCCCAACATCCCAAACATATTAATGGAGGTTTTCTGTCTCTACTTTATGATGAAGGTTGTCTGAATAAAGAAACTAATACCTATACCCTTCCTGGTGATACAGGTTAATCTCATAAACCATCTAATCTAAGATACCATTGATTTTAAGATACACCAGTATTTTACTGACCACAAAGAGAAAAGGCTTTGTCAGTTTTACTTGAATATGCCATCAATTATAAGTACTTCTAAATCAAAAATAGTAAAATGTGTACCTCTGAATGAATTACAATATACAACATATACTCAATACGAGATCAGTATATATTTTTCAATTTGGATTGTTCCCTATGGAATGATATTCCAGGTCTGCCTTAGCAAAGGAAGCAACAACTGAAGCAGATGGCCAGTTAAAGCCGTTGCTAAGACTCACACTAATGGGAATGCTGGTCAACACTGGAAAATTTCAGCTCTGATGAACGAAAGAAGGTGCACAAGCGATTCTGAGAACCCAAATTACCTCCTGCGCAGACTCTGTTGGCTGCAAACTAATGCCCTTCTCACACATTTCTGCATTTCTTTTTTTTTTTTTTAAGATTTTATTTATTTATTTGACAGAGAGGGACGCAGTGAGAGAGGGAACACAAGCAGGGGGAGTGGGAGAGGGAGAAGCAGGCTTCCTGCAGAGCAGGGAGCCTGATGCGGAGCTCGATCCCAGGACCCTGGGACCTTGACCTGAGCCGAAGGCAGACGCCTAACGACTGAGCCACCACTGAGCGCCCCACATCTCTGCATTTCTATGAGTGCTCTGCTACTGGTATCCATGACAGTCAATATCCCACCTGAAAGAAATCAATCCACTGTCCTTAATTCTAAACATTCAGAGCTGGCAACTTAAAGACACTGGGATAAGTGGCTAATTTTTTGTGATTTTAGTCCTGAATGCTTGTTGTTCTGGAGAGGTTGTACAGTCTGACAATTCAAGGTCAAACTACCCTATTTATGTCCTTATTTGTTTATTGTCCAAGTTAAAATCAAGGGCAGGCGGGAGATTTCATAGTTGGGTCTCAGATACCATCTAGTCTCACTCCTTTATTCCACAAAGGAAGAGACAGACGCAGAGAGGTGAGAATATTTGCATAAAGAAAGGCAGTAAGGGAGACTGCGGCAGAGTCCAGGCCAGAGCCCAGTGTCCTCACTCCTGGTCCAGTAGCCTGTCCATTTCATCATGCAGAGGGCTGAACCTAATTCAGTATTTGCGACCACCCTGAAACTCCTCCGCTACCCACATGCCCATTATCACAATCCTGGCAAGCATGCTTGTTTTCATGTATCTTCACATCCATTAAACTTATTTTCCTTTTTAAAAAATGAGTCAAAATGTGCTTTTGATGTTTGAGGGTACATATTTTTTAAAAATCTTTTTAAAATCAAGTTGTATAAAATTAAAGCCATCTAAAGCAACTGCAATTTTATAATACTATTCCAATCACAACTCTCCCACCTGGGGAGACCAACTGAAAAAACACAGTAGGAGTTTTAAACTATTGTCAGTAGCTGTAGTTTGAGTTTTTTAAAAAAATATATTGCCAATTTCGTATCGCCTCTTGGAATATGTATTCACATGAATATAGCCACACTTTACACCTACCATCACGCCCATCTAATCTTCCACACTCCCAAAATATGTACTCAGTGAGCAGAAATTAATAGATTGAATTCAGAAATGCACATACTTGACTAATAGCACAGCTGTGGTTAAAATTCAGATACATGGAACAGAGAAGACAATTTTTTTTTTCAAGTAATGACTGGGAACCTATAGGCAGTGCACTAAACAAGACAGATTATAGAATTCTGGAACACACTCAGCATTCCAGAGAATATGCCGAGCAGCACATCAAGCCAATCAGCAGCTCAGCAAAGCCCAAGCTCAGAGACCACATCGTCCATAACTCTGATTAAATGAAGTTCAAGAAAAGCTGCTTTCAAGGGAGAAGGCTTGGACAAAATTGAGAGTACAGAGATTCTCTAATTGAGGTGCTCTGTACGGAAGGGATGCGTGAATTACAGGAATTCAACATGTGACGACCATTTGGAGGGGCCGTTCATATTCCCACATGACAGAAAACAAGAGACAACACTAATCTTAGAGGTATGATGAGATAAGCACAATATCGGACCCAAACTTGATCAACATGCTGCAGGTAGAGCCTTCAAGGACAGGGAGAGAAACCAAGAATGGCCCGGGGACATGGGGGTAAAAAAAACGTAAAACAAACCAAATTTCTACTGCACTCTCATTTGAGTTTGCACACTAAATGGTAAAATTTCAACTAATTTAGAACAAAATGGAAAGTGATCACAGAGTCAGCTAATGTACAGAAACTCTCCATTAACCCTCGCTTCCAAGCTTTTGTGGTAGAATGATAATTGGTATTCATAATTTTAGATCCTATACCACTCTGAATCATCATAAAAGATCATCAGAAACATCTGCTTAATGAATGCAATGCAGAGTATACTTTGAATAAAGCTACTGTACTCATTGCTGTGGGACTAGAAGATACAAGGGTCATAATGTAGGTATTAAAAGGAAGGGGAATAACTGTTTTTTAACACTACCCAATCCACGGAAGGTGTAAATGGTAACTTCATTAATCAGATATGCAATTAGCCAGAATACTACAGGCCAAAGAATCCAGAGTTCACATGGATTGCCGCATGAACCACAATCATCTCATACACAGGTGACCTCGATAATGTTATAAATGTCCAAAATAAAAATATATACAGGGTGCCTGGGTGGCTCAGTCAGTTAAGCATCTGCCTTCGGCTCAGGTCATGATCCCAGGGTCCTAGGACGGAGCCCCACGTTGGGCTCTCTGCTCAGCGGGGAGTTTGCTGCTCCCTCTGCCACTCCCCCTGCTCGTGCTCTCTCACTCTCTCTCTTTCTCCCTCTCTCTCTAAAATAAATAAATAAAATCTTTAAAAATAAATAAAAATATATACAAAGGGATATATATTCTAAAGGGGTGATGAAGTCTTCTCATCCCATGATTTGGCAATCATATGGAACCTGGTAGCTGCGTAAAGAATGTCAGTTTTGAGACTGCTGATAGTTCGTGTGCAAGAACAAAAAGGAAACCACAGGTCACAGAGGTGTTTAGACTTTTGCTAAGTGTAAAAAGCAAGAATGTAAAACCAATTAAAAATATGTCCCTTCAAAAACAAATTTTAACAATTTCTTTGTTAAAAAAGACTTATAGGGGCGCCTGGGTGGCTCAGTTGGTTAGGCGACTGCCTTCGGCTCAGGTCATGATCCTGGAGTCCCGGGATCGAGTCCCGCATCGGGCTCCCTGCTCAGCAGGGTGTCTGCTTCTCCCTCTGACCCTCCTCCCTCTCCTGCTCTCTGTCTCTCATTCTCTCTCTCTCAAATAAATAAATAAAAAATCTTAAAAAAAAAAAAAAGACTTATAATCCCTAGGTCCATTTTCCACCTGTAGTTTATATATTAATAAGTGATCATGATTTTAAATAGGTTAATTTTTAAGCTTTTCATATATAAATAAATGACATGGATTTTCATATAAAAATCCAGTTTCCAGTTAACCTAATAAAGTCTTACAGTGGTATCGCCTCCACAGGAATACCAAAGGATAGATGTAGTACTAGTCCTTAAAGTTTTCTGAATACAGAAGCATGAATTACTGTCACTGGACAAAATTTTGTGTATCACAAATCTAAGAATGCTTCCTAAGGAAAGAGATAGTTGGAATGGAATGGCTCAAGAGTTAGAAGAGATCTCATGAAGAAGAGATGAATGTGATTGAAAACATGATATAGCAGATACAGAACACAGAACTTGATCTAAAATATCTGGAGAGTAAGGAAAGATCTAGAGATCAAAAAAGAATTTCCCAGAGCACCAAATATGATATAAATATGGAAAGATGCTGTTATAAATTACAGCAACTTCCCACTCATCTGGAAGTCAGTCATTCAGAAATCTCAACTGTCTAGATCAAAATAGAACCAAAAAGAGAAAGAAAGAAAGGAAGAAAGAGAGAGAGGGAGGGAGAGAGGGAGAAGGAGAAAAGGGAGAAGAGGGAGGAGAGGAGGGGAGGGAAGGGGAGGCGAGGGGAGGGAAACAAAATAAACTAGGTGGCTAGTTGGGTCAACCACAAGTATGTGGCCAATAACAATGGGCAACAGTGCTTTACCCAAAGAACCATTGGCCAAAGGGTATTTACTACTAGCTTGACTTTTCCATCCATCTGACCTTTTTGTGAGGCCTAGGATATACCAGGTATTATTCAAAGCAGGGGTAATATAGCCCTCAAAAAACTCCAGTCTCGGGGTGCCTGGGTAGCTCAGTCAGTTAAGCGTCTGCTTCGGCTCAGGTCATGATCCCAGGGTCCTGGGATCGAGCCCCACCTCGGGCTCCCTGCTCGGCAGGGAGCCTGCTTCTCCCTCTCCCACTCCCCCTGCTTGTGTTCCCTCTCTCGCTGTGTCTCTCTCTGTCAAATAAATAAATAAAATATTAAAAAAAAGAACACTCCAGTCTCTTACACCTGAAACGAATGTAACATTGTCTGTCAACCATACTCCAATTAAACAAAGAAAAAATCTCCAGTCTCCAGCCGCCCAAGCTTCTAAGAGAGGATACTAGACTAGCAAATGAGCAAAGCCAACACAGTAACACAATGATATCTATCACGGAGAAAATAAGAGAGTGAGTGAGGAGCATATGCGGAGGAAACCTGGCCTTGGTGGGTCACGGAAGGCCCCTTGAAGACACCGTGCTCCCACCTGAGACTTAAGAAGTGGTAGGGTGAAGGAAAGAGAAGGGGCGGGAAGAGGACGAGGGGGAGAGACACCACGCACACGGCCTGAAGTTAAGAATAAGCAAAGCATGCGAGGGAAACAAGAGCAGTTCAAACAGCTGGAACATCAAGAAAGAAGGGGAATGTGCGTCACGACGAAGCCTGAGGAAAGCAAGAGCCAATCATTCAGAGGCATGTAAGTTATTTGACTTAAGTGGCAACAGAGCCATTAAAGAAATTTAAGCAGGGATATCACATCATTAGATTTTCACACTAGGATGATGACCTCAGCTGCAATGTGAAAAATAAAACAGAAGACGAGACTGGTATCAGGGAAATCAACTGGGAGACTTGGGATGAATGAGATCTAGAATAGTAGCCAAAACAGAAGCAAAAGTAAAGATGAGAGATAAAATAAAACAGGTCGGCAGGGGTAGGTTCATGAAGTTTAAAGAGAGAATAATTGCCTTATCATCATTCATGTATGTAGCTATACTGAGCACTGACCATACTCCTAGAGCCTCTCGGTGCTGGGGAAACAGACACAACCAAGATGCTTGGCCTACTCTTCTATACTCCCCCAGTGCACAGCATTGGCTGAATGATGAGAGCTGAAGAATTGGAAATAAGCCCCAGGGTCTTGTTAATGGTGGCACTGCCTAACAAGGATCTCTGCGGCTGCTTCAATCTGCTTGACATACCAAGGTGGAAGACCAAGAAAGCTATTTTTAAAAGGCTTTTATGGAAGAACAAATAAGCACAGCTTTGGGACTGAGGATCAGGTTACAGGCTGCTGGGATGAAGAGGAAGAACAGAGGCTGAATTCAATATTCACAACGCCCATCTAGGCAGGTATCTCCTAATAAGGTCAAGAATAGAAAGTTGCTTTGACTTGGCAAAGACGCACAGACCAACTGCTAACAAGGAAGGAAGGTACACTTTGGAGTATGAGCTGAAGGGGGGCATTTTAAAACTTCCCAATAAAGTCCTTAGCAAACCATAAGTACTCTTTTTTTTTTTTTTTTTTTTTTTTTTAGTAAACAACCTGGGGGCTGCTGGGGGGGGGGGGGGGGGGGGGATGGGGTAACTGGGGGATGGGCATTAAGGAGGGCACGTGATGGAATGAGCACTGGGTGTTATATAAGACTGATGAATCACTGACCTCTACCCCTGAAACTAATAATACACTATATGTTAAATAATGGAATTTAAATTAAAAAAAATAAAGAAAAAATATTTTTTAAAAAAGCCCTTAGGATCCTGTCCAAGTTCTTAAAAAAAAAAAAAAAATAATAATAATAAAAAGTTAGGAGGATCAGGAGTGCCTGGGTGGCCCAGTCGTTAAGCGTCTGCCTTCGGCTCAGGTCATGATGCCGGGGTCCTGGGATCGAGCCCCGCATCGGGCTCCCTGCTCAGCTGGAAGCCTGCTTCTCCCTCTCCCGCTCCCCCTGTTTGTGTTCCCTTTCTCACTATGTCTCTCTCTATCAAATAAATAAATAAAATCTTTAAAAAAAAAGTTAGGAGGATTAAAACTGTTCACAAATTCTTTGACATGCCTCGCATCAACAGGTTGGTCCATGTCCCCTCTCATGAACCTGAGCTGAGTGACTCTGAGACTGCACTGACTAAAGTAATAATGGCAGAAGTGACTTGGCACCACTTTCCCGGTCCATCCTAAAGAGACTGACAGTTCTCACTTCCTGTCTCTTGGAAAATTCACTCTAGGAAACCAGCGGTCATGGAAGCAGAGTGACTACCCTGATACCAATATACTGTGAGCATCCCAAGTTACAAAAGAAGGCCCTTGTAGGACAATATACTGCGTGGACAGAGAACTACAGAGAGTTGAGGTGCCTCACATTTGAGTGAAGACGCCATCTTGGAAATGGGTCCATCGTCCAGCCCCAGCTACAGATGAAAACCAAACCACACAGTCGAACCCTTCCTAATATCTGTACGCAAAGGAAAGTCGTGAGCCACATAAAATGGTTGTGTAAGCCTCCAAGTTTTGAGGCAGTCTGTAATGCAGCAATTATCTAAGGATAACTGGGATGAAATTATAAGTGAACCAAGAACACAAGGCCACCATTTTAGGTTCCTAAGTAAAAAACTGCTTCTTTGTATCAAGAGAGTCTCTCCCTCTCCTTCATGAAAGTATATTAGCAACATAAATAGTGACCAGGCCATTGATGGTGGTTACTATGTAGACTAAGCAAAACATTAAGAATACATTATGCATAACAAAAAGGAAAAGCTCAGTCACCTTGAACACATGCATATGAAATAGCTCAGGTTGCACTGAAGCTCACTACACCCCTCTGTTAACATCTTGTAAGATGATAATTTTAAGTGCTTATTAACAAAGATGTCATAAACTCATAAAAATTCCCACAATGAACTTCTGCAATGACAAGCTGTCACTCATGTACTTGAGCATTGTCCCTGCTTTGCCTAATATATCAGAAGAAAGGAAAGACAAGAACGGGGGTAAGAAAAAAGAATAAACACATGGCCCAGAAAGAAATGACCCACTTGTCTTACCCTGTTTGAAGATGAAGACTTTTGAAAAAAGAAAGAGATAACAGCACTCAGTGATTCCAGTGAATTTTCCTGTACTCAATACAACCTTGTGAGTAATTACTGAACACACCTGTAACAAACTGTGGGCAGTCATATTGATATCTTATTTATATTTAAATATATATGGGGTGCCTGGATGGCTCTGCCAGTTAAGCATCTGACTTTCATTTTGGGCCAGGTCATGATCTAGGGGTCATGAGATCGAGTCCCAAGTTGGGCTCTGCACTGGGTGTGGAACCTGCTTAAGATTCTCTCTCTCCCTCTCCCTCTACCCCTCCACCCCCAGCTCTTGCTGTCTCTGTCTAAAAAAAAAATTTTATGTAATACACACACACACACACACACATATAGCATTTGCTTTCGGGCCAAGTAATATATTTATATTATCAAACTCTAAACTTAGTAAAGAGAATAGAAAGAAAAGTCACTCTCCCTACCCTATCTTTAGCCATTCAGCACCATTCCCTGGAGACAACAAATATATTCAGTTTCCTGTGCATATTTCTAGAAATATTTTATTCAGTGAAAGTACATATGCTTTTATACAATTATATTAAATATATGCCATATATATGTATTTGTGTGTGGGAATATTTATATATGCATTTTATATATAAATTTTATGTACTCAAGTATGAATGTGTAGATGTACGTAACTTTTTTCCCCTTTTCTACACATTCATTATACAATGTCCTAAACCTTCCCTTTTCCAATATGTTTTTGGGAAATTTTCCAATATTAATACATAGAGAGGTATTTTGTTCATTTCTGGTGTAATAATACATAACACACTGCTCTATATTTAATCAGAGCCCTTGATGAACATCAAATGCTGACAGTCTTTGCACCTTGCCCAGCAATGCTGTAATGAATGACCTCTCACATACATCCTTTGCTAGCAATATCTCTAGCATTTCCAAGATATGAAAGTTCTGGGTGAAAAGGTATATACGGATGACCTTTGAACACAGGTTTGAACTGTGTGGGTCCACTCATCTGTGGATTTTTTTCCCAATATATAAAGTACAGTACTATAAATATATTTTCCTTATGATTTTCTTAATATTTTCTTTTCTAGGGGCGCCTGGGTGGCTCAGTCGTTAAGTGTCTGCCTTTGGCTTAGGTCATGATCCCAGGGTCCTGGGATGGAGCCCCACATCGGGCTCCCTGCTCCGCGGGAAGCCTGCTTCTCCCTCTCCCACTCCCCCTCCTTGTGTTCCCTCTCTCGCTTTGTCTCTCTCTGCCAAATAAATAAATAAAATCTTAAAAAAAATATTTTCTTTTCTACAGCTTACTTTAAGAATACAATATATAATACATGCAACATATAAAATATGTGTTAATGAACTATTTATATTATCAGTAAGGCTTCTGGTCAACAGCAGGCTAGTAGCAGTAGTAGAGTTTTTTGAGGGTATAAAGTTATACAAATATTTTCAATTGCATGGTTGGGCAGGTAGAATTGTTCAAGGGTAAATTCTCTGTATATTTATAATTTGGATAAGTACAATATGCCTACATAGAGACTGTATAAAGTTACAATCCCAAAGGCAATAATTATATCCACAGACATGACAACAGTCTTATTAAATGGTTAGACTTTTGTCAATTTGACAGGTGAAAATTGGAATTTTGGTATGTTTTATTTTGTAATTCTCCTATTGATTATTTATGTATAAGAGCTATTTGTGCTTTCTACTCTGTTAAGCCTTGGCTCATATTCTTTTTCTGTTTTCCTACTGAGTTATTAGTAGTCTTCCCATCGATTTCTAGAAATTCTTTAAAGAAATTAGCAGTTGGGCTGTGATAGGATTTCCAAAAATTATTTTCCCAAATTGTCTTTTGAATTTGCATATGAGGGGTTGCAATGAACATTTTTAAAATCTAGTTGAATTTATCAAACTTTTATCCAGTGGCTTGCACATTTAGGGTCATAGCTGCAAAGACTACTTTTCTTGATTTATTTTGCTTTAATGAATCCACTACCCCACTCTACAAAAAGCGAACAGATATTAGTCAAATGTCATTAAGAAATGTCATCATTGAGACCACCTTCATATAACAAAAATGTTTTCTCATCTTCTTATTAATGAATCCTTTCTTTCTAGCAACATTTGAATCAATGTAATTATAGTATAATTAAAAAAAAAACATGGAGACAACTTCTTCGTTTTCACTGAACAACACAATTCTATATAATTTTTGACATTGACAGTTTTTTCCTTTTAAAATTATTGAGGAGGTGATACTACAAGCAAGATGAAGGGCTACAGGTTCCCAAAGCTTGTCTCTCCTACACAAACAACAAACAGACAACTACAGATTGATAAAAAATGGTTCTGGGAAAGCTTGGGACTACAACAAAGCAACAGAAACTCTGTAGAGCCCCAAACCGAGGATTCCTACACAGAAAAACATAGAAAGCATCTTCCCTGAATCACCCCATCCCAGAATCCAGAGCAACTCGCCACCTTCAGAGGAATATCACCCCACCAGGAAAAGAAGAGTAGAAGACACTCAGCAAGCTCTACTGCCATCAACGTCTGCAGCCCCTGCTACTGAAGACCCTGGAGTCTTCACCCACGCCAAACACAGTTGATGGAACTACCCAGAGTCCAGCCAATGCATCTCTTCCCCAGGACCAGAGATTCTGCTGTCCTGCACCCCACCTCAAGGTCCACATTGCTACTCTGTGGCAGTTGGTCTCAAGTCAGATAATTAGGGCTGCACTGATGCTGCTTTGCAGTTGGACCCTAGGTCCTAAGTCACTGCTCTGACTTGTGATCACTGGCACCCTGCTTGTGCGGCTCTGTGCTGGAACCTCTGGGGCCTGAGGGGAAGGTTAATGGGCCTTCCCCAGGGCCATGCCACTGCTCTTCTGCAACCGCCCACAGCGGGTACTCGGTCTTGGCTTTGACCTGCCATCCTTGGGGTGCAGTGCCGTAGCTCTGCGCCCCACCCCAAGGGTTCTAAGTTATGCCTTCGACCTGTCACTGCTGCAGCTCTGCTCTGCAAGACACCAAACAGAAACTAGAGAATGGAGGAACATAATGAATAAAATGAAAAATTCAAAGAGCTACAATGACATTTTCGATCAAGCAGAAGAAAAATCCTGAAACTGATCTCCCAATCTTAATCAGAAGAAAAGAAATAAGAATGAAAAAGAGAGTGAGGAAAAACCTGCATGAATTAAGGGATAGCACTAAAGAAAATAATTATTAGCAATGCGGGAGTCCCAGGAAAAGAGAAATGGATCAAAAACTTATTTTAAAAAATCATGGCTGAAAACTTCCTGAATCTGGGGCCATGTATGGCCATCCAGGCACATGAAGCTCAAAGATCTCCAAATGGATTCAACCTAAGGAGATCTTCACCCAGACACATTATAATCAAACTTTCAAAAATCAAAGACAAGGGCACCTGGGTGGCTCAGTTGGTTAAGCGACTGCCTTCGGCTCAGGTCATGATCCTGGAGTCCCTGGATCGAGTCCCGCATCGGGCTCCCTGCTCGGCAGCGAGCCTGCTTCTTCCTCTGACCCTCCCCCCTCTCATGCTCTCTCTATCTCATTCTGTCTCAAATAAATAAATAAAATCTTAAAAAAAAAATCAAAGACAAATGAGAATTTTGAATGCAGCAAGAGAAAAAAGACTAGTCACATACAATGGAACGCTGATAAGGCTAACAGCAAATTTATCAGCATTAAATTATAACAAGAGACAAAGAAGTCATCATATAAAAAAAGGGGTTAATTTACCTAGAGGACATAACAATTGTAAATATATACATACCCAATACCAGAACATCTAAATACAGTGAATTATTATTAACAGATCTGAAGGTAGAAATAGACAGCAGTGCAATAATAGTAGGGGACTTTAATACCCCCCAGTTTCAACAATGGATAGATCATCCAGACAGAAAGTCAATAAGGAAATAATGGATTTGAACTACACTCTAGCACAAATGTACCTAACAGACACATATAGAACATTCCATCTCACAGCAGAAGAACACACATTCTTCTCAAGCACACACAGAACATTCTCCAGGATAGATCATACATCAGCTCACAAAATAAGTCTTAATAAATTTAAAGAGACTGACAAAACCATAGTAGGTTAGCACCTCACATCTTTTCCCTTGGCTCCTACCAAAAACAAACAGAGAAACAAAAACAAGAAGTAACAAGTGCTGGTGAGGATGTGGAAAAAAAGGAATCCTTTTGCACCACTGGTGGGAATGCAAACTGGTGCAGCAACTGTGGAAAACAGTGTGGAGGATCCTCAAAATTTAAAAATAAAACTACCAAATGATCCAGCAATCCTCCTCCTGGGTATATATCTGAAGGAAATGAAATCAATAACTCAAAAAGATATCTGCACTCCCATGTCACTGCAGCATTATTCACAATAGTCAAAAGATGGAAACAACCTAAATTTCCTTCAATGGATGGATGGATAAAGAAAATGTGATAGGGGCGCCTGGGTGGCTCAGTTGGTTAAGCGACTGCTTTCGGCTCAGGTCATGGTCCCGGAGTCCTGGGATCGAGTCCCACATCGGGCTCCCGGCTCAGCGGGGAGCCTGCTTCTCCCTCTGACCCTCTCCCCTCTCATGCTGTTTCTCTCTCTCTCTCTCTCTCAAATAAATAAATAAATAAAATCTTTAAAAACAAAAAGAAAATGTGATATATATACACGTACACACATTTAGCCAATGGAATGTGACTCACAGCCATAAAAAAAGAAAGAAATCCTCACATTTGCAACAACATAGATGAACCTGGGGGATGTGAAACTAAGTGAAATAAGACAAGAGAAACACAAAATAATGTGTATTATCACATATATAGAATCTTAAATTAATTTTTTTTAAAGATTTTATTTATTTATTTGAGACAGAGAGAATAAGAGAGAGAGAGAGAGAGCACATGAGAGGGGGGAGGGTCAGAGGCAGAAGCAGACTCCCTGCCGAGCAGGGAGCCCGATGCGGGACTCGATCCAGGGACTCCAGGATCATGACCTGAGCCGAAGGCAGTCGCTTAACCAACTGAGCCACCCAGGCGCCCTTAAATTAATTTTTTTAAAAACCCTGATTTCACAGAAATAGAGAATAAATTGGCAGTTGCCAAGGGCTGGGGTGAGAGGGAAATGAGGTACAGTATAAAACTTTCAGTTATAGGAAGATTAAGTTCTGAGGATCTGATGTAGAACAGAGTGACTATAATTTAAAATACGGTATTGTATACTGGAAGTTGCCGAAGAGTAGATCTGAAGTGTTCTCACCACAAAAAATAAAGAGTTAACTATGGGAGGTGATAAGTGTGTTAGTGATCTTGATACCTGTAGTCATTCCAAAATAGGTGTACGTGTCAACATGTTGGAAAAATTTATAAACACAACAAATGATGCTATAAAAAGCCTGGAAAGGGAGTATGGACCAATCAAATCAAGCCATAATTGTTGGCCATCTCTCCATCACAATAACAGCCATTACTCATGTGTATATCTTTCCTGCTTTGTTTCAATGCACGTGTATATATAAGTTTTAATAAAAAATTGAACCTGATTATTTCATTTAACTTTATAAGAGCATCCTGTATCAATAACTTCAGAACTATACACTTATTTTAATGGTTATATAATACCCTCTAAATTTATATTTCTCCAACCCCCTAATGTTGGATTTAGCTTTCCATTTTTGCAAATACTAAAAATATTTAGATATGTCCTTATGTAAAAACATCTTTGCGTGTTTACACGATTATTTTGTTTCCTGGAAAATTTTCAAAAAAGGGAATATATGAATCACTTTTAAGGAATTTTGATGATCAGTGAGAACTTACCATCAAGGTAATTGTCCAGTATCAATTTCTCAATGTACACATGTGCCCAATTCCCATATCCATGCCAATACCAGCACCAGTTATCACCAAACTTTTAATCCTTTGTTAATCTTCAAAGGGGAAATATGGTACTTCCATATTTTAACTTGCATTTTTAATTATCAATCATTTTTAAAATAAAATTAAAGTTTCATCATCTATAATTCCACTAACACAAACCATTTCTTACATTAGACCTGATGAATGTCACCTAGGGACAATGAAATTAGTAAATTTCATTTTCTGGCAGTGGTAGTTATTTAAAGCAATGAATTTTTTCCTTCCTCGGGGATCATCATTCTTAGTCTTCAAGTGCAGAAGAGTAGCTGTTTGGTCCTGCAATATTCAAGAACACCATAGGTAGAATGGCCCTGACGATAATTTAGCAAAGAAGATGCTACTCTCATGCTGCCACTTGCCGTAATAGATGAGACTTGAAAAATATTTGCACTGGCAGATGTCAACCCGTCCAGCTTTATAAAATGTATAGATATATTTAATATTCTGAGCTCAGCTGCTTTAAATGCCACTATCAGGAATATTTTAGAAATCTCTCTGGAAGATCACCTCTAACTTTTAAAAGCTGTAACTGTTTAAAAGTTACATGAGCCACGGGGGGACTAGGTGAATAAGGAACAAAAAAAGAATTTTTAATGATCTTTTAGGAAAAAAAAAGTTTTCATGTCTTTGGAAATGTGGCCTCTGTTAAAAAGTACTCGCACACATATGGATTCCCACAGCTAATTTTCAGCCATCAAAGTCTGAAGCATACTTATGTTTTCAAGTTGGCTGTTTGTAAAGTTTAAATACAAAAAAATAAAAGTAAATACACGCGCGAGCACACACACACACACACACACACACACACTGCTGTTTTTAAAACCAGTAGAAAGAAATACCTCCTCACCAGGATAACATGGAGCCTCAAGATACAAGCTTCTATTTAAAAGAACCTTTTAATTTTCAGAATCCACCACTCCCAGTAAATAAAATCTGAACATTTTCCACTCCATGAATATAGGGAATATAGGAAAATAACAAAAACAGCAGCAAATGCAACAATCCACAAGCACTTGATGCTCACAAAACAAGAGCATACACAGACTGTAAATCAAAACAAAACACAAAACCAGAAAACAGCACGCTCTAATCTATTTTTCTAAACCGAATTCCCTCCATCCCCTGGTTTATTGAAGGAACTATAAAGCGCATTTCCATGAAGACTTAGAAGAAAGATGGAGGATAGGAAATTTGACTGTTTCTAATAATTATGCCAAAACAATCATTTGGAAAATACGAACTCACTGTCCGAGTCAATTTTAAAGCTGGATGTGAGTTCTGAAATCCAAAGTGGGGCGGGGGGTTGAAGGAGCTTATTCCCCCAGTGTTTTCTGAACATTGTATTGTGTAGTTCTGCACACTCTTGAAATTTTATTAATGGACATTATTGATTTGTTAAAAAAAATACTTATTGAGTGGGGTGCCTGGGTGGCTCAGTTGATCAAGGGTCAGACTCTTGATTTTGGCTCAGGTCATGATCTCAGGGCCGTGAAATCGAGCCCCACATGGAGCCTGCTTAAGCCTCTCTCTCTCTCCCTCTGCCACTCCCCCTACTCGATTTCTCTCGCCAAAAAAAAACCACTTACTGAGTTCCTATTATGTGCTGGGCACTTCTACTTATTTTAAGATGCAAGCAAGAATGAAATAGACAACAATACCCACCCTCATGGAGATCACAGCAGTCTGCTCTAATCTTTTTCACTTCTCTTTTTACATCTAGTTCCTAATCAGAGGTTACTCTTAGTTCTGTTTATGTGAGACCTTCATTAGTCTTACATAAATTTCCCTGGTCTTCCATTGTGTGACTTCCTTGGGTATACAGTATAAATGTAAATTGAATTCTAGAGCATTCTACAGAGTCAAAATCATCATACAAAAATCACAAATTAGGATGACAGTAATAATATGTAAGGAGCACTGATCTTGAGGCCAGGTCACTTTCTCTCATTGCTACCTGTGACCACATCAAGGCTCATAGAGTGGACTTAGCAAAGAGGGATGTGTTGGGAGTTTGAGCAATGCATGATGGCACTCAAATATCCTCCAACCAAATCCTAAAGAAATCACATCACAGGTTTCAGAGAATGAGCTCTAAGTATATTGGGCAGGGGGTAATGACACCAATTCTGATGATTCTAGCAAAAGTTTTGCATCAGTATTCTTAAGAGAATTCTCACTTCATCCCAGAGAATGCATATCAGCTGCAATTAAAGTGACCAAATAAATATATTTAGATTAAACTGAGTATAGACTAAAGACTGGTCACTGCCATATTTCCATTACACAATATGTAGCAATGGGTTACAAAGCCTGGAAAGACAGTGACTAAAATATACACCCTACAAAACCTACCATACCCTACCAAACCTACCATATTAGACGATTAGACGATTAGATGATTAGCTCATGAACCACCACAACTGCTGCTCATGCAATCAGCCTCTGTTTGAGGCTCTTCACGACAAAGAACCTATTTCTGGTCCAAATGAGTCAATTATTTTAACTTGGCAATTGGTGTGATCTGTTGACCACACTCACATTACAAGCCTCCAAAGCCATTTTTCAAAACACTAAGTTATTCTTCGCTATCCTTTTAATGGTGGCAAGCATCCCTCTCTCATATTTGCTTAATTTTAGTTCCACTTCTGCCAAGCTTCGATTAACCCAGGGAATCGTAGTTATTGTGCTCTAATGTATAAATTGTCTCGTCTACCTTGATGTATTGTGTTACTCCGATGAGATCCAGGGTGGTTTTACAGAAACAAACACAAACAGAAAGAGAATATCATTGCTGTGGATGCCAACATCTAACACATAGAATCATTAGGGGAACAAAAATTAAAAAGATGTGCAGATGAAGGAATAGTGAAGGCTTACTGACTCCTCGGAATAGTCACACTTGTTGCAATTCTAATAAAGAGATTAACGTTTAGGATGGTGACACTCCACTATCTACAGTCAAATGAGCAACTGATCCCATTGTACGCTCAATACAAAATATTCATCTCATCTTTTATTGTATCAAATACTTTATTTAAGCTTAAAAGTTCTTGGTTCTATGAAGATACAATACAATATTTATACATATGTACCAATATCTATATTTTATATATAGTTTATATACATATATATGTGTGTGTGTGTGTATATCTGCTCCAACTACATAATGCATACATTGTCCAACCATATATTGAAAAAAAGCAGCAAAATCGCACATATGTTTAAAGATGAAGGGCGCCTGGGTGGCTCAGTTGGTTAAGCGACTTAGTTGGTTAAGCCTTTGGCTCAGGTCATGATCCCGGAGTCCCGGGATCGAGCCCCACATCGGGCTCCCTGCTCAGCAGGGAGTCTGCTCCTCCCTCTGACCCTACCCCTCTTGTGCTCTCTCTCTCACTCTCTCTCTCTCTCAAATAAATAAAAAATAAAAATAAAAAAATAATAATAATTAAAGATGAAAATACACTTTGAATTCCATGTCACCTTCAAATCTCTGCAGACCTCATCAGTTTTCATTACTTTCTATATAAATATATATTTAATTAGTCATTATCACTAGAAGTCTCTGATCGGATTTGCAATTCCACACAAAGACAATGACTGTTTCCACACGGTTCCTCTGTCAGTTCCTACTTGTCTAAATAATGATGATATCATGCTAGCCACTGACAGTTTCTGTCTACTTTATACCAAGCTACCGTCCATTTCCTTTTTTCCCCTGGAGAATATACAAAACAGAAAGGGAGCATCAGGTAGAGCAAAGTGTTTTTGAACTTACAGAGTATTTTTTCTCTTTTAAGAATTTCAACAGGAAAAGAATGACTCGAAACTCCTCCACAGAAACTATGTATCATGACCCAAAAGGTCAGGGTAGACTCAGAGAGAGACCGTAAAGACCACCAGGAATTAAATGTGCAAATCTTCTTTCTCTTTCAACTCGTGGGGGATATGCCTCACAAAGAGATGACTCTGCTTTTTAACTTATTTTTGTTTTCTGTCAGGTCTGTATTAAAATCATAAAATCCTTGTTCCTTCCTTTGGACATTATCCATTTTATTAGGCACTTCCATGCATGAGTTTTTATTCAGTGTCTGAGGTAAAAAAAAATCTAATGTGTTTCATATCCTCTAAATTTTTGTGAGCACCTAGAACATTTAAAATAAAAGTTTATAGCAAAGTTCCAGAGATACAAAGTTGGCATATTGTGTTTCTGAGCATAGAGCTACGTTTACTGGATACAATCAAATATAATTAGATTACAAGAATTCTTTCCGGCTCCAGCAAGGAGAAAAATATGCATTTTGAGGTAAATGCCTGTGATTTAGCAAATTCATAAGTTAATATATAGATTAAACTCTGCCATATTTGAAACATTAAATGTAATTGAGTTACACTGTGTAACCCTTTTGGCATTTACTACTGCAAACACTTTACTCAATAGGCTAGAGACATATGTACATTACCATTATGTTATTTCTATACACGCACACAAACCCGCTCACATAAGTCTTAATATTTATCTAGAATACTAAATACTAACATGACATCATCTCACATTTTGAAACGAGCTTCTTACATAAATTTTGTAACGATTAACAATACCATGTCCTGGTCAAAATGACAAACACCTCCAACCCCCAAGTAACATTTCTAAGTTTTGGATTTTTTTAAAGATTTTATTTATTTATTTATTCGACAGAGAGAGACACAGCGAGAGAGGGAACACAGGCAGGGGGAGTGGGAGAGGGAGAAGCAGGCTTCCCGCGGAGCAGGGAGCCCGATTTGGGGCTCGATCCCAGGACTCTGGGATCACAACCTGAGCCGAAGGCAGACGCTTAATGACTGAGCCACCAAGGTGCCCAACATTTCTAAGTTTTTAAAAGATAAAACATAAACGGTTTGAAGCATCAGAGTACCAGATAACCATTCAGAAAAGCAAAAGATTCCGTGTAGTAAACCTCTTTATGAGAGTATAGTAGTTGGAGATGAAATTGTACATGGGGAAGGGTAGATTGCTTTGATTTAGAAAATTGTTGCCATTAAACAGTTTACAAAGAGCCTACTGTTTCTGCATCATTATCCCCAATGTGTCAAAGTCAGCATTTTCACAATATTTAAAGCACTCCCAACTTCCTCATAAATATCATTTATGTTCCTGCACAGCTATTCAGCATATCAAGGAATACCATTTACAGTCTTCTCAAGTTACACTGTATGATTATCTGAGCCAATGCCTGTGAACCCAAAATAAAGACAGAAATGAAGGCAAAATTCTCTCCAAGCAGAATCATGGAGATCATGTATTTTTGCTGCCATGTTGACCCAAGACTCAAGGCCATCGTGTGCTTTGCATTTGGAGAGTAGCCCAGGTCATCTGGCCTTAAGCCTGCAACAGAATCTCGCTACTAGGCAACTCAATTGTGGGGGAACAGGTGGCCTGTGTACTGGCATTGCCATTTATCTTTATTTATTTGCTTTGTACTGGACGAGGTCTTTGTTGCATCAACCTTAAAAATAAAATACACAGTTATTTTATAAGCAAAAAGAGTTTATCCTGGAATAGCAGAGGAATTGCAATTAGGGACATGCAAGCTATTGTGAACCATAGGCATGTCCAAAGAGACAGAGGAAGGGTCAGCGGAAATCAAGGAAGGTTGTTTTAAATAAAATTCACTGTATAAGAACAAGAGTTTGAGGTTGTGGCAGTTTCTCATTGGCTACAAGTGGTGAGTAGTGTTTTGTTGGTGAGGCGAGGAAGGATCTTCCTTCTTTTTCTTAAAAGCAGGAATGGAATGTCCTCCCTTGTCAAGATAATTCTTTTTTTAGCAGATTCCACGTGCAGCATGGGGCCAGACTCTCATGACCCTGAGATCATGACCTGAGCCAAAATCAAGAGTCAGATGCTTAACTGACTGAGCCACCCACATGCCCCTCGTCAAGCTAATTCTTACCTTCTTTCTGCTGGTTATACAGGCTGCAATGAATGAGTGGCACGTGCATGAGAGCGCCCCCTTCAGGGCTTCCCGACTCCATTTTAAATGAGGTTTCCTTTATTTTTACACTTGCTGAAGAGAAAAATAGAACCAGAGTCAGAACTACCTTTTCCTACCTCTCTACCTCTTGAGACCCCAACAGAGCCATTCCAAGGCACTGCCTCCATGAGATGCAACTGCTTCAGCAGACAATGGTCACCACCTTCTCTAAAATCCTCTAGCACTTGTCAGTAACACCAATTTGGATATGCAATCTAATATAACCTTCGGATGAATCCTTCATGACAGTCCTGTGTAAGTGAATAACTGTAAGCCGTGAAAATGATAAAAAGTAGTCTTTAAGGGGAATTTGCAAACAAATTCATTTATGTTCGAAATAGCAACGCTACAGAATCGTAAGTGCCACCCGACATCTGAGGCTCTGAAAAACAGTGGCCACCACATACGACGAGGTACCTCGGTGCTGTGATTGGAAGAACTGAAGCCTGTAGCAGCCACAAGGTAAAAGGGAACCAGTCAACAAAGAAGATCTTTAATTTGTTTATTAAAAGTATAACTCTTCGGGGTGCCTGGGTGGCTCAGTCGTTAAGCGTCTGCCTTCGGCTCAGGTCATGATCCCAGGGTCTTGGGATCGAGCCTCATGATGGGCTCTGTGCTGAGCTGGAAGCTGGCTTCCCTTCCCCCTCTCCCTCTTCCCCCACCCCACCCCCTGCTCGCATGCACTCTCTCTCTCTTCATAGTCTTTAAAAATAATTTAAAAAAATAAACAGAAAATGCCCAAACTGGGAAATATTTCCCAGATAAAGAGATAACTTCTTTTATCTATTAAGCACTCCAACACAAAACATCGAGACTAAAAACACCCCCCTGAAAAAGTAAGCTACAGATAGAAAAGCAATTTGCCCCAAAGAAAAGAGAGTTTTCTCACGTACAAAGAGTATCAATATTGAGAGTGGTCAAAAAAAAAAAAAAAAAAGATGTTTTACAAGACATTATTTATTGATTTATTTGTTATTTGCCTATCAGATTGACAAAGACTAAGATAGAATGATGACCTCTTGGGTTTTTGAGGTCCTGGCAAAATCACCGTAGCCATGTACTGCTGGAAGATAAGTTGGCAACATAGATCCGAATATTTAAAAATAGCGATCTCCAACCTAGTAATTCCACTTCTGCAAATGATCCTAAGGAAATTACCAAGTCAGTACATAAATACATACACTGCATAACTATGATAGGAGAAAAAAATGGAAATATCATACATGCCCAGTAGGAAACTGGGAAAATAAATTATAGTCTTTCATTGAATCTATGATATAGTCTTTGATTGAATCTATGAAATCCAATAGTAGTGATGACCGTGCATACATAATTATTAAAAAGTATTCCAAAAAAAGGAAAGTATCCATGCATCGCTAAGTGAAAAAAAAAAAAAACTGTCACAGAAAAATAAGGCATGCTATAAATATCTGTGTAATAGAACATATTTTATTAATCAGTTAATGTCTTCAGATCACCCCAACCCCACCCAACCTGCTAAGGGAGACTGGGGATCTGCTTCTGCATTTACTTTCTTCCAAGCTTTCTAACAGAGGACCCAGCTAGTCAGACATCTTCTTTCGGACTTCTTTTCCTTTTCATGGGCAGAGGGAAATGGGGAGAGAGAATCCCAGAGTACCCGCTGAGCAGGGAGCCTGATGTTGGGCTCCATCCCATGACCCTCAGATCACGACTTGAGTCGAAACCAAGAGTCGATGCTCAACTGACTGAGCCACCCAGGTCCCCCTTCTTTCAGACTTCTAATATCATGTAAACTTAGGAACAAAAAGGATGGGAATAGAGAATAATTGATACCAATCTAATTCTGGGTAGATTTTTGTGTGCATGTATGAGTTTTAGAAGAAGTTGTACTACTAAAAAGAAAAAAGTACAGGAGCTGCTCTAGGATTTGACAGGTGCGGACAGAATAAAAGGGTATGTTAGAAGTGAATTACCATGTTTCACATACTTATTAACCTTTAAATAGTCCAAGAAAAACAATTAAAGAATTTGTGCTACTTTAAATGCTTCTCCGTTGATGGATGTCTCCTTTTGAACACAACACAGCTCTGAGACTAGACTCTGGGGGTCATGGTTAGGGGCATGAGACAGTACGTGATTTGACCCCCACATTCACCTCTAGATGCTGTGTGACTTAAACTTTTAACTTTTGGTACACGAAATTTTTAGTTCTTCTATAAAGAACATTCATTGCTAATAAAATAAGTATACCTCACAAAGAGTTATTGAAAAGCTGAGTTGCTCTATAAATGTTTCTTAGGTGCTCATTCTACTTTCTCGGCATTAAGTTTTTACTCCCCACGCCCAAAGCAACCTCTGAGACAGGGATGTAAGTGGAAGTTGGTTTCTTTGGGATGTACCGCTAGGAAGCACTGGCACGTACGTGGAAAATAGCGATGCCTGGAGGTATAGTGATCGAAAGGAAGCAGGGAAGGGAAGGAGGCCAATATGGGATATAGATCGAGCAGGTTGCTCTGCACCATGGGGCCCAATTCTGCTGGGAAGCTCTAAGATATGGATGCTGTTAGATGCTTTCAGAGCTGTGCCCGCCTCGAGGTATTTATCCACCAATTCTCTTGCATTTCCATCTCCAACAAACCCACCCTCAGGTCCATCATGGTCAGCCTGAGAAAGCCCAAAGGAGCAGGATCCGAGGAGTGGCCCCACTCGTTCTGAGTAAGGAAGCATCAGCTACCTAGTGACAATGCCATAAATTATTCTGGAAGTTCCTTCCTTTCCTACACCCTCCCCATGGTAGTACTCAGTCTAAATAATAAGTGTTACAGGGGCACCTGGGTGGCTCAGTCAGTTAAGTGTCCAACCCCTGGTTTTGGCTCAGGTCATGATCTCAGAGTCCTGAGATCAAGCCCCGCATCAGGCTCCCTGCTCAGTGGGGAGTCTGCTTCTCCCTCTCCCTCTGCCCCTCCCACCCCCTGCCCCCTCCCCCTGCTCATGCTCTCTCTCACTCTCTCAAATAAATAAATAAAATCTTAAAAAAAAGAAGTATTATAAGGTAACACTAATCTCCCCCAATACATCTGGGTCCTATATCTAATGTCCTTAGAATGCAAGCCCTTGGAGAGCAACCTGCCCCAAGAACATCATCCACTGTTCTTGATCTTCATCTGTGTTCTCACCCAAGATATTTGGTTCTTGGCTGATGAACTTAGTAAACAACAAACAAAAAAAGAACACATTTGATGTGAATACAAATATATGGTACAATTTAAAGTGTGATTCCATTCTCATCTAATTATAGAAACCAGAGGCAGGAAAGAAAAAGAAGAGGAAGTTGATACACTGGACTAGAAACAAATTTGTTTTGTTTTGTTTTTTAAACATTTATTTCTTTTTAGAGAGAGAGAGAGAGAGAGAGAAGAGAGAGCACCAAGCACAAGTAGGGGTAGGGTCAGAGGGAGAGAATCCTTCAAACAGACTCCCTGCTAAGCAAGCAGCCCACCGTGGGGCTCGATCCCACAACCCTGAGATCATGACCCGAGCTAAAACCAAGAGTCGGACACTTAACTGACTGAGCCACCCAGGCGCCCTGAAACAAGTGTTTTTTTTTGAGTCCTCATTAGACACAATCTGTGCCTCAACACGCTATGACAAAGATTCTCCTCTCCGAGTGTCCCCAGAGCAGCAGTGTCAGCTCCCTTGGGAGCTTTATGGAACCACAAATCCCTAGCCCTCAGCCCAGATCCACTAAACTTGCCCAGATCCACTAAACTGCAACAATATCCCTTCTGCATTTGGATAGAAGAAGAGATACAAAGGAAATCTGGCAAATAGTAACAACTGTGGACTACAAACGCAGAGTGCATGACACACAGTCTTCCCAGAGATCGTGTTATAATAGGTTTGTATTCAGGAATCTGTGTTTTTACCAAGTATCATAAGGTTTCCTTAGAATGACGGCTTACATCGCTTTAAAAGAACATGGTTAAAAAAAACTGCTGTATCCTGAGATTAAGAGTTCCTCATATCAGTGAGGTCATATAATACATGTCTTTCTCTGACTGGCTTATTTTGCTCAGCATAATACCCTCCAGTTCCATCCATGTCGTTGCAAATGGCAAGGTGGGAGGTGGGAGGGATGGGGTGGCTGGGTGATAGACATTGGGGAGGGTATGTGCTATGGTGAGTGCTGTGAATTGTGTAAGACTGTTGAATCACAGACCTGTACCTCTGAAACAAATAATACATTATATGTTAAAAAAAAAGAAGAAGAAGAAGAAGATAGCAGGAAGGGAAAAATGAAGGGGGGGGAAAATCGGAGGAGACAAACCATGAGAGACTATGGACTCTGAGAAACAAACTGAGGGTTCTGAGGGGGGATGGGTTAGCCTGGTGATGGGTATTAAAGAGGGCACGTTCTGCATGGAGCACTGGGTGTTAACACACAAACAATGAATCACGGAACACTACAACAAAAACTAATGATGTAATATATGGTGATAAACATAATAAAAAAAAGAAAGAAAAAAAAACTTCTGTAGACAAATTCCATATTTCTTAGTATATGATGGATTTGGCAGAACAGTCATCTACCCCGAAGATACAAGCAATTTATATTTGACACACCAAATCTGTGGATGGTATTATGGTGTGTTTCTCTGGCCCATGCTCCCATATCTGCATGCAGTGGTTACCAACAACTTTCCTGATGGTTCCTATTTTCCTGCACCTATCACAGAAGACCATAATCAATGTGTTTTGAATCAGAAGGACACATAGCAAAACTCGCCATGTGGTCACTCATTAGAAGATCAAGTCAGTCCCACACAATAAATAAGAACGAGTATCAATGGGTACAAGAACATCCTTCCTTCTTTCTGTCTGTCCACGAGACACAATCTGACCTACTTGGGATTCTCAGGTCACAGGGTGGATAAACACCCTGAGGCAGGGACAGCTCTGAAAGCATCTAACAGCATCTCTCAGACCTTCCCAGCAGGATTGGGCCCCATGGTGCAGAGCAACCTGCTCAGATCTATATCCTATATTGGCCTCCTTCCCTTCCCTGCTTCCTTTCGATCACTATACCTCCAGGCATCGCTATTACCCATTTACGTGTCAGTGCTTCCTAGCAATATATTCCAAAGAAACCAACCTTCACTTACATATTATAGACAAGATTCCTATCTGTGAGCTCCACTGAGCCCTAAAAATTCCATGAAGGGCTTTGTTTAGACCACAAATCACCTTGGGAGAAATCACTTCAATAACTGCAACAGTGGTGAGTTAAATTTTTCAGGATGTTACAAGGTTGACAGCCAAGAGTCTTGAGGATGGGGGTGGGAGACAAAACCTATATTCTACAGTATTGATACCATGAGGCATGCCATTTAGACTACTATAGGCTACTATAAAATTACAATGCTCGACATTTTGCCCTATTCTAAATACAAATAAATGAAAAAAAAAAACCCACATGCTACTGCATGAGCCATTTATACAACATCTTTTTAAATATGTTTGTCTCATAAAGCTGAATTAACTATGATTTTCTCATTTTAAAAATGTTAGCTGGTGGCTGCACATTTCACTCTTAATTCCATTTATATGAAATATTTGTCACATCACTGGCCACTTGTTAAGAATATGTTTTGTTATTAGTTATTTCTCCTATCAAAAATGTGTCTGTTCTGCCTAATTTATATGATTATTAAGCATCTTGACCTTCTTCTGAGTACTTGTACAAAGGTTATATCAAGATGACAAGCCAAAAGATTTTAAAATGGTGAAAAAGAAGAGGAAGAAGTGCAATGCTGTTAGCATATCCAAGGATCAGTTCAGTCAACTTCATTCAAATCTGTCCCTTCTAAAAACAAAAGCTTCTCCCTGACACTCCTGCCCCAATTTGGTTATGGTTTTGTCTGCTTACTACCTTTCTACCTGGAAGACTATCTGAGCAATAAGTCAAGTCAGAATTAAAATCCATGTAACGCTGAACTCTACTCAAAGAGAACTGTTGTTTAACTAATCCCTACTTTTTTTCCACCTTAGATATATATCAAAAATGGATGCCAAATGTCTTATATTTCACACATTTAGTTTTGAGTACTTATAAAAATCATTTCTAGATTATAATGGAAAAATTCTGAACTATTTCAATATAGTTTATACGGTAGAAAATTCTAGGGATTTTACTCTGAGTGTTATAGCTCCCCAAAATTGGTATCTTGGTGATTTTGTTGTGTTAACACAGAATATCGTAAGTGAATAATTATCACAGAGAACTACTGTTACCATAGTCATAGGTCAGGGTATGTTCCTAAGTTCTGAAATCAACCATTTTTATTTTATTTTTTTTAAGATTTTATTTATTTATTTGACAGAGAGAGACAGAGCGAGAGAAGGAACACAAGCAGGGGGAGTGGGAGAGGGAGAAGCAGGCTTCCCGCAGAGCAGGGAGCCCGACACAGGGCTCGATCCCAGGACCCTGAGATCATGACCTGAGCCAAAGGCAGACGCCCAACGACTGAGCCACTCAGGCGCCCCTGAAATCAACCATTTTTAAACTATAGAAGATAAGATTTAGAAAACCATTCTATTCTCTTGGAAGTATCTTGTACTCTCAGGAAGAAGGTGAGTATCAAAGGAATAGATTTTTGACCAAAATACTTTTTTTTTAATGAATTAAAAAGTTTATTAGCCATAGAAAAAAATTGATTCCTTAAATCAATTCTTGTTAAGTTCCCTGTAAAACAATAAGCTTACAGAATATTTCTTTCTCACAAACAGAAAGTCACTATGCTTTTGGTCCAAGATATGTTTTTGTTCCTTCTTCTTCAGATGACAGACAGATGGATGTAGCCGAATCTATGAACGAGTGTACTTGCCCCAAATGTGCAACATAAATACAGAAGCAATGAACAGAAGACTCATAACCAATACTGGAACAGGGCCAACCTTGAGCCCAGGTGAGTCTTCTGTATAGAATCACCACATGCCCCCAGCGCCTGCTGAGGTTGTGCGCCCACGCTCCTTGTTCCACAGCTCGCATATTTTCTCTGCCAGACCGTGGATCGAGCCGCCCGGGCAGACACTGCTTTTCTGGGGGAGCACCCCGATGAGCCCACATTAGTGCCACTGGGGGTCGGACCAGCATGCTGAAGACTGGAAGGCGCTGGAGGCTGAAACTGACGGCCAAGAAGCAGACAGTGGAGTCCTCAAAGGACCGGCAGCTGCCAAAATACTTTTTACCCACCTAACATCTGACTAGAAATATGTGGCCTCTGAGCTTCAAGGCTGGAAATCAACAAATCTTTTTGTCCCCTTGTGTGGCTACTATGTATATCCCAACTCTAGGGTCACCAAGTCAGAGTCCTATTTGTTATCCATGCTCTGCACACTAACATACACATATTCAGGTGTTTCTCCCAGTGGTATATCCCACATGACCAAACACACTATGAACAGGGGAGCAGAGAATTCTGGACATGGGTGGCAGAGACAAAACAGATATAAATTCTCTGTAAATTGCAAATGGAAGATCCCAAATTATCCCAATGACCATGAAGAGATACTCACTTTCTCCAATCCCATCTGCTGCTTTATTGTTTTTATCTACACTTTATAATGCCCACGTAAACCCACAAACACACCAAACTCGTGACCATATTGCAAGTAAAGCAATCTGTCACTAATAAAACCCCACAGAGTAAAACAGCTCTGGTCCACACACAACCATGTGCTAGGTTGATGTATCTGTCATTCAACAGTTTACAATATTTTCCATAATCCTGTACAGGGTGTCCAACAAGGCATTCCCAAGTATATCTGTACTTACAAACATATTCCTGCTATCAGACAGAGAAGTATTTTGCATTATAGGGATAAACTGATTTTGCGTCCTTTTGTGAGCACGGGGTGTGCAAGGGTGCCTTTGAAAATTCTTTCACCAGTCCTGTCCTCCCGCCTTGTTAAATGCACTCTGGATGGGGGCATAGGCCAGAAGGAGGGTAAACAGCAGCTGTGAAAGCAGTAAAGAAACTGGAGTTTTTCGGGGAGTCTGGGTGGCTCAGTTGGTTAAGCGACTGCCTTCGGCTCAGGTCATGATCCTGGAGTCCTGGGATCGAGTCCCGCATCAGCTGCTTCTCCCTCTGACCCTCCCCCCCCTTCATGTGCTCTTTCTCTCATTCTCTCTCTCTCAAATAAATAAATAAAATCTTTAAAACAAAAAAAACAAACAAAAAAAAGAAAGTGGAGTGTTTCTAAACAGTGAGGTGGGAATAAAAGTCATATTGAAGTCAGAGATAGAAACAGAACTTTTCCTTTGCCCCAGTGTCCCAAGGCTAATCCTGCAGTGGTCTCTAACAGAGAATCTCCAAGGTCACTGGAAAATCTGAATATGAGTTATGTACCCACTGCTCTTTGGCTCAGTTGATCTGGTTCTTAAATCTATCCTAGGGAATCAAACATTGTTTTTTGGGAAATCATCTCATGGGCCTTTCTTATTTTACACACACACACAAAGCAAAACTTGATTAAATGAATGTTGCTGAAGGCATCACTGAATTTTAGACACAAATCCCTCCTGCCAATTGCTATTAGTTGCTCAACATTTAGAAAACAAAGAAAAAACCCCTTAAGAATAGCAAATTTGAAAATTTGAACAAATCTCCCTTTTGGGAGACTGGCATCTGGCAGCCTATCCTGTGAGAATAGGTTCTAGAGAAATTTCTACATTCTACAGGAGGATATATTACCTTTATGTTAAATGATCATTTAATTCCCCAGAAATTAGGTTAAAAAAATAAAGACATTCAAGAAGATCAATGGATGAATGTTGAAAGGTTTCACTCTGTTTCCTTTTAAAACACTGAACTAGCACACTGATTATGAGTACTGTACAATTTTAATATAATCATTTACATTCTGCAAACATTTTAAAGCAATGAGAAAGCAAAAGGCAAATTAAATTTTTACCCCATGCCAATCAATTTGGATAATGCAGAAGTGAAAAAATATCACACAGACCTTTAATAATTTATAACTTTGACAGTAATAACTAAAAATATGATTACCACTTTGGAAATGTTGAAATTAAACCAACAATTGACTTTCTTGACTATGTGATTTGCCTTTTTTTTTTTTTTTGCCCCAGAATAGGGAAAGATAATCGTTTTTCCATATTTGCACAGAATGAGGCTTTTATAGTTTTTCCAACAAAGATGATCAGAAGTTGCGTTTGTTTGAGAGAAAACATTCTAGCGATTTACTGAAGGGAACAAAATTCAATGTATGCTGTGTACCACACAGGAATGTTAAGAGGAACTATCCACAAATTGGAGCACATTCTCTGAACTCAGTAGGAAAAGCTGACTGCTTTCTCGATGACTGGAAGCTGAAGTCAATGCCTGGGCTCAGTCCCAGCAGACCCACTGAATAAGCTAAATGCATGAATAAAATGTCAGTAGCGGCCCAAAACATCCCTTCCTTATGTCAGACTGGAAAGAAATCATTCTGTTTAAAAGCCAGCTCTAAAGATACTGCCAAATAAACTTCCCCTGCCTTTGAGGATTCCGCAAAGAAAGTAACCAGTTTTTAATTGAAGAGATATTAGCAACAACCTTGGAAACTCCTATCAAAAATCCTCTCCTGCAGATGGCCCTGGTGGTCCTGTGGAGATGTGGGGGCAGGAAGACTGAAATTTATTAGAGACACTGATGTCTTCTCAAGTGTGCATCTGAAAAAGACAGACAGCATTTCTGTCTGATCATTCTGCAGTTCCAATCTATGATATATTGTATCAGAATTTATAACCACTGCAGTATTTCTAAATCATTACTCTCCAACAATGGGGTCAGCAGTTTGAATATTACTCAGGGAAAAGCAGCTATACATATAAATAAATAAATACAAAAAATGCAAATAATAGCCCTGACAAAATAGAGCAGGGTAGTTATTGGAGAGCAATTGCTCACTGGCATCTGTTCATCCAGCTGCTAGTTGAAAAGACGGACAGCAGGTGTCAATTTAAGTGCAGTGTTATGGTTAATTTCATATAAGGCCCTGCTGAAAAGAATATCCAAACAGTAAAACTAAAAATAAAGTAGAAGAAAAATCAGCGTTTCCTTGTGTCTCTCTGGGCTTTGTGTTGCAAAAGCCACATCCTCAGGAGAGGGTCCTTCCTCCATGTACACGGTTGGGAGGAAAGCAAAATGTCTGCGTACTGCTCACGTCTAAGAGACTTTCAAGCAAACTTGGAGGGAGGGTGGCTGCTCGGCTCTGACCCTCCGTCAGTGGTGATAAAACCTGAGAGCTCAGCTCTGTCTCCTGTGATACCTGGCTGGTTTTCAGCATGCAAACCAAAAAGATAACAGCACTGAATCTGGACACCCAGTGCAGACTCCTGCATAAATGCATTAATATCTACACCTCTCCTTAAACAACCATAAAACTCTCCATGGGCATAATTAAAAAATGATTTCAACTCAATGTTTAGATTTGAGGGAGTGCCAGAATGGTTAAAGAAGTATCTTGCCATGTAATGTGTCACCGAATCATAGATTTTTGAGCTGGAGGCTAATTCTTCTAAGTGGCAGAGAGGTTAAATGATGTCCCCAAAGCAACAGAGCTAATAAGGAAAGTGGGTCCCCTCTCAATGTAGAGATCGCTCCTCAATTACTACACCAGAACTCAAGGAGAAGCTACAGAATTGCATTGTCTTTATCTTAGCTCTTTTATCATTGACTTTTCATATATAAATGAATATTTATTATTAACCCTCATTAAACTGAGTACACATAAAAAATTTAAAAAATAAACTGATTACACATTCATGCATTTTAATAGATGGATAGTCTTTTAGAAACTGAAATCTCTCATGTCAATCTATCATTTCAAAGGTTGCCAGCCTACTAAGCATTCTACGTATTTCATTAGCTAATAACCATGTACATACCTCCTGTTACAACGAAACATATCTTTTAAATAGAGTATTTATTAGATGTGCCATTATGCAGTATGACGGAATAATCCCTTTTCACATGAATGAACTTTCCCGAGAAATAAAGCTAAGAAATTTCAACAATGAAATTTTCTAAAGTTTTAAAATATTTAAAGTTAAAAAAGATTACAGTTGAGATGATCAATGCTTACTATAAGCCAGGCACAGTGCTAACTAAACACTTCACATGCATCATATGATTTAATCCTTCTAACAGACTTGCGCCTTACATACCAGAGATGCAATGACTAATGCAATGTCATAAACTACTAAGTGGTACAAGAGAGATTTAAATCCAAGTAGTCAATGTACATTTAGCGTATGACCCAGCCACTTCCCTCCTAGGTATTTACCCAAGAGACTGAATGCATAGCCATACAAAGACTTGCAAATGAAGGCTCACTGCAGTTTTATTTGTAACAGCCAAGTAGTAGAAACTATCTAAACATCCATCATAGGTAAATAGATAAACTTTGTCACATGTACACACATGTGTACTACTCAGCAATGAAAAGTAACTACAAGGTACATGAATCTCAAAACGATTAAGCTGAGTGAGACTTTTGACCAAAAAAAAAAAAAAAGAAGAAGAACATATATAATTCCACTTACATAAAGTTTTAGAAAATGCAAACTAATCTACAGTAACACAAAGCCTATCAGTAAATGTCTGGAAGGCGAGTACACAGTAGACAGGGACAGACTCATAATGGGTGTGAGGAAATGTTTGAAGGTGACGGGTGAGGTTATTAATTAGAGTGACAGTTTCACACAGACTATATACGTCAAAATTCATCAAATTGTGCCCTTTATGTGTGTTTATTCTACATTAATTATACCTAAATTTAAAAACCTAGGATTCCAGAGGAGGGGGGAAAGATGGCGGAGGAGTAGGGGACCCTATTTCAACTGGTCCCCGGAATTGAGCTGGATATCTACCAGACCACTCTGAGCACCCACGAAACCAGCCTGAGATGTAAGAAGATCTGGATCTCTACAAACAGAATATCGCAGGCGGTTGGTTTTGAGGTACAAAGCAGGGAGCCAAGATTATGCGGGCAGATATCGGAGGATAAACGGCAGCGGGAGGGTGCCTGGCTGTGGGGATCCTACACCGCCGGTGAGTGACAGCCTCGCGCGCTGCGGACGGGGCACAGACTGGCAGACCGGTAGCATCGGAAAAGGACTTTAGGGCAGCCCCCGGGGTGGAAAACCAGACCGTGGGGGTCCTGCGCGCTTGAACTGCAGCCTCCTAGGCGGAAACCCGGTGCACCAGGGTCAAGCCCGAGAACTGCAACCCCCGGGGGTGGAAACCCCAAGTGGCGGAGTCGCGCACACGTGAACTGGGAGCTGCTGGCGGTTTTAGAAGCACAAAGGGCAGAGATGTGCCCCGACCTGGAGGCAGGACTGGGAGCGCTGCGGAGGGGCGCACAACCCAGGACGCTGCAGTTTATAGCAGCACGGACAGAAACGGAGACAGTGTGGCCTGGAGAGCTCACTGAAGAACAGACTGCGGTCCCTCTGCTCTGAGGCAGAGGGTTGGAAACGGTCTCTTCTGCTCTCACTCACGGAAGAGATGCAAAAGCCACCAGGGAAAGCCACCAGAGAACAAAAGCCCCAAAGACTGATTCCCATTGAGCCCATCCCCCGCCACAGGGGCTCAGGGCACCTCCGCCCTGAGTAACAGCGTGGCAGGCCCCTCCGGCAGAAGACAGGCTGGAAAAACAAGAGGCCAGCAACCCTAAGGTCCCAAGAAAACAGGTGCATCTTGATTGGGTTCTGTTCAATAATTTCGACTCTGTACATTCCCTCAAACACCCATCAACAGAATGACTAGGAGGAGGAGCCCCCAAAATAGAAAAGACTCAGAGATTATGACTCTGAGTCATAAGAGATTATGCAGATTTACAAATGGATGCAGATATAACCAAGATGTCGGAGATGGAATTCAGGCTAGCAATTGTGAAGACAATGGCTAGAATGGAGAAATCAATTAATGGCAACATAGCATCTCTAAGGGCAGAAATAAAAGGTGAATTGGCAGAACTTAAAAATGCTATCAATGAGATCCAATCCAATCTAGATAATCTAACAGCTAGGGTAACTGAGACAGAAGAGAGAATAAGTGACCTGGAAGACAATATAATAGATAAAAAGTGAAAAGAGGAGGTCAGGGAAAAACAACTCAGAATCCATGAAAACAGAATCAGAGAAATAAGTGACACCATGAAGCGTTCCAATGTCAGAATAATTGGAATCCCAGAGGAAGTGGAGAGAGAGAGAGGCTTAGAAGATGTATTTGAGCAAATCATAGCTGAGAACTTCCCTAATCTGGGGAATGAAACAAACATTCGCGTCCTAGAGGCAGAGAGGACCCGTCCTAAGATCAAGGAAAACAGGCCAACATCCTGGCATGTAATAGTAAAACGTGCAAATCTTAGAACCAAGGAAACCATCTTAAGGGCAGTTAGGGGGAAGAGATTCCTTACGTACAGAGGGAGGAACATCAGAATAACATCAGACCTATCCACAGAGACCTGGCAAGCCAGAAAGGCCTGGCAAGACATATTCAGGGTACTAAATGAGAAGAACATACAGCCAAGAATACTTTATCCGGCAAGGCTTTCATTTAGAATGGATGGAGAGATGCAGAGCTTCCACGACCCGCAGAAGTTGAAAGAATATGTGACCACTAAGCCGGCCCTGCAAGAAATATTAAGGGGGGTTCTATAAAAGGAGAAAGACCCCAAGAGGGATCTACAACAGAAATTTACAGGGACAATCTATAAAAACAACGTCTTCACAGACAACATGATGACAATTAATTCATATCTTTCAATAATCACTCTCAACGTGAATGGCCTAAACGCTCCCATAAAACGACACAGGGTTGCAGATTGGATAAAAAGACAGGACCCATCCATATGCTGCCTACAAGAGACTCATTTTGAACCTAAAGATACATCCAGATTGAAAGTGAAGGGATGGAGATCTATCTTCCATGCCAGCGGACCTCAAAAGAAAGCTGGGGTAGCCATTCTTATAGCAGACAAATTAGATTTTAAACTAAAGTCTGTAATTAGACACACAGGACACTATATCATTCTTAAAGGGTCTATCCAACCAGAAGATCTAACAATTGTAAATATCTATGCCCCTGACATGGGAGCAGCCATCTACATAAGCCAACTGTTAACCAAAATAAAGAGTCATATTGATAACAATACGTCAATTGTAGGTGACCTCAATCCTCCACTCTCAGCAATGGACAGATCATCTAAGCAGAAAATCAACAAGGAAACAAGAGCTTTGAATGATACATTGGACCAGATGGACCTCATAGATATTTACAAAACATTCCACCCTAAAACAACAGAATACTCATTCTTCTCGAGCGCACATGGAACTTTCTCCAGAATAGACCATATACTGGGTCACAAATCAGGTCTCAACCGATACCAAAAGATTGAGATTATTCCCTGCATATTCTCAGACCACAATGCTCTAAAACTGCAACTCAATCACAAGAAAAAATTTGGCAGAAATTCAAACACTTGGAAGCTAAAGACCACTCTGCTCAAGAATGTTTGGGTCAACCAAGAAATCAAAGAAGAACTTAAACAATTCATGGAAATCAACGAGAATGAAAACACATCGGTCCAAAACCTATGGGATACTGCAAAGGCAGTCCTAAGGGGGAAATACATAGCCATCCAAGCCTCACTCAAAAAAATAGAAAAATCCCGAATTCACCAACTAACTCTACACCTTAAAGAACTAGAGAAAAAGCAACAAACAACAACTAAGCCACGCATTAGAAGAGAAATAATTAAAATTAGAGCAGAAATCAATAAATTAGAAACCAGAAACACAGTAGATCAGATCAATGAAACTAGAAGTTGGTTCTTTGAAAGAATTAATAAGATTGATAAGCCACTGGCCAGACTTATCCAAAAGAAGAGAGAAAGGACCCAAATTACTAAAATTATGAATGAAAGGGGAGAGATCACGACTATCACCAAGGAAATAGAAACAATTATTAGAAATTATTATCAACAACTATATGCCAATAAACTGAGCAATCTGGATGAAATGGAGGCCTTCCTGGAAGCCTATAAGCTGCCAAGACTGAAACAGGAAGAAATCAACAACCTGAATAGGCCAATAAGCAGTAACGAGATTGAAGCAGTGATCAAAACCCTCCGAAAAAACAAGAGTCCAGGGCCTGATGGATTCCCTGGGGAATTCTACCAAACATTCAAAGAAGAAATAATACCTATTCTCCTGAAGCTGTTTCAAAAAATAGAAACAGAAGGAAAACTTCCAAACTCATTCTATGAGGCCAGCATTACCTTAATCCCCAAACCAGGCAAAGACCCCATCAAAAAGGAGAATTTCAGACCGATATCCCTGATGAATGTGGATTCCAAAATCCTCAACAAAATCCTAGCTAATAGGATCCAACAATACATTAAAAGGATCATCCACCACGACCAAGTGGGATTTATCCCCGGGATGCAAGGGTGGTTCAACATTCGCAAATCAATCAATGTGATGGAACACATTAATAAGAGGAGGGAGAAAAACCATATGGTCCTCTCAATTGATGCAGAAAAAACATTTGACAAAATACAACATCCTTTCCTGATTAAAACTCTCCAGAGTATAGGGATAGAGGGAACATTCCTCAAGTTCATAAAATCCATCTATGAAAAACCCACAGCGAATATCATCCTCAATGGGGAAAAGCTGAGAGCCTTTCCCTTAAGATCAGGAACACGTCAAGGGTGCCCACTCTCACCACTGTTGTTCAAGATAGTACTAGAAGTCCTAGCAACAGCAATCAGAGAACAAAAAGAAATAAAAGGTATTCAAATTGGCAAAGAAGAAGGCAAACTCTCTCTTTCTGCAGATGACATGATACTTTATGTGGAAAACCCAAAAGACTCCACCCCAAAATTACTAGAACTCATCCAGCAATTCAGTAATGTGACAGGATACAAAATCAATGCACAGAAATCAGTTGCTTTCTTATACACTAACAATGCAACTGTAGAAAGAGAAATTAGAGAAACGATTCCATTTACAATAGCACCAAAAACCATAAGATACCTCAGAATAAACCTAACCAAAGAGGTAAAGGATCTATACTCTAGGAACTACAAAACACTCATGAAAGAAATTGAAGAAGACACAAAAAGATGGAAAAATATCCCATGCTCATGGATCGGAAGAATAAACATTGTTAAAATGTCTATGCTACCCAGAGCAATCTATACCTTCAATGCCATCCTGATCAAAATTCCAATGACATTTTTCAAAGTGCTGGAACAAACAATCCTAATATTTGTATGGAATCAGAAAAGACCCCGAATCGCCAAGGAGATGTTGAAAAAGAAAAACAAAGCTGGGGGCATCACGTTGCCTGATTTCAAGCTATATTACAAAGCAGTGATCACCAAGACAGCATGGTACTGGCCTGAAAACAGACATATAGACCAATGGAACAGAATAGAGAACCCAGATATGGACCCTCAACTCTATGGTCAAATAATCTTTGACAAAGCAGGAAAAAACATGCAATGGAAAAAAAACAGTCTCTTCAATAAATGGTGCTGGGAAAATTGGACAGCCACATGCAGAAGAATGAAACTCGACCATTCTCTAACACCAGTCACAAAGATAAACTCAAAGTGGATGAAAGACCTCAATGTGAGACAGGAATCCATCCAAATCCTAGTGGAGAATATAGGCAATAACCTCTTTGACATGGCCCACAGCAACTTTTTCAAGATACATCTCCAAAGGCTAGTGAAACAAAAGCAAAAATGAACTTTGGGGACTTCATCAAGATAAAAAGCTTCTGCACAGCAAAGAAAACAGTCAACAAAACAAAGAAGCAACCCAGAGAATGGGAGAAGATATTTGCAAATGACACTACAGATAAAGGGCTGGTATCCAAAATCTATAAAGAACTTCTCAAACTCAACACCCAAAAAACAAATAATCAACTCAAAAAGTGGGCAGAAGAGATGAACAGACAGTTCTCTGAAGAAGACATACAAATGGCTAACAGACATGTGAAAAAATGTTCATCATCATTAGCCATCAGGGAAATCCAAATCAAAACCACATTGAGATACCACCTTATACCAGTTAGAATGGCAAAAATGGACAGGGAAAGAAACAACAAATGTTGGAGAGGTTGTGGAGAAAGGGGAACCCTCTTACACTGTTGGTGGGAATGCAAGTTGGTACAGCCACTTTGGAAAACAGTGTGGAGGTGCCTCAAAAATTTAAAAATAGAGCTACCCTATGACCCAGCAATTGCACTCCTGGGTATTTACCCCAAAGACACAGATGTAGTGAAAAGAAGGGCCACATGCACCCCAATGTTCATAGCAGCAATGTCCGCAATAGCCAAACTGCGGAAAGAGCCGAGATGCCCTTCAACAGATGAATGGATAAAGAACATGTGGTCCATATATACAATGGAATATTACTCAGCCATCAGAAAAGATGAATACCCAACTTTTACATCAACATGGATGGGACTGGAGGAGATTATGCTAAGTGAAGTAAGTCAAGCAGAGAAAGTCAGTTATCATATGGTTTCACTTATTTGTGGAACATAAGGAATAACACGGAGGACATTAGGAGAAGGAAGGGAGAAATGAAGGGGGGGAAATCGGAGGGGGAGACAAACCATGAGAGACTGTGGACTCTGAGAAACAAACAGGGTTTTAGAGGGGAGGGGGGAGGGGAGATTGGTTAGCCCGGTGATGGGTATTAAGGAGGGCACGTACTGCATGGAGCACTGGGTGTTATACGAAAACAATGGATCGTGGATCACTACATCAAAAACTAATGATGTATGGTGACTAACATAACATAATAAAATTAAAAAAAAAAAAAAGCTAGGATTCCAACTCCAAAGCTTGTGCATTACCCCACACAGCATATTTAGCCTCAGATATGATAAAATTTCTATATAGCATAAGAAGCGTATTGAGTTTAAATTCAGTTTTACTTAGTGCAACATCACTTATTTTCCTCTATTTAAGATATAAAGGGCTAATTGATGCCTGTTGTTCTAATGTGTGATTGTTACCTCCCTGCAAGTGAAATCCCTAGGGAAAATCTCAGTTTTGATCAATTCGCCCCTACCCTGAATGGCCCCATGCTGTTGCTACATTTTCACTGATGCAGCCCATCTTTCCCAGCTGTGATGTCTACAGTTACGTTTCGCTTCTCTACGTGGGTCTTTTCTCTTACTCATTCTTTTCATCTATTTTCCTCGCTGTCTGCTATCCCAATCCCTGAGGTTAAGAAGTTATGTAAAAATGGTAAGCACACCCTGCATATAAAATTAAGTGGAAAAAATCTATTGATGTTGACAGCTCATTCATTTAAGAGTACTTAGGTTTGAACCTGAGGCCCTCCCAAAGTTTCCCACATCTAAACACTAGGTAATTGGTAATTGACACAAGTCACAGTATTATTTTAACATTTTAAAACATTGTAGTATAAAGCACTCTATGTTCTAAACTTAACTTTGTCATATAAGGTTTACCCCAAATAATGATTAAAATAAATACTCATTCCCCAGCTTCAGAGAGAGCTAAAATTTACACAGTTTGAGGGGATCGCTTTAAGACTACAAAATAACAAATACAAAACTATGTCAGGATATGCAACAGGCCCCAGGCAAGTAAGACGGATAATGCTTAAATGTCTTTAGCTACATGAGAAATACACCTCTGTTCTCAGAGCAGCTTATTCATAAGGTGAATTAGGACCTGTTCCTCTCCCCAGTGGAGCTGGGATATCAGGCAGCAAGCGCTTGATGAGAGCTGTAGGTTAACCCCACTCAGAAGGGTGATCAGGATCTGGAGTTCTGATGGGTGCCTATGTGGGCCCAGTGAATGCTGGAGTGAGAACCATATGGTGGTAATGCTGCAGCTTCCCAGACCTCAAACTAAACCCATTCCTCTGACCCACTGTGGTTACCATGCGAAGTTGGATGGAGGGGGGTATTTAGCACTTGTCAATGGGGGGCCGTTACCAGATTTCTTAGCCCAGAAATGAAACGTCCAGAACTTGCTTGGTCTTAAGCAGGACTGATCTGCCCCTATATAACTGAAAGTTGATTGTGTGAAATTATACTGTTTAGTTACCAGTATTTTCTCTTTTAAAACCACATACTAGTCTTAGTAACAATGCTCGGACCATCAGTGCTCAGTGTGTGCTAACCTCAGCCACTAAAACAAAAGAGCTGCTAAATTTCACAAGAGTTTCGGTGAAATCTTTGCATTTTGAAAAATACTTAGGGTCATTACGAAGTAATAAAGGAGAGACACATGCTTGGTGGTGGTGGTGGCATTTCCACTATCCTCACTAGAACTTGGAAGATTTGCATTTGGGAATATAAGACCAGGACCTCTGAGAGTGAGCTTTTTGTAAGTCTGCTCTGCTGCATTACAGTATAGTAAAGGCCCCCAAAATGGATACAGATTGAAAGCTACACCTGTATCTGACATTATTATATTTAAAAACTGCTGGGTGAGCACATTCCTAGCATCATGCCCACCCTAGTTTTAGCCTGTTTGGGCCTGAATCAGCAAGCTTATGATTTTATCCCTCTACAGAGGGTCCTCACGGAGTCATTCTGAAGTCTCAACACACAGTAGATGGTTCACCTGCAAGCCTTCCCTACGTTAAAAGAAGAGTTTGCTCCCTTCAGGCAAGAGAGAGAATAAGTGCAAGCGAAATAACAATGACTACCAAATATTGAACTTGACCTATATGCAAGGAACTATGTCTTACAGGTACCGCGCACACCTCTCCCAAGTTCTGGGCAAAGGAAACATTGTATTCCCCTTTTCCAATGAGGCACAGAGAGAAGCCCTTGGCAAATTTCCTACTTCAGTAATGACAGAGGCAGGATGTAAGGATGAATCCAAAGCCCATTCTTATCTTGTATCAGACAGTTGGACTGCGTTCATGTCACTTTCATTATCCTTCTTGATAAGAACAACTGACTCAGGATGGGAAGGAAACATTATAAAACTTTGTATGTAAGTTAGGCCTGACCTCAAAGGCTGGTCCATGTACAAAGACTGGTGCAACTGACTGGTAATAGAAACTGGAGTTGCTTTCTCTCTGGTTAGCTACTGAACTATCAGACAAGCGGTGGAGATGATAGAAGACATGAGGATAAGACAGGTAGACACACAGCTCCTATCTGCTCTGCTAGTCTGCAGGTCTTCTTTAAGTTTTGTGGCCATTGCTACCTCCATGAATGGAACAGTTGACCACATGAGAGAAGCAAAGGGCTCTGTGAACATTCATGGTACTGAGGCTGGGACAGAGGCAATGTCCATGCTCCAGGGTCTATAAACTGCTAGAGAAGGGAGCAGTCATGGTCATCAACTTCAGTTGTTTTAATTTTTTTGCATCATTGGACTTCAAGCAAGCCCAGTGGCCTCCCCAAGATATCAGCCCTGTGCCTTTTTATGGTTTCAAGTATCTATATATAGGCTTATGAATTAACATCTATTTTTCTCTCTCTGGTTCTTTTCTCTTTTTCTCAGCTCTTGTCTTTCCCCATCTTGCTGCCTTTATTTCTCTGCCTCTCAACAAGTCCCCTTTGAATAACAATTCCTAAAAAAAAAAAAAATTTCAAGACGAATATTATCTTAACTTAGCAAACAACAAACAAACCAACCCATCAACGGCAACCCTAAGCAACCCAGAAAGCACTTAAAAGAAAGGAAATGAGGCTGCCTTACATTTTTGGTCTCCCTAGGGCAAAATGCTTTACAGTGTGACAGTGCACTTCACTTATACAATCATTTTTAAACTCACTTATCACTTTATCCACATTTTGTATCATGCAGCGAAAGAATACACTTGAAAGCCAAAGCATCCACGCATTAAGGAGGCCTGTCATGGTTCATATCAAGTTCAACTTTATAGGTTCTTTTATTGCAGCCCCCAGCTATGCCACTATATGGTAATCAAAGGCAGCCTCCAAACTCAGCGTTAGAAGCCTAAATGTATTTTGTTTTTCAAACATTCTGAAAAATGATAGAGGCCCTGCAAAAACGTATCTAGATTGGATCTAAATGGAATTATACCACTACAGCTGAAGTGCAGACCAACTGGAATAAAGCAATAGCTGTTTGCCCACTAACTGGTGCATCAGCTGGCGGTTCTGAATAATTTTCCTAGTCTCCACTTCTCACTGCATTCGTCAAAGTTTAGAAGAGACCTCAGAGCCCATTTAACCCTTCCCACCACATTTTATTTTTTTTTTTAAGATTTTATTTATTTATTCATGAGAGATAGAGAGAGAGAGGCAGAGGCAGAGGGAGAAGCAGGCTCCCCGCGGAACAAGGAGCCCGATGCGGGACTCGATCCCAGGACCCTGGGATCATGACCTGAGCTGAAGGCAGACGCTTAACCGACTGAGCCACCCAGGCGTCCCTTCCCACCACATTTTAAAGCTGAAGAAAAAGGGGGTGCAGAGAGGGGATGTGAATCATCGGGGTCACAAAGTGAAAAGTGGCGTAGATGCAACCCAAACCTTGATCTTCTAATTATAAGCCTGTGGTTTGTTTCAACAGAATTCAGTCTCTCTCTTCTTGATTCAAGAAGCCCTTCTGAGCAATGACTATGACAAAGACTGTGTTAGAGAATAGAAATCTAATGCTAAGGACTGAGGCCATGGAGTCAGAAGAATGAAGAGTTTGAAGCTGGCTCACCCACCTGCTACCTCTGTGACTCTGGGCAAATCACTTAGCATCTGTGAAACCTCAACAAGTTACTATATTTCCCAATGCTATTATTCCACAGTCACCCTGTCCTTTGTGAGTGTGAACAATTAAATGAGATAATGCAGCTGAAGTGTTCAGCACAGTGCCTGGAATTTATTAAAGGTGCACTAAATGTTAGCTATTGTCATTACAAGGTGAAGAAAGCATTGCCCATACCTGCTCAAGGGCTATAAATAAAAGTCTAGAGACCAGCAGAGAAATGGTGAATTAATAATGGGGTGAGTTCAGAACAGTCCTGGAGGCAAATGCAAAGGGCAGAGACACCACTGATTCTAGTTAGGGTGAGGCTCCCTCGGGCACACCGGACTGGGTCCCAGATATGAACTTCTTTATTTTTATTACTGTTAGTTCTGGGGATTTTGTTTTTACTGGTTCAACTTTATAGCAAACCCGACTGTAGCCTAATGTACGGAAAGGAGTCAGGGAGAAGGAAATAACAAAACACAACTGAAATAATGAATGAGACTTTAGCCATTCTTAACAGAAGTTAATAATGATGGTTTGGGTGCTTATCTACTCTCTGGTCTCATTAGAACTCCAATCTCATTTATTGCTTTTGGGATTGACATCTAATTTTCCTTTTTTTTCCAAATATGCCCCCCTAGTAAGAACCAGGAAATTGGGAATATTCCCTACCTACACTACTTGCATATGCTGTAAGATGCTTATCTGTTTCTTTTTTGATCAGGAATACGTCATCTTCTTATGCGCAGAAAAAGGGTAGAAGCACTGGGGACTACAGCAGGAGGGAAAAAATGGAATTTGAAGGTAGACAATTCCAAAATCGAATTTTGGCTCTGACTTCCAGCAAGTAATTTAACCTCTCTGAGCGCAATTTCCTGTACAAGAAAGAAAACATACCTACTTTGTGATGAGTAGTGGGTATAATACACATCAGAGATGAAGCAGTCCAAACACAGAACAAAACCAAAAGGCTATCCTCCACAAAATTAAAAAAAAAAAAAAAAAACTGGAGAAAAAGAGGACTTGATAAGGGAACTCTGCCAATGCACTCACTCATCAGCATCTCAGAGAGTAAGACTGAGATCATGAACTCGCGCAAGAGTGTGTGTGTTTTAAAGCAGGGATGTGGAGCAAAAAGAGGCAAAAAAACCCAGAGAAAGACAAACAGTGTAATGAGTATATGTGTGTGACTGGGGAAGAAACAAAAATAGAATATTTCCAAAATGGACCATGAAAGAAGCAGTTCCCACTGGTAATACGCCCAAGGATGCCCCCATGGTTTCAAAGAGTAAATGCAGCTCCTGATACCGAATGCCTCGGAAAAAGAGTGCACGCGTCGGGCCAATCTGACGTCAGTAAGTTTACATGTGATGTCTCAGCTGGCGTACTGAAATCTTCTCTCAAATGCAAGTCCTATCTGCTTGGGGGAATGGCATCAGACGGCCCAGTATGTTGCATCCGGAGGCCCGACACCAACAAGAGTTTACAAGAAGGGAGGCCCACAGACATATTTTGGGAGTGCAATTCGCATAATTATCATAGCGGGAAGAAAGAAAGAGTTTGAGCTTCTGCTGTGACTGGAGCTAAGATTAGTCCACGAAAATAAACTGGGCCTAGCCAACCCAGGCACCCCGCTGATGGGCCTTCCCTGCCTTGCCTTTTAAACATGTCTTCTGGTTTCTCACTGTCTGCCTTGACCTGTCCCTTCTCTGCCTGCCTTAGGTTTCCCTCCCTCATTTCCAGTGTGCTAACTACACTTGGACGCTCAATCAATGCTCATTCTGGGTTTATTCATAAAATCAGGAAATATACACTTTCAGGGCTGGAAGGGATATTAAAGGGCATCATCCACAACTGTCCCTAAAACATTCCCAGTTGAGGAGACAGCCTGCTTTGGCCTGAGTAACTCCTTTCTCATATAAAAACCTCTTGAATAGTAAGAGAATTTGGTAAAAATGATTCATTATGTTAATCTAAATCACTGTGAAAGTTTCTGCCTATTGGTCTCATTTCTAACCCCTGAGAACAGAACAAAGTGGAGAATAAAGAAGATGGGCATCGAAGGCCAAAAGATCCTAGTTGGGATCATGGCAACACATAGTACCTCTGGCGTGAGCTTGTGCATCACATCCAACCTCTACAGGCCTCATTTTCTCGACTCCATACTGAGCAACCATGATTTTTTTGGTGAAGATTAATTGTGGTATTTTAGTCTCTAGTATGGGGCCTAGAACACAGGAGACAATATACAAATGTTCTTCCTTTTCTATCTCCCCTTCTCCCACATAAAAGCCAGTCTCTCAGATGTGTAAAGGGTCATCAGGCCTTCCTTGAATAGTCTCTCGGTTGCAAATCGCTTAATGCTGGTGAAAACTCCCTCTTGTGCATGTTCTAGTTGATTATATTCTTTTACTTTTTTAAAGATTTTATTTATTTATTTGACAGAGAGAGACACAGCAAGAGAGGGAACACAAGCAGGGGGAGTGGGAGAGGGAGAAGCAGGCTTCCTGCGGAGCAGGGAGCCCGACACGGGACTCAATCCTGGGACTCTGGGATCACAACCTGAGCCGAAGGCAGACACTTAACGACTGAGCCATCCAGGTGCACCTAGTTGATTATATTCTTAACATGGTCCCCAGAATAGGAATGCATTACCTCCCGTGTGTTCAGGCCAGTGCAGAGCAGAACTGTGACTTCTTTGGTACCGATGCTACACTTCTAACACACTCCTGGTTCCTTCGGCTGACTCACATACCCCATGCCTTGATCAGTCAACACACACACCTGCCCAATCCTCCCTCTACACCCACCCACTCACCATGTCACTCTGAGCTTCCTCAATCGTACTTTTCTGCCTGTATTCCTTGTCCTGGCACCTGTCACAAAACCGGGCATGATCCTCCTCCATTTTCACTGGTAGCATCGAGATTTTCAACCTAGAAGTATGTGGTGAGCATTATTATCAAATTAAGTCCCTCTTAAAATAATCACCAGGAAATTTGTTTTTGTGTCTCCAACCCCCAGCCTCTACATTGTGGCTTTTAAAGATCTGTTTCGAAAATAAGTTGCTTAACCATTGACTCCAAAGTGCAAAATTCTTTATTCATTGATAAAGACTGCTTTGTCATTTCCCTACTGGATTCCACTTGTCTGCCTTAGCCCTGAATCCAAAAGTGCCCCATCTCTTGGCTTTTATAGGTGTCCATTTTTCACCAGCGGGGAACAACCCACCTCATCTGGAACCCTCAGTCTTTCCAAGGTTGGCTTCTACGTTGAGAAACATGACCATCTCAGGTTCAGTGATGAGGGGTATCATTCCAACACTGCTCCTGGCACACGACAATGATCCTCCCCTATCCTTTTCTCCTGCTGATGCCAGCAAAAAAAGGGCAAGAACAGTCCTTGCAGAATAGAGATTGCTTTACCAACACTGTCCTGGGGCAGGGATGGGCTGCCTTCTGCAGAACAGAGAACTAATTAGCATTCATTTTCTGTAACAAGCAAGCTGCTAATTTGATAGGGAAATCCAAGTAAATTTGCAGCTTCCCTTCATCATATAATATGCATTTTCATTTAGCAACACGGCCATCTCATACTGAATATTAGTTCTGAAATTTTAATTGACTATGTGTCTTTTACTCAGGAACCACAAACACCAAGTTTAATCATTTGGATGGAATATAAATGGAATTAACAAATGGCCAAAGTTACCTATGAGAAGGGCACATGAGATGCTGTTCAATAAAACAAGCAATGATAAGGGGCGCCTGGGTGGCTCAGTTGGTTAAGCAACTGCCTTCGGCTCAGGTCATGATCCTGGAGTCCCGGGATCGAGTCCCACATCGGGCTCCCTGCTCAGCAGGGGGTCTGCTTCTCCCTCTGACCCTTCCCCCTTCTCATGCTCTCTCTCAAATAAATAAATAAAAAAAATCTTAAAAAAAAAAAAAACAAGCAATGATAAAAATAAAACCTAATATTTGCACAGCGGTTTAGAATTTATGGTGTGCTCTTTATATAGCCACATTACCCGTTTTAAGTACTTCAAAACAGCAGGAAAACAAAAGATGGAAATGATGTAATGAACAGCTTAAACTGCGTATGAAATTGGGAAAATGGTTTTTATTATTCCTCTTTTTGGCTCCCAGTGTCTTGCATTGCACTTGGTGCATAGTAAGTACTCAATAAACATCCATCTCATGCACAGAGGGTGGAAAGATTCACCATTATTCTTAAGTTTGCCCAGAACCCGTGTACACAGGGCGTGCTCTCGACAGCGCAGAACTGGGGACTTATTCCTAACAAAAATGGACAACTGGACATCCCGTGGGCAGGAGGAAGGCAATGACTTTGTTATCAGTCACCTTTGCTCAAGTGGTTACATGTATACTGAATTTGTCAAAAAGAAAATCACAGGCTCAAAAGGCAGTCACTTATGCTAGGCTACGTCACCAGACTGGGCTTCATACCCAGTTTCAACCCCCGTCCCCCAAGAAACAGAGTTTTACCCAGTCAGGAATTCTCTGGTAGGCACCAACGAGGTAGTCTGCCAGAAGGACCCTCTCCCTCTGGAGCCCCCGAAGGATGATGACTTAATCTGCCTGATGAGACGATGCCCTGCTCATTCCCCCTGCGGGACATTACCTGGCCTGAAACAATCCTTTCTTCTCTTTGGCTCCTAACATCCTTGTTGCACCCTCCTTCTTCTAAAACCCTTCCATTTTATACAACTCCTAGGAGCTCCTTTCTACTGGCTAAACGGGACGCTGCCGAATTCATGAATTGCTTAATAAAACCAATTAGATCTTCAAATTTACTGGGCTGAATGTTAGTTTTTGACGTGTTTAACAGGATAGATTCTGGAGATGCACTGCGCAGGGACAGATTCAGTTCCACCCTGGAAAAGTAACAAGCTTTCTGTACTTCAGTTTATTCTTTGCTAATATGGGAATATTAATAGTCCCTGCCCCACGTGGATGTTCCAAGAAAACTAGATTAATCTATGTAAAAATGCTTAAAGCTCTGCTCCACACACCATCGACATCCTCTATGTGTCTGGAGTTAGTGGTGGTTAATACCTCGAGTGCCCACACCAGGCTTGCCATGAAGAGCCACTCGAGTGATATCTGTTGAATCAATGAACGATCCTTCGGACCTGTTTCTACTTGGAAAAACGGTGTCTTTTCATAGTTTATATTGTCCCAAATGACTCGAAAATAATAAAGGACTAGAAGGTGGGCAGACAAGTCATTTCGCAACTCATTACAGATGGTACGCTGCATCTCCTTGGGACGCCAAGTGACCCGGAAGAAAGGTTGTTTCAAGTACACTGAACAAAACACATAAAGATACCAGTTAAGTAGCCCGTTCCCAGCCTGCTGAGGCCAAGATTAGTAACTGGTTAGTTCCTCAGGATGGTTCCAGGTCTCACACTGTCTGAAGACAGGCTTTTCTACAGTTTAATTCGTGTAAAAAAAAGGAAAGGAGGAAGAAAAAACAGTAAAATGTCAAGCAGGTTTTTTTTTTCCTAATGCCAGAAATGGAAATGATGTAATGAATTAGTATCTACTTCCTCTGATGGATAATATTAGTTCAGCTTTCAGATTAAATATTGTGTAAATCTATTCTGATATATGTGAAGGTCAGATGAGCCCTACCATTAAAACTGGATTGCCAAAGAAGAAATGTCTGGGCTCAAAGAAAAAAGCCTAAAGAAGTGTCAACCAGAAACACAGTTTGCTTAATAGAAGGACCTACTGCTATAACTAGATATTATGTGGCAAAAAAAGTACTGTATGATTTGTCTCTTTAAACCTGTCAATCCGACCTCTTCGTAGAGTAGTAAACTCATCAAATCATTATAACGATTTAGAAAGATCATTTAAGAAATCGTAGTACTGAGCCAAACCCTTGCACCATGATTAGGAAAAATTAGAAGCATTAAGTTACCTATAAATAGGAAATCAACATATTAACCTTTACTTTATTTAAAGAGGCAGACACAACATGCATTGCAAATGAGGGACATTCGCATACAGTTATTCCCTATTCACATGATGATTAAATCCTCCTGAGAAGGCAGGGTCAGAGAGGGGATTAAAGCACAATGTTTCCTTTAGTCCCCTGGGGGAATCCAAAACTGTATTACTGTGTGAAAGCAACAGACTGACAGAGGGAGTATGCACCCACAAGCAAAGGGATGTACCGAAAGCAGATGCTAATCCCAAGAAGCTAAGAAGGTGAGTATGTAAAATGAAGATTTACATGTTTTGTATTAGTTGATTCACGAGGTACTCTTGCAGAAGAAACACTGTTTTCTAATTTAAAGGACCTGAGAGAGAGAGAGAGAGAGAGAGAGAGAGAGAGAGGAAGGAAAGAAGGAAGGAAAGAAGAAGGAAGGAAGGAAGGAAGGAAGGAAGGAAGGAAGGAAGGAAGGAAGGAAGGAAGGAAGGAAGGAAGGAAAGAAAATCCATATTTGTTTTCAATTCTTTATGTAAGGAATAAGAACCATTAAGTATTTGAAATTTAGCATGTCTGAGGAATGAGCAGGTAATAAATATTAATATGTGCCATCTGAGGAAGGAAGGAAGGAAGGAAAGAAGGGAGGGAGGGAGGGAGGGAGGGAGGAAGAGGAAGAAAGGATGGAAGGAAGGAGAAAATCCTTGACCAAGTAAATGAATAACCCCTTCACTGTAGCTAACTCTTTTTTATTTTATTTTATTTATTTATTTGACACAGAGAGAGAGTGCACACAAGCAGGGGGAGTGACAGGCAAAGGGAGAGGGAGAAGCAGGCTTCCCTCAAGTGAGGAGCCGGATTTGAGGAGCCGGATGCGGTCCCAGGACCCCAGGATTCCAAACTGAAGGCAGACACTTAACTGACTGAGCCACCCAGGCACCCCTGTAGCTAACTCTTAACACCAGAATCTGCTCATATGATGATATTATGTACTATGTTCATAGCAATTGTTAAAAATATTTTTCATCCTACAACCAATGATTGATCACATGGATAATAAAAAAAGCTAACATGTACTATGTTTAAGGCACCAGGCTGAGCATTTCACATACATGTTCCTAACGTATTCCTCTTAAGAAACCTATGAAATAGGTACTGTGGGTTTTCATTTCCTGCCTACAAGACAGAGAAAAATATCTACTTAACAGTTCAACAAAAGACTCTCTTATAATTTGCACCACAGTGCTTGTTAATCAGTTTAAGGGACGGTGAAATGAGATGTGATCACAGCATAGAAAGTCAGCAGCTTCCTAGCATCTTATAGACAGCGCTTACGATATGAAATCCTGGTGACCCAGGGACCCCAACTCTGATCTGCTTACACAGTCACCTGGTCCTATTATCTGTGTATCATTGAACCTGCTACAGAGTTAACCTTCCATGCCCCCGACGCTTGCTGCAGTCATGAGGACAGAAGGTCCGACATGAGCTTATAGAAAAGAAAGGCTATATGATAGTTTGGGGGATGATAGTAAATGAGATGTTAAGTTGCCCTGAAGGCCTCCTAACAGAAGTTTGTGTGTTGAACAGTCTCGTGTAAGACCTACTATCATTATAGCCCACTGTCCAAAAGCAAGTCGTGGTACAAGGAATGCACAGTCCCCACTTCTCCTTGGTCTCCAGATGCTACTGATACTTCCCAGAAGAACATGAGAATTATGAAGGCATATATCCTCTTTGGTCACTTTACAAAGTTTCAATTGTATCAGAAGCTTATGGCCAAAATACAGTCTTGTTCTTTTCTGGTGTCTTCACTATGTAAATCGAAATCAATTTATCTCAGTCTGGGGGTTCTCTTAGCTAACCACCATTTTAAAGGAGAAAAAGGCAGAGGCTCATGGAAAGTAAGTTGACAGTGGAGTGGTCTTAACCAAAATACACATTTCAAGGAGACAAAAGCTATTCTATATCATAGGGAAATAGACGATCTTATTAAGGAATACAGATTAATCTGACCTTTCTCCCAGTGCATGCTGTATCAAGGGTTCAGACAGCCTGACATGAAGCCCGTAAAGATTCTGGGCTGCTGCTTATGTAACAACAAAAACAGAATGTGGGCTGCTACTGACAAGTGGAGGAGTAAATTAAAAATGTATTCTACAAACTGTAGCAATCAACACTGTTGAGGCCGGTGGGGGGCAGAGGGAGATATGTTCATGTTTCCGTAAATGAGATGTTAAGTTGGCCTGAAGGGTATATTTTAATAGGAAGTTATAATGTGGTTGTACGCTTCATACAAGGGGGGAGAAAAATCCAGACTTTATCACCACAACTTGTGCAGCTGAGCTCGAAGATGCCTTGTCAGCTAACTACTAAACACAGACAACATATGGTTATGAAATGCTACTATGGGGGATCATCGAATCCTTTCTTTTTCTAAAGACCTGAAAGAATAGAGGACTATTGTTCAGGGAATGTTAATGAGGTCTTTCTCTAAGACTCTATGCGCTCCGGCAGATTGGCTGTTAAAGGAAACTCCTAAGTGAGGATTAATTTTTGTGTGTTCTAAGGATACACTCTCAGATAAATTTTGAATGGATAAGTTACAGCTATTCCAGAAACTCACATCTTTGCAGTTTAGGTATCCAAAGGTCTCTGGTGAAAATTTATAGTCTTACTGTGAAAATGAATACAGGGAAACCTCACTCAGATAGAGTTGCGAGGACAGAACGGGAGCACTGCCACACAACATCAATTATAGGAAGAACTGTCAATTACAGACCCCAGCAGAAGATTCCTCAACAGGAAAGAATTGTCGGTTACACCACCCAACGGGAAAAGACACACGTTGCGTCCCCTACAAGGAATCGCCTACCCCTGCAACTCAGCCAATGAGAAACCATTATCACCCTGAACTCTTGCTTTTCTCCAGTGGACTTTCATTCAAAACCACCCCTCCCAACTTCCACCCTCTTCTCCATAAAATAATGTTCCTCTCCTTTGTTGGACTTGCCTATGGTTTTGCTATTATAGCTTGCTTATTCCAAATTGCAATTCTCTGCTGTTCTGGAATATACCCATTTTGCTGGTAAAATACCAGTTTTATTTTTAAGGTTAACATCACTGAGAACGCACTACACTGAGGCACCACCTCATATGTGTTCAGGCTGCTCTGATTATTCTAAGGCTAACAAAGTCTTAGCCAATGTGAAGTTACTTTTTCCCTCTTTAAATATCAATAATCTATAGTTCTCAGCTGGAAAATACAGAATTAGTAAACACCTATGTGGTAGCCATATTAATAAAGCCTTAAATGTACAGAACTGCTTTAAATCTTAACAATCCTAAAAGGCAAGTATCATTAAAATATTATGTATGATGGGTGCCTGGGTAGCTCAGTCGTTAAGCATCTGCCTTTGGCTCAGGTCATGATCCCGGTGTCCTGGGATCCAGCCCCACATCGGGCTCCCTGCTCAGCGGGAAGCCTGCTTCTCCCTCTCCCTCTGCCTCTGTGCACCCCACCCCCACTCGTGCTCTCTTGCTCTCTCCCGCTCACTCCCTCTCATTCTCTCTTTCTCTCGCTCTCTTTCAAATGAATAAATAAAAGCTTTAAAAAAATAAAAATAAAATGTTATGTATGATAAAACAGGATCAGATGCAAAGATACAGGTCACACAGTTGGTAAGAGGTGAGGCCTGCTTCAAACCCCATGTCTGATTTCCAAATCCATCCTTTTTGTACCTATGTTAGGGATTCATGTATTTCTCATGTGCTTACTTTTTATACTGCTTACAGGAAACAGAATCTGTCAGTTTCATTACTATTAATAGGTGAATGAGAATTAGTACTTATGGAGGTTTGCCGAGCACCAGGAAGATAACTGCTCTTTACATATCAGTCCAGCTAAACCCCTGGCAGAGTATGTCAACATTCTGGAGTCCAGAATCTGGACTCCAACCGAGGCAGAGCTAGAGGCAGAACACAGAAATGACAAGAGGTGATGTGGTACCTTCGAAGAATTGGGAAGTAAAGGGAATTAGGTTGCCTTCCAAAAGTTAAATAGTAAAGGGAGATCAGAGACATGTAAAGTCCCTGTTCAGAGAGATCTCTGATACCTAACAAGACTTGGAAAAGTATTAATATATATGTGGTGGCTGGGGTGGGGCAAGAGTATCAGCCAGAAAAAAATGACATTCGGAACTGGAGTAAATGAGAACATGTCACTGGAATGAGCTTTGGCCATGCTGATCCTCAAACCAACCAGAAGGTGGGTTATGCATGCCTCCAAACCAAGCTATCTTGTCCTGGCAGAAGACGAGATAGTGAGTGGTTGAACACGGACATAAGAGGCAATATTAGCTTGGGACTCTGAAGTATTTGACAATTATCAATACCTACTCTCAGTCTAACTCTGAGCTTGTCAAGTCATCTGGTTTCCCAGGTCAGTGGAAGCAGGAGAGTGCATACAATAGGTCCAAAAGAATGTCTCCTTTGACTGATGGTTACATCTCTCATTGTAATGCCATGAGCTGATGGGTGCTCTGCTTTCTACTTATAAGTGTCTTTCAAGTATTGTTAATGTGATGTAGCATCCTTAGACAAGCACATCCTGATATACTGTCATCATGTAATTTTTGGACTGGTAAGTAAAAAATTATACTTTTGACCATGACAAACTTACCCAGATACTGTTACAAGGTCCTTCGTAGCCAGTGAAGTCAGCGAGCCAAAGCAACCCAAAGTGCCTTCTTTTAAATATCTTCAGAACTCATGTAACTATTCAAGAAGAGATGTTCTCTATCAGAAAATGGACAGAGTTCTTCATTTTAGCAGGAACAGGCACACACTCTTCTGAACATGATATTTGGGGATCAATTTAATCATAACTAAATGATAATGTATTGGATGAGAACTAGAAAGTTGGGTTATTTTCCTAAGCAGGCTGCTAATTGGCAACATAACCTTGGAAGTGTTATTTAACTGTTCTGAACCTCAGTATCTTTATCCATAAATGGAGATATTGAATATGCACTGTCCAAGGTCCCTTCCAAAGCTCTAACGTTCTCTCACTTTAAGATGTTAGTGGATCCTCTAAAAGTCAGAGCATTTTATTTTACGCTGAAATGACTTCATTTTCTTCCAAATATTGGCTCTTTAGCTGTTATGGCTGCTCTTGGTGATTAAATGAATGTCCTCTGGTGGCCCCTAATATTGCCAACCCATCTGACAGTGTATTTCCTGAAAATGCAACATAATATAAGCAATGAAGAAAACTAATCTCCACAGTCTCTGCATTATCTCTGACCTTACTTACTCATCACACCAAAATGCAGCCTTGATAAAAATTTAACCTAAATAATTATACTCTCGATTAAATCTGTAATCATTTTCATTTGGGCTCATATGAACCATCCCAGAAATCAAGAGGCTACGAATCGCTAAATCAAATAAGATAACAAAATCCCTCTTTCATTCTTGAATAGTTAGGGCAATGTATCTGTTTTTTCTAAGATGCTAAGTCAGTATTCTATAAAAATATATGTTCACACCTTGTGAGTTAGTTTGGCAGATGAACAATCACAAAGGAGTTTTGTGTTCACCGAGTAAGTGCCATCTATATGCTTCACTTATAGAGACAGAATGGCGACTGGCATCTTTACAAAGCCAATTAGCAAATGTATTCGTTAAAGTCCCTTTCACACCTCTATTGTCAACTCCAGTCATTTATTTATAGCACCTAAATTCTTCCACCTTGATTACTCATTATTGACTAACAAATGATAAAGTAATTGTACTTCCTTAATGTGGAACCCACATTTCAAACCCACAATTCCAGTTTTCCCCAGCTACTAATAGCCAGTCAATAGTGTCATATAGGTATGATGATTTTTAACATGGCATTTCCCTAATTTAGATAAAACTATATAGCTATCCAACTACTACTACCTTAGGTCAGTCTTCAATCAGCATCCTGATAGATTAATATACTGAGGAGTTGGCTGATGAGTCAATTTTCAATATTGCCCTCCTATAATTCATTCTCCATCATGCAGCTCAACTGATCTTTCTAAGCTGCAAAGATGATTGTGTTAGTCTTCTCATCATCATTCTTCCCTCAGAATAAAAGCCCAACTTCTCACAATAACATACATTGTTCTTCATAGTCTTGTACCTAGCCCTACCCCTTCCCTAAAATGCCAGCAGAGTACAGTGGGTAAGAATCAAGAAACAGACTGCCCTGTTGGAAAATCCCAGACCTACTACTTGATGCCTATGTGACCTTGACCAAGCTTAATATTCCCTGTACCTCAGAGGTTAATTGAGTTTGACAATAAAAGCACCTACCTTCAAGGTATGTTTTAAGTTGTAGCAGATTACAAAATTGGTCATACATATTTTCACTCTTCTCAAGGTGTGAAGTCACATTTCTCACACCCTTCCATCCGGGCTGACCCTGTGGACTTGCTTTGGACATTAGCAGAGGCTTTACTGTGCTTGAGCATTGAGATCGGTCCTCCTGCTGATCTTAGAACCCTCTGACTGTCATGTGAACAAGTCTGGCTTACTCGCTGAATGACTGGAGACACGAGGTCGAGTCTTTTATACTGCCCCCAACAAAAGCAAAGCAATTACTAGAGATGTGACTGAGATCATTCTAGACCATTCAGATTAGATGAACAACCAACTGAGCAGAGAGGAAGATGCAAATCCAGCCAAGACGATCCAAGCCTTGTCCGTACCAGCAGAGATACCCTGCTGAATCCTAACTCAAGAATAACAGTAAGGGATTGTTTCAAGTCGGTAAGGTGTGGGTTTATTATGCAGCAAAAACTATTGGATACAACACAGTTAAATGAGTTAGTATAGTAAAATACTTTCATGTGTACCAGGCATACATGAATATAAGCTATTAAAACTCAGTGGTCTCTACCTCACATTCTATTGTTACTTGGACCACTGGTACTTACAATCCTGGAATATACATGCACTCCCATCTCTGGCCCTTTCTATAGTTTATCAGCCTGGAATACCAATGCCCCTACCCTAACTTCACAAACTCCTATCCCTCTGAGTTTAATCATATCCTCTTTTGAGGATCATTTGCTGACACCATTATGTGGTGTTAAATGTCCTTTCTGCAAATTTTCAAGAATGCAGTGCTTTGGTATTTCCATACCGTATTGTTTTTACTTGTAGATTTGTCACCCACACTATTTTACAAGCTCCTGGAAGGTACGGCCTATGTCACTACTGGGTATTAGTTACTGTTTTACTTGGGACTCCTCCCTAGCACGGCACTTAATTCAACCTATCTAACCAACCAGAGTTGACTCTCCAAAAGAAAACTGTTTGCATTTAAAGTGTTGTTTTTTCTTTTTAAGTGATTTTTTTTAAGATTTTATTTATTCACTGGAGAGAGAGAGAGACAGAGAGAGTACAAGCAGGGGAGGGGCAGAGGGAAAGGGAGAAGAAGACTCCCCACTGAGCTGGGAGCCCCACATGGGACTCGATCCTAGGACCTGGAGATCATGACCTGAGCAGAAGGCAGATGCCCAACCATGTGAGCCATCCAGGCGCCCCAAGGTTCAAAGTGTTTTTAAATAAATTTCTATTAAGCCTAGACTGCTTTACTCTTTTGAGTTTTTAAAAATAAATTAATGACTTTACACATGTTCCCATTAAACATTCCTTCATTTGTATCAACCACTGTTCTATTTTTTTTTTGAAACGTACATTTGTCATCAACATTAGCTACCTTTCTGAAATGTGTGTCACTCACATGATGTTCCTCTTTTCCAAGTCTTCATGGAAACCAGGGATACAAATACTGAATGAAAGGGACAAAATAACTCTACTTTTTTAAAACTGAGCAACCTCCCTTGAGAATAACAGTCATTCTTGTGGGATTTTACCCACAAACATAGTAACTCTATTTGAGCACACTTAGGTTTTTTTCATTTTGATCAAAATACGGATTGAAAGCATCCATATACCTTGCAGAAATCCCAGTAAGGCACCTCTTATTCCAACAATCCACTAACTCTTTCCAAAAATGAGATTAGGCTAGTTTGAAATGACTTGCTTTTAATTAACACATTATGATGGTAGTGACCACCACAGTTTTTTGTGAGCACTCACAAGCCATCTGTTCAGTAATTTTGACTAGAATTTTTCAAAGGAGAAACTGTAACAATCTATTATTTTCAGAATCCAAATGCTCCATCAGTTTAGAAAATTAGAACATTTCCATTCTCCTGACACCTTTCTCATGCTCAACGAAGCATCAAAAAATGTAATAGTACTTAACTTCAACACATCAATTCATATTAACAAAAGTTATAATAATAATGGCTAAATTTACTGAGTTCTTACTATGTGTCAGGCACTGCTCTAAGACAGAAAGATACATAAACTCATTCAATCTTCAAAACAATCCCATCGGGTTGTACTACTATTATATCTATGTATCAGAAGAAGAAACTCACACATAAAAAAGGTTGTAACTTGCCAAAATCACACAGCTCCTGAGGGGCAGAGCCAGTATTTGGACCTGAACAGCCCCATCCTGTGTCCATCCCCTTAATTATAGCAGGGGCAACAAAACAAGACAACTCAAATCAGTCCCTGATGACTGGTGTAATCGATCAGGCCTCCCACCTGTGTTACCTCATTTGGAAGACAGGTCAGTGGAAGACCATCAAAAGAGTCTGCCCATTGCTGGCGTGAAGGATTGTTGGATTTTCTTTCTGCAAATAATCACAAAACTTCCTTGTAGAATGGGATAATTGTAGTAATTTTCTATCACTTAGGACATGGCTCTATTTCATTTCATGGAAGGGAAAATTTGATGAGCAGTCAACAATATGCTCAAATGTTTTCTGTGACGCAGTTCATCAGAGTCGAATGCAGGATCACAGAAACAAAGCACCATGGTATTAAAGAGCATTATTGTACTCAATGACAAAGAAAAGATTTCCGTGAACTATATCCTTCTAAATAAATATCTGAGTGGATGCATCATATTTGCAACGTACAGGACCTAGCACTCCTTGTATTTTAAGAAGAGCACAGTCCATACTAATGACATGTCATGGGTGAACTCTAATTAAAAAAATGTGGGCTAATATCTATTCCGGTGGTGGCTGTTCTACTCCCTTTAAGTACACATTTCCATTGAATTTGAACTGATTGTTCCTTTCAAAGGACCTGTTGACTTATTTTAATGTGGTTACCCAGCTGTTAGACGGAACTGTCTTGCCATCTGATACAAAATTGTCAAATGAATACATATTGATACAGCCAGGTCCTCTGCTGGTCCAGGAGGAGGCTGGCAAGGGGGCACTAATTTGACAATTTAGGTTATGAAGCCAAAGAGTAAATAAATGTTAGACAACAGTGACAATGCAGTGAGAGTTTACATTCGATAATACTGTCCAAAGTCGAGATGCTAACTGCTAACGCAGAGGGGAAATTTCAACACAAATTCAACACTTCCTTTGATTCCAATGAATCTGTCCTATGATCTGACGCCCTCCGAAGACAGCTGTTGTCACTACAGTCCATAAGTATGCTAAGATGCTAATCATTTGTTAGGAAGTCTATTGAACATGTCAAAATTCATTTTAAAATATTACCCAGTGTGACAAACCCATCCTTATTCCCTTCAAAAGATCCTTGTATCCAATTTCCACATCTAATAATTCTTAGTCACACAGTTGGGGCTGCATTCTTCCCAAATGTGAAATGTAGCGTGAACACACGGGAAAACGCTTCTTGATACACAGGACATTAAACTTTAAAGTCACCAAGGAGAAGTGATGCTTTTTTATCTTGGCAGAGAATGTACCCTGGACATATATTTAAATGTTCGACTTGCCTGCGGTCGTAATTTCTGACATTTTCAAATGGTAGTGAATGCTATAGGCAGTAAAACACAATTACATATTTGACAATTATGTCATCCTGATTAAACATTTTGGATATTACTATAAGCTGTGTCGGATCTCGCCACAAGATGTGCTTTCGGAAGCTGGGTGATGACAGCAAGGCATCACAGTGATTTATGGAGCTAGTGACAGCATTCAATTAAATTGTTCTTAACTGATTTTAATTAATCGAAAAACAATGTTAGTTTGGGAAACATGACTTTACCTCCGAGAATGAAATACTGATTGAATGGAGTACAGTGTGAGCATAAAAGCAAGAATTTAAAAAGAATGAGGGAATTCAAAAGAGAAAGAAAAAAAGAACAGGGGATTTCCTGTCCCCCACCCCACCCCACCCCCATCGCTCTAGGAAACCAACAGATTTAAATGTATTATGCCAATGTGGAGTCAGGAGTGTCGATACAAGGAATGCAGATCCGACAGATTAAAACATATCCCACTAATTCTTGAGGACCCAACTGAAGATTCCCTTCCTTGTACGGTTAAAATAGCTTTGATCTGTTTTCTTTGCCTCCAGCACCTCCCCCAATTCCTTCCTCAGTCAACTCCTCAAACTACTGGCCTTGAATGCAGGTGCTGAGGCTGTGACAATGTATTTTAAATCCTATACTGCGTTAATCATTTTCATATTCTTAAACCCCTGGCTGAAGCACCGTGCCTAGCATACATGTATTTGCCGAATGAAAAAAATGATCTCCTCTCTAACCAGTGTTGAGCGTCTGCTGTAGGCAAGCGCGTTATATGCATTCTCTCACTCACTCCTCAAAACAGCTTTCTGAAGATGGGGAGGTGTTGGCCCTCTTGCGGAGATGAGGCATCTACCCTGCTCCGCATCCGAGTCTGAGCTTCTGACCACGCCTACACGACCACGTGACTCCCCCGCGTCCACGGTCCAAGGAGTCAGCGGCCCGGTGTCAAGGCCTTAGAAAAGTCTAATGTTCTCTGAAATAACCTTCAGCTTCGTGCCCCGCTGTTTCTCTGGACACTTTCTCACTTTTATCACTTCTATTTGTAGGTGCCCAAATAAGCAACCCCTCGGCCATTCACCCTGCTCCATTCTCTGCCTCCCCTTCCTCTTACAAAACCCAATTTGGCTTCACAGACCGGTTTCAAGTGCAATCCGCTCCACGAGGCTTTCCCCACTGGGTCCTATGACAGCTTTGCTTTTCTCCAGGCTTTCATAAGCTCTGTTTAAGCTCATCACCTTAGGCGCCTGGGTGGCTCAGTCGGTTAAGCGTCTGCCTTCGGCTCTGGTCATGATCCCGGGGTCCTGGGATCGAGCCCTGCATTGGGCTCCCTGCTCAGCGGGGAGTCTGCTTCTCCCTCTGCCCCTCCCCCTGCTCATGCTCTCTCTCTCTCTCTCTCAAATAAATAATAATAATAATAAAACACCTTATTGTCCACATTAGAGTAGTATAGTTCAATTAGCCCCCTCAATCACGTATCTTAAAATTGGTAACTCTGTCTTTAAGCTCTTACCTTTTCATTCACTCTGAGACTGACCTGTGCCCGCTCCCCAAATTTCATGTTGAATTCCTTTTTTTGTAAAAGATTTTATTTGTTTACTTGAAATAAATACCCAATTTAGAGAGAGAGATTGAGCACAAACAGGGGGAGCAGCAGACAGAGTTCAGGAGAAGCAGGCTCCCCGACGAGCAAGGAGCCCCACGCTGGATGGATCCCAGGACCCTGGCATCATGACCTGAGCTGAAACCAGACGCTTAACCGACTGAACCACCCAGGCGCCCCTCATGTTGAATTCCTAATCCCCATTGTGACTGACTCAGAGATGGTGCCTTTCAGGAGGCAGTTAAGGTTAAGGGAGATCACAAGGGTGGGACCCTAATGCAACCTGACTGCACCTCATAAGAAGAGAAGATCTGGAGACACAGAGACACACTGGGGGTGTGGGCCCACTGTATGGAAACACAGCAGGAAGAGAACAGTCTGCCAGCTAAGAAGAGTGGCCTCAGGAGAAACCAACCCTGAAGGTATTTTGATCTTGAACTTCTAGTCTCTAAAATTTTGCAAAATACACTTCAGACTTGTGGGGCTTTGTTCTGGCAGCAAACTAATGCATCCATGGTAGCTTGTCCCAAACACAGTAGATACTTAAAAACGCTTGGTGAAATAAATTAGAAAGGAATTCATGATGTACTCCATATACAGCAAGAGCCAAACTTCTACGCAAATTATATATATATATATATATATATATATATATATATATATTTTAGATTTTTATTTATTTGACAGAGAGATAGAGAGAACAAGTAGGCAGAGAGGCAGGCAGAGGGAGAGGGAGAAGCAGGCTCCCCGCTGAGCAGGGAGCCCGATGCGGAACTTGATCCTAGGACCCTGGGATCAAGATCTGAGGCGAAGGCAGCCGCTTAACCGACTGAGCCACCCAGGTGCCCCCTACACAAATATATTTATAGTATATAATCACTCAATACTTTTCCTTCCTTTCCCTTTTTCTTCCTTCTTTCGTCCTTTATTCCCTCTTTTCCTAAATTATTGTTAAAACTCTGTGAAGGGGGCGCCTGGGTGGCTCAGTCGTTAAGCGTCTGCCTTCGGCTCAGGTCATGATCCCAGGGTTCTGGGATCGAGCCCCACATCGGGCTCCCTGCTCAGCGGGAAGCCTGCTTCTCCCTCTCCCACTCCCCCTGCTTGTGTTCCCTCTCTCGCTGTATCTCTCTCTGTCAAATAAATAAAATCTTAAAAAAAAAAAAAGGAAAGAAAACTCTGTGAAGAATGCTGTTCTAACTGCTGTATCCATAGTGCTTTTTCCCCTGGAGATCTTTGTAAATTAGCTGTAAATTCCTGAGGGCCTAATAATTTCAGGAAATTTTAAGTAGAGCTCCCCCTTCATTCCGCATCTTTCATTCATTGTTATTTATTGTTATTTATATTGGGAGATTTCTTTTAAAAAGACATAAAAACAAACAGAATTTCACATTCACATTGGATTATACACTAAAACACAAACAAAATTAAAAAGTTACGTATTAACTGTTATGGCATTGTGTTCTTTCTTAAAAAGACACTTGCAACTTTCAAGGAATATTTGAATAAGGTGCCCAAAGTATAAAAATCGAATTATCAGAATAGAGGCTGAGACGTGAAGAATCTTGAACAGTACCAAACTAGAGAATCACTTATGTGTATTTCGTTTTAAGGCAATGCTGTAATTCACAAATTTCTGAAAAAACAATGACTGAAATTTAAAAATAATCAGAATTCAGGGGCGCCTGGGTGGCTCAGTCGTTAAGCGTCTGCCTTCAGCCCAGGTCATGATCCCAGGGTCCTGGGATCGAGCCCCGGCGGGAAGCCTGCTTCTCCCTCTCCCACTCCCCCTGCTTGTGTTCCTGCTCTCGCTATCTCTCTCTCTGTCAAATAAAAAAATAATAATAATAATCTTAAAAAATAAATAAATAATCAGAATTCAAAATCAGCACACTTGATTGACGACTCCCAAAATGTCTTTTTGATTTTTTGTAACAGAACCACCTGGAACGCCGGTTAAACACGCAATGTCTTGGGGCCCACACCAGCACTACTCGATAGCAATCTCTGCGGGATGCAACCTTGGAATCTGCATCTTAAATAAGCTCCCTAGGAAAAGCTTCTGTCTTCGAAAGTTTGAGAACATTCTAAGTTATTAGGTAAAAAAGGTACCTTGTATTGATAAAAATGTGAGCAAAATGATTCTTGGGAATCCTCTATTTCAGCACAGAACAAAGAAGCTCTGAAAGCCACTAACTATCCACAATTAACCTTTCAAATTAATATTTATGTTGTAGCTTCGGAGTTTGTTCCAAAGCGGACTCACAGTTAAGCAATATTTATATTGGCAAAGAAAAGTTCATTGTCCAGACACATATTCCCCATTTAACATCATCAAAGACCCACAAGAACTAAGAACTCGAATAAGTGACGAGGCTGAAAGACTGGACATGAGGTGACGCCGGGCGTTGTCCCAAAGCCATGCAGCTGTGACTGTGTCATCGAACCCTCCGTTGAGCTCCTCCACGCCTCAGTGTCACCTCTGCAACACGAGTGGGTAGAGCTAGAAATCCCTGCAGTTCCTTCTACTCTGAGAATACAGAGTACTTGGGGGGCAAGGTCATTCATTGGCCTCATGCTTCAATTTCTAAACCCATACGTTGAAACAGAGCTCTGCTCATTGGCAAACATTAGTGTTTGTCGATACGAAAATTGTGAGGGAAGTCTGCCAAGCATTTGAAGGTTCCAAAACTGTTCACTGTTGAGGAAGGAGAAAGAGCCCAGTTGAGCTGGGCTGAGCTGTCAGCCAGCGTTCTTGTGGATAGCTGGCTTTTCGGGCAAGTTTTAATGGAAGGCACCAAGGACAAAGCAAACGGGAAGCAGCATGGCTGCCTTGCCATCACTACCCCCAGGGTTGCTCAAGGCTATCGTCGTCTCTCTCCCTCCCCTTCTCCTGCCTTCAAGCAGTAAAAGCACAGGTTTCAAGTCCTCCAGGTTTTATAGCATAAAGGCTCCTTCCTGCGAAGGACTGAAAACATCCATGGCGTGGAATAATCGTTACTGATACACAAATCACGGCTATGTTTGTAATTCCAGTATAAACATCAGCCATGCGTTCACTGAAGTTGAAACGATCCCTTCTCAGGAACTTTTTGTATGTATAAATATTGATTGAGTTCTGGTTCCTACTACCAGATGGCAGACCTATGAAATTCTAACAGAGTTGAGGAGATTCAAACAGATTATCATTCACTGACAGGCACTGGAGACCATAGTGAAGGCCAAAGTTTTTATTTCAAAAGTAAGTAATTAGAGTTGACAGCAGAAGTGTAAATAGGGCCCAAATGAATAAATTTGTTAATTAGACTTCCCCTTGGTAGCTGTTAACCCAGGACTGTTTGGTCATAAAACATGTTCGAATGTCCACAGCTTCCCTGTAAGAACGTCCTTGGATTCATGTCGCAGAATGAGGTCCCAGGTGAGACGAGCGTTGTATTAACCAGTGAGAATGTGGCTACTAATTTGTGTCTACTCCATGTAAAGCTCTGTTAATTACTTACTGACAGGATGTCCTTCTGACAGAGACCCCTGATACACAAAAATCACGGGCTGGAATAAAAGCTGCCCTCTCTCTAAGCTTCTGTTTATAGGCGCATGTCTATCATTACATGGAAAAGGTTTAAGATAGGTAACTCTATGACTTCTATTGCAAACATTTCCTTCTTTTTAGAGTAAGAAATAGATAAGACATAATCAAAGTGGTATGAAAAAGCTGCTTCTATAGCAAATGAGAAGTGGGATCATCACAGGCCTCAGCATGTATCCTCAAGATCTCCACATCAGTCAATAATTAGGGCTTGCACTTTCACACATTCCAAATGAAAATTTCAGGAGGTTCCCCGCCATAGTCTTTTCCCTTGCAGTCAATGTGGTGCTTCTGACATTGAATCAATATTAATTGTAAAGTCCCTGCATGGCATTTCCATATGCATGTGTAGGAAAGCAAGGTCAATTTTATCCTAGAGCATTCTCTCCTCACCTACCCAAAAGACTGCACAAGTGGAAATGCAAGGTTAATTAAACCAGGTACACCGCAAATGATGATGCATTGCCTTTTCCTTCTGTTTCAAACTCTATCATTTCAATCTAAGGCAATTTAAATGATTTTGCACTAACTAAGGGGACTTCCCTTCCCTCAACTCATTCCTTCTCACTCTCTCCAGAATCTCTCCTCACTTAACCAAAGAATCACTTGTAAGTCTACTCATCATCCCATTAGTAACTAGTACCAGGCAAATGGCTGGGTCACAACCATATCAGAGAATACTGAAGATTACCAGCTGCTAAGATGAACAATGCCCACTCACCTGGATCACTTGGGAAAGAGCAGAATGAGAAAACACTGGAAGTTAAGAAATCTTAAAATGACCTGTAACCAGTGAGTAGTAATGAGGCAATGCAAAGTACATCATTTACCTCAACACAAGTCCTGTCCTTGAATTTTAAGCTATGTTGTGGACTGCTGTTTTCTATGTTCCCAACTGTGAATAGCTTTTCCTAACAAAATTTGAGATTTGCCAAACTGTCTTTCAGCTGGAAATACCAAATGACAAACTAAAAACAAAAGCACAACAATAGAGTGAATGGGATCAGTAATGTTTCAGATTTCCCATTAAACAAGTTTAAACTATTTCAAAAATAAATGGAACTCTGAACTTAGAAAAAAAATGTCTATTCAACCCCAGAAGTGAATTCCAACTTCAGTAAATACCCGATGTAAAAAAAAAAAAAAAAAAAAAACCCACCTTAGATGTCAAATTTCAGAAATGATTCATGATGGTGATGATTTATTATGGAAGGTCTTCTTCCTCTAATGCCCCTACATAAACCTAAACTAATCCCTTTCCAGAGGTAGTTCATAAGTTTTACCAAGCTGGTTGGTAACCAAGAATTACCAAAATTTCACTAGGGATTTAAAAACCTAAATAATTAAGAAGGCTCACTCAAAATAACCCCTTAGAAGGGATATGTATCCCTGTCTCACTGTGTCTCTGCTTCTCGCCCTCTATGTATATGTCTCAACAATTTTTCATGGTATTCAGATAAAATGACACTGCTTACAGTATCTGTCCCTTTAAAAAGGAGTGATTTTAAAAATGACCAAGATTATGTCTATAACAGGGTGTTTCAAACCTGAAAATATAACTGGTAACCTTGAGAAACTGAGACAAATTAAGTGGATATTTTTAAGCCAGTGAGTCAAAGGGTGATCATTAGGTGAGAACATACTGAAAACATCTTATAAATGAAAATAATTTTTTAAAAAGAACATGGAAAAAATTTGCCACCTCTTCCAAAGGTCATAATTTTTTTTTTGCCTACCTTGCATCATTTATGTACTCCCCTATATAGTTTAAATCAACTTCTTGTTGTTTTGCCGTTCCAGATAATGAAACACTTCACTATCTTTACGTTAAAGTGGTATTTAAAGTTTAGCAAATAGATCTATGTATATTACAGAAAGCCATATTAACTTAATTGTATTTCTGTGTGTTAAGGAAAAAAGTATCATTACCTTCCCTTTAATATATTTAAATTTTATATATTTATACATTAAAATTCCTCCTACCACTATCTTCCTAGGTATGCATACCTACATACTGGTAGGAGGAATTTTCCCAAAGTCATGATATCCAAGTGGCTCACTCACTATTCGACAGTATTTTGCTACAAACCCAGGCTCCCTCTAGAGGTCTGATTTCATGGGTCTCGAGGTTGGAAGTAAAAGGACTTTAGATGCTTTCTGTTGTTGTTTTTATTTTTTATTTTTTTAAGATTTTATTTATTTACTTGACAGAGAGAGACACAGTGAGAGAGGGAACACAAGCAGCGGGAGTGGGAGAGGGAGAAGCAAGCTTCCCGCTGAGCAGGGAGCCCGATGTGGGGCTCCATCCCAGGACCCTGGGATCACGACCTGAGCCGAAGGCAGACGCTTAGACTGAGCCACCCAGGCGCCCTTCTGTTGTTGTTTTTAAATCCACCTATCTAGTTATCTAATTTTGGAGAATGGCCTTAAAGGAAGCGACTTCCCAGGACACTAAGACACGGAGAACTCCTCAGCTCTCAAGGAATTCCCTTCCAACTTTAGACAGTTCTGACCATGATCATGGCTTCCTTATAGTCAATTAAAATCTGTCTTGTCACTTCCAGCCGTTGATCTGTTTCTCCCACCTGAAGTCATACAGACCCAATATAATCCCTCTTCTGTAAGTCTTCAAATATTTGATGACAGCTCTCATGATCTGCTTATATCTTAAGTAAAATGAAAAGGCTGGGATGACCACATTTCACGAAGATGACCTTCAGAATAAAGCTGGATGAGCAGGGCGGGGAGAATCATCAATGGTACAGCTTCAATTCTTCAGCCTAAAATAATAGAATACATTTCTTTGGCTTTCAAGCTAATATAAATAATATAGTAACTTCCTTTTGTTCATGGCCGATTACATTATATTACAACAGCACGACTTCCAGGGCTAGTATGCAAAAGTAATTTATTTTTCTCCCACATCTGTAACTATTTGGGAGAACAGCTAAGTCTTCATAATTATGCTGCAGACACAGTAAAGAGAGCAAACCCAATAGGTCACCCTGTGACTATAGTTCAGGGAGAGAACAATTATTTTATCCCATATAATTTACATCCAACATTTCATATAGAAAACTAAGAGAAAAACAAAACACTGGCTTACAAAATTACTACAGGCTTTTAATATTCGCTCTTCTAATATTCGTTCTTTTTTTTTTCCTATTTAATGGCTTTTCTGTTGGAAATAGGAATATACACATGCGTGTGTGCGCGCGCACGCACACACACACACATAAATGACATGCCTGAATGATTTTCATTAAAAAGTCATTTCCTTTTAAGTTGTGATTCATTTTATTTTCTCTGACATAGATTAAGTTATTATGAAAGTAACTAAAATCACTGGCATGTCATTCAATTTCTCTTCTTTTACGCTTTTCCTTCTCTGTGTACAAAAACAATTATCCACCATCTGAAGAATGGTCAAAGTCAAGAAACAGGGTTTTCTGTTTTCATGGACAGATATTGCCCAGCACATTTTTTTCCCCAAGGAAAACCCATTGTCAAAATGCAAATCACTAACAAGCAAGCATCTTTCCTAAGAAACATGTCTGTAAGTGATAAACCAGCAACAAGAAATGAAACCAATGTGTTTGAAGGGTTTTTAAAAATAGAGTAGTAGTAAAAAATATGAAACATCAAAACGATTCTCTAATGATGCTGAGTGGGGAAAAAAAAATCAAGTCCATGGCAATTTTCTCTGGCAATTAAAGGATTTTGTCTAGATTTCCTTCGTTTTAGAAGCCAAAACCCCTTACTGGGGAGATCAATATGAGTCCCTTGAGAAGAGGAATCTAATTGCCTTTGTTTTTTTACCATGAAAAGGCCCCAAAATATACAAAACAAAAATAAAAACGGTATGACAAGGACAAACAACTCAGACTGTTAATGAAGTTCAACCGGGAACCCCAGGTAAAATAGAACCAGCCTCCAGAGTGAAATGGTTTCAGCTAACCATTTGCATTTTTGTTCTCATTGCACTGTGGCAATGACTGAGACTGACCAAGAAGTACATTAGCATTTCCGCCTGTGAAGTGTGTTTGCTTGCTCCTCTCTGAAGGCCCGCTTGCTCATGCTTATAAACAAGCTGCCTCACAGTGGACAACTGATTATAGGCATTCAGCCCATCAGCTGAAGTACAATTACCAAAAAGCAGAGGAGAGAATGCATTCAACTAAGCAAACTCTCATTACCACCCAACTTCTGCTAAGCAACAATATTTTCATACAAGAAGTTAGAGTGAAGATCATGAAATTCCGAGTCATGTTAACTCAGATTTAAATGTCAGTTCCAGCACTGATGAGCTCTGAGGTCTTTGGTAACTAATTGTAATTCTCTGTCCCCTGTGATCGCCATCAGCCACATGTTGTTACGGAGCACTTCAAATGTGGCAAGTGTGACGGAGGAGCTGAATTTTAAATTTTATTTCATTTTAATTAATTAAAATTTAAATTTAAAAACAGATAACTTTACTCAATTATTGGAACAACTTTAAGCATGTTGGAACAACTTGCGTATATAAATCTGTTTCAATTGTACATTTTATGAAATCTAAATACAGATCAAGTATTTCCAATAAAAATTTAGCATCCAAACTGAGATATCGATGTATAAAGAAGTGACAATTTAAAGATCTAGCATAAAAAATGTAAAATATCTCATTAATAATGTTTTATATGAATTACATATTGAAATGGTATTTTGGATGAATTGAGCTAAGTCATACATACAACTAAAATTAATTTCACTTGTTTATCTTTTTAAATGTGGCTACTAAAAATTAAAAATTACAGGGGCACCTGGCTGGCTCAGTCAGTGGAGCATGCGACTCTTGATCTCTGGGTCGTGAGTTCAAGCCCCAAGTTGGGTGTAGAAATTACTTAAAAATAAAATCTTTTAAAAAATGTAAAAGTACATATGTGGCTTACATTTGTGACCTGCATTATGTTTCTATTGGGCAATGCTGCCCCAAACATTAGATTCTTTTTTTTTTTTTTAAAGATTTTATTTATTTATTTGACAGAGAGAGACATAGCGAGAGCAGGAACACAAGCAGGGGGAGTGGAAGAGGGAGAAGCAGGCTTCCTGCCGAGCAGGGAGCCCAATGCGGGGCTCCATCCCAGGACTCTGGGATCATGACCCGAGCCGAAGGCAGACGCTTAACGATTGAGCCACCCGGGCGCCCCCAAACATTAGATTCTTTATGTGTCAAACAGGAGGATAAACAACTACGCTGTAGGGTTTTATAAAAATTAAAATGCACATATATAAACAATATTCCCTAGTGTGTCTGGCATACCACTCAATAAATGGTAATTTTTATTAATTCTACTACCTTATTAGGTAGTAAAATGGCCTACTTATCTTAAACATTTAATACCTTAAAATCCTAAATAACTATCTAAATTTCCTAGATCATTATTTTCTTTTTTTAATACTTAGCAATACAAGATCTTTGTTAATACTTAATATGTGTTCTCCAAAGAAGTGAAAGAATTTTTAAAAATCTCATCTTCCATCCTGCCTTCAGATAGCATCCCTTCAAAATCCCTGCTCTCTCTGTTCTACCTTCTGCATTCACATATACACACACAGCTACCACCATTATAGCTGGTCCTGGAAAGAAGGTTCTTTAAAGCACTTTTGAAAATCCTCTAAAAGTCCTGATGTCATACAGCATCAGAGAAAGGAAAATATGTAAAGAGTCCTGCAATTCTTGCATTTGGGAATAAGGTCATTTTGTTGCACTGCATTTCAATTGCACTTGGGCTTAGCTTTCCCCTTTTATAATGCAGGAAACATCCAGAATCCTAAGGGGAAGAGTGGAGAGACTGAATTTCTCCCATGAAAGGATTTTCTAGATTTGGCTCTTGGCCCATCTCCATTTGGAGATTTGGAGCTTCTCTCATTCCTCGAAACCCAATGGCACCCCTGAGCCGCTCAATGTTAAATAAATATTTCAAGCAGAAGGGTTAGCTGTTGAATTTATCCAAACTGGATTAACAAGAGTCAAATTCTACCCTTTATCCCTCCTCCCAACCTCCACTACCTCTCACCCCACTTAATCAGGCACAAAATTGTATGTCTGTCAAACCCATGGCTTTCCAACCACTGCTGAAATTTTCAAATCATCTCCCAGGCTCCATATCCATATCTCTTCCTCTCTCTCTCTAATAATTTTAGGCTTACGTTGTACCAAGAGTTCCTCGCAAGTGAGAACTAACAGCTGTTTTTAAAAATACACAAAGAGGCCAGGGAGCCAAACTTTAGGGATGAGGTAGGTTGGGAATGCTCAAGGGTGGGAGAAGGCCTGAATAGCTCAACTGGGAAGACAACATTGGCTTTTCTGGGACTAGGAAGGATCCAGGGTATGTGGGGGTGTTTCTGTAAGAGTCCTAGATCTTGCTTGTATGCAAAGCACACAAGTGGGAAAAGGCTCTAGAGGGTCAGCAGATGCTGTGACCTAGAGGTGACCTTCCAGAGCAGGAGAGGCCCCTGTAGTTGAGCCTACGGTCTCACCCTGAGGGAGCAGCTCTTTGAGCAGCATCTCTGAGACTAATCAGAAAGAACACAGTGCTGACTATGAAGCTAAGGGAGAACCGCACTGGCCAAAGACCAGGCTCCTACCCTCTGTTTTAGACACCAAGAAGCCCCCATTTTTGAACCCACCAAATGGAAGTCATGGGACTCTGCCAAATTTGAGTAAGTCTGGGGTCTTAGTATTTTTAGTACCCTGATGAGTGTAGATATTGTGCCTTATTTAACTTGCTAAAGTTAAAAAAAAAAAAATACAGAAGAGTCTAGGAAACAAATCACACCTGTCACAGTTATCACCTATTAAATGCTAAAGGGAAAGGACTGAAACTTTTCTATGCACCTTCATCACTAAGATTAGGTCCACTGGAGGACAGACTGGGACTCAATCCTAGTGGGAACTGCTGGAATAAATTCTAAGTCCCTCTGGCTCTTCAACTGCCCAATGTGGCCTCAGTCAGCCTATTCAGGGGGAAAAAAATCAAGGGATGTGACTCCATCATATAAATCCTTCTATCCTCCACTATTCAAACCACTGGAAATGAAGGTCCAAGAAATTGGACACAACATCATTTCAGAAACATCTCCACCTTCCTAGCAGATTGTTTTACTGATATCTAGATGCCTACAATTTATTGAAAAATGAGAAAGCTGGTTAAGCCACAATTTAGAGTAAACTGTTTTCTTAAAAATGAATCCAACAGTCAAGGAGTATTTGTATGACTAGACATGAGAAATTTTTCTAAGTAGAGAAGGAAAGTGAGAAATATAAAACATTTACTTTTTTGAGAGGCATCAAAAACAATGGTCAGACAGAACACTACTTTGCCTGGGGTCAACCCTGTTGATTCCAATGAACGGAGACAAACATAACCTTCCCACCGATGGTCATTATCTAAACATCTGCTTCTCCCAGAACTAATAAAATTGTTTTTGTGTCTTTAATTCAACTAAATATCTTATAAAAATAATTTCATATATAGGAACTTCAACTCTACAGAATCCATCAATAGCAATGCTATTATATGGCGAATGACACAGATTTGGTATGGCATTATTTGCTGAATGCCATTTGACTTAAAAATATGAGTATTACACAATAGACAGTGTGCTATATGAGAGTAGTCTGATATACATATTTTTGACCTTGAATATAATCAACTAATTTATTTTAAAATAAATTCAAGTTGCTTTATAACTATCTGTGGAAGCTTTGACCAATGTCCAATATTGCAATGCTATAATTAGAACAAAAATTTTCCGCTAGAAATGAATTAATAACTGAAGTTCTGAATATGCAGCGTGCACTAATCCTGGTTTTTAAAAATCTCCAATGGGCTTTGTAGCAATGCAATTTGGCAAAATGAGTTAAATCCTAACATAATAGATAAAGGTAATTAGAGATGCAGAACAAATTCTTTTTAAATGCCCTGCATGCAATTCGGACACTTTAGTTTCCTCCTCAAAAACAGGAAACTAGCAAAGGGAGGAAACAACAAATCAAGATAAGAATAAGGAAAAACTGAACTGTATCAATCACAAAGGGATTTGGAGTCTGAGAGTTGTTAAAATTCCTTCTAGCTATTTTGACTTCCCAAAATCTCCCAAGAAACTAGCCAACTTACAGTTATGAATCTCTCTACTTAGAAAGCAGCCTAACTTTAATTAGGTTGCCAAAATGGGGGAAAGACAACTGGGGGTCTCAGACACTAGAAGAAACCAGTGGTGGGTGCCTTAGGGGAAAAAATGTATCTTTTTTGACATGGCTACACAAATCTTTCATAACCAACAGCAACCATTTCAAGTAAGTCCATGAAGAATAAATTTGATTTATTACATATAGGATTATATATACATATGTTATTTGATTTATACCTTGATGTACTTATACCTAAATGTATTATATAATTAGCTTATATTTATATATTATACAGTATAGTATATATTTATATATTCTACAATGTAGTTATAATATAGTATATTTATAATAATTATACATTGCTGGGGCACCTGGGTGGCTCAGTTGAGCGTCCAACTCTTTGGTTTCAGCTGAGGTTGTGATCTCACGGTCCTGAGATTGAGTCCGACATCAGGCTCTGTGCTCAGCACAAAGTCTGCTTAAGATTCTCTCTTCCCCTCCCTCCCTCTCTCTCTCTCTCTCGAATGGATAAAAAAAAAATCTTAAAAAATAAAAATAATAATTATATATTGCTATATAAAATAGCAAATATTCATACTTAATACATTAAACATATAACTTTTTCACTGTTGAACTTCAACTAACCAGATATAGATGTAGCTCAGAGTGACACCATTTGCTATAAAGATGAAATCCAGTTCGAAGTCTAACCAGGTACTCATTTTTTAAATTTTACATATATAAAAGAAGTAGCTATTTATAATATTATAAGTAAATACTTTACTTACTATTTAATAAATAATATTTAATCATACTTATATAACTTATTGAAAGTTATATATTTGTAATGTATTTAATATTTAACGTAGTTAATATTTAATACATTATAATAGTCACAGGATAAATACTATGAATATTTATTATTTAATATACAATATTTATTTGATATTTAGAAGCTGCTATTTATATAGTACCTGAAGTTCAACAATGCAAGAGGAAGAAATGGAAGAAGCCAAATTGACAATCAAGGCATCTCAGAGGTGAGACGACCATAAAGGTCACACAATCCACCACTCACCTCATTTAAGCATAAAGAAGCAGAGCCTAGAAGAAACGCAAGTATCTAAGAGCTGACCATAGGGACAGGTCAATTTGGGTCGAGAACCAAGTCTTTGGTTTCCCATTCAATGTTTTCTCCACTGCAGAAGTGGCCTGTTCACCCACAAGCAGCTCCAGAGGCCCCTGGACATTGTGGCTCACCACCACACATGATCCTCAGACCACCAAGGATGTCGTGTGAACTTGCAGAGACGTTTCCTTTACGGTATTCATTTTTAGGCTAGTTGGTTGGTTGACTTATACAATAGAGAAGTGATTTCCAATCCCTACACTATTTGCTCTCAGCTTACGAATGATAATTCTGAACGACTCGGTTTTCACTTAGGGTACTGGGCATTGGTTTGGGGGTTTTATTCTAAAGCCTCTCTCCAACAGTAACAAGAAGTAGCTGATCTTTGGTTATTTCTTCCAATTGCTTTGACACACCTTGTAGTCACACTTTCTTAAAGTCTGATATGTTGGTTATATTTGACAGACAGAGTGAAATGCAGCCCTATTTTTTTTTTCTCTAAAGATTTTATTTATTTATTTGACAGACAGAGAGCACAAGCAGGGGGAGCGGCAGGCAGAGGCAGAGGGAGAAGCAGGCTCCCCACTGAGCAGGGAGCCCGACGCGGGGCTCGATCCCAGGACCCCGGGATCATGACCTGAGCCGAAGGCAGACGCTTAACCATCTGAGCCACCCAGGCGCCCCAAATGCAGCCCTATTTTTGATGATAATGCCTTTTAACAGTTGTCAAGACAGATTTAACAGAAGGCTACAGTAATTCATAACTCCCAAACAGCTTTTTCATCTTTATATAAAACTTTGGGACCCCATGAAGAGTTAATCATTTTGAATTTTTTCCTTAGAAATGACACACTCACTAAATTGTGACTTTTTTTTTTGAGTGCTAGTGTAAATTTTATTTATTTTCCACATTTTCTTTTTTAAATTTTATTTTAGTCCCAGCAGAGTTAATATCCAGTGTTCTCTTAGTTTCAGGTGTACGATATAGTAATTCAACACTTCCATACAACACCCTGGGCTCATCATGCTGTATTTCTAATGTTTCTGTTTCTAACATTATTTTTAAGTTTGTACTGTCACATAAAAGTTGGTAACTATGTAATCACAAGACTTTCACCTCTGTGGCTCGCAAACTCCAAACCACAGTTAGACAGATGTGAAACAGCTGGACAATGCTGACTGCCTCAGTGTCCGGTGCATGGATGAAGGAGTAGATCTCTGGATTCCCCCAGCCCTCTGTGGGGTAACTTTTCTCCAGGCGAAACACTTTTGCTGGGTCTTATCAGGGAAGGTTTCCTTGATAAAAAGTTTAACCTGACGTGATTTTCTTCACCATTTTGTGCTCTGTACCAAAGGAACAAATTGTTTATCCCGAATCACTGAATAAATATGATCCATTAACTTGATCGTTTCCTTCCCTTCATCTCACATAACAGCAAAGGAAATGCTCCCCAGACAGTTCACTCAGATTCATCTATTATCTCCTATGAAGAAATTTAATTGTATTTACAGATCCACAGAACCCTAGAAATCGAACTTACTCGAAGCTTACTCTAAAACCAGTTACTACTTCTGAGCAATATTATAGTCAAGCATTCGGAATAACAGTCATCTTCCCGTGCTGCAGAATGTCCTACCATGAATGCTATAATTCTCCTACAGAGACCCAGGGAAAGGTGTTCTCCTGAAGATAAATTGGGCTCATCCTGTGGAGAATAGGCTGAGGAAACCCACATGCCTTTTCCTCATCCAGGACCCAGACCATGAGACCATTACCACTGACACACGGTTGCACATCCATCCAGCCACAATTTGGGATTTGTAGGCCATGGAGGTGAAAGTACTACAATGACACAATTAGTGATGTTGTATGACGGCATAAGCCTAAAAACACACCAGAAATGAGGGTCACCATTTAGTGAATATATCATTTAAGTGCTAATAACGATCTCAAAGCCACCCAGAATGAGTCTGTTTTACGATCACAGGTCAAAAAGGCAACAAAAAGGAACAATGTAGTCGAGGTCAATGGAGGCAAAGTGATTAAAACAACTTTACTATATAGTATATAACTCAGAGCAAGAAATGTTTGACTTAGGGCGCCTGGGTGGCTCAGTCGTTGAACGTCTGCCTTCGGCTCAGGTCATCCTGGGATCGAGCCCCGCGTCAGGCTCCCTGCTCAGCGGGAAGCCTGCTTCTCCCTCTCCCACTCCCCCTGCTTGTGTTCCCTCTCTCGCTGTGTCTCTCTCTGTCAAATAAATAAATAAAATCTTTAAAAAAAAAAAGAAAAAGAAATGTTTGACTTATAGAAAATGCACATTATATTGTTTAAATAGTTTTTCCCAGATTTTTCCCACTGCTAATCAAAAAGAGATGTGGTTTCTTTACCAGTGAAGACTAGTACAGATAACTGAAATTATCAGCAAGTAGTTTATCTCCAACTCACCACATGACCCTGGAGTTTAGATGAATGGCATTGAGGGGACAGAGGAAGGTGATATTTTTGACATTGGTATACAAAGAAAATCTCTGTCACCAGAAGAAGCAATTTTCTAAATTAAGTTTAAAAAAGGTTCTGTAATCTGTAGGTTTTAAAAATATTCACTATTAGTTTAATAAAAGCCACTTATGCCCTCTGAGTCTATAACCAGTTTATACATATAATTTCTAAACTCAGTGCAATTATTTCAGCAACAAGTATACATAAAGCATAATACAGTCTGATATAGCTTCATGTAATCTTTATCTTTTTCTATTTATTCACAGACCTGGCTAAGACCAAGATTTTTTGTTGGAATTCTCACTAAATCATTTCTTATTCTAAAATGAATTTCTTCCCCAATAAACATCCCTTTCTACACCTACAGAAATTACTCACGTGAAAAGGTTTCAAGATTTTTTTGAAGAGTCTAGGTACTTGAATGATTCTTGATATAAGTAGTTCTCAACCTTGGCTCTGCTAGAATTATCTGGGAAACTCTTAAGAAACACTTGTCTGGGCCCCATTCTTAATCCATAAATACCCTACATTAGAACCTCTGAAGTTCGAGCTTGGGCATCCGTAGATTTAAACCTCCCCAAGCGATTCCACCCACATCTGGGAACCTCTGCTGCAGGCTAATCTGTGACTTGATGTGACACATCTCACCAACAGAGCTGTCTGTTTCATCTCGCCACCTCCAAACATCATTACAGAGAAAACACACAGCTAAATGTTAATGGCAGTCACCGACTCTACCATGAATAGTTAGAAATCAACCCTTTTATTTGTATACTGGGGACAAAGGTAGTCAGAAAAACCCCAACAGATAATACACTTTTTTAAAAAAAGGAAAAGAGAAATGATTACATGTGCAAATTTTCTCAAATTAAGTTATTCTCCCCCTGTACATGATACAGCAGTTTTACTTTATTATTTTTTTAATAGTTTGGGGACATTTTTTAAAAGATTTTCATTTATTTATTTGACAGAGAGAGAGACAGCGTGAGAGGGAACACAAGCAAGGGGAGTGTGAGAGGGAGAAGCAGGCTTCCCGTGGAGCGAGGAGCCCGATGTGGGACTCGATCCCAGGACCCTGGGGCCATGACCTGAGCCGAAGGCAGACGCTTAACGACTGAGCCACCCAGGCGCCCATGGTAGTTCTATTTTTAATTTTTTGAGGAACCTCCACACTGTTTTCCACAGTGGCTGCAGCAGTTTGCATTCCCACCAACAGTGCATGAGGATTCCTTTTTCTCCACATCCTTGCCAACACTTGTTGTTTCTTGTGGTTCTGATTTTAGCCTTTTTTTAAAAAAAAATAAGGTTTTATTTATTTATTTGACAGAGAGAGACACAGCGAGAGAGGGAACACAAGCAGGGGGAGTGGGAGAGGGAGAAGCAGGATTCCCGCCGAGCAGGGAGCGCGATGCGGGGCTCGATCCCAGAACCCCAGGATCATGACCTGAGCCGAAGGCAGACGCTTAACGACTGAGCCACCCAGGCGCCCCCAGTAGTTTTACTTTAATGTGTGAAATTAAAACTGTCATCCTAAACATCTTACTAAAAGTATTTTGAACTTCTATTTAGAAATTCAGTTTTTGTTTATAAATCAAGTTTTTCCTGAGACACAGTTTTGTCCAGTCTACCTTACTCAATCTTAACTGCAGACTATTCCATTTTCTTGTGAAAAACTGACAACCTCGAGAGTGAACCTTCCCTAAATAACCTCTGAAGAGCATTAAATCTTCGAATGAATAATGCTTGTGTAAACCACATGTAAGCTGATAGCTTTAGCTAACCTGGGAGGTCATAAAACATCAAAAGTGTTTGTCAAGACTGAAAGTCTATTAAGATAAATGTACTGATGTTTTCATATAATGAAAGACTTGTTTAAAAAATAGGGAATCCTTTACAAGATGCTTCACTCCAGATTTAGAAAATAAACATCCATAATCAACATATTTGTAAGGTTTCATTAGTAGTGTTATGACTTTACGTTAGCTGATAAATATTATCGCTCCAGGATGGAACATCAAGAAAGAAATATGTGGGGTGCCTGGGTGGCTTAGTCAGTTATCCCACTCTTGGCTTCGGCTCAGGTTGCGATCTCAGAGTCTTGAGTGCAAGCCCCGGCTCCCCGGCTCAGCAGGGAGTCTGCTTGAAGATTCTCTCCCTCTGTCCCTCACCCCACTTATGCTTGCATGCTCTCTCTCTAATAAATAAATAAATCTTTAAAAAAAAAAAAAAAAAAGAAGGAAATACGTTGTGTTTTCTGACCTGTTAGAGTAGCAAAATAAAGTTCAGCCCAGAAAAAAACATTTTAAAGAACACGGGGAGCATTTTTACCTCAGAAATTATGGTACTGGGTCAGGTTTTGTAAAGTCTTGTATATCAACTTCAGTAACTTAGAAGGGTCTATGCAAAGTTATATACACAGGACAAAACTACAGAATTCTACCCTTTCCTGACAACCTCTCCTCCTTGTTAAAGAGACCTTACATATGACACAACTTCTGACAATGCGTTTGTGGAAGTGATTAAAACTGGTATTGGGGGTGGGGGTCATGCAGTGGTAGAGTGTAAGTTTGGTTTGCTGTTTCTTATAAGAGGAGAGGGAGTTACTGCACTACATTTACATGATTTGCAACTAAATTTTAGCAGAAAACAGGTAAAAAGGAAGGAAAACTACGCAATGAAGTTGTTCACTGGGTCGGTAGCCAGCAAGGCAAGAGCATGCTGTCCTTGGTCTTGGATGCTGTGGTATGGCAATGGCAGCATTCAGAGAGTGGCCACTGTTTCATGAGATATTTTCATTTATTTATTTATTTTTTAAGATTTTATTTATTTATTTGACAGAGAGAGACACAGCGAGAGAGAGAACACAAGCAGGGGGAGCGGGAGGGGGAGAGGGAGAAGCAGGCTCCCTGCGGAGCAGGGAGCCCGATGCAGGGCTCGATCCCAGGACACTGGGATCATGACCTGAGCCGAAGGCAGACGCTTGATGACTGAGCCACCCAGGCGCCCCTCATGAGGCATTTTTAAAAAGAGGCCCCCTAGGACTAGTATTTTTTTCCTTCTTATTTTAAGAAAAGCAAAAAATATATATACACATATATATTTGAAATATATTTTATTTACCTGTCCGTTTGACCAAATTCCTGCCTCTGCAAATTCCTCTGAGCCTTTAGAGATTGAGAACTGTTCTTTACAACTCAATCTTGCCTAGATGGCTATGAAGTGATACAAAATAACCCACTATTTTAGTACCTAAAAGAATAACTGAGTACATGTGAAGGGGTACATCATTAAATGTGAATATTCAAGAAGTGACATAAAAGTAATTCATAAAACAGAGAATGTAAGAGTTGAGAAGGATATCTAGATTCAGGATATTACTGGAACACCATTCACCAAATGAAATCAAGGAAGTAGCTAGAAGTGAAGAGAATGGTATCTCCTAAGAGCATCAAAGGCATGACGGAATTTATTTTCCATAGTAATGAAGATGCAGCCCATGGTGGACAGCCAGACTTCAGCCCCGAGGCATGTTCACAGGGGAACATCCTACAAGAATCCTTTACACGGCCCATAAGCCTGTTTTCAGGAAAGGAGGCATAGCTATGTTAGAATTTCAAAAAGAAGAGTTTGACAGAAAGTACTGGGGAGAAGAAGCTATAATATCTCAAAATTACTCATTTAATGCAAGAAACATTCACACACAGAGACAGAGAGATTAAAGATCCATTCTTTAATAAGTGGTGCCCCACCTGGACCCCACGCAGGCATGGAGTGGGCCATGGGAACCTCTCTCCTTCGCTGAATCTGGGCAGGCAGAGCACAGAGAAAACCAGGGAATGCAGCATTGTCAGGAAAGAGGTAAATTTTCCTGAGGGCCAGGACTCGAAAGAGGAGTTGAAAGAAGGGCTTCAGGATAAAGAGGAGTTTGTCCACAGGGAGAAGATACACAGAGATGTGATCACAGAGCGGAGATCTGAGGCGCAGTGCAGGCCCAGTGAGCTGGTGAGGAGCCAGGTGAGCCCCGGCTGGGGGAGCAGAGAGGAGGCTTTGTGTCTGCAGTGACAGGTAAAAAGAATCAAGCTGAGAGATGTAACAAGTTGGGAGACAGGCACACATATGCTTTAACTAAATATCACGTTGGATCTTTATTTGCTGGGGAATGGGGAAACAGAGGGAACCTGAGGAGGGAGACACAGCCATAGGGTACAGCAAGAAGAAGAACCTGGCGACCAGGACGGAATGAATCGGCAGGGGGATGGCGCCAAGGATGGACGTCCACTTGCGTGCCATCTTCTGAGCAAGAGACAGCTATTTATGAGAATAAAAAGAAGGCCCAGCACCGAATCAGAATACGCAGATTCCTAACAACCTAACTTGTTGTACTCCGTTCTGGCTGACAGCAAGGAGAAGGAGTTGCCAAGCGGAGGGTGTATCCCTGTTACTCTGTGGAACGTCCTCACATTAGCAGTCTCCCTGCCCCCAACACACACACACACACACACACACACACAGTTTCACATGTTAATGCAGATGCAGGGATAAAGATACTGTTGGGAAGGTCAACTCTGTTCTAATGCAGAACACTGGACAAAACAGACTCTGTCATTAAATATTAAACGATTAAGTATCAAGACTTCACTAGATCCTCTTGCACAGGTATTCTGCAGAGTGGAGGAATCACAGATGAACCTCTAGAAAGACAAGGCAGCATGTACGTTGTCTGAGCCTTTAAGTGTAAGACTGAAAAGATGATGTTCCCTTTCCTCCACGACAGCATTCAGAATCCAGGATGTTTCTCGATTTTACAAGGCCACGTCTATAGATTCTGTCTTCTGTTTTGGCTTGAACGTGCTGTAGCTAATTGGAAACCGGGGATCTTCGCCTCTGGGAGAGCCAACAGCTACTACAGCCTGAGCCTGTCTCTGCCCCGGTGTCTTTCTGAGGCAGAGCAAGGTCACTTCAGAAGTGTTCCTCATCAGAGCACTGATATGTGTGGAGGGAGTTGAGATGAAGGTGAGAGGGAAATCACCATCATCCCTTGAGGTTTACTGTGGTAGTAGACTTGGTTATTAACTGGCCGTGGAGGACCGATTCCTCCACATTTTACCTCTGGGATCTGCGTTCATTAATCACCAATGTGATCTACAGCAAAAATACAATGCTGACAAATTTTTTCTTCATTGCAAAGGGTCAGTCGCCTGGGAGCAATTTGCCACCCACATAAAATTTCTATTATGTTTATGTTCTTCAAATAGTTTACAAGTTCATCACCGTATCTCGGAGACAGCTGATCCTTATTCCCAACCTCATCTCCCCCATCCCCAGAAGTAAATACAAACACACCAAGTTACAGGCGGACAATGGAGTGAAGTCCCACATACTCCCTTTGAGTGTATTTATCTTCCTTTTTTGGAAACACTCTGGAATAATGCCTTAACTCAAGTCTGTAAGCACCAGTCACTATTTACAAAGTGACTGAACACACAGATGTTGAAGTGCACACAACATCATTAGAATTCAGGAGATACTCCTCATCTTCCTCAGTGCACCTCTGTGGGGCGAGAGAGGTTCTGTTGGAGCTCACCAGACTCTCCTGATCTGGGGGGGCTCACAGCAGGGAGCCTGGGAGAGGGCAGAAATCTGATTTATTTAAACCCTGCATCTTTCCTAGGGAAGATGATTACTCTCTACTGGTGATAGTAACTAGTACCTACCATACTGCACAAAATAACATTTAGTGGATTGTTTTTAAAAGACATGCCGTTCGGGGCACCTGGTGGCTCAGTCGTTAAGCATCTGCCTTTGGCTCAAGTCATGGTCCCAGGGTCCTGGGATCGAGCCCGCATCCGGCTCCCTGCTCAGCGGGGAGTCTGCTTCTCCCTCTCCCACTCCCCCTGCTTGTGTTCCCTCTCTCGCTGTGTCTCTCTCTGTCAAATAAGTAAATAAAATCTTTAAAAAAAAAAAAGACATTCCGTTCTCTAGGTAATAATATACAGCCTTGAACACACAACGCTCCTTCCCCTAATTCAGATACCCACTGAAATGACCATCAACAGGATATTTTCAAGTAAGGAATAACCTGCTTATATTTTTCACAGCAGAAACTCCAAGGACTTTTTGCTAGATATAATGCGGATGGAATCAAAATTAAGGAAAAGTATGACCTGATGAAGACAGCCCAGAAGTGATGCTGACTAAAAATAAATAAATAAAATACCATATCTTGGACCTTTGATCTACGATATGTCAGTTTTCAATTTAACACTCAGAGGACAAGCTTACTGCCATTATAACTGTGCTGTTATGGGGCAATTCAGTATAACCCCCTGTACTGACAATTTTCTCAAGAATTGAAAAAAAATTTGAGAAGTTATTAGATGCCCATACTTTGAAAGCTTTATAACCTGCCTATAAAAAAACATGTATTTTATATTCAATTTCCATTAATCACTAACAAAAAAAGTGACCATCTAGTAAGTCACAAAGGGAATCTTCTCTCTCTATCCACCCATCTTCCAAAAAATACAATCAGAACTTGCACATGTCCCATCTCCCTGGCCAACTGCCCCTAATCCCTTAGAGATTTACAACTATTTTGTTTATAAAAGGGCTTGGCGCTATGAGAAAAAATTCAAAACTATAAATGAAAACCATGGATCCATACGTAGATACAGATATGTAAGATTACAGCCTACAAACAAACCTGCAATTAGAGGCAAATCAGTAGCACTTTATATACTATCTCGAGCTCTGGGGAGGGGGGGAGAGGAGGAAGTATCATGATGCCAATTTTACAGATAAGGAAACCGTGGCACATCGCTTGCCTCAAGGTCACACAGAGAGGAAATGGTGGAGCTTAGACTCTACACGTGCCAGATTCCGAAGGTCACACTTCTTGTCAACATATCAGCTGCACTTCAAAAATAAGGAAGACAAATTAAATAAGCATAATTTCATGGAGCTGAATGTAAGCAGAGAAAAAAACATACCTAAGAAAATGAATACCAATTTTCAATTATATTGTCCCAGAGAAAAGAAAAGCAAGTCGAGTTCCTCTATATAAAAGACACGTTTGTCACATCGATTTGTCACAATAATATTGATTTGTGTTTATAAAACTATTTTTTCCAACACACTTTGCCTGAAATTAGGACACACTAGTTAATTTATAACAGATGGTGACATTTGTTATCAACTTTTAATCTAAAATATTAGATTTCTTCTGCCGAAGGTCTTTGGGAGGAGGGTGGTGAGAAAAACAGGCAACGGAGGAACAGTTATGAAGAGAAACTGAGAAATTTGGCCAAAATACGGAAGGCAAATGAGAGAGAGCAAGGAGAGAGCAGTGCAGATTTATTTTCCTATTCATTATATTTTAATCAAAAGGAGATTTTTAGAATTGATCAATTTAAACCACTTTCACAATATATTAAGAGATTTTTTGCCTCCCTAAATTTTCTCTGGCTGTGGTTACCTATGATTAAAATACATATTCAATGTGTCAGACACAGAGAGACGAACTTTGAAGTTATAAAACTGCTGCTCAGCCCACCTGTGTTAGGGAACAAATAAGGAATTAATGTTGTTAAACTCTGCCACCAAAGGACACCATGAGGTATATCATAGAGCAATGAGGTTTGAAGGTTCTCTTCCAGGCTGATAAAACCACTTGTCATGAAACCACCTGTCATTACTTTTTCAACTGCACACATGCACACCTGTCCATAGGCACACACACACACACATGCACGCACCAACCCCCGAGAGGTGCTGGACCTCATCCAATATTTGCTGGATAAACAGATTACAAATTCAATTTGGCTGGAGAATTATTTTCTCTCCCTTTTGAAACAATTTAGTTTCTGAGAACATGATTCCTGCTACGCTGGACTTAGGCAATGGGTTCTTAAGACAAATCCTTCCTAGAGATTCCCTAAATCATCTGAAGAAAGCATTTCACTCTTGGATTTTCACCCAGCTAGTCCTTTTGCATTGTGGTGTATTTAAAGCCTCACATTCACATCATCATCTGAGGAAACCTACCTAATATTATGATGACTAAGAAAAGATTTTACTCTTTAAATGCCAGCTGATAACCAGCAAGATCTTTTGAACTTTACGGAGACAAGATTTGAGATTCTCAAAGGTTACAATGGGCTCCATTCAAACCATAATTATGCACAGTTGAAGTAGACAAATGAGTCCTCCTTCCTGAGAAAGTTTAAAAAAAAAAAATTCTAGGATGAATTAAAAGTTCATAATAGGCTTAAAAATGACACCAGAAAACCTAGGGGAAAAAAATGCTTTGGGTGTATTTCTCCCAGAGTTACAAATAAAATTAATGGAGAGTATGTGAGATTTATATTTAACAAACTTTTCCAGCTCTATGGACATGTTTCTGACTCACACTTACTGGAAAAACAACTGGATTTGGGTAAACCAATAAACACCCATGGCAAATTTTTAATTACCAACCTGGAATGGTTATATGAAAGTAAAATATCAAAATTAAGTATATTTTTCCTAAGTTTCAGCTATTCATTTTTTCTAACTTCCCTGGGGAAAAATAATTCTGAAGTCAACGTTTTGGGGAGGTTTCCAAACATACCAGAGGCTCTTTACCACTGTTTCACAGAACTCAAAGGACCCGCAGTGAGGGCAATTGGATTATTTAAGTCCAAAAGAGGTCTGGCTGTTAGTTTCTCATCCTAACAAGATTCAACATGAAGATCCAAAGTGCAAATTTAGGGTAAGGAACTTAAATCACACCTTCTGATTCCATCTTGAAACACCTACACATTTCCCCACAGTTACACATCTGTGTGTGTTCACATGATGGAGAGCAACCAACAGCTCAGAAGATACACGAATCACCACACCTGCATAATTTTGAGTTGGCTCTAGCTGATTAATGTAAGAAGCAGTGTTTTGTTTGATTTTGTCTATAGACTTCCAAGACTTGTATCTGGCATGAAGGTTATGAGACACTCGGTTCTTTGTCATTATAATGAATGCTACGTGTTGCGACCAGATTCCATCCTTTAGGACAAAAGCACATGGTCCCCAGCTGTTTGGATTGATGACTTTAAGCTAAGCCCCCCTCTCCCAGCACCGTTCCAGAGTTCCTCAAACCATATCACTCCTGGGAGCCTTTCATGGCACTCCTTAAATTAAGAGGCGCCCAGGGGCACCTAGGTGGCTCAGGAGCTTAAGCTTCCGACTCTTGGTTTTGGTCAGGTCATGACTTCAGGGTCATGAGATCAAGTCCTGCATCAGGCTCTGCGCTCAGCGTGGAGTCTGCTTGGGATTCTCTCTCCCTCTTTCTCTGCCCCTCCCACTCATGCTTCTTCTCTCAAATAAATAAATCTTTTAAAAAAAGAGAGAGAGAGAGATGCCTACCTAACCTGCTACTTATAAGTAGGTCAAACAACTTAACATGTATTCAAGTCTTAATGACTTAGCGCCCAAGTCTTCAAAGACTGGACACTTCCCACCTTCCTTTGCTGTTTTGCATTGTTTCTTACATGGTACTTGCTTTTTCCCATACTGACTGCTGCAACCTGGTTTTGAAAGGAAAACTGTGATCCCGTGTGGAAACTGTGAACTATCTAAAGCTTGTAGTTCCCTGCAGGGTCCCCGTGAATCCACTGGGGAGCCAGGGACACTAGGTGCATGGTAGTTTGGAAACCAGCCCTGGGGTGATTTCTCAGTCAAAAAGTCTCATGCACTTGAAGAAGCACTCCATGGGCAGGCCAAATCTGGTGACTGTTGGGGACAGAAATGGGACAAAGAGGTATATTTAAAGTCATAGGCACTTGCCTCAATTTGGGACAATTCTAAAGGGTCATTCCGGTGTCTGAGCTCCCATGAAGCATCTGAGGCCTCTGTAGTAGCCACAATGCCTTTCAGCTGCTCCCTCCACCAATCCTGCCCCCTCCTCTCTGCCCTGGACTGATACTCAGAATGCTCGCAACAAACATTCTGCATGCCGGTCTGCATCCCACCATGTGCATCTCAGGAAACCCAACCTATGACAGTTACTTAAGATGAAACATTCAAAAATACAAGAAAATAGTACACTCTCCAGCGAGACAACTGAAATTTTACTTTAAGTAATATTTATTTTTATGTATCATTTTTCAGTTTTGTCTGCAGCTACATAAACACTCAGCAATTCAACTTCACTTTTTTCCCCTAAAAATCCAACAACTTCAAAAGCAGCATTGCATTAACTCTATTCCACAGCTGCTGGGATCTTTTGGAGTTTTATTTCAGTGGTGGGTAGACTGTCCATATGTCACACCTAACCGAGGCTACCTTGCACATGTAGCTAAAAAAGAGCCTCCATCCTTACTATGTTTTCCATGATAATTTTATCTACAGCAATGACACAAAGGCTTCTAAAAAAAGCTATCCTTAGAGATACAATTTATTTTAAATATACCCAAAGGGAATCCCCATGAGGGAAGAAACCTGTCTCTCTGACCCTAGTGCCCACAGCAATGCCTAGCAAATATGTTTGTTATTGAATAAAAGAATCTCTGAAATCCAATTTTCACACTATCTTTAAGGATGGTTACTTTTCTGCAATGTAAGCATAGGACAGAATTCATTAATCTCTCCTTAGAAGATCAGTCGTGATTATTGTGACAGGTGTATATTTTAAAAACAAAGCTCACCCAAAGAGATGTGCTCAGCTGATGAGGAATGGCAGGAGCCATCCCCAGTAATAGAGTAACATATCCATAATGTACCCTGGGGGGGGGCACATTTTGATGTAAAAACTTAAAGAAATAAATAGTGATTTTTTTTTTATTGCAGTCACAAGTACAGTACCATAAGTTGGCAAATCCAAGAAATAACTGCCTATAAATTTACTGTATGCTATGAACACTGTTTTAAATGGCCATGAAGCAGGTGTCTGCTAGAGACTTGTACAAAGCTAAGAGGTTCATAAAAATATAAATGAACAGTACAACTCTGTCTTAGATCTTATAATTTAAGCTCTGACAGGACACCTGGTTTTACTTTTAATTCAAAGAATATACTAAATTGCACCAACCATGACTATAACGATAATTACACACAGTCTATCAATTTGTCATAATAACTAATTAAGTAAGACAGCCTGTTGTGTTATTATTATTGTTATTATTAAAGTTATTCGGAAGAAAAAGGCAAAAGCTGGATGAATAAGGCTTAAAATTAATTTTAACCAGAATGAGAAAATTGTTTGTCATAAAGCTCATCTACTGAGAAGAGGAGTAGAAACGGATTCCCTTTTAAGGATGGCCACTGGCTAAATTAAATCAGGAGGGGTGGGGTGCCTGGGTGGCTCAGTCGGTTGAGCAGCTGGCTCTTGATTTTGGCTCAGGTCATATTCTCAGGGTCCTGGGATCGAGCCCCATGTGGGGCTCCATGCTCAGAGGGAGTCTGCTTAAGTATTCTCTCTCTCTGCCTCTCCCTTGCCCCTCCCCTCACTCACGCTCACTCTCTCTCTAAAATAAATTTTAAAAATCTTAAATCAATAAATCAGTAAGGGTAGCGGCACCTGGGTGGCTCAGTCGGTTAAGCGAGGGACTCTTGATTTCCACTCAGGTCATGATCTCGGGGTCATGGGATTGAGACCCGCGTCAGGCTCCACGCTCAGCATGGACCTGTTTAAGATTTCCTCTCTCTCTCTGTCCCTCCCGCACTGTGCACATGTGTGCGTGTGGGTCTCTCTTTCTCTCTCTCTCTCCCTCTCGCTCTCAAAATAAACAAATAAATAAATCAGTAAGAGTAGTAGGCACAGCAGTATTTAGTACCTAATTCTACAAAGAGCTACAACTGCATGCAATTTTATATCTAAAGCCCGAAAAATGAACTACTTACACGACGTTATGAGTTTACATGGTCACACACAAGCATCTGGTACGGGACGGTTCAAATCAGACAGGAAAATTACAGGAGGAAAATAAGGAGAAGTTCTTACAAGGGAAACTAGGGTAGATCCCAGGGCTGTTGGAAAGAAAAGTTCACATCTCCATCTGCCTCCATTTCATTCCTTGCCCCCTACCCTCAATTTTCTCATTGTATCCAGGAGAGAAAACATTCAAAGTAAAGTGGTAGAACAGAAGCTCTTTTCCCATCCTACTCCCAACCTTAAAATCCTATTTTGCACCACCGAAGATGTCTCAAATGTTGGTGGTTGTCAGGTGCCACCAAAGTTGTACTGAACACAGGATTTTATCTAGCGTGGTGGATGGGAGGCAGCATTTCACAGTCACCGACCTGAGTTTGAATCTCCTCATCTGCCTGGGACACTCAGACTCCCACAAGACCTACCTTATTGGGTTTATTTTTCAGATTAAATGAAATAATCTACTCAGGTGCTAAACACACAGTGCTCAATAAATAAATCAGCAATGGGAATAGCAGTACCAGCCCAGCAATGGTAGAAAACACCACAGGACGTGCCTGGCATTGTGCCAACCAGTGGGCATTAAAAAATCAAACAGTCCTGGTTCTTGGTCTGTGTAACTTTATATTCTGTTGGGAAAGATAAAGGAGAAAACTAAGTAAATGGATAAATAAATGCAGGAATACACGTATAGTACATAAAATAAGTGGAAATAGTGCACACGGGATTGCAGAGGTAGTCAAGGCCGACAGCATGGAAAAGAAGGCATCTGAGCTGAGTCTCTGAGAATGAGTGAGCACTTGGAAAGGCCAGTCTGGAAAGAAGACAGAGTACATCCCAGGTTTAGAGGCATGAAAAAAGGGTCACTATGGACGAAAGCCAGGCTATGAAGAGGTCCAGAGGTTGCTTTGTGAATTTCGTCCTCTAGGTTAGTGGCAGACAAACTTGTATCACTATATACCTTTTCTCAGTTATAATCTTGTTAATAGAGTCCCAATAAATGTACATGTATTTACTTATATACAGTGATATTTCACTGTTATCTACATAGTTTAACTGTGGGACCTCGCATTAGACACTTTCCCATGCTTCAGTTTCCGGAGTGGAGATAATGATGGACCCTTTTTCATAGGGGTGTTATGAGGATAAAATGAGTTAATATGAGCAACATTTTTAGGACAGTACCCAGAATCTATAAGTTCTAAATACAAGTTAGCTATTATGGTAGTATTATAAAATATATATCAAAACAGAAAATACTAAAAAATTAGAAAACCTGAAGTAAATATTTTTAAGACATGTCATTTTATTAAGAACACAAAAAGTTTTGATATCACAAAGTATCAATTATTTATATCTTTAGCAAAAGAAATGTGATTGAACATACTCTGATATTTTTGATTATCTTGGTTTACTTGGTGATGAAGGAATTAATGGGTCTGGTTCTAAATTCTATTTATCACTAACAAGATGACGGCCATTAGAGTTACAACAGATCCCCTAAGAAAACAGGACCAAAAGAAGATTACATTTCCACATGCACTTACAAGTACTTTAATCACCATTCAGTTTTATCCACCTGTTTTTCAGCAATTTTTTGTTAGTTTCACCCAGTAAATTTTCATTTTTGCTAATGTCATTCAGTTGTTCTTAAAATGAATCAGAAGATACAAAAATTTTATATATATTTTTAAAGATTTGATTTATTTATTTGACAGAGAGAGACACAGCAAGAGAGGGAACACAAGCAGGGGGAGTGGGAGAGGGAGAAGCAGGATTCCTGCTGAGCAGAGAGCCCAATGCAGGGCTCGATCCCAGGACCCTGGGACCATGACCTGAGCCGAAGGCAGACGCTTAATGACTGAGCCACCCAGCCCCCAAAACTTTGTATTTTTAACAAAAGGTTGAAAGCTACTGAAAATGTTAACTTTGGAAGACTTTAAAGTAGGTTAATAAGTTCTGCTTCTAAGTTTTCTAAATGAGTAGATATAGAAATTTCTAGGGAACACAAATAGTATATGATAACAAAATGTAAATTAAGTCATTTCCAAAGTCTCATTTTCAAATGTTCTGTACATTGAAGTTTATTTTAAAGATCACTCTGATTTCACTCATTTTATAATGATAAGAAACATCAAATATGGGACGCCTGGGTGGCTCAGTCGGTTGAGCTTCTTTCTGACTCTTGGTTCCGACTCAGTCGGTTTAGCTCTCCAGCTCAGATCATGATTTCAGGGTCCTGGGATCAAACCCTGCATTTTCAGGCTCCACGTTCAGCAGGGAGTCTGTTTAAGGATTTCTCTCCCTCTCCCTGCCCCTGCCCTGGCTCATGCTCTCTTTCTCTCTCTCAAATAATAAATCTTAAAAAAAAAAAAAAAAAAGAAAGAAACATCAAATGTAATTTTTCAAAAACTTTGCTGGAAATCTAGTGACACTCTCTTGTCACCACAGAAAAGGTCAGCAAACTTGGAACAATCTTCTTTTTAGAAAAAAAAAAATACGATAATCATCTTTAAGTCTGACAACTCTTTAGGTTACTTTGCTAATCTAGCCAGAGAATCTCCACATGGCTCAAAAAGTGTTCACAGCCATTTCCCAACTCATCACAAAACACTGTCAAAATTCTACAATAATTTAATAAGTTCTATTATTTCATAAAATAAGGTCTATCAATGCAACATGCTTTTCAGTGTGTCACTGTGGTTTAAGGTTCTCAACTTTTAGAGTTCAGTCTTAAAGGATAGAGAAATCTACTTCCTATAGGTAGTTTCTCATTAAACTTACCCTGAAAAAAATCATTTTTCTCTCCACCAGTAATTACACTCACATAGATTTATTTATTGTTTACAGCTGAGATTTTCCTACTCTGACTTTCTGTTAATGGTTCACCAAAAGTTCATTCCTTGTGACAGATTTGTCCATGTTGCCCAATACTGTGACACTCTTCCCATCTAAAGGTGAGGTCTATGTCCCCTTCCTTTCAATCCAGGCGGGCTGGTTGATGGCTTCGATCTACACAGTATGACAGAAGTGACTTCTGAGGTTAGGTCGCAAAATTCTATCTTCAGTCGTGTTCTTTTGTCTGGTTCTCTTTGAACACTCGCTCTCCAGAGGCTCGGTCTTAGAACGCTTCCTCTCAGCACCTTCTTCTTGCTGAGAGAAGCTAAGCCACACAGAAAGGCCACCTGTAGGTGCTTCCAACCTACCAGTTACGTGAGTGAGGAAATTTCCAGAGTATTCCAGCCCCAACCATTCTTGTCATTCAAAGTCATCCCTGCTAAGACCCCAGACATCATGGAGCAGAGACAAGCACCCCCACTACACCCTGCTCAATTCCTGACCTACAGAATTCAAGAGCATAATAAAATGATGGTTGTCTTACACCACTAAATTTGGGATGGTTTATTATACAATAGTCACTGGAACAGATCTTTATATATTTCACTATTAGAACATAATCTAACAAACAACATAAGCTCCGAGATGTTGAAACTTCTGTACATTTACCTAACTATGCGACCAATTTCCTGTGTGGTATAGTTTCTTCTAATACTTGTTCCTTGAAAGCTTCGAGAATTTTTACTATCTGCTTTCCAACAGTATTTGTCAGCAAAGCAATGCATTTCACTTGAATGCCGTAATGTCTGGGGCATATTACTTCAGCCATTTATACCAAGGAAAGGTAAATAAACTTTTTTTCCAGTGGTATATAGCCAATTACCTTTTGACCTAAAGAAATCTCAAATAAGCTCCTAAGCATTTATCAAAAATAGTGAAATTTTATAAACTACTGGACTGAATGCTGATTTTAAACATTCTGAGGGGAAAAAAAGAGATCTGTCCTAATGTTCTAAAGGCTGGTTTTCTTATGAAAAGCTTAAATGTTTATCGTCAGAAATATATAATTAACCCTCATATATCCATCATTCAACTTCAACAATTATCAACACATGGCCCATGTTTTGGTCATCTATATCTCCAAGCACATCCCCCACACTCCGAGGGTATTTTGATGCTAATCCTAGATATCATGTCATTTCCATAAGCATTTCTGTATGCATCTCTAACACAGGGGTCAGCAAACTACAGCCTGCAGATCAAATCCAGCCTGCTGCCTGCTCTTATAAATAAAGTTTCATTGGAACACAGCCACACTCATCCATTCACTAATGGGATTGTCTATAGTTGCTTTCATTGACAGAGTTGAGTCGTTGTTAGCAAATCTATGGCTCCAAGCCTAAGTATGGGAAGCCAAAAATTTTTACTACCTGGCCCTTATTCAGGAAAGCTTGCCAACCCCTGCTCTAACAGAATTTAAAAAAAAAAAAAAAGGTAACATAACATACCTTGCTAGTCATTACAGTCCCATACTTAGATTGGTAATATGGTAATAGCTTCCCGCTATGATTAGGTAAGCGCCTGAATATAAACTAAAGGCAGGATTTATTATGCACTGTAGTCAAATAAGGTCACTTTAAAATCATCTGGCTGACTTTCTGTCAAATCCGATTTGATTGTTACTGTTTTTCCTCACAATTCAGAACACAGGGAGCATGCACTCAGACCTGAAGAAGCACGTCTCTCTCGTTTTCTTCTGGTTTCATCTGTGCTTGCCTCATTAGCACTATTTTCAAAGTACTGTTTGTTTGCAAGAAGAGGTATGACCCATCTGTCCATTTCATGTCAATGAGTTAAGACCAGAACATCATTTAGCAGTCCCCTTTGAGCCCTGTGGGTTGTGTTGACCCCGCTTTTCCCAGGCTCTCGTGTGCCACAGGATGGTCCTGCCTGTAGCCTGAGCGGGCGCAGGAGTCAATTTGTGTCTTACATATTTTAAAAGCTTAATATCCTTTATGATTTTCTAGATACAAAGTTAGGATGTTTGATGAAGCTTGGGGCAGGGACCATGGATAATCACCATATAGTATTCTCTATGCCTTTTTATATACTTGAAATGTTTCACAGGAAAAGCTATTTTGCTCCTACACCCCAAGAGATCATACTGTAAGCCCCACTTTTAAGGCTTGTGCAGGAATTTTATCCCTCCATCCATTTACACTTAAAACATCTGCAGTGCCCGAGCAAATAGATCAATGAATTGATAAACTACAGTTTGTGCTGTAAATTTAGTCTGTATATTCTTTGGCTGGATATAAATGAGCCCATGCTTTCACTCCCCAAAATGTCACTTTATCTTAGAAATCACATGACCTGGTTTGATTACGTTTTTTCCTGGACCAAATAAAAGATGACCCATGTAAGCTTTGTCTCAAAAAACACAAAGTGCTTTTATTTTCTTTTTCTGGGAAGTACATTAAATTGAATACCAGTATTAATTATTGCCCCAAAAAGCCACATGTGAATATTCTTTTCAGAAAAATTTGTGGCAATTTTAGACTAGTGGAGTTGGTATCTAGTACAGAAGGAAAGAATGGCATTATTTACTCTCATTTGTCAAATGAGAAGGTTACAGGCTAGGAAATTTGCTGACAGCCAGCCACAGCGCAAGTCAGTGGTCAACTGTGGATCATCCAGGAGGATGGGAAGAACTGAAATCATCAAGCATGTCATTCTCACTCCTAAGGTTAATTCACTTGTTTGGTTTGTTTTCTCACATCTGTTCTTACTGTTAGCAAGGCTTAATATTCAGATGCTCTTTGAAAACCTAAAGTCAAAATGTGTAGAGACAAAGACACAGATTTAGAGTTTCATCACCACTAGGTTGAATGAGAAAGTCCATTACTAGTTAAAAAGAAAAATGACAATTTATTAAGTATCCATGATGTGCTGCACGGATGAATTAAACAAAACCCCTTGGGGCACCTCAGTGGCTCAGTCAAGCATCTGCCTTCAGCTCAGATCGTGATCCCAGGGTCTGGGGCATCATTGGGCTCCAGGCTCAGCAGGGAGTCTGCTTCTCCCCCTGCCTCTCACCCAGCTCGTGTTCTCTCTGGCACATGCTCTCTGTCTCTCTCAAATAAATAAATAAAATCTTTAAAACACACACACACACACACACAATCCCTTAAAGTTTAGTACAAACTTACAGAAATAGGCAATCTATTCATTGCAACTTAATACGGCAAATGCCATATTTTAACCACTGGCTTCAGAGAGGAGTGATTCATTCCACTCAGTGGAATTATTAGAAGAATTTCCAGTGGGGCTCACCTTTGAAATGGGTGTAGAAGATGAAGTAGGAGTTCATCAGCCTGATAGAAAAGTCAGGCAAATTTGTGTCTTGGAAAAAAAGCATACGCACAGCTACTGAGCTGCAAAAAGTTCAGGGAAGGTTTTTGTGATTGAAGTGTAAAGCATATGGTGGATGGTGGTGAAGGATGAAACCAGAAGAGTCACTGAGGCCAAGTTACATTATCAAGGAATGTGTACTTCAGCTTAAAGGCACCAGAGAACTGCTGTCCACTGGGTGGGGAGGCAGGGAGGGAAATAATAAAAATGAGGCTTTCAGAAATAGATTTCTGGCAGAAAGATTAATTAAACTATGGGACATGGGAAGGTGGCCCAATCTTGCTCTAGTACCTAATATTACAAAGATTCTACCTTGAATTTATGAAGTGATTGTTTTTTCTAGGGCTATAAATCACTTTGGCGAACAACAGAGTTATTTTAAGCATTTTGCTGAGAAAGGAAATATCTAAAACAAGAAATCTCCCCATGAGGGGGACACTTGTGGTGTGGAGCTGGGACGCCAGTGACCTTAGCTCCCAATCCCAGGAACTAGAGCTCACTCTGGCTTTCCAGTGAAGCCCTTCTTAATTCTTTCAAAACAATCTTAGCTCCTCTGATTTGGGTAAAATTCTATTTCCTACTGAATACAATACTTTAAATTTAACTATGCTTGAAAGAGCATTTTTTTCCCTCCTTTTTAAGCTGGTATAGCTGTGTTCAATAGTTAAGTAAGCTTTTAAATCATTTCAAATTGAACCTAATATAAAAGGCCAAATATTTAAGAAGCCAGGGCTGTCTATTGGGCAAATATTTACACAATCTTTAAAACATTCAATATTTATTCACCCAGCCATAATTGTCGTTTCCAAGACATTAGTCGCTGTAAATACATGCTAAATGGAAACAGGGAGAAGAAACGGCCCTGGAAGAGAAGCAGCTCTTATCCTGGTAACTCTCCTGGCTTTGACTTCCCTGGAGTTTAACAGACTACAACTGAAGTATTTTTTAATTAAAAAAAGTTCCATTATAATCTCTTATTAGTTGCACCAAAACCCAGACCCCTTCCCCCAGGACTGTTAAAATTTACTGTGCAGGTACATAAATTTAACACTGTGCCATCGCCTACAATTGTCCCCTTACATCATGAAGGAAATCTGGAGAGTTTTCATTGCTGTACCTTGGAGGTATTATTTGTACAGGTCGATAAAAAGAGATCAAGAAACCCAGGTAACTATAATGAGCCCATTTTTATTTCTGCTAGCACTGGTTTTATTTAGTTGCATCAGATATATTCTTGCTAGAGATATATTCGGCTTCCAACACTGGGGGGAAAAAAAGTAGCTGAAGTGCTTAATTAAAAACATCCTCCTTCCCAAACCTACCAGCAAAATGAAATTTCTAAACACTCCCTATTATTCAGCACTAGGAAACAATAACACAGAGCACTTAAGATTGTTCCCATCAGAGTTAAGAAAATAGGTCTGGGGGCACCTGGGTGGCTCAGTCGTTAAGCGTCTGCCTTCGGCTCAGGTCATGATCCCAGGGTCCTGAGATCGAGTCCCACATCGGGCTCCCTGCTCCGCGGGAAGCCTGCTTCTCCCTCTCCCACTCCCCCTGCTTGTGTTCCCTCTCTCGCTGTGTTTCTCTCTGTTAAATAAATAAATAAAAATCTTTACAAAAAAAAAAAAAAGAAAATAGGACTGAAAACCATTTCTCCCCCCTTAATAAGAGCAACAGTCCATATTTTGCACCAGTAATGAGCCTCCACTAAACACGCGCGTGCACGCATGCGCGCGCGCACACACACACGAATTATTGTTAAGCCAGGTTCTATTTCCCTTAAAAGGAAGCGCACAAGGATGAACACTGAGCCCTCCATTGAGGAATAGCTTGCCTGGCTATAGCATAATAAACTGCTGTTTACCTTTTGGATTCTATTTATGCCACATGCACATTGTTCATCATTATTAAATGATCCTTTTTTATCTTTCTATGACAGTTACATATTTTAACAGGTGACAGTTTGCCTTTATAAACAGCAAAACACTGGTTTATTAGTATGCTTGTGTGGCATAAAATAGAGTTCATTTTTTACTGAAATAACTGGAGGAAAGAAACATCAATTGTGCACGGTTCTGAATAGCTCAATGGGTATAGAAGGTACTGGCAATAAATTAAGATAGGTGTGCTTTATTTATGAGTCTTCGGTATTCCTTCACAGTCGCTACTGTGCGTGAATTTTAAGTGGCCCTTTGATGGGCAAGTCCATATGAAGCAGGATCATAAACTCTTACACAGGTTCACAATTAATTGCTTCTCTGTAGTAAACTCAAGGAAGAGTGTAACTCTACCACTCAGAACGTTCTCCCTGTCTCCCGACTCAAGCAGTGCAGGCTGTCTTAGAAGAGAGAGGGAGAACGAGAAAGAGAGAGTGTGTCAGAGTCATTACAATACCACGGAGTCCCTGAAATAGCAGAGTGTGTTCCTTACCAGCTTTAGACTCTAGCAAACCCCAACCCAACTCATTCTGGCAATGTCCTGGGTGTCTTCTTGGAATGAGGGTCCGGGGCAATTCCTTGGCCTGCTGATTAATGCTGTGACCCCTGGGGACCCAAAGGAAGACACCATTTCTTGAAAATAGCATTTAAGAACCTCAACTGCCACAAACCTTTATGCCATTGTTCACGTGTATATTTAGTAATAAACATAAATAAGTAAAATCCTGCCTGCAGATAATACTTTGTGGTATGTGCTTTGGGGAGAAGACAAACAACCCATCTAGCACAGAATGCCAACAGCCAGCCCTGCCAACAAAGCCTGAGTTAGTAGATCATTCCGATAGCTGCTCTAGTAAGCACCTCATTGGGTAAAATATGGCCCTTTTCGAAAGATGGACACCCCAGAGGTGTCTACCGTGCACAGGTGTGGTGCGGGGAGAAGAATGGGGCCCGGCTGGCGGCTCAGTTATTTGTTTCTTACCTGACAGGTGAACTGTTCTCTCTGTATTTTCGAGGAGACATAACTATACCTGTCACTCCGAAGGCAAAACTAGCTCAGGAATACCACTGCCAAATTCCTGACGGTTATGCTTTCATTTTCTGGGGTCAGAGATTTGGCGAATCAAGGCCGAGGAAGGAAGCAGGTGTTTTCTCCATTAAAATCTTGAGGGACACCACTTATTTTATCTTAGCATGAGCCTGGGGGGTGGGGGCAGGAATAAGGGCTGTTTCTTCTCCAGTAGGTTAAAAAGGAAAAAATTTAAAAAAAATTTTAAAAATCCCAGCAACAGAGAAAGCGGTTGTTAACTCTCCTAAATACGCATTCCACTCCCCTTCTCACCCTCCTTACCTCGTCTACCTTTTTACCCGCGTCCACACACACGGGCCCAGAGGATATGTCTTATACATGTTTTCATTATAGCACTTAAAAAAAAAAAAAAAAGATCAGTCAGCTTTTTGCACTCCTCTCTCTCGCTAAAGTTGCTTCTGCCCTTTGAAAATATGAAAGCCCTTGAGTGATTTTATATTTTCAAAGGGTAAAAGTGCTAAAGAGCACTTCTCTATTTCAGAGAGGAGGAAAAAAAGTAAATCAGACTGCCTGAAGTGTTCACTTGGAAAAGGTAAAAATGAACTACCAGTGTGATGGGGGCAGCCACGAAGCCTGGAGTGGCGTATATATATATAGCACTCAGGAGTCCAACGCTGGAAAACACAGCGCGAGGTATTATCTCTGCCCAAACCTTTGTGGTGTCTGTTTCTGAGGGGAAAAAACACTCTCGAACTACTACCGTGATGATCCCAAACCTGCCTACCTAAAATGCATCACTCAGCCCGGGGATCATTTCCTCTGGGTATACTCCCACTTCCAAAATTTGGGGGGGCCAGGGTGTGGAGTGGGCCCCCCCTGCAGCCAGAGCACCTCGTGGTGTCTCACTCCCTGTATTTCCCATAATGCCTTGTAAGGTTTATTCTAGCATCTCCCGCAGAAGACTGTAAGACTCTTGATGGCAGTTGAAGTAGTTTTTATTTCTAGATCCCAGTTCCCAACACAGTGACTTAAACACAGGAGGGGGAGTAATAAATATAAATGATTATGTATCAGAATTATTTTAAGTCCTGTGCATATATTAATTAACCCTCAGAATATCCGTATCACCCATCCCCATTTTACAGGGAAGGAGACTGAAACACAGAGAGGTGAAGCCGTTTTCCTATGGCCACACAGCTAATGAGTGCTAAAAACTGAATTCTAACTCAGTCTGATTCTAGGAACTGTGTGCTTTATCACTATTCTTCATTGCCTTTCAAAAATAATATATGCATACAGTAAATATACGCAATTGTTTTTTGGAAGAATTAAAAAATTCAGATCCACCATTTACAATATGCATGATCCCAAAAGAGCTCATTTAACATCTTCTAATTTTATTTCCTTCTCTGCAACCTCAGTTTCCTCCTTTTGAGAACTAAATAAAAAAAGGCCCTGCAATCTGGCTAGCACCATGCATGGGTATGCTGAATACACGTTCATTCTCCTGACCAAATACCCACCAATGGGACGAATTCTCATAGTGAGTCTCAGGCAATAAAAGCCCAGTTAGAAATGCAGGCAACTGATTTTTACCTGAGGTGATCATTTGGTCTATAATATTACCAACTATTATCAGTTCCTACATCAACTCAAGCACCATCTTTGCCCAAAGCAAGGTCTGTCATATATAACGCAGACTTCATGGCCGAGAGCTTACTGTTGCAATTTTCCCCTGATGTAAGGGAAGCATCGGCCCTGAAACAGCATGGACCATGCAAATTAGGGCCCAGTCACCAGCCAGCAGAAGACCAGTGAAGCGGGCTTATGGGCCCACCAGAGCCCCAGAGAGGCAGACTCCATCATTTCCATGCTTGCTGTTTCCTCTACCAAAGAGGAAAACAGGGCTGGTGTTCAAGGACATTTACACATTAGGAAAAACTGTAATTGATAAACTGCTGATACCAAAGACAATAGCCAAGGACAGAACCAAAAGATAGATTCCAACACACATTCACTTAGGGAATGGCTACCATACCTGGTAACTAAGAAGTGGCTGGGAAAACCAACTCTAGCTGGCTTGCAAAGGAGTATTTTATCCAAAGAATCTCAGACACTTGTGTGAATCTTCATTATAAAGTTGGAAAGCACCTTGATATGATACAGCATACATGTATTAGAGCTAAATTGACCTGGGCTCAAATCCAACCGCCCTTCCACTATTACAAGTATGGCCTTGGGAAAGTATATTTGAGTTTTAATTTCCTTATTTATAAACAAATAATAATACCTACCTGACACAGTTATTGTAGGAATTAAAGCATATATATGTCAAGCATCTACCATAATGAATGGCAAAAGCAGTCACATGATCATATACAATTAGCAAGCCAGAGCTCAGTTAACACACAAATATTCATTGTAGCTGGTAACTATTCATCCATTCATCTACTCATTTATTCCATGAATTACTAAAATGTGCCAAACCACAAGTATTTGCAAAGATTCAGAAAACAACAAGCCTGTCACCAAGGTGTTTTATATGGAAACATAAACAGACATTCAACTCCCTACACAGACAACCACCAGCTCTGAAACTCTGATACCATTACAGATATGCACATATTGGGGAAAACACTTCTGAGTAGATTAGGAATTTAGAAGCTTTCATTTTGGAGGTGAGGAATTTAGCTAAGGGAGGTGCTGGTGGTGGTGAAGGGACAGATGAATTGAAAACATGTTAAGTCACAGATTGCCAAAAAATATGGTATTCAGATTTTTATTTTCTACATCTTAATTACTTCAGATGCATTTTATTAATAAATCAGTTTAAGAAGAAGGTAAGAAGGGGACTTGGCAAAGACTAACTGCTCTAATCTGAATTAGTTTTACCTATGAGAATTCCATATAATTGTTTGTTTCTAGCCAAGAAAAGAAAAAAAAATACAGAACATGAACATGAGTGTACATATTGATGATTGCTCTTGGCTACCTAGGGATAGACTTCACCACAACTGAGACAGCCTTCATACACGTAAGAACAATATATTCTAAACAAATATATCCCTATTTATCTCAGTCTACAATAGTTAGAAGAGCTCATATTAGCCAAGGTCTGACTCATCCTGATGCTGAGATAAAATCCATACGTGGTAACATACCAGGTATAGAAAAACCATCCTTCAAAGTTATCTTGGGAGTGTTAAAAAAAAAAAAAGAAAAAAACTGTCTTTCTGAATTCCAAAGCAGTAACCAAATCACATACCATCCTCATACTGAGAGATAAAGAAATGATTTCGTGGCCTTTTCTCTAGTCAGCTCAATGAACACAAAGCACTACTATGTAAGTTCTCAGAAGACACTGCTGTCAAGGGTCCTGGGGCGCTACAGTTACAATGGGAGTGCCCAGTAGCTCGGGCCAGGTTTTGAAAAGTAACAAATGCGTGCTATTCTCACATCATCCAAAGCACTGAAGATATGTCACAGGGCTACTCAGAATCTGCTACCAAGAAGTCAACATTCTGAAAAGATAAGAACAGGAACTAAAGTATTTGGTTTAGTACTCAGATAATTGGTTGTTCCTCTTTCAAAATGGTAGAGACAGAGAGGAACCAACGGGGATTTACAGACTAACTAACAGAGGCACCGTGAGGAATATGGCTTCTACCTGGAGAATTCCCCTGAGTGGTTATTTTTTGGGTATCTACTGGGATTTTGTTCTCTTTAATACTTTCCTATATTTTCAGATTTCTTCTAATATAATAAACACATGCTTTCAAAATTATGGGAAAAAAATACTTTCACCTAAAAGAACTACTTATAGTAAGTACAAATAAGCTCCCTTGGGCTCCTTAGTTGCATTCATCTAACCATTTAGCCAACTTGTGACTTCCAGGATGGAAAAGAGAATGCCAGCTCCTGAAACTCCCACTGCCCGCCCTGCTGGCTCACTGACTTAGTTTCCCAATGTTCTCCTGCCTGGAAGCTCCCAGCAGTGAAGGAGACACTCAGGAGTTCACCTTCATGACTTGAAACTAAGAGCAAGTTGGAATGCTCACTCCAGAACTGTAACCATTGCAGGGCCATCCCTTGAACCAAAGCGTTATTATTTGTAGCTGGTACCCTCTTATCTCCATTCCTTTTCCTATAATTGTCCTCTTTTTGAACCTTCAACTCAAATGCCTAGGATCTTTAAGTTCTCTTCTGATTATATAGATTCCCAACTATACAGCATCATTCGCTCAAAAACCCAGTGTGCTTTCAGCCTAGCAAAGCTTCCCTAACGTGGGACCTCTGAATACTTACACCAAGTTCTTTAGCTCATTTAGACTACTGTGATAACAGTTAACATTGTAGAAATATGTTATCACTCCCATAGGTTTTGTATTTTATTAGTTGGGGTAGCACAATGATTCTATCAAAATGAATTATACACCTAAACGGTGGAATGACAGAACATATTTATAAGCTCACATGAAGGTTTTGGTTTTTTGCATGTCTCCGTTCTGCAGTCAGAACATCTTGGAAACGTAATGTATTCCAAACATGGCTCTGTGTTAGGTGTTGAGAAGATACAGTAAAAGAGAAAATTGTCTCTGACCTCAAGTGGTAAAAATCAAAAGCAAGAGAGACTTATGAGAAAGAACTAGAATATGGTCTCATTGGTGCAGTACCAGAAGTGATGTCAAGGTATGGAAATACAGCATTCAAGGAGGAGAACTTAATCTCCAGGAGTGGGGAAAATTCATGGATAGTGGTCCATGAGGACAGATTTGTTAAACAAGGGGAAGGAACAATGGCATAGAGATGTGAGTTAGCACAGCATGCTTAGGAAATGCCCAGTGTCTGGGTATGAAATGAATGTCATTGTTGGCAATGGACTCAACCAGTCTAAGAATCTTGGACCTGCCACGTATATCTCTTCACCTTTTTTCCAGTACCTTCATATTAGTTCATACTTCTGGACAATGTCTGATAGTTCAGTTCTTTGCCTATGGAATATATAATGAAAGGTGTTCTGGAATAAGTTCAAGAAAAAAAAGTCAAGGATCCACCAAGTTGTGTGACCCTGGGCACTGCATTTAAATTCTACAAATCTCAGTTATCATCAGTGGGCAAATATAATGAGATTAACTGGATAGTATCCAAGAGCCCCTCATTTACAAACCCCACTTTAGTTCAATGATTTATCAAATATCTGTTAAGTAAAAGACAGTATTCTGTCCAAAGGTATCAAAGATGAATAATCATGCCTGCTATCTAAAGTTCACATATAATAGGGAGCAAAAGAGAAATGAATATACCTAAAATAATACACAAGGTAACATGTGAGAGGTATAAGTAACAAAATGCCCAAGACAAAGGAAATCGTGGGAGTAGTTCTGAGGCACAGCAAGGAGTCCAGTTGAGTAGAAGGTACATGAAGAGACAGTAGGAAAAAAAAAAAACAGAAAGTTTTGTTAGAAGTGTTCTGAAGACCATTTAATGCCAGACCAAAAAATACCCATGTGTATATGAAATGTTCATATGTTACAAAGATGACATCAGATATCATTAGGGAAAGGAGGGACTTCTCAAATGGTTCTGAAACAACTGATTATGTGCATGAAAGAATGAAAAGAAATCTCTAACTCAAACTCTACACAGAAAAAAAGAAATAAAAATGTATCCTAGGTGGATTAAAGGCAAAAATATGAAAGACCAAAGTATACAATTTAGGATATAGGAGAATGTATTTAATTACATGTAGGAAGGATTTCCTAAGCACAACACAAAGGACCTAAGCCTAAAATGACTGAAAACACTGATTGTACATGAAACATTGTTGGGGATATTTATTACTTAAATAGAAAGTGACATGCTACCATTGTAAGAACTCCAGCTCCCAAATAATAATGACTCTTGGGTAAGATGCAAGGGCCTGTAGCATGCCTCCAACATACTGAATGTTAAAGGACAATAAGTTCTCCCTGGCAGTGATTGCAGCAATTGAAAGTTATATTTTCATATCTAGTATAGGGATGAAATCGCCCAATATTTTTCTTTGTAGCAAGTAAGGCAGTTGGTGAAGACTCAGAAAATGGATTATCAGGTGAGCTTTCTGTACAGGTAACTGGATCCAAAATGCGTAGAACCGTTTCAGCCATTTTTTCTGCTGGGGTCTGTAGAATTCAACCGTTGATGGAATCTTTTTTTGACCGTTAGTGCCAACATTTCCCAGAAGATGAGCATTTACAGCTTTACATTACATTACATTACATTACATTAAAATTGAAACTAAAGTTCATGAGAAAATAACAAAATATTCAAGTCATCAGAAAATACCATAAAGTAAAAAAAAAAAAAAAAACCTAAAGAAATTTCAATCACACATAATACATTAAGGATTTTATATATGTATATATAAAACATGTATGACACATATACACTTAAAACTACTACAATTCAATAAGATACAATAATAGAAAAAATGAGCAAAAGACTTGAGTAGCTGTTTCGTAGAAGAAATATAAATGGCAATGAGGTATACAGAAGAATGTTTAACTTCATTAGCAATCAGAAATATGAAAATTAAATCCATGCAGAGATAATCATATTATAACCCACTAAAAATGAGCAGAAACCTCCAGGCCTATTAATATCCAAAGGTGGTTGATGGGAAATGATAAGAACTTACATTTTACTGAAAAATGATGTGGCATTGCCTGGAAAATTTAACATGCTTGCCCTCTAGGTCTTAGTGATCTCCTCTCAGGTAAGAAACACTTGAAAATGGGTACGATGAGGCATGCATAACAAAGTTCCTAGGAGCACTTTTCATAAAAGAAAAAAAATGTGAACAAGCCCAAATTTCACTGACAGCAACATAAGTCAATTATGGCTGAGTCACACCACGGAATATCGTATCTGAGGGAAGTGAATCAACAACAGTACATGTAATAACAGAGATGAAACACAGTCTTGTCGTGACAAACAACAACTGCTGAGAAATATGTAGACTCTAATTTAAATACATCTCCAAAAGAAGCAAAAGTAAACTGTGTTTGTGTCGAAGTACATACATACTTGTTTAAGCTATTTTTTAGAAACAAGGAGATGATGAGCACAGAATGTGAGCCATGATTCCTTCTGAAGGAGGACCCGAGCGGTGCATGATGGGGAGGAACACACACAAGGGTCAAGTGTTGACAGCACCCCGCTTCTTATGTGTGGTGTTAAGTGCACAAATACCCAGTGTAATTTGATTTTTTAAAAACTATTTATTAAAACAACTATTTATTCAGGGGCGCCTGGGTGGCTCAGTCGTTCAGCGTCTGCCTTTGGCTCAGGTCATGATCCCAGGGTCCTGGGATCAGCCCCGCATCAGGCTCCCTGCTCAGCGGGAAGCCTGCTTCTCCCTCCTCCACTCCCCCTGCTTGCGTTCCCTCTCTTGCTGTGTCTCTCTCTGGCAAATAAATAAAATTAAAAAGAAAAAAACTACTTATTCATACGCAACAATAAAATCACAAAATGTCTAACAGTTTATATTTGATTTCACAGACAAATAAGGAACCATTGGCAGTTGTGAACAGGGCAATACTATTAGAAACGCTTGTGGTGAGAAGATTTCTACACCAAGTTGCCTGGAATGGCTATGGTGTCCCCGCCTACCTCTCTGCGTCAACAACAGTGGGGCTCCCTGGGACTTGACCCTCCACTGTATGTAGGAGGAGCCACCCTGCCTATATCCTTCAGACACCAAGACTGGCACAAAGATACTAATCCACTCATAAATATGACTACTTATCGTGTACATCCTGGGCCTAGGAGACGTTCAATGACGCTTCAAGGGGATAGGAGCCCTGTGCTTCTGTCCAGAAGGGAAACATGGTACAACCTCCAAACTTGAGTCCTTAATGCCCAATCCCTCTCATATAATCTTATCCCTTTTAGTAATAGCCCAGGGGTTGCCTCCTAGTAGAAGTCGAGCTTCTCGACTTGTGCCAGCATCCAGTTACACTCACGCAAGTCATCCGGGATGCAATGTGGAAAGATGTCGCCTGACACAGAAGGGGAGGCAAATGGGGCATGGTCACCTTCAATCCCTTACCTTTTGCTGGGACAGTGATTTCCAAATCACTTCTCTAAATTTTAAAACAAGATCAGAGTCGACATTTGTACACAATCAATGCACCCATTAAATCAATGGCTCTCAATCTTGCGTTCCCAAATTGAGAATCACCTGGGGAACTTAAAAAAATACCAGTGGGTCATCCCCCAGGAGATTCCGACTCGATTGCTCTGAGTTAGAGGCCCTTGCCACAGCTGGCTGAGAACGTCAGAGAGACACCGACTTCATCACTTAAATCACACACATATGTATTTCAATAAACCAGGGCTACATTAAACATTTGGCGCTCATCTTTCCATCTACTGTTTCTCGATAAAACTGTTTAAACATACTTTAAACTGTTAAACATCAGTTTGAAACTCAAAAAAAAAAAAAGTTAATGTCAACACACCTCCAAAGTACCTGCGTAGGATTTTCTCCCCCATCCTGGCTGACAATACTACAGAAGTCTGCCTTTCTGCTGGGTTTGAAAAAATAGCATTGGGTGATGACCAGGGATTTGGAGATCTAAAACCTGACCACCATTTCCAGCAGCAAGAGCCTTCACTGACAATTGCTAAAAAAATAACCAAACCCGGGGCACCTAGGTGGCTCAGTCGTTAAGCATCTGCCTTAGGCTCAGGTCATGATCCCCGGGTCCTGGGATCGAGCCCCGCATCAGGCTCCCTCCTCAGTGGGGAGTCTGTTTCTCCCTCTCCCACTCCCCCTGCTTGTGTTCCTGCTCTCGCTGTCTCTGTCAAATAAATAAATAAAATCTTAAAAAAAAAAAAAAAAAACCCTGAGTATTTTCATACCTAATCTCCAAGAATCAGAAGTTTCCTAAACCCTGTGTGTTTAACACTTCCCCAGCAAAGTGGCTTGGATATGAATCATCAACATGATCCAGTCACCCAAGTTTCCAGGCTCCAGCACAATCACGGAGATTGCTTTTTGCAAGTTATCCTGGCCTTCGGAGGTGCAGAATTCACTTGAAAATAAGGAAAAATAGGGACTCCATGAGAAGCAGCAACTGAAGCCTTCAAAATTATACCCAGTCACTCTCTTTGAAGGCAGATTTATAGCCTTTTGAGGGTATCACTAGCATACGGCTACCAACATCAAAAGCTCTCTTAGAAGAAGCACAAGTCAAACGCTTATGCACATTTGAAATCTGCCCCACCCAGTGTCCTCAGAGTGCCCAACCATTACATCCACTTGAATAACCACCTCCTAATGGGCCCAGCGGACCATTCAAACTGGAAAGTGTTACCTTCTCACCACACCTGAAAATCCAGCTTTACACAGGGAAAAATGGAAATTGGAAGTGATTTATTTATCCAGATAAGAATAAGAGCTGTGTGGCAAATACCACTCTAAAATCATATCCTTTGCGTAAAGCGTAACTCACAGCACTAATACCACATAGAAAATGCAGTTACTATAATATTCTTTCCTGTGTACAGGTTTTTAAAATAATGACATTTAGAAAGTATTTAGGACCTACTAGGGATTGACTGTAGTAGATCCTAAATACCAGTTCAGTATTTGTTCATACTGGATACACTTATCACCAAGGATGCAAAAGTAATTGAGACAAAAGCTTAAGACTCACCCCAAATTTCCTCCCAACATGAAACAAATCCATAATGGAAACACTTTTTATGATATTAATTAGCTCTGCTACACTGAACTAACCTGAGCCCCTCAAATCAAAACCCTAATGTTCTCTAAGAACTGAGCCAAGAAGAGAGATCTATATTATTTCAAAGGTATTTAGAAAAATATAAACATTTTAAATAAAAGGAAGACATCCTTTAACAGAGAGGAAAAATGATCAATAGTCTTTAGTCTTCTGGTATTTCTTTTGAATTCGTTTGTGCCTCTATTGATTACTTCTGTTATTATAGGCCCAGAAAGGAAAAAAGGTAAGAATGACATTGAGAAAGTGAAGATCTGGATTCATGGATGAGCACCGACAGAAATGACCTATAAAAGTCAAGAAAGCTACTTTGCTTCTCTAGACTTTGGTTGTTCACATAAAAATTTGGGCTTTGGCCTAGAAATTTTAGGGTTCTTTTCAGTGATATAATTTTATGATTTTCCTCTACAGAATTACATAGAAACTCGGTGATCAAATTAATGTTTATGAAACATTAAATGGATGGCCACGTAAATGCTTTCTATCTCCTGCTTTTAGGCAGTGCCCCTCCACAAAGCTAGAAGAAGCTTTAGAAGCACAGCTCAAACAAAGATGAGTACTGAACATGAGAAATGACTGGCTCCCGGATCCTTTCAATCTCTTCATAAAATACACCAAGGTCACTGAGACAAACTGGAAGTCAGAGTGTTCTATACAGTGAGTTTTGTTTATCAAAGGCGTTTTATTACAATAATGTGAGAAGACTTAGAGAACCTGGAAACATAAAATTTCATAAATCTGGTTTCTATTGGAAAGAAAAAGTAAGTCACTCTAGCAACCATAGGCCTCTGCATCCAACTGAGCAAAAATGAGCCACAGTGGGGGCGTGGGGGGTTCCTAACTCCTTCAGCCATTTTCCATGCAACCCACTTCGGTTGCTAGAGTTGCTCGTGTATGCATTAGTTTACAACCACTGATTTAGGAGAAACTGATACCTAGAATTAAATTTTTTATGGTGTTGGTACCTTCCTCAAAATGCTTCAGCCAAGGCTTACCAGCATCATTCCTGAAGTCCCACTAACTTGTCCTGAAAATTCTACAGCCACAGCATTTTTTATTGAAGGTTTTAATATATATTTAAAATGCCAAGAAATGCTTCCCAAAATGATAAAAATACTGTGAAGAACCAGAGAAGGAAGTGACACGTTGAAGCACCTGTGGTCTCCAACTTCCCAGGCTCATCACACTGCTTAAAGGAGAAGGGAATTTTTGAGAAGTCTTGAGGAAGAAACAGACAGGGGGGCCTGGGTTGAGCACCCAACCCTTGGTTTTGGCTCAGGGTCATCATGACATTAAGCCCCATGTCAGGCTCCACATTCAGCAGAGAGTCTGCTTGAGATTCTCTCTGCTTCCACGCCTATGCTCACACTCTCTCTCTCTCAAATAAATAAATCTTAAAAAAAAAATACAAAGATTTGGGGGTTAGACGAGAGATACCATGGAGAGAGAAACAGAGTACCTAAATTAAGAAGTCAAAATTAAATCGACATCTCAAGTGTTATTAATGCCATTTAAATTAATAGCACAGAACTTTCATGATCTAAGTTTACTATAAGGATGATACATGACAGTCTAATATATAATACATACGCAGACACCCATGCATTAAAGCACTTATCACCTTGACAATTATTAATAAATGGCTTTATAAGTGATGGTCTTCTCTCCTGCAGGATGTGATATGATAGTGCTGTCTTTCCGCATTGCCATTCCAGAGGTTGAAATGCATCTTAAGCTGTCTGTTAAAACTTGAGAACATAAATGGGTTGTGTGGGTTTTCTTTTTTTGCTTTCTTTTTGCCCCAATGTAAAAAAAAGACATTAATGACAAATCTTTTATTCAGCTTTATTTCTTTAAAGCAAACCCCCAAATACATCCCACCCACACACCTCACACTGACAAAACCTGTGAACCTCCTGATTGTTTTTGTTTTTGTTTTTTCCCATAAGGGAAACAACTTTGGAAATCTGATGCAATCAGTGTAGCTTCTGGTCCCAAGACTGAGGGAGATACAAGCGTTGCTGGTTTAGATGCAGGAGAGTTAAACTTTTTCCAGCCCCTCTCAAATAGCTCATAAAATACTTACATTTGCCTGGCAAAGAATTTTATTCGGTGGTCTGTATTTTTTGGGCCCTATCTCTTTTTAAAGACAGGCTGGAAAATTCTTAAAGACACATTGATGAAAATTGTTATTGGAAGTCCAATTGCCTTGTGCCATGGCACAACCTTCAAGTACAAATTTAAAGACTTTTTTTTTTTTTTAAGATTTTATTTATTTATTTGAGACAGAGAGAATGAGAGACAGAGAGCATGAGAGGGAGGAGGGTCAGAGGGAGAAGCAGACTCCCCACCGAGCAGGGAGCCTGATGTGGGACTCAATCCCGGGACTCCAGGATCATGACCTGAGCCGAAGGCAGTCGCTTAACCAACTGAGCCACCCAGGCGCCCACAAATTTAAAGACTTTAATCTTGTTTTACAAGTGTACACAGAAAGAAAAAATACAGCACATACACTCAAAATTAATAATAAAGACAATGTATTTAGAAAGCCATGAAGATGGAGGAGCTAGTATTCTATTTCTAAAAAGCCTGGCTTATTTATAATGGCATCTTTAAAAATAAAACCAGAGAACTAATTTGTGATTTCACCTACTTTAATGAACACCTTCATTCCTTAGATTAAGAAAACGTTATTGCTTATCAAGTTCCTCAGAATATGTGACATACAACTTACTCCATACCACACTATGCCATTAGCGATTTATTCACAATTTTACTTCCCTCCAAGCACTTCGGACACATTTCCCAGGCAGGGCCATTTCTGTTTATAACCATGAGAAACATAACACAAACAGACCGAGAAGGCAACACAGGTATCATCCAAAAATTTTATTCACGTATTTCTCCTTCCTCACACATGCTCACGCATCCGCAGCCCTGTCTCAAGTGCAACATGAGCAAAATGCTGTTATCGTCTGGCTCAGGTCTAATCAATCCATCTGGTAATAAAATAGAATTACATGCTAAAGAAGTCCAAAAGGCCCAGAAACCATTTGGAGACTCAGCTTCTAGGCCTGGTACTATTTACTGCTACCTGTCTGGCCTTGGTTGAAGAATCTCTAAATCTAATTTTATCATCTGTTCAAGATCAGGGTGGATGTGAAAATACAAAGCAATCACACTTGTAAACATCCCTTAAAAGTGCCAAGTTCCATGCAAATGAATGATTACTCAAAACAGTCATCCATGAGAGTATCACTCTTATACTTAACCATCTTTTTAGAATAGTCTGTCTAGGAATGTAGGCTTTCCAACCTATTAAGGGAAAACATATATATATATAAAACCCTCATACAGTTATTTAATTCTTTGGCAATTAAATTTCCCTGAGTTTATTTTATCACAGTATTGAATAAGTTTTAGAAACTTTCACCTAGGGGCGCCTGGGTGGCTCAGTCGTTAAGCGTCTGCCTTCGGCTCAGGTCATGATCCCAGGGTCCTGGGATCAAGCCCCGCATTGGGCTCCCTGCTCTGCGGGAAGCCTGCTTCTCTCTCTCCCACTCCCCCTGCTTGTGTTCCCTCTCTCGCTGTGTCTCTCTCTGTCAAATAAATAAATAAAATCTTTAAAAAAAAAAAAAGAAAGAAAAACTTTCACCTAAATAGTATTTATACCTTAACATAATGTGGTTGGAGTAAAAAATATTGGTTGGTGTATGCTATTGGACAATGACTGCCAGGGGCTGGGTGAGTAACAGTAAGCATAATGGGCCCTGTCAAGGAGAGATAACTAACTACCTTGCCGCAGAGAAAGACAGACCCCAAACACGTACACGATGTTCTGACAATGATAATCCAGCTGGTTGGGAAGCCTCAGTACGCTGTATGAACAGTGCTCTGTTTTGGGTTTTTTTTTATTTTTTTGGTTTTTTTGAACCAACTGGTTTTACTCTACCTCTTACTTAACTATGGCCTCATTCTCTCATTATCTTGAATTCCAGATCATTTCAAGTGCAGGTCAGTCAAGAGATACGATAGAATGAAGGTGATTGAGAGGAGTAGAAAAGCTTCTTATTTAATAAAAATCTGACTTTGGGCAAACAGCTCAACTTCTGGGGGACTCAGTTTCCTCTTTATTACATGCAATTAATTAGATGCAAACGTCAGTCCTCAATTACTTCAAAATAGAATTCAAGACTTTTTTTTTTTAAGATTTTATTTATTTATTTGACAGAGAGAGACACAACAAGAGAGGGAACACAAGCAGGGGGAGTGGGAGAGGGAGAAGCAGGCTCCCCACTGAGCAGGGAGCCCAATGCGGGGCTCGATCCCAGGACCTTGGGATCATGACCTGAGCCAAAGGCAGACACTTAACAACTGAGCCACCCAGGCACCCCGGATTCAAGACTTTTCAAATATTGCATCTGTCTTTACAAATGCTGGAAGAAAGACAATTTATCATCTCAGAATGGAGCTCCTGAATGTGTTCGTTTTATGAGTGGCTGCATGTTTGTCTGAGTTAAAACTGACATTTGTGTTTACCTAGTCTTCTATTGGCATTTTAAAAATAGTCTTACACTGTATTCCACTTCATACTGGCTTGCACGTGAAAAACAATATTGAAAATACAAACTCTGAATTACTATCACATGTGGCCCTGCTACTTAAAGATGGATGGGGTTCATGGATGGGGTCATCTAGAAGCTTATCAAAAATGCAGAATCTCAGGCCCCTCCCCAGACTAACTAAATCAGAAGGTGCATTTTTAGGAGAACTGCAGCGATTTACATGCACATTAACATTTGAAAAGCACTGATTTGTAAGTTTCAAAGATATTACCAGCGAAGCTTCCATAACCCATGATCATTTGGTTTCCCCTCCTCTCCTCATGGATTTTATTAAATTAAATTCAAACAAAGATGGTAACTACTAAATAAGTACTGTTGCTAGCAGAAGCCACCAATCCCTTTCACACTACTTCCAACAACACATGCACAAATATATTCAGAGGCAAATTTCTCATCCAATATTTAGAAAATAAATTTGCTTTTATACTAAGTTATCAAAATCTGTGAATGCTAGTACACACAACATAGCTACGCTGGTGTTAATTGAGCCTTTGAAGTATGCAGGATGATTTCTTCCCATGCCTGCCTGCCAACCACCTACCTTCCGGAATTTCTGCAGTACCACTTTCCCTTGGACTCACCTGATTTGAGAAATTACAACGTTTGATTTTAGATAACAACAAAGCATCTGCGAAATTCATTCGTATTCAGGCTCCGCATCGCTGCAGTGACGTTTACCCTACATGATTCCTCCTAGCCTTAAAATGCCAGCTTGGGTTGGTGGGATATCTGCGCGCCAAGGTCTCTCTTCCTGGGGAGTAAGGCTCTTTCGCACTTTATGAACCAGAAATTTGGGGACAGAGAGTCAGAATCTGCATTAAGTGAAGCTGGCCTTGACCTCACTTGGAAGACATCTTTTGTTTTTTCAGTTTCCTTATTTATGAAGAAAGGAACTGGTCATAGAGGAAGTATTCAGGCCTCGCCTTACTCTTGTCTTGTTAGAAACAGTATCGGGAAATACTCTTGAGTCCTGTAGCGGTCCGATATACCGGAGAAGCATCACACAGGTGGGCTGTTTCTACTTGAGCCCCAGAAACACAACCCAGGACTTCTGCCCCTAATTTCTATGTCGGTGAAGTCGGTGGGGAGGGGCAGGTGTCGAGCACAGAAGACGCGGTTCACACCCTGTCCTGCGCACCCACACCCGCTTTCGGAAGAAATACTGCAAAAGCACAGTGGATTTCTAAGGCAGTCCAAAGTGAATACATTAACATCGGCCTAAGTCTGAAAATTATCTACGCACAGCATGAGTATGCGCACAATAAGGCCCCACGATGCAACGTGGCACAAACAATTAAAAGTTCTTTCCAAAGCGGAAATGCAAAATAGAACGAATACCTATTTTCTGTAAATGAATCTAGCCATCTGCCTCGAAAGAGCTGCAGGAGTACCCCAAACAGCAGAAACAGCAGCCTCTGGTGTTAACAGTCTACTCTCAAATCTCACGCTCCACATTTCCCCGGCAAACAAGGCTAAAAATACAAGACATGCAACCAATAGTCTCTTGGGATCTGCCATTCCATGGATGGCGTATTCAATCAGAGTAATATTTTCTGCTGAAATTCAAAATTGAAAAAAATATAAAGCAAGCTATCATATTAGAAACTGGCGTTCAGATTTTTAACTGTGAATCCAATCCCAAAGAATATTAAGCTGAATGGTGAGAGGGTGGTTGTTTTCATACAACATAAATCTCTGAGATTTATCTGAATATATTTATAGATTTATTGAAGCTACTCCGAATCTCTCTACAACTCTCACAGTGATAGAGAAATTTTTTAGTCCTTTTGTCACCAAAATATAAGGGTCACTTTATTTTTGGCATAGTTTAGAAAACGGTCCTTGTTGTAGGCTCTGGAGCAGGACAGTGTAGGTTCGAATCCAGGCTCCTCCATATACTAACTCCGTGACCTTGCACAAGTTATTTAATCCCTCTTTGCCCTTCGTTTCTTATATTAAAAATGAGAATACAACTCACCTCAGAGTGGTATTTTAAGGACTAAATGAGTTAACATACGTAAAGTGTTTAGAATAATCAATGGCACACACTAAATACAATAATTGCTATTAGTATTTCGCACTCAAGGCTACAAAAATGCCTTCTCTGAAGGAATAGGCAGAATATAAAGAGCGGTAGCAACACGATGGTAAGTTCTCACGCAAATGAGGGGGGTGAGCTGGTCAGGGTCTTCGCCTAGAGTTTGCAGCTCTCATTACAGGAAAGTTCCCATTGGCTATTCAGTCATGCCATTAGTTCATGAAGGTATCAGAAGGAGTAGGACAGAAGAGAAGACAATGACGTGGCTGCTCAACTGGCACTTGCCTCAATATGGGATTAGGATTAATGGCAAAAGTGCAATCAAGAGGCATCCCCATTAGGACTTTCTGTGAATGTGTGTGCCTGTCCATTACGGGGACACCTGTATCCCCACTACCAACTTCTTTAAGAGGATGTTACAGAATACATCTTTCTTTGTAAATACACCTGTCTTTGGGATTAGATGTGAATGCATGTAGCCTGGGTCTCTAGCTGTCACATTAAAAAAAGAAGAAGAAAAGGCACAAGGGAGTGGTACCAAACATTCACTAAATCCTGTACAACTAATTCCTTGAGAAACCTTTAGAGTTGGCAACATTTTAAGCTGGGTACTATATATAGTAGAAGGAGGACAATAAAGTCATTGAGACGATAGAGAGAAAACTGCTTCCCTAACTAGTAAGACAGCAGGGTCTGGAACTACCTGACCCACCCAGTCATACAGTTCTGAGAGCCCAAGGAGGATTCCTGGCCCCTGCCACCACTTACAGAACCATACACAGGTCACTCAAAGAGTGGGGAAGGACATTTATTTTTCATAGTGAGACCCTGCAAAAGAACAGCTTTCTTTCTAAGGGCCAAATGAGAACAACAAATCTCATCTTAAGAACTAAGATACTCGAAGACATTTCTTGAGCAGAAAAGAAGGTGCCATGGGACTGTTCAAGCTGAGAGCACAACCCAAGAGTGAGAATAAGACAATCCTGGAAGGAAACTGGGAGAAAAGACACTTTCCTCATAGCACTCTGGAGGACAGTTTTTTTGAGGAAAAGGAGCAGAACAAGAAAGGCCGGCGGGGGGGGGGGGTTGTTGGGAAGGAGGCAGAGGCATATAAAGTTCATTAAGAAGGAAATGACTAAAGATTTTAAAATGTATGAACCAGGTAGATAAATGGATTTAAGTATGTGTAAACCGTCTGACCCTATTATGCCCAGAAAATAAATGTGTACTTCTCTTGCCCTTAATGCATTACTATAGCTATTATAAGGAAGATGTCATTGTCCGGGACATTTTTTAAAGCAAGGAACTTTGTGGAAGTTTAGCCTATCTAAGATTACCTCCCTCCCTGCCTTTAGATGAGGATATCTTTATGTACAGTATCTAATACAGGAATCACAACCAGATCTACAGCACTACTCTTGTTTTTCAAAGAACAAAAACAAATCAACATGACAACACAATGTGGATTCAATTAGCACTTGGCAGGTCATGAATAACTTTTAAACAACCTTCTTTTAAGTTGTAAAGTGTTAAAATATACAGTAATCATGGCACCAAAGTGCCTTCCTTACAGTGTGCCAGCAGCCAGGAACATAAATCTGAAAAGATAAGTCATGCTTGCAAAGGAAGGAACCAGAACTTTGCTCCTTGGGCCATACCAGTTTCTACAGGCAGTCCCTTGTCCCAAGTTATCTTCCCCTTCCAGTACGTTCATTTAAAGCCAATTACCTGAAATCTCCCTCTGATTTTCAGACGGTTTTACATTAAGTATGGAGAAGAAAAGGAAAAAAAAAAAAAGTTGGTGCACTCATCTTGCAAACAAAGCGTAAGTCATTATAAAGAAAATGCTACTGAACTGTTAAATATTCTTAGATCACAAAGCAAACGGCATAATTCTATATCCCCTGTTGTTGGGGGGGGGGGGCAGAATACCTTGGTTCAAATCAACATGAAAAGGCTTGCAAAAAAAACCATTTCCTTGGATAAAGAACAACCTAGGGTCAACCCCACAGAGTCTGGTGAGACGACTCAACAAACATGCCACAAAGTTCACCTCATCTTGCTTTTAATGAACGGGCACCTTCCCAAGCTGACAGAACTTAAGGAACATTGAAACACACCCTTTGTTCTGAAAACTCCCATGGTGCCCACCTGTCCAAAGCCAGATGCATGCAGCTTCACAGGTTCCAGAGCCGGCTTACGACCCATTCCCTACTGAATCTCGGACAGATGCTAAGGAATGGTCTTCATACCCCCACAACATAAAATACTACAAGGGAAATATTAGGCAGATTTACTGCTCTGCTCCATGTGTCTTGAACATTACTATGATCTGTGCAAGACATTTTGTTGTAAATAAGCCTGCCGAGTGTACAGTATGTTTTCTAGGAGACCTTTAAAGAACAGCTTGCAGACAAGAGGTGCTAGCCTTAGTTTCACAGCCAGCAAAACTCCATCCAAGAGGCTTCTGGCATTTCCCCACCTCTTGTTTGGGGCTGGCTTCCAAGGGGTCAGTACATGGAGGCAGGCACTCTTAGGTATTTCCACATCAAATAGCAAGTGGGAATTCAGACATTTAGATAATTTAGAAAGGAAAAGGCTTGCTTTTCCCTGTAACAGTGTATTAAAAACAACTCAGAGCAAAGTCAGCTTTGCAAGAAGGCATTCTCCATAGTAAATTAAATGGCTGAAGCTTATGCTTCTTCCAGCAAGGGAAACAACTATGCTTCACCAGAACCCAGAGTGTGCAATCACGAGGCTCATTTTTAAACCTTTGCTGCTTTTTAAAAAGCCTGCTCCACCAAAAACAAAACCAAAAAAAGGAAAAAAAAGTTTTCAGGAAATTAAATGCAAACAGTCAATGAACAGGATCATAAAACAGAAAGCCTCTTATCTACCTTTTTCTTTTTTTTTTTTAATTCTTCATTCTAGGCACCCTGACTGCTTTTAACACACCGTTAGCTTTTATAAAAATGAGATTGTGTTGGTTCTTTTATGATCGTCGTCAACCCCTTCCACCCTCTTCTGTCTCCCGGCTACCATTATGTTCAGGATAGCCAAGAGAGTAGAAGGTGAGGTGGTCAGCTCAGTCCCCCTCTCGCCAGACAAGCGATAGGTAAATTATTCAGTGCAATTACGTATTCTAAAACCTAATGGATGGCACACAGGGAAGGAGAAAGGTAAAGATGGGCAGGAAGGAGAGGCTTCGGGATTATTTCAAAGGTAAAGCCGTAATACTCAAACTATGTGCTGAAATTGCTTCTGATCATCTTCAAAACAAGTCGGCGGGATTTATCTTTAACTTGATGCTCACGGTTCTCGTTCACAGGGGAGGTGAAACCAGTTGCGAAATTTCACTCTACTGGAGTCCGGAGGATCCAGGAAAACTGGGTTTACGTTTCAAAGTCAGCAAGAAGCGGCGGTTTCCCCGCTGCTCCGTGGAGCCCTGTCCTCGCTAGCTCCCTAGCCGGAGTAGGCACCCGGTAGCGGGAGGAGGCGCCGGGTGAGCAGCCTCGGGACAGACGCTTACCCCGGCTCGGCACCGCAGGCGCAGCTAAACGCGGATGGTGCACACAGCTCTCCCGGGCTCCCGCACACCGCGGCCTCCTCGAAAGCAAGCCCAGTGCTGTTTAGGTCCTCGGGCTAGTGTCGCCCGTGGGGTGCCAAGCTCAGCGGACTTTAGCTTGGGTGCTGCTCCCCAAAGGAAAAAAGCGCCCTCTCCATTCAAGCCCACCCTACAGAGACTCCCATCACCCCGCCCCTCTCCCAGAAACTCTCGGACACCACTATGCGCGCCCACCCGTGGTCTCTCGCCTTGGAGGCAAGTGGAGAGGGCAGGGGAGAGCGAGACTGGAGCGAAGAAGTGGGTACTCCAGTCTGCAGCAATTGGGGGAGGGCTCGGAAAATGGAGCAGGCGATGGGCGTCAAGGGGTAGGGGCCCCGATCACAGCAACCTGTAGGATTGCAGCTGATCGCAAACTTGGGGTGGAAGGCAGTGGTCCCCTCCGAGGTCCTCCGCCCGATTCCCACCCAGTGGGGTCCGCGCGTAGAGATGCAGGGCGCAACTTGGGAAGCCAGCGCCATGGGTGCGGGTCCCGCTCGGTCTCGCCATCGCCCCCTCGCCTCTTCCCCAGCCCCGCCGCCCGCTCCGCCCGGCGCTTACCTCGGGCAGCCGCAGCCCCCGCCGCCCAGAAGCAGAGCCCCAGCCACGGGAGCCACCGGCGCGCCCCTCCAGCGCCTCCTCCTGCGGCGGCCGCTCTCCCCATGCTCCTCGCCCCGCTCGGAGTCTGGCTCCTCTTCCACGCCCCGGGCGCCCGGGAGAGGAACGGCGAGCTGGGGACCGAGACGAGCGGGTCCCGGAGGTCTTCGGCGAGTGACTGGTCCACGGCGGCTCCCTACAGCCCCCGGGCAGGGCGCCCGGAGCCGCCGCCGGCCGGGCACCGGGAGCCAGCACGCGCCCCCATAGCCTCCCACGGCGGGGCGAACGCTCCCGCCACGGCCGCTGCCGGAGCCGCGCGTCGTCCCCGCAGCACCGCTCGCCGCGCTCCCGCTGCTGCCGGGTCCGGGACTACGGGGCGGAGGCGCGAGACCGCATCGCTAATGAGATCCCCGCGGCCGCCCCTTCTCCTCCCCTCCGAGCGGCAGCCAATGAGCCGGGCCGGGGCGGGGCGGCGGCGGGCCGTGCGGGGCGGGAGGCCGGGAGGCGCAGGTGAGCCCCGCGGCTGCGGCACGCGCCCCCGGGTTCCTCCACGCTCCGCAAATGGCCCCCGCTCGCGGAGAGAGGAAGCAGGTCCGGAGCCGGCTCGGGTACGCGAGCTCACGCTTACGGACGTGAGCGGCGCCGGCGGGCCTCTTGGAGGCGAACGCAGCGCGGAAAGATGTGAGCATCCCCGCAGCCTACCTCGGAGTCTGCCGCTTCCGCTAAACCTCTGTTTTGTTCAACTTTGAGCCCTTTCGCAGTCCTGCCTCTCCTGCTTCCATTTTTTAACATCAGATCAGACAGCACTCCGTACATGTTCAAAGAAAAAAGAAAAAGCCTTAAATACCAAGTGGGGAAAAATAACACTAGAATAAATCCATTATTATAACTATGCTAAATCTGCATGCATAGAAATAAAGAGGTAGGGAAATTACAGTCAGGGGTGCGTTAACGGGTATGTGATAGATTTTTTATTTCTACCTTTTTTTTTTTTTTTTTAACTTGTCTGAAAGCTTCCTCATTTCTGACGTCTCCTGGTTTTGTTTGTTTTAATCTGGGCCCTGGGAATTGCCTTTCTTCTAAGTATCAGGGAAAGTGAGTCGTGCTGGCCTTTGTAACAAGGAAAGAAGACTTTTTCTTAAAAGTGTGGTTTATTTTGAATAACCTGTCAAATCTTTATTTAACTGCTTTTGAAAGTACTCATGGTTGCCTCTTATTCTTCCCTCCGAAGTAGTAACTTAAGAGAGATTGCCTTAGGCCACACCGTTTCAGAGCAAAGAACACACCTGGGGAGTTGGCCCTGAGTCCAAGACTCCATAGTCAAAGCACGCACCATCTCTCCCAGTAGTGAGCCCCCAAAATGGTGCCAGAACTCAAGTGGTTAGAACAGTTTGGTTGACCCCAACAGAAAATGAAGTCTTGGCTCAAAAGAAAACCTTCCCGACTGTTCCCCAGTGCCCACACTCAACATTGATACGAGTACTTCTAAAAAAAAAAAAAAAATCCATCTCTCTCTTGCCAAAGTGCTACCTGCTCCCAAACACGTTTCTGCGGAGAATAAACAGTTTAAAGTGAGGTAATTGTTCTGGATGAGGTAATTGCGTTAACTCGCTTTCTTCTGAAGAAAAAGAGGATAGGAGGCAGAAAGATTGATTCCCTGATAAGCACATATGCCATCCCTCTCCTGAATGCCACCAGACCTGTGAATGTCGGGGAGAGGAGCCAATTGCTTCCTCCAGTCTTCTTGCAGCTCAATAAAAGGTTTGGGTCCTGGTCAAGAAAACCAAGCTCTGGGGAATGAATGCTTCAAAGCAAAGACTAATGTGGGGCTGGCTAGGGACTTGCCTGAAAATCTCTTTAGAATCTTGGTAGATGAGTGTTTTGTCCTTTTCCTCTGAGAAGGTGAATTGAGAATTAATCTACCAAATATGCTTTACCTGTCTTCTGGAAAATAGTCATTCATCCTCTGACGTTCCGTATTCTTCAAGACTACGTGGCAGTTCTATCACAAATGAGTACTTTCTAAAAAAAAAAAAAAAAAGGAGGGGGGAAAAAGAAAGAAAAAAGACTAACTATGTTTCCAAAATAGTATTTAAGTATTACTACTGTCCCCAGAGGGGAGCAAAAGTAAAAACAATTTTATTTTTAAAAAATATATCTGGGAACTAGATGAGCTAATATTAGTTAATAATTAAAGTAAAATTGCAATGACAAATGAGACAGGAGAGAAAATAAGAAACCTGATTGCATACCCTGTTCAAGGAAATGGTTGTTTCACATATATATATTTTTTTTCATAGCAGAACCAAATCCTAGAATATAGGTACTATTATCCCTTTTTGGCAGGTAAGGAAAGTCAGGCTGAGTATAGAAGTGATTTGCCCAAGATCTTATAGGTAAGTGTGCAAACATCAAGAATGAGACATGAGTTTGTGTGTTTCTAAACCCAAGATGAAGGTTGAGTTAGTATCCTTTCAATCAGATGTTCCAGAAATAGATATTCCACCTTGTCCTCCTCAGTAGTATTTAGCTATTGAGTTGGGAGAAGTTGGATCTTCAGTATTACCCCCACATATTACACATCATGTATGAATTATACATGACATGTTAATTAAGTTCCATATATTAGAATATCCTGTATTAATCTAATTCTGGCTATTTTCAGACATGTATGAATTGTATTCCGTTCCACTTGGAGAAATAAATTGAATAGTCACTGCCCAGGATCAATGTCTCCAGCCATGAAACAGCAGCAAGGCCATAGTAGAAGAACCAGCCTGAAAATTGGGACACCAAGGGACTAGGGCCATGACATTGCCAAGGACTGGTTCTGTAGCCTGGGGGCCAGTCAACATCTGGTTTCCATTTCCCCATCTGAAAAATGAGAGTATTTGACCAGAGAATTTTAAGATCAATCCTTTTTAAAATCCATCATTTTCAACTGTGGCATGTTATGATTTTGAATACTCAGTACAACCAAATCAGAAATCAAGCCACCTATTCTGGAATTGGGGCAATTATGTAACAAATGCAAAATGTGTTCTAGACAGATTATTTGGGATGATAGCCACCCTAAAGTTATTAGCTGTAACCAAGTAATATTAATTCAGTGAACAGACTTGGTAATGTTTTCCTCAATTCTTTGTTGCTTGAATTGATTATGCCTATTTTCTAACACTTTATACATAAAGATAAAGAGGTAGAACGTTTCTACTCGCATTGCCTTTTGGCCATCTTTAGCCTAACTAGTCTCAAAAATAGAAGATGTTTGAGTCAAATCAAACTTAGGGGAGATAGGGACTGGGCATAGAGAGATCTGTCCTTCCACATATAATGAATTTTTTTCCAAATATAATGATTTTTTTTTTAAATGGCTTACTACAAGTCCTTAGGCAAAGCTCTGTATTTGTCTGGGAAAAGGTATTTAAAGATTTTAGCCAACCTGCTTGGTGTAAATAGTAAAACTCCAAGGGAAGTTAAAATAGAAACATTCTACACGAGTAAGGGGAAGAATCTGTTGTTCTACGATTTGGGGAAGGAAAAGGGGAGCCAAGGGGTTGGTGGAAAGCCAAGACCTGGCTAAGATGTGGCCTTTCTCCTGGGAGCTCCCAATCATCTTTAAGCTTACAGAGGCAAGTGAATTTATGAAAAATGGTGAAGAGATTGTAGTTTGCATCTAGATTACTAAAGACAAAACACTCAGGAGAGATCAAAAAGACTTTAGACATGGAAGCTTTTGAAAAGTGTGGAGATATTTTGGGGCTGTCCTAAACCTTAGACCTGCGTTCTTTTAGGAGCAGGAAGTGCCTCATTTAAAATCTGAACAAAAGCAAGGTGTCAGAAGTCAATGAGATCAAGACCCTGGGGAACAAAACACAGCTGTAGCCGAAAGGAGAGGAAATGGCTTAAGAACACTGAACATTAAGGCTAAGGGCAAGAGGGGCACCTGGGTGGCTCAGTCCTTAAGCATCTGCCTTCAGCTCTGGTCATGATCCCAGGGTCCTGGGATGGAGCCCCGCATCGGGCTTCCTGCTCCATGGGAGGCCTGCTTCTCCCTCTCCCTCTCCCCCTGCTTGTGTTCCCTCTCTCTCACTGTCTCTCTCTCTGTCAAATAAATAAATAAAAAATCTTAAAAAAAAAAAAAAAAACTAAGGGAAAGAAGGGGCCCCTGGATGGCTAAGTTGGTTAAGTGGCTGCCTTCGGCTCAGGTCATGATCCTGGGGTCCTGGGATGAAGCCCCACGAAGGGCTCCACTGCTCAGCAGAAAGTCTGCTTCTCCCTCTCCTTCCCCCCTCCCCCGCTCCTGTTCTCTCTCTTTTTCTCTCAAATAAGTAAATAAAATCTTAAAAAAAAAAAAGACTAAGGGAAAGAGGAGCTGAAAAGAATTCTGCAATATATTTGTGCATCATACTTTTACCAACCTTCTGGATTCAACTGGCAATTTTAGTTAGAACTGCTCTAAGAATTTCTAAGGTTTGTAGGGCCTTTCTCCGCTGCACACAGATCCTTTCCTAGGCATGGGTTATAGAGAAAGGGCAGTCTTCCCACATTTGGGATGTTAACACTGTGGCCTCCCTCCTCCCAGAACCTGACTACTGTTTCTGAAGACAACTATTTCTAGCTCTGCCACTCGCAGACTTTTCTGATAAAAGCCACCATTTCTATTAATCATACAATTATGATAATAAATAGGGAAGACCAAAAATCAACTGGACAAAAGGGCAACAGTAAGCAACTTCAACGGGTGAACTTGGCAATGTAAGTAAATGAGATATTCTACAAGCGATATTTCCATTGGGAATACCCTGTGCCAGTCATTTCCCCAGGAAGGTCTTGTTCAATCAGAGCAGCACATTTTAGAAATGCATGTGACTTTCAGAGAACATGCTGAATTTTATTCAGCAGCGCTGTGTGCTCCCAGCCCAGCTCATGATTCATGAACCTGCTGGAAGCATGGGGAAGAAAGGATGCTCAAAGCCAGGGAGCTGTGATTTCCTCACATGTCATGTTCTGTCTGTGCACAATAATCCAGGTTAACAGTCTCCCCTGTTAAAAGCAATAAGGGATCGCTTTGTTAAGTAAACCCTCTCACACAAAATTAGAGAAGTCCATTTCAGATATTGGGTTATGAAGCAGCAATAAAGTGCAAAAATCCAATACATTTGTTTAAGAAGGGCAGCAGGGCACAAAGATAAGAGTCTAACTGAACAAGTTTTTCCTGACATTGCAAGTGTGCCTTCCCCATTTTGTACCCAGGGAATTCTTCCTGGAATCACACATCCTGGAGTTTCAGCTTCAGCTGCTGACACAGATGAATGAAAGAACTTCAAAATAATAACAACACAATTATTTGGCAGTAAAATTAATGTGTTAGCACTTAAAAACATAATAAACTGAGGAGAAAAGATGAGATGTGCTAACCCATACAAGATGTAGCCTCAGATGACAACACAACATGTGGCCCTTGAGTTATCTGACCTTGGCATTTAGCATCAGACGTGTGACAGTGTACACGTCTCGGTACTTTGTGGCATTTGTGGTAGCTGAGAGATAGCCTGGTGTCTTTCCACTTTGGGAGAAAATACCATGGCTCTTACTGTCAAATGCAGGATGCTGCCAAACCTCTGTGGAGGGTGTATTTGGGACAGTTTTATTTGGGACAGGTTTTTTTCCTGCTCAGTTTTGTTTCTGTTTGTTCCTTTCACACCCTGCCTTGGGACATCATTTGGTCATTCATTCATTTGTTCCTCTTCATCTATTCTGGTAGACACTGTGCCCTCTGGAGGGGGCAAGGGAAGAGATATCCAAAGAAAATTAAAGTAAATTTATAGTTCAAAGTGCCATGTAGCCTTGACTAGAACATACAGGTTAACCACACAGCTATATCCAAACAGAAGGCTGAAGCCCAGCAGGGATGGTTGCCCTGCAAGTTCCGGTCAAGAAGAGAGTCAAGAGTCAAAAATGTAACAAGCTGAGCAAACGCATATTCCAACCTTCCCATCCTCTCCTTAATGTTATGAGATCCAGAGGTGTTCAATTTTCCTGGTTCTGGCACAACATCCAGAGCAAACTGTTGTGGGAAAGTAGGGTTAGATGCAGATTCCATGCAGAGACATGACGAGGGCAAGCACATATCTTTTTTCCACTAAAGCTACCCATTTTCCTCCCTGACAAGGGCTAAGGAATAAATGGACACAGTCAGGAGGATATGTGTATGCCAAAATTAGAGACTAGAAGGGAATATGCACCTGTTTAGAGTAAAAGAACCAAAAGAGGTCATCTGGCCTCGAACAAAATCTGACAAACAGAATGTTAGTGTACATATTTAGGGCGTAGCCTATATCAAAGGAATTTATCTTAGGAGTCTTTAACCATAATAAGCCACTTGTACAAATGCCAACTAGAAATCACTAAGAAAAGAAAGGAATGGCTCTCTGAAAGGAAAAATCAAAACAAAACAAAAACCAACAACCATAGTTTTCTTCCTAGTTTTTACTTTCTGCTCTCATTTTCCTGTTTCCTTCACTTTCCTTGACTTCTCTTCTGGAATAAGATATTATAAATTAATCCCTGTCACTAGGAGAAGGATGACAACTCTAGTAGATTCTTTAAAGCAGGACTTAAGAAACTCTTACATGATTCCACTTGATGGCGTGCAAAGAGAAAATGCTAGCTTAACAAACAGAATTGTTTCCAATTTTCAAATAAAGCTTTGACTTTCATGGCCCAAATCCTACCACACCTGCTTCCTTTCTCCATCTTTATAGCCCAACCCCTAAAAACCCTATGAATTTATAATTTGTTATAATTTAAGGCTCAGGCAGTAGATTTAAAAGCATTCATTAGTAAATGATTGTTATGCATTTTGAAGGAGAAAAGATCTACTTTACATGTTAAGTAGTATTTTACTGAAAATAAAATTTAAGAGAGTACCATTTGCAATTTAATTCAACCACATATTCCACTCATCTTGTCAGGTATAAGGATGACTTCATCCCAATTCAAGTACCAATTTCCCTAGAGACAGACAATCTAGTTCTAGAGTAGATTTGGGGGGATCACTAGAAGACCATGATCATTATTATTACTTTGGTAAGAAACTAATCCAAACAGAAAATAAAGCTAGAACTCCTTTGATTCTCCTGCCCTCAACCTACTGACAGTATACTTCTCTGTTGAGAAGAGAAGCAAATTACACACACTCACTATATATATATATATATATACATACATACATACATACACAAACATATATACACATACATATATACACATACATATATACACATACATATATATACACACTCTGGGTATTTGTGCCATTTCATTTTCATATATATGAATGAATATTATATATTATACATATGTATGTATGAATGAACTGTTTATGTGTATACGGATGAATGAATCAATATATCTCTACGCATATATATGTCACATGCATATATATATCACATGTGAACATACATACACACATACATATATGTGTTAAGTGTATGTGTGAATGAACTGGCACATCCAACCAGAGTGTGGGCTGTGTGTGTGTGTGTGTGTGTGTACATGTGTATGTGTGAAAACAGAACTGAAATATTTGAAAGTATTTTTAAGAAAAGGAGATGACGGGTGCCTGGGTGGCTCAGTTGGTTAAGCGACTGCCTTCGGCTCAGGTCATGATCCTGGAGTCCTGGATCGAGTCCCGCATCGGGCTCTCTGCTCGGCAGGGAGTCTGCTTCTCTCTCTCCCACTCCCCGTTTGTGTTCCCTCTCTTGCTGTGTCTTTCTCTGTCAAATAAATAAATAAAATCTTTAAAAAAAAAAAAAAAAGAAAAGAAAAGGAGATGACTTCTGACCAAGATGACCTCATAATTTTGCTTTAACCTCTGTCTGCTCTAGACACCTAGAAATGAGGCTGCATATCAAATAGGAAACTGAAGAAACATTGCCTAGCTCAAAACCAAGACAAATATCTGTATGGATCATCAACAAAACAAAATTGATAAATGGTGAGTGGTGCTAAAGCCATGTACTTTCTGGGCCCTGGCTCTTGAAGCAGACAGTGGAATATGGAAGTCTGAATAATGCAGTGTAATAGGGAACAAATGGTGCCGTGACAAATGAGATGTCAGAGCCAGTTGCACAACTTAAACAAGGGATTGGCATGGAATTCCCCAACGCAAGGGAATTGCCTGAAAAACACTCAGCCAATCTAAACCTGCTATTTAGGGAAGCAAGAATTACAAAGACACAGCTTCTTCACTGAGAACTGAACCTAACCATACACTGGCTCAACGGCTGAATGTGATATATCCCAATAATACTACAACTTAGATGTCCTGAGTGACTTCAGGCCTTGGGTTTAGGTGGAGGTAGCCACAAAGCTACAGTTCAAAGAGTGGTAATCCCAGAAGAGACAGATGATAGTGGGGAGGGGAGAGAAAAAGAACCCCCTCCCTTAAAAATGAGCATAAAACACTTGCGGATAACATGATTTTAAAAAATACAGAAAAATACAATCAATGTTTGAACATCAATTCATACTTTATAGGGAAAAAAAGCATCATAGAACTTAAAATGTATGTATTTGGAATGCTCCAAACAATAAAAGAAAGAACTACATTGATTACAAAATTATAGAAAATAAATAATAACGAACTCAAAAAACAAAATGTAATGAGCATTGGTAGATAAGAAAAAATATAAATCTAGGAACTGGATGTTATGGTCAAATAACGGAACAGTAATCAAGGCTGGCAAAGATGAAAAGATAACTAGTTAATTTGAAAATAATACTGAAGAGACATCAGATATAGAAAAAAATGCAAGTGTAATTGCAAAATTTAAGCAAAATTAAGAGACTCTGAGGCTAGATTGAGATACTCTGACAAACATCCAATAAGAGTTGCAGAAAATTATCATAAAGGAAATGGTAGAGAAATAACTTTTCAGGAAACAGAAAATGAAAATTTTCCAAGTTTAAAGACATAAGTAATTATTCAGCTGAAAATTATACTCAAATTACTAAGTACAATACATATAAAATATATCCACACATCAACACATTATAGTGATATGACAGAATATAAAAGATTAAAAGAACTATTAAAAGTTATGAGGTTTTTTTCTTTTAAGATTTTATTTATTTATTCAACAGAGAGAGACACAGCGAGAGAGGGAATACAAGAAGGGGGAGCGGGAGAAGCAGGCTTCCCGCCGAGCAGGGAGCCCGACGGACGGCCCCATCCCAGGACGCTGGGATCATGACCCAAGCCAAAGGCAGACGCTTAACGACTGAGCCACCCAGGTGCCCCGAGAAGTTTTTAAAAATACATATTATGTAGAAAGAAACAGATTTAACATCAGCCATTGTGGATGGCTAAAGATCATGGAATGATATCATCTGACTATTAGAGGGAAATAAGTATCAACGTAAAATGTAATAGAGCATTTTAAATGATGTTTTACACATAAAAGATTAAGGGACACAGGTCAATACATCAATATTATTAGTATTTTTAGCAAATTACATGAAAATATGGAGAATTTAATCAGTGACTAGCAAAGTCAAAATAATCCATTAGAAATTCTAGATCTAAAGAATTTAGTAATTGAAATTCAGAATTTGTTGGGCGAGTAACATTATGTTAGACACAGAGGAATTGGTGATGTGAAAGAGAGATCAGAAGAAAATATCCAGAATGAAGCACTGAGAAACAAACAAAAATAAATGGAGAAAAGAGCACAAGAGACATATTACATTCTGGAAAAGACTAATTTGGAATTTCAGTAAAAGAAGACAAGAAAGAAGAAAGAGCAGGTGCAATATTGAAAAGATAATGCCTGAAAATTTGATTAAATAAATGGAACTCATTAAGATAAAGATTCAAAACTGTAAAAAAGCTGGAGCAGGATACAAAACAAAACCATACCATATCAAGTAAAACTATTGGAAGAAGGGAAAAAAAGGAAAAAAAAAATGTTTTTAGAAGGAAGCAGTAAAAACAAAGGAATGGCAGAGTGGTGATAATAATCATTGCTCCCCTCTCAACAAAACGGTGGAAGTTATAAGACAGTGGAGGAGGGTCATCAAAAGGATGAAAAAATATCAACTTAAATTCTATATTCAGTGAAAATACCCTTCAAAATGAAAGTAAAGTGGGTGAACTTTTTACACACAAAAATGAAAGAATTTATCATCAGCAGATACCATATAATGGAAATACTAAAAGGGAGTTCTTTAGGCGGAAGGAGAAGGATACCATATGAAAAGACAAATACAAAAATGGAGAAGAAAAGCAATAAAAAGATGGCATTTTTAGTAAAATAAAAATTGATTGTAACAAACAATGAAGTTATAATGTGTTTAAGATATGTGTAGATATATGCATTTTAATAATGGGCAAAACAAATCCATGGTGTTAAAAGTGAGGGACGAGGGAGAGCGTGATGAATCAAGAAGAGATACAGGAGAGATTTTAGCTGCTGCTGTTGTCCTATTTCTTTTCTTTTTTTTTTTTTTTTTAAGATTTTATTTACTTATTTGACAGAGAGAGAGGGAACACAAGCAGGGGGAGTAGGAGAGGGAGAAGCAGGCTTCCCGCAGAGCAAGGAGCCCAATGCAGGGCTGGATGCGGGGCTCGATCCCAGGACCCTGGGATCATGACCTGAGCTGAAGGCAGACACTTAACACGTGAGCCACCCAGGAGCCCCTGTTGTCCTATTGCTTGATCTGGGTGATGGCTTCATGACTGTGCTCACTTCATGATAAATTATTAAGCTGTACAATTATGATTTGTTCATTTTTCTATATGTAAATTATACTTTAGTAATGATTTTAAAAATTATGTCCACGTCGCTGGGTGGCTCAGTGGGTTAAGCATCTTATTTCGGCGGGGGTCATGATCTCAGGGTTCTGAGATTGAGCCCCACGTGGGGCTCAGCATTGGGTGTGGAGCTTGCTTAAGATTCTCTCTCTCCCAATCCCTCTGTCCACCCCACCCCCATGCTCACTCTCTCTCCCAAAAAAAAAAAAAAAATTATGTCCAAACATAGTAACTTTATAACATCAAAAAACAAACAGTAAAATGGGGAATGTTTTTTCAACTTAAATGACAAATATAGTTACTATTTCTAATAATGATATGCTTCTATATATTGATAGCTAAAAGCAATTTGATAATATTATAGTCAAAGAAACGCAATTATCTAAAAGAGAAAATCCAATGGAAAATAAGTACACGAAGTGATCAATCTCATTAGTAGTCTGGGAAAAGCCAATTAAATATACAATGTTCCTCCACTGTTCACCTAGAACAGAAGATACGATACAAAAATGATGGTGTGAAGAAGAAATGCTCATTCATATTTTACTGATGAGTATGACCCTATAACCCTTTGGGAAACTTCTCCGAGAATATCTATTGTATTACAGTGGCACTTTGATAAATTTATCTTATAAACTTGAAAATACTTGTATATAGTTTATATATACAAAGATATTTATTTTTTGTAGGGGCAAATAAAAACAAAACAGTAACAAATTCTTTATAAGTCCTATGTGGATATTCATCAATGGGAGGAAAATGTGAATAAATTGTAGTTCATCCATATTGTGAAATATTATGTGACCATTAAAAAAACAGGTGATACATTTATACATGTAGACCTGAAGAGATACCCAATATATCCAATGTCATTAATTTCGGAAAGTAAGTCATGAGCACTATGGATTCCATTTTAATAAGAACAATAAAGTACCCAAACAAAAAAATTTAAATATGTAAAGTATTTGGGAATTTTTATTAACAGAAAACTGTAGAAATAAAGTGGGAAAAATTTTGGGAGTGGGAAGAGATTGCTGACTTTATTTTATGCATCTTTACATTATTCCACTAAATAATTTACATTATTCCCTTAGATAAAATGAGCATGTATTTCTTTTGAAATTCAAAATTTGACAAGGAAAATTTAAGAAAAAATTCCTTCCTAATCATATAACTACCATAATTCACTGAAACATAGTGTGTACAAAATAAATTCTATATGAATATAACTACAAAGGTCTAAATTAAAACAAATGTATTATACATGTATGTGTGTATATGTGATATATAAAATATATATTTAAAATATATACCTACATGTTTATATATATACATAGATATGTATATATATGTGTAAAATATGACCAAATAAGGATTTTTCAGGAATGCAAAGTGGTTCATTATTAGAAAATTGTTGGGAAAGGCAGTTTGTTTCCTTTCGTGCATGCAATCTTTCTACCCTGCATGTCTGCATAAGAGTGGCCTGGGGCCTGAAATATTTCCTTACAGAATACCAAGGATTCCCCACAGCCTGTGCTGGGCATACCTCCCCATTTGGAAGTATTTTTCCCCCTTCAGGGCTTGATGTGTGCTTCTTTGTTCTCCTTAAGGGTGTGCATCATGTAACCCTCAGCCATGCCCCCCAGCTTTCTGAATTTCAGACCCCATGGAGGAAGGGTCAGGATCCTTTGCCTGCAGAAGAGGGGTGCATGCAGACCATCACTCTGTCACTTTGGGAGGAGACCCACTGGTTGTTGGGGGCCTAACACCCACTACTAAAGCTGATGTTGTTCTGTCTCTTCTGTTTGGAAGTAGGTCTTGTTCCATCTAATATTTGTGTGACTCCTATGTTTCTTGCCACACCAAACCATGGACGGAATTGACATCCTGAGACTGCGACTCCTGGTGGACTGGGATCCCTCCCCTGAAGGTGATAATAGCTGTCTCTTGCTGGGCAAAAATATTGTACTACTTGAATACTTGAAACTTTGCAGTGATCCCAATAGATGCAAAAAAGACATTTGCTACATTTTGCATACATATTCTTTTTTTTTTTTTTAATATATATTTTTTTAATTTATTCATTTGACAGAGACACAGCGAGAGAGGGAACACAAGCAGAGGGAGGGGGAGAGGGAGAAGCAGGATTCCCGCCGAGCAGGGAGCCTGATGCGGGGCTCGATTCCAGGACTCTGGGATCATGACCCGAGCTGAAGGCAGACACTTAACGACTGAGCCACCCAGGCGCCCCTTGCATACATATTCTAAACTAAAAAGAGGAAGACACACTTAAGATTGACTATTCCAAACCCAGAGCCAAATCTATAAAGCAAAATACAGTCATTCTCATTAAAACTATGAATGAACTACAATGCTCTCATTCTAATTTTTTAACAAGGTTTAGGATGATTCAGCCACTGTAACGCATTACAGTTGACCTTGGAACAATGCTGGCGTTAGGGGCAGAGATCTCCCACACAGTCAAAAGTCCATGTATAACTTTTGACTCCCTAAAAACTTGCCTACCACTAGCCTACTGTTGACCAAAAGCCTGATAACATAAGGAGTTCATTAAAGCATATTTTATGTATTGTATGTATTATACACTGTATACTTTCAATAAAGTAAGCTAGAAAAAAGAAAATGCTGTTAAGAAAATCATAAGAAAGAGAAAATATATTTACAGTCCTGTACTATATTTCTCAATACCGTGAGTTTACAATTGTCTGTTTACAAGGTGAATCATCTGTCAGTACCTACATCAATATTGTCTTATATAATACAAAACAGTGTAGATATTATACATATTACTAACACTAGGCATAAAAATGAAAAGATAATGTGAAAAAGAAATTCATATTTATTTGCAGGTATAATGATTCACGTACTGATAAAGAAGTAGCAGTATGATTACCGTATGGCAGTCTTATGCCATTGATATGATTGTTTCATGGTAGCCTAGCCTATACACTAATGAATTAATCATTATAAAATTTTATGGAATACAGTATTGCAGTCATATTCATAATACAATATTAGAAAAATTGTTATTTTTTAAAAGCACTTACCTGTGATGATATGCTGATACATAGTTTCTCTGGTTATGAGAGAGAGACATACTGTCCAGTAATGTCATTCTTCAAAAGCAAAGTTATAAAATAGTAAAAAAATTAACACATTATTAATTTGATATTAATTATCACTCACCTGATGCCCATGTAAAGATAGGCTAACCACTTCTGCATGAGCATTGCACACCATGTGTTACACGATGAATATTTAGGTGATGATGATGATAGCACAGAATGTCTCATCTAGTTCCTGCTGTACGGTTATTAGATTTTCACACGAAGACACTCACACATACACAACAGGTAAGTTTTTTAACTGTATGGCATTGTCATTATTCACTATTCACTAAATGGAAATGGATCCTCATTGTCTTCACATTGAACAGGCTGAGGAGGAGGAAGAGGGGAGGTTGGTCTTGCTATCTCAGGGGTGGTAGAGGCGGAAGGGGAGGTGGGAAAGGTAAGACGTGGGGTTACATTTACAGAAATACATCCTAATCTCTGTCTGGGTATTTTGTTCTTTCATTTCTCTAAAAATATTTCTATATGGTACCAATCATTTTGCCATTTGCTTTAGTTTCAGTGCCCATATCATGGAAGGGTCCATGTTGTAAAAGAAGTCAAAGACAGTCTTGAATAATTAGAACCTTTCTGCCATGTGGTCTAATGTCAATTTTTGTTTTGTTTTGTTTTGTTTTTGGCATTGCTTCCTTTATGTCATCTTCATTATTATCTGGCACTGGTTCAGAAGCATGCATCTCCATCAAGCTGTCTTTGGTTAATTCCTCTGGTGTGGTGTCTCTTATCTCTTAGATTTCTCCAAGGTCCATGTCTTGAATCCCTTCATCTCCCATCTTTATGGCCATATCCACAAACTCATGATTTCCTTGGTTGGTTCTTTTGTAAATCCTGTGAAGTCATGTACAACATCTGGACACAGTTTTCTCCAACAGGAATTTATTGTTTCAGGCTTGATGGCTTTCATGGCTTTTTTTTTCATATATATAACAATGATGGCATCTTTAATGGTGTAATCATTCTAGACTTCCATGATGTTCTCTTCCTTGAGGTTCTCTTCCATAGGGTTGACAATCCATCCATTCCTTAGAGTATTATGTGAAATAAGCCTTAAAGGTCCTATGACCCCTGATCTAGATGCTGAATTAGAGACATTGTGTTTTGGAGCAAACAGATTACTTTGACACTTTTGCTGTTGAATTCATGGGGTTCTGGGTGACAGAAGCATCGTTCAATATCAAAAGAACTTCAAAAGACAAGTCTTACTGGCAAGGTACTTCCTGACTTCAGCAACAAATCATCACTGTAACCAATCCAGAAAAAGTTTCTCATTATCCAGGCCTCCTTATTGTACAACCAAATGACCAGCAGCTGGTGTTTATCTTTTCCCTTCAAGGCTCAGGGTTATTAGCTTTATAGACAAGGCCTGTCCTGATCATAAACCCAATTGCATTTGCACAAAACATTAGACTTAGCCTGTTCTTTCCTGCCTTAAATCCTGGTGCTCACTTCTCTTCCTCATTAATAAATGTCCTTTGTGGCATTTTTTTTTCCAGTTTCATCTGCATTAAAAACCTGTTCATGCAGATATCCATTGTCCTCAGTGATTCTTTTAATGGCACCTAGGAACTTGTTGGCTGCCTCTTGGTGGGCAGAAGCTACTTCTACTGTTATCTTGCAATTTTTAAGGCAAACTGTTAGGGTAGGCAGTTAGTTAGGTTTTAACTGGATGCCTGGAAGCCAGCAAAGGGGGAAATCATGGCCTTTGGGGGGGGGGGGCAGTTAGAGACTTGTCCTGGCAGCCCTCCAAAAACAAAGCCACAAGAAGCTGGATCAAACCAGACAGGCCCAAGTCAAAGAAGGCGGAGAACCCTCACCAAGTAAGGGAGAAAAGGCATGAAACCGTGCTCTCAAAGAAATCTCCTTCCCAAATAATGAACATCCCACCTCCTAGTTAACAACTAGAACCCAAACCCTGGGCTCATCTTTCCCTATAACTCCCCTGCTTTCACATCTTGAGAGTATACTCTCACTTTAATAAACTTTCCTCCTTACAAGGCTTACCATGTTGTATGGCCTGTCCTTGAATTCTTTCTTGCTAAGAGACCAAGAACCTCCAATATCCAGGGGATGGGCTGGGTAGAGGCCTCAGCCCCTGGGGGTCTCCCCAGGTCCACCTGGCAAGAAAACCTCTATCTAAAATTATCAAACCATCTTTTGCTGGCATTAAATTCTCCAGCTTTAGATGCTTCACTTCCTTTTGCTTTAAGTTGTCATATAATGACTTTGCTCTCTCTTGAATCATGTTAGACTCTATAGGTATGCCTTCCTGATAGCAATCCTGCACCCACATAAAAGCTGCATTTTCAATACGAGATAAAAAGGCACCTACAAAAAATCCCAGATTTTCGGGGCGCTTGGGTGACTCAGTCGTTAAGCGTCTGCCTTCGGCTCAGGTCATGATCCTAGGGTCCTGGGATCGAGCCCCACATCAGGCTCCCTGATCAGCGGGAAGCCTGCTTCTCCCTCTCCCACTCCCCCCTCTTGTGTTCCTTCTCTCACTGTGTCTCTCTCTGTCAAATAAATAGTCTTTAAAAAAAAAAAAGTCCTAGATTTTCATGCCAGTTGGCATAACGGAAGCAATGGCTTCACAAATTTCCCTTTCTTTTTTCACAATGGTCTTTATGCTGGATTCATTATCTTGAAATGATGGGCAGCTGCAGCTGTAGACCTCAATCTATGGTACAGATCAAGCAATTCAACTTTTTCTTGTAATGTCATGACTTTTCTCTGCTTCTTGAGAGCATCTCCAGATTCACTATTGGCACTTTGTATGGGTCCCATGGTGTTTTTCAGAATTGACACTTTTGCACTAGACGTGACAACAAATACACAAGAAATGCAAGAGATTGCTTTTTTCTGTGATATGCGATATACTGGAGAGATGAACTGTTCATGGGGAGAGGATTAGTATCACATGGCATTTTAAGTGCATACTCACAACACTTGAGCTCACGGCAATAGCAACAGGACAGGAGGCAGCTACAAAATTAATACAGTAATACAGTAGGTAGTACAGTTACTTTTATGCAGTCATGATTTGATACTGCATCTTTGCATTTGTTTACATTTCTCTGGACTGGGAATGGGGCCATGTATGGTCTGTAAGTAAGTTTTGGTAAATTTTAACTTTTCGCCATAGATTTGTGCAAATTTTATGGTAGTATATGATAAAACAGACATCCACATGTATTTTATGGATTCATAACATTCCTAACTTTTTCTTAGTGTCTCAGCATTTCTAGGCTACATGGTTTGTCTGCAAGTTTTCTCAAATATTGCAAATCTCCATCCATTTAAAAATTATATTTATTGACAAAAATCCACATATAGGTGGACCCACATAGTTCAGACCCATGTTGTTAACTGTTTTATTAAATTACACGTACCTTAATGGAGACTAGTGAACAAACATTATTTATACATGTATGATTATCTTTTCTTTTCTTTATGCATGTATGATTTTCTAAGTAGAAACTAAACTTTAAAATTTACTAAAACCCCTATGGTGATTTCTGCTTGTGGCACCCAGGAAAAGAAAACAAAACTAGAAATGCTGGATAAAATATCACAAACTTCTGTGCAGTGCATTGTCAAGTCCCTGTCAAACTAAGGGGAAAATGCAGAAGCCAAAATTTTTTTCAAGACCTGGAAATCAGAATGATAAGCTTACTTTGAGGCTGTGGTTGTCCTGAGGAATTTAACAAAGTCTACAGCCCATGGGCTTGCATTTTAATGCTAATTCTGAGGACAAGAGGCTAATTCTTGGGTCTTCCAAAAGGGAGGAATTAGACTTGAGATCTGCATACAAACCAGGGACCCATTAAGTGCTTCAACACAACTGAAAACGTGGACCAGAAATATCCACTTATCAACAAAGAGGCCACAGAAAGGTTCATCTGTCTTGGCCTAAGATCTAGGTTAAAAACAAAAACAACAACAACATTTCTAAGACTTTTAAATGAGGTCTTCTGGAAGGTAGGTTTGAGGGTCAAAATTACATACCTATGTGGTTACAGAAAATTGAAATCATGAAACTAACTTGTGCTAGATGGGTAGTGTCCCAGGCACAGGGTATGTAGCAGAAGGAGAAGAATGTCCTCTTTAGAGAGAGTACCCTTGAACACTGGGAATTTTTTTCCCCATAAAACCCAGGCAAATATAAACTTACAATCTGTATGACAAATACCAGGAAATAAGCATCAATAAGAGTCCATTAACAGAATCAACAAGCTAAAGAATCATGTTACTGAAAAATTCAGATATTGTAATTTTGTTTATACAATTTAAATAAGACTTTTTATAATATTTAATAAAATAAAATAATTGAAAACACACCGGCAAGAAACAAAATGTTATACAAAAACACTAAATAGATCATTTCCCTCAGGAAGTTTGCAGGGAGTGTGTCATTCTTCTTCATATGTTTATGATCCAACACACAATTAGTTGATAGGGGTATTCAGTAAGAGTTTGTGGTTGATATAGCTCCGCCCAAATAGCTGAAGACAGAAGTTTGCAAGACAGAATTTATGAAAACAAAACTAAGAAGCAATCCATAGAGTATTGTTTTATCTAACTTACCTTGCTGGGCTGTGGAATACAACAACTATTTCAGAGTATCCAAACTTGATAAAGAAGACAAACTTATGCCTATGTAAGCATTGAGTGTCAATGAATACTATCTAGAAAAAAAAGGTTTTGGGATGAAAAAAGCCATTTCAGGGCTCTAAGAATGGGGAGGAAGCGAGAGAAACCAAGAAGACGAAATGAGAAGAGTTTGAGGGTAAGAACAGTGAGAGTCTGTGGCCTTCTGGCCTGGGACACTCCTATCCTTCCTTCCTAACTTGACTGATAAGAACTATAGCTTTACCCGCGTAGGAGTGTCAACAATCCTAGCAGTTTTGCTGCTGGAGTGGGACACTCAATTTTGGGCAGGGGTTACATTTGGTAGCTTTGTCAGCTTGAAATGGAACACTCAAAAGGAAATGAATGGGAAACACCTGCAACTGGTGCAGTCCCCAGACTGAGGTCCCAAGTTGTGGCAAGCAATTGTGCAGAAATTAATGTGAGATTCTGGAAAGGTGAGAGCCATAGAGGTGCTGAGATGAGTTCTCTCTATCTACCTGGGTGACTGGGAAACTACATCCAGGAGCAATCCAGCAAAAAGTAAAAGGCAAGGGAGATGTGGGCACCGGCTCTAAATTTGAATGTGCTCCCCAAACCACAAAGAGATCTAAATGCATAGGATGGCAGCCTTATGGGCTTCAGGTGTTTGGATACAAGCTCTTTCCAAATCACCTCGCTAACCACTGAGCTATGCAGACACAAGGGCAAACCCTAGGCAACCAGGCTAGAACATAAAATAGAAAAATCAAAACCTAAGAAGAAACATCACTTGCACTGAATGGGAAACAGATTCCACAGTTTCATTCTAGGCAGGATATTCAAAACAAAACAATGAAAAAAAAAAAAAAGAAGAGAACCCAGGATTTGCTAAGATATATTATTTTAAATGTCCAATTTTTAAACAAAAATTATGAGCCACCAAAAGAAACAGGGAAGTGTGACCTATATTCAGAATAAAGGACAGTCATAGAAATTCACTCGACCAAGATGCTGGATTTAGCAGAGAAAAATTTTAGCAGTTTATAAATGTACTCAAAGAAAAGAAATTCAGTGGATTCTATCTGGAAAAAAAAAAGTTTAAAACTGGATAAAATGAACCATTTCAGGGCTCTGAAATTAAAATATAATAAAATGACCCAGTAAAGAGGCAACCTTCTTCTCAAAGGAGAAACCATAGAAAACACTGGAAATATAGCTGGGACAATAAAATTATAAGACATGTGGGATGACCCAATCAGGTGGAAGGTAATGGCACAGGCAGTGAAAGGATTCACCCAAGGCAGAACAAAGGACATAGAAGCAGGCAGGACAGCAAAGGAGAGACGGTCTGCCAGCAGGCAGTGGTGGGGAGCTATAGTTAAAAGGGGAAGGTGAAGAGGTAGTGGAATACATGGAATTTTCCTTTTTTTAGTACCTGTGAAGTTATAAATAGCCCATTGGTCAGCTAGGGCTTATGGACATTTTGAGGTGGGTCACCTAATGGGCCTATTTGCATTCAGCCTGGTGGTCACTGTGGGCCCTTTTTTACCTTACTCAGGTTTCCATTGCTCAAGCCTATTGCCTAAAAGCAGCCTCTACAAGACAGAAAATAAATAACAAAGCATCAAAAATAAATTTATCCATAATTACTTTAAAATTAGCAAATGGATTAAACTTCCCAATCAAAACACCTAGATTGGTATAATGGATATAAAGACAAAATCCAACTATCGCTTGTCTACAAGTCTCACTTTATATCTAAGAATGGAGCTAAGTTGAAAGTACAGGATGAGAAAGAAATTTCACACAAATAATAATCAAAATAGATTAGGGGTAGCTATACTAAAATCAGACAAAGTAGACTAAGTCGAAAACTATTACAAGAGACAAAGAAGGACATTATATGCTGATTAAAGAGTCAATTCACCAAGAAGATATAACAATTATAAACATATATGTACCAAATATCAGAGCTCCAAAGTGTATGAAACAGACATTGACAGAACTTAAGGGAGAAATAGACAGCTCTACAATAATACAGGAAACTTCAAAGCCCTATTTACATTAATCAATAGAGCAACCAGATAGAAGATAAAAAAGGAAATAGAAGACATGAACACTATGGACCAATTGAACCTAACAAACATATACAGAGCACTCCACCCAAAACAGCAGAATATACATTTTCTCTTGTGCACATATAACACTCTTCAGGACAGACCATACATAGGGTCACAAACAATTTTAATCATTTACAAAGATTAAAATCATACAAGGTATCATTTCTGATTATAGTGGAATAAAACTAGAAATCAATAGCAGACGGAAAACTGGAAAATTGCAAATATGTGGAAGTTAAACATGTCACTCAAACAAACAATGGGTCAAAGAAAAAATCATAAATGAAATTAGAAAATATCTTGAGACAAAGGAAAATAAAAACACATTATACCAAAACTGATGGGATGTAGCCAAAGCAGTTTTTTCCCCAAAGATTTTATGTATTCATTTGAGACACAGATAGAGAGAGAGAGAGAGCATGAGCAGGGGGAGAGGCAGAGGGAGAGGGAGAAGCAGGCTCCCTGCTGAGCCAGGAGCCCGATGTGGGGCTCGATCCCAGGACCCTGGGATCATGACCTGAGCCCAAGGCAGACACTTAAACATCCGAGCCACCCAGGTGCCCCTAGCCAAAGCAGTTTTAAGAGGGAAATTTAAAGATTTTATTTATTTATTTATTTGAGAGAGAGAGAGAGTGAGAGAGCACAAGAGGGGGGAGCGGGAGAGGGAGGAGCAGACTCCCCGCCGAGCAGGGAGCCCGATGCGGGACTCGATCCTGGGACTCCAGGATCATGACCTGAGCTGAAGGCAGTCACTTAACCAACTGAGCCACCCAGGCGCCCCAAGAGGGAAATTTATAGTTGTAATGTTAACATAGATTATAGCAGAGAGAGAGAAAAAATAGATAATATATAATAAAGATTAGAGAAAACAGTGAAACCAAGACTTGGTTCTTCAAAAAGATCAACAGAATTGACAAACCTTTAGCTAAATTGACTAAGAAAAAAAGAGAGGAAACTCAAATAACTAGAACCAGAAATGAAAGTGAGGACATTTTAATGAATTATACAGAAATAATAAAGGATTATAAGAGAGTGCTATGAACTACTGTTCACCAAAAAATTATATAACTTACATGAAATGAACATATTCTTAGAAAAACACAATCTACCAAGACTAAATCATGAAGAAGTAGAAAATCTGAATAGATTTCCATATAGTAAGGAGATTGAATCAGTAACTTAAAGCCTCCCAACAAAGAAAAGCCTAGTACCAGCTGACTTCATTGGTAAATTCTACCAAATATTTAAAGAAAAAGTAACACTGAACCTTTTGCAATATCTCCAAAACAATTGAAAATGAGGGAATGCTTACTAACTCATTCTATGACAGCATTACTCTGTTTCCAAAGCCAAACAAAGACATTGTAAGAAAAGTGTATTTTTTTAGTTTGCTGTAGTCCCACTTGTCTATTTTTGCTTTTGTTATTTGTGTTTTAGGTGTCATATCCAAAAACTTGTTGCCAAGACCAGAGTCAAGATCTTCCCCTGTGTTTTCTTTTAGGAGTTTTATGGTTTCAGGTCTTACATTTAAGTCTTTAGTCTATTTCAACTTAATTTTTGTGAGTGGTATAGGGTGGGGATCTAGTTTCATTCTTTTACATGTGAATATCCAGTTTTTTCCAGCACCGTTTTTTGAAGAGACTGCCTTATCCACTGAAGATTCTTGGCTCCCCTGTCAAATATTAGTTGACTGTGTATACTTGAGATTATTTCTGGACTCTTGATCTGGTCTATATCTGTTTTTTGTTTTTTTTGTTTTGTTTTGAATTTATTTATTTATTTATTTGACAGAGAGAGAGACACAGCGAGAGAGGGAACACAAACAGGGGGAATGGGAGAGGGAGAAGCAGGCTTCCCGCAGAGCAGGGAGCCCGAGTTGGGGCTCGATCCCAGGACCCCAGGATCATGACCTAAGCTGAAGGCAGACGCTCAACAACTGAGCCACCCAGGGGCCCCTCTATGTCTGTTGTTTTATGCCAATACTTAACTCTTTTGATACCTATAGCTTGGTAGTATACTTTGAAATTGGAAGTGTGACACTTTCAGCGTTAGTTCTTTTTTCTCAAGATTGCTTTGGTTATTTGGGGTCTTTGTGGTCCCACATAAATTTTAGGATTTTTTTTTCTATCTGTAAAAGATCCTATTGGAATCTTGATTCAGAATTGCATCAAGTCTATAGGTGGTTTTGGGTAGTACAGATATTTTAATAATATCAATATCAATTCTTCCAATCCTTGAACACAAAATATCTTTCCATTTATTTGTGTCTTTTAATTTCTTTCATGAGTGCTTTATAGTTTTCTGTGTACAGACTTTATACTCTCTTGGTTTAATTTATTTTTAAGTATTTTATTATTTTTATACTATTATAAATGGGATTGTTTTATTAATTTCTTTTACACATAATTTGTGGTTAGTGTATAGAAACACTGCTGATTTTTTATGTGATTTTTGTATTCCGAAATTTACTGAACTTGTTGATTATATTGAATAGTTTTTTGGTAGAATCTTTAGGATTTTCCCTATATAAAATTGTGTCAGCTGCAAACAAGGATAATTTTACTTCTTCCTTTATTAGTTGGATGTCTTTTATTTCTTTTTATTGCCTGATTGCTCTGGGGACTTCCAGTGCCATGTTGAATAGGAACACCCTTAATGTGTTCTTGATCTTAGAGGAAAAGCTTTCAACCTTTTACCATTGAGTATGATGTTAACCATGGACTTGTCATATATGACCTTTATTATGTTGAGGTATGTTCTTTCAATACTCAGTTTATTCAGAGTTTTTATCAATTGATTTTGAATTTTCTCAAATGTTTTTTTCTGTACCTATTAAGATGACCATATTATTTTTATTTTTAATTCTACACATTAATATAATCAAAGATTAAAATCATATGTCAAACTAAAAAGCTTTTGCACAGCAAAAGAAATAACAAAATGAAAAGACAACCTATGGATGGGAGAACATTTTGCAAACTACATATCTGATAAGGGTTTAATATTCAAAAATTGTAAGAAATTTATGTAACTCAACAGCCAAAAATCAAATAGTCCAATTAAAAATGGGCAAAGGACCTGGCCAGAGATTTTCCTGAAAAAGATATTCAAATGAATAACAGGAACTTGAAAGGTGCTCAACATTCTAATCATCAAGGAAATGCAAATCAAAACCACAGTGAGATATTATGTCATATCCATTAGAAAGGCCATTACCAAAAAGACAAGAGATAATAAGTGCTGGCTAGGATGTAGAGAAAAGGAAATATTGTACATTGTGTAAATGTAAACTGGTATAGCAACTGTGGAAAACAGCATGGAGATTCCTCAAAAAAATTAAAAATAAAGTGATTAATATGATCCAGCAATTCCACTTCTGAATATGTATTCAAAGGTAAAGAAATCACTATCTCAAGGAGATATCTGCACCTACATTCATTGAAATATTACTTACAATAGCCAAGACATGGAAACAACCTAAGATGTTATCAATATTGATGCAAAAATGCTCAACAAAATACTAACAGACTAAATTCAACAACATAATAGGAGAAGTATATACCATGACCCAGTGGGATGCAAGAATATTTCAACAGAAAAAAACAATCAATATTATACACCACATTAATAGAATGAAGGGGAAAAAAATGACACATGATCATCTCAATGATTCTGAAAAAGAAATAGGCATTTCTCCAAAGAAAATACACAGATAGCCAATAGGCACATGAAAAGATGCTCAATATCACTGAGTCATTAGGATAATGCAAGTCAAAACCACAATTGGGTATTATTTTGTGCTCATTAGGATAACTGTTGCAAAAACAAAAAAAAAAAAAACAGAAAAATAACAAGTGTTGGTGAGGATGTGGAGAAATTGGAACACTTGTATACTGCTGGTGGGAATGTAAAATGGTACAACTGCTATAGAAAACAGTATAGTGACCCCTCAATAAATTAAAAATAAAATTACATATGATCCAGCAATTCTATTTCTGGGCATATATCCAAAAGAATTGAATGCAGAGACTCAAACAAGGATTTACTTATCATGTTCATGTTAATATTATTCACAATAGCCAAATGTGGAATCAACTCAAATACCTATTGACAGATTAATGGATAAAAAAATGTGATACAATTTTTCGACCTTAAAAAGGAATGAAATTCTGACAGATGCTGTAAGTGGACAAACCTTGAGGACATTTTGCTAAGTGAAATCGGCCAGACCCAAAGGACACATATTGTATAATTTCACGTATATGAGGTACCCAGAACAGAAAATAGAATAATGGTTGTAGGGGCTGAGGAGAAGAGGGATGGAGGAATTATTGTTTAATTGGTTTAGACTTCCAGCTTGGGAAAATGGAAAAGTTCTGGAGATGGATGGTAGGAATGATTGCATAACAAGATGAATATACTTAATGGTGCCGACTTGTACATGTAAAAAATGGCTAAGGGGTAAATTTTATGTTTTGCATGTTTTACCACAAAAACATTTAAAAATTTTAATATCCATTCATTAGAAGATATCTCAATACTAGGAATGAAAGAGAACTTCCTCCACCTGTTAAAAGGGCAGCTAGATAAAACCTATAGCTACTATCATACTTAACAGTGAAGAACTCAACTCTTTTCCCTTAAGATACAGAACACTGTCAGGATATTTACTTCTACCATATATATTCACCATTGTAGTTATGGTGATAGTGAAATAAAAAGAAAAACAGAAAAAGAAGAAAGAAAGCATACCATTTGGAATGGATGGATCATTCAGATGCAAAAATCTATGGATTCTACAAAAAAAAAATCTGCTAGAACTAATAAGTGAGTATAGGGAGATTGCAGGATACAAGATCAAGATACAAAAAAAAAAAAAAAAACCCAAACCAAAAAACTACGTTTTTATTTATTTATTTTTAAAGATTTTGTTTATTTATTTGACAGAGAGAGAGAGCACAAGTAGGCAGAGAGGCAGGCAGAGGGAGAGGGAGAAGCAGGCCCTCGCTGAGCAGGGAGCCTGACATGGGGCTCGATCCCAGAACTCTGGGATCATGACCTGAGCTGAAGGCAGCCACTTAACCGACTGAGCCACCCAGATGCCCCAAAACCATGTTTTTATATACTATCGATGAACAACCTAAAAATTTAACTCTTTCCAAATTGGTCTACATATTCAACACAATCCCTATGAAAATTCCAGTAGGTTTATTTGTAGAAATTAGCAAGCTCTGAATAAATAGTCTCTCTTGGTTCTCTTTTGGGTTGCTAAAATTTATACAGAAAGAAAAAAACCTATAAAAATCACACTATTTTAAAAAAGAAGAACAAATTGGGAGAATTTAAATTTCCAGATTTCAAAAGTTAATGTAAAGCTATAATAAGGCAATGGTATTGGTATACTGGTAGACATAGAAACACAACAGAATAGAGAGTCCAGAAATATGCCAAATTTTTGATCAACACATTTATGATCAACTCATTTATGATCAACTCATTTTTGACAAAGGTGCCATGGAGATTACATAAGGAAAAGATAAAAATGATGCTATATTAACTGAATATCCATATGCAACAAACAAACAAAACTTGGTCTAGTACCTCACATCATACATAAAATGAACTCAAAACAGACTACGGAAATAAATGTAAGAACTTTTAAAAAATAGAATAGAAATTTTGTGACCATGCATTCGGTAAAGGTTTCTATACTGTAACACCAAAAGCATCATCCATGAATAAAAATGGCCAAATTTGGACTTCATCAGAATTTAAAACTTTTTGTTTTTCAAAAGACACCATTAGAAAATAAAATAAATTACAGTGTGTGATAAAATATTTGCAAATCATGTATTTGATTATAGACATATCCAGAATAATTAAAGAATGCTTATAACTTAATAATAAGAGGACAAAAAGCCCTACAAGAATGCACAAAAATTTGAATAGTTGCTTCACCAGTTCAAAAATAAGTGAAGACAACCCAAAAGAGAAACAAGAGAGACTATTCAGAGCTTGCTATTGTAAGGGTGTCAACCACCGTCACTTGAGTTTGGCAGAGACTCAAAGGCAAGCAAAGAAGTGAGAAATTTTAATAGTGAAAAATGGAAAAGTTTTCAGGCAGGCTTTGATGAGAGATTATTGGCATGGAGAAACTGGAGGAGGACTACCTGGAGGTGGGACAGCCAGTGTAATTGGTTTGAGAGAGTATTTGGCCTTCTCCAGTTCTGAATTGAAAGTGGAGGTAAAAATAAGAAAAGCTGGCTATTCCTGACCAATTCCTGACCTTTCTTGGCCCCTGGGTGCAGCAGTTCTTACTTGGCTTCCTGGACTTTTTGCTGCAGAAGTTAAGAGTCAATGCATTGTCATGTATAGTCAGGCTATTGTCCATTTTTAAAAAGATTTATTTATTTATTTGAGAGAGAGAGTGCGTACAAGTTGGGGAGCGGCAGACAGAGGAGAGAGAATCCTCAAGCAGACTCCCTGCTGAGCATGGAGCCCAACACGGGGCTTGATCCCACAACCCTGAGATCAAGACCTGAGCCTAAATCAAGAGTTGGCCACTCAACCAACTGAGCCACCCAGGCATGCCAATTGTCCATTTTTAGTTAAGTCTTTTACCAAAGAAAATGTGTGAATGACTGATAAACATATGGAAATGTATTAAACATTATTAGTCATTAGGGAAATGCAAGTTAAAACTATACAAGATACCACTACATAACCAATAGACTAGCTAAAGTGAAAGGGATCGACAATATCAAATTTTGGTGAGAACAGGAAGCAACTGGAACCCTCATACATTGCTGGTGGGTACAGCTAACTTTGGGAAACGGTTTGGCAGTTTTCTAAAACACAGCATATACTTACCATCCAATCTAGCAATTTCACTCTGAGGTAGTTTTGTCTTGGGTCTGTGGAAGGTGGTGGCAGCATGGATCATCTGTAAACTTGTTTGTGGTAACATTTCGGGGTCATGGAATTGTTTTTAAAACTGATTTGTGATGATGTTACACCACTCCACAAGTTTTTTCAAGCTCTTTGAATTGTACCCTTAAAATAAGTGGATGTTGTCTTACATAAATTACAAATTAAACATGACTAAATCAAATTTCTAGAAATTTATATTGAGTAATGAAAATTTAAAGTTCAATAAATAGCTTAAACAATAGCAAGGGATTTCCTTGACTTCACAGCCCATATCCTTACCCATTATCCTACGTCTTGTATTCTGAATGTGTTTTAATTTTACACATTTCTGAATTTTCCATATTTTATGCCCAAATAAAGACTCCCTTTGAAATTTTCAATAAAAGATACACAAATAATTATTGGTGTTTCCTCTATTTTTGTTTTCACAGACAACACAACTCTCATGGGAGAGCTCTTGTGACGTTACAGCATGATTTTGCCCACAGTTACTGTCTGCTCTCTGCTGTCCTACAAACTACTTGGCAAGTAAGTCTTTGTAAGTTTTACTTACAATCTTACTTTCTAGCCTCAGAACATATAATGGTTTCTTGGTTTTTATCCAATGAAAATAATTCAAATTGGTATTTTAATAATTTCTGCAATGCTCCAGGTTCTCAAAGATTAATAATAGAATATTATATCAAATAATATAGAAAACATTTATTACACTCCAGCTCCCCAAAACTGTAAATTCAAAAATTTGAATAGTAGACATAATCACATTCTCCTTTTCTCTTAAATGGTCACCTTTTCCTAATTTCTTGCCCATGGGTTAATATTGAGATGAAACCTTTTTTATTTTTATTTATTTATTTTTTAAAAGATTATTTATTTATTTATTTGACAGAGAGAGAGACAGCAAGAGAGGGAACACAAGTAGGGGGAATGGGAGCGGGAGAAGCAGACCTCCCAACGAGCAGAGAGCCCAACGTAGGGCTTGATCCCAGGACCCTGGGATCATGACCCGAGCCAAAGGCAGAAGCCTAACGACTGAGCCACCCAGGTGCCCCCTTTTTTATTTTTTAAATCTTTAATTCAACAACTAGCATTTCCTTACAAGCCCTAAGAAACAACTACATCTTTCCTGACAGGGCAAAGAGGTGCTTTATGCTTTGATACAGCCAATTATTTAGATATTTAAAAGTATGAATATTCACAGGATCTATCAGATGACAAAATTTCACAGGTAAATTCCACACTACAAAAAGCTTGAAGTATGGAGGTCAACCCCCTTAAGCAAAATAAGAAAAAAATATGTCTGATACATAATGTACATTTTGATTAAAACTCATTTGAAAAATTGTATTTCATTTCTTTTTTGTAAATAACATTATTCTTTTGCCAAAAATATAAAGTTTGAGGCTGTGTCATTGGGTAAATTACCCAAGCCCTTGGACTTACGGTCCTTCTATTAGAGATAAAACAATGCCTTGATTTCCATTGTTGTAAAGGGAGTTACTTCTTTGCAAGTATGAACTCTCTTTGCCTATGAAATCATGAGATGGCTCTATTGTCTGTCCAAATATGATGATGGTGATTTTTTAAAAAGATTTATTTATTTATTTCAGAGACAGATAGATAGAAAGTGGAAGCATGGCGGCAGGGGGTGGTGGAGAGGAAGAAAGAGAATCTCAAGTGGTTTCCCCAACGAGTGTGGAGCCCACCCAACATGGGGCTCTATCTCTCCTGACCCTGAGATCACCACCTGAGCTGAAACCAAGAGTCGCACACCCAACCAACTGAGCCACTTGGGCACCCCATGATGATGATGATTTTGATAATGATTGTATCATAAAGAAATATAGGGTATTTCTGAATATTGACAATTTTAGAACAAATGAATTGAAGATATAGAAACTAAAATCTTAGCTTTGTAAACACCACATTATTTTTAAGTATTTCCATTAACTGCTTACTAACTAGCATGTGACAAAGACAATTGGCTACATTGGACAGAAAGAAGTTGGCATCCAATTTAAAGCATGGCTACAAGGATCATCTGCACTTTATTTCTGTCATTGCAAATCAAATCTTGTCTCACCTTTGTGGGGACAAGAACTTAGTCTCAGTGATTTGACCTGAAGTGATTTGGCTGCTTTGTAATTCCAAGCCTATATTAAACTGACAGGAAAGAATCCTTACTTATTACAAAGAATAATAGGAATTTCTAAATAAATAATCCTACCTGTTGCTGAAAGATTGTGGCGTCAGTGTGTATGTTGGAGTTCTGATGAGTGACTTCCATTCTTTAGGCAGGCAGAATACTGAAGGTCAGGGAGGACCCGGAGAGGTACCTCTAACACATTATCATAACATCAGAAATTGCCATTCTTCATTCTAGGGTCTTTTAGCTACATAATGAAGTCTGGTCAATAGAATCATCCCCTACACTGGCCATTTTGGAAAATATAAAAACACACTGACAGATCGTTTAATTCACAGGCTTCTTTTTTTCCTGTTGTTTGAGTCATCAAAATATCCTGGTATTATGATAATGAGATAATGTACATACAAAGTGATTTTGAAGAGAGCCCAAATGTCATCAACCATAGTTGGACTATTTTCTTTTTGAAGATTTCTTTGAATGGCTAATCTAAAATACATGTTGAGTCTTTTGTGATAAAATGTTAGGGTAGACTGTTTTCCAAATTTACACGTGGATTCCTAAGTAGGGATGGGGATTCCTTTTATACAGTTTTATCACTCCCTATAAAAATATACTTGCATCAATTATATCCATTAAGACAAAATGCAGTTAGGTTTGTACCAAAGGAGTACCTTTTTTTCTTAGAGAATGAGAGCAGGGCTGGGGGGAATTGGGGGGGAGGTGGAAGGAGAGAGAGGGAGAGAATCCCAAACAGTCTCCACTTCCATCGTGGAGCCTGACACAGGGCTCCAGGGCTCCACACAGGGCTCAATCTCATGACCCAGGATCACGACCCCAGCTAAAATCAAGAGTCCAATGCCATACCGACTGAGCCATCCAGGTGCCCCACCCAAAGTAGTATTTAATACAATTATGTTTTGCTTAATGTCACTTCAAAAATGAACAACTTATGTGGGTTTTTTAAAAAGATTTTTTAATTTATTTATTTGTCAGATTGAAAGAAAGAGCACAAGCAGGGGGTGCGGCAGGCAGAGGAAGAAGCGGGGTCCCCGCTGAGCAGGGAGCTGATGTGGAACTTGATTCCAGGACCCAAAGATCATGACCTGAGCCGAAGGCAGACACTTAACCGACTGAGCCACTCAGGTGTCCCACAACTTATGTGTTCTTATTGTTTATGCCAGGTCAACATGATTATAACCTTATAACTTAAAATAGTTCTATTGTATACTGATCAAGTATTCTGTCAAAGAATGAACACACTGCTCATCACATTAACTTGGCCACAGTCAATGTTCTTGCTACATTTACAGAAAAGCAGGTTTGACAATTTAACCAATTGGTTTTTATTTTTTTTTAACACAAGGCAGGCAGTGTCCCTATCATCTAGGGGTTCTTACGAAAACCATGACACAAACAAAATGTACTCAGAAAGAGAAATATAAACAAAGCAGAATTTCAAGTACTAAGAAACAAGTCAGAGCAAAACCACCTGGTAAAAATAAATTAAATGAATGTATTATGCATAAGTATTTGTGTAAGAGAATTCTGTTTCTTGAGAAGTGTGAACTACAAATCACAAAACAAGAGAGGGAAAGATGGTTTGGTGTTAGTTTGAAAATGACCTGCTCATTTCAGATCTTCACTTACCATGCTATAGACAAAGAAAAATAGGCAATTCTTTACTGACACCTTGGAAGAGGCTTTTAGGATTGAAATAGAAAAATATTACATAGAGTAGTATAGTTTAGTATAGAGTACATATAGTTTGAGGAAAAGCGCAAACATGGCATGGGAAAGAATGCACAAAACATCTATCTACTTTAAACTAATACAATCGTTTTTATCTGTAGAACAAATATGACATTCCTTGAGTATATGACATCTGCTTGGTGGTGTTTTTTTTATCCCTGAATGTAGTTATTTAATTACCAGCATGTAATTAAATGATGCAAAGCATTCCAAGGTGCTCAGTTACAGAATCGAGCAATCCAACAAAAATGCAGGTCTACTGATTGGCTATCAGAAAGTCATTATATATATGCACAAGTGTATATATGTACAATAAATAGATAGGCACATAAATATATATATATATATACACACACACACATATATAGAAAATGAATGTATATATGTATTTGCCTGAGAGATGAAAATCGTAGATTCATCTATTCTTATATATATATATTCTTTTTTTTTTAAGATTTTATTTATTTATTTGACAGAGAGAGACACAGCGAGAGAGGAAACACAAGCAGGGGGAGTGGGAGAGGGAGAAGCAGGCTTCCCGCTGAGCAGGGAGCCCGATGCGGGGCTCGATCCCAGGACCCTGGGACCATGACCCGAGCCGAAGGCAGATGCCTAACGACTGAGCCACCCAGGCGCCCCTCTTATATATATATATTCTTATGTATATGAGAGACAGAAGAAAATTATATCTAGACTCTTTCTTCTCCCCTTACATTTTAGACACAGGAAGGAACAAACTGCTTTATTGGAGAAATTCCTTGAGTTAGGACTTAGGGTAATAAGAGCTATAAAAATATCCACACTGAGCCAAATCATCATTTAGCACTGTCTTCTGCCTTGGTACCAACTGATATTTTGGGTGTATGCCCCTTCACTGTCCTGTTACAGTGATCCAAATAAGGCATGAGAACAAAGCTCTGCCAAAATAATTCATGAGTGTGCATAACTCTCTAGTGAATAGTCACAATTGCTGGTGCAAAACTTGTCAGGATGATAAATAAGCCATGCGCAGTGGAGAGTGGAACTGAGTTGAATGGTAGTATTGCTAAAAAGATCTGCCTTTTGGTTATTGTGGGGGTTTTCTCCAGCTTGTGTTTTAGTGATGTGGGAGTGGCTGGACCTTGTTTGAATTCAGGTAACGTCTCCTTGTTAATGCTTCGTATTCAGGTTGTTCCATGGAAAAATCTCTCCCTTATGTTCGGATAGAGTCATGTTGCAAAACCACAGATACAATGGCTGCCACCTTGTTTATTTCATTGTGTGATGGAGGTGGGTGGAACTCAAAGACAATGGACATTGTGCAACACTTAATATTTTTTTTTAATTTATTTATTTTAGAGAGAGAGAGCCAGGGAGGGGCAGAGGAAGAGGGAGAGAGAGGATCCCAAGCAGACTCCCCACTGAGCATGGAGCCCAACACGGGGCGCCATCCCAGGACCCTGAGATTGTGACCTGAGCCGAAATCCACAGTTGGCTGCTTAACTGACTGAGTTACCTAGGCGCCCCACAACACTTAATATTTAAACACCAATCTCACACTATTTGTGCTTCCTGAACAATCAAATAAAAGGGGAGGGGAGTTAACTAACACTTAAGAATCTTAGCAGAATCTGGAAGAACTAAAGATTTGGTAACTTGAAGTTTATTTAATTTTCAGAAGCTGTTTGAAACATAAGTCAAGATCCTCATTTGAATAAATAAGTAAATGGATGACTATGAGAGACAAAACATTAGTGACCATACGCACAGAGTCTGGTGGTATTGGGTACTCCAAAGAAACATCATAAGATGAATGAGAATTTCTTGCAGCAATTATAGATCAGCTTGATGAGTCAACTGATTTTGTAGCTGAGTCAGGGGTACCCGTTAGTGCCATAGGAAAGGAGAAAGGATAATTCTGTGAGTCATTACAACTAGCTGAAAGGGGACTCAACATAGTCACTCTCTTCAGAAAGTGTTTTTTTAGTTAACTTAAGATACAATTTAGTATATGAGGATAGATTTGCACCTGCTATGCTGGTAAAAAATAATCAGATTAAGTGCCTAAGAAAATAGTTTTCATGAGCATATATTATATCTTGTACCATCAAGAAACTGCCACAGTGATTTTGCCTAGAAATTAAAAGACTTTCTTCTGCTGTTTTTGACAGTATAAACAGTATCAGAGGCAATGTTCAAAATGGTCATGCTGTTTCTGTGATTTTTGTGACAATTTTGCTTCTGCAAAGGGTGAACATTTTGGTCGGAAACTCCTACATGACCAAGAGCTGTGTTTTGTCTTTTTTTTTTTTTTTTTTTCAACACCAAGGGAACCAAGAGTGGCCAGCTCCTAGTGCACAACATCCCCTTACCTTGCTGATCTTCCACTGCAAGTCCTGACATCATCTGCTTCAAATCGGCAATGAAACATTTACCTCATTTCACATCACCTGCTCGTTTCCCCACTCTGCCTTTCATCTGACCAGTCTGTAACATATAAAACTTGTGCTATCTGAAAGGAGGGCATCCCCTCCTGCTGCCAGCAAATTAATTGTTTCTCTTTACTGCTCCAATTTGTGCTCTTGATTTCAAGATCTTTCTTCATTTCTGAGCATACTGTTCCTCTTTTCTATATAGAAATGAGTATTTCATGGCCATATGAAAATACATATTTTTAAATTGAGAAGAGATGGCCTTAGGTTTATATAAGCAGGAGAAAAACCAGGGAATTTTAAGTTAGCCCTTTAACTGAATCCACAGGTAGGGATGCCTGGAAAATGCCTGCTTATTTAAATATATTTTTCAGTCTTATATTTTTTAGTTGACTGGCAGTACAGGTCGGCCCACTTTTGGTTTCATGTGCTGAATGCCCCTGCTAACTCAGAGTGAATTTGAACAGATGTTAGTGTTGCTTTGTGTGATGCAAGAAGCAAGACTATTTGAAAATGAACCTGGACTTCTCCAGGTGGTCTGGACAAGGAGCTAGTGGGACAGGTTGGGGAGGGGAGTCTTTTTCCAAGCTAGAGGGGCTGCATCCAAGGTCAGCTTCCTTTGGGATTCATGGGATCTTTGCTATAGGGATGAGGGCACAGCACCTTCACAGGAGTCCTAGGTTCTGGGCAGCAAGCATTTCCAGGCAGTTCCTGCAAACTGCTGGTAATTGTATCTGTGCAGTCTGGAGTCAAAGATGTGTAGGTGTCCCCTCACTAATCATGTTGCTTGCATGATTGCTCTGTAAAGAGGGAGGCGATCGAGCAGGGAGACTGTCCTCAGGAATGCCAACCCACATGGAGTGTCTATGCTGAATGCTTTACTGTGGAATCATGTGGGTGAGGGCCTGCAGTTTTTCTTCTCTTAATCACTCCTGTCTGGTGAGGTGGGCCTGATCTTGCATGACAGTTTGAAAAAAGAAATGACGCCTATCAGCAGGGTGGATATGTATGAACATAAAATACATAGGTCTGAAACCTGTAGGTACTTATTTTGTGTTCCCAAATTGCCTCCCTCCAGGTTACAAGCACAGTCTCTCCCTTGTAGGCATGTCGATTCCCTCTGAAAGCTGGAGTCATGGAAATAAGCTATTGGGATGGCCCACCTTCCCAACAGTTGGCTGGGTTAGAGAATAAATACATTACAAACATGAAGCAAAAGGGTGCTTCGGTGAGGATCTCATCTTGAATTCAGAGAAGGCTACATTCCCAATGGATAGACTGATCCTGAAAAGATGAGATGTAATGAACAAGAACTAATTTACCAACTGAATTCCACTGGAAACCCATAGTCAACATGATCTTCTTCTCTTCCAGGTACATTCCATGTCTGCATTTTGTCTCCTCTAACAAATTTTCCTGCCCAAGAATGGCTTTCATGTGTAACTTTGACATCATTTAAAGTACAGACTAACTTCAGTTTTAATACCCTTGACATTTACAATGCACTTTGACCTGTATTATTACTTAATGGTACCTGTAATAATGTTGCAAAGAGATTTTAACATTCCCATGTTGTAGTGGAGGAGACAGAGTCCCCTCTGCACTGCTTGCAGTATTAAAGTGTTGAGATAGAGTGATGCTTACTCCGACAAATGGAGGTGGAGTGGACTCAACTTAGTTAGAGGTGTCCACTTCAACCACATATCCTCTCTTCCTCCTTATCCTAGTGTACAACCAAGGCTTTCATTTGGTTTTATAAACACTGAAATACAAAGATCAGCCACATGTTAACTCAAATCTTTGGGCAACAAAATCGATGGCCAAAATTCAAAAGATTCTGCTCATGGATACATCCATTCATTTACTTATTTGTTCATCCATCCATCTATCCATCCATCCATCCATCCATCCCTCTGCATCCAATAAATATTGAGTGTCTACCATATGCTGGAGTTTTCAAAGGGACCACAGTAGTGTATCTGTGCTCATAAAGATGAAGTCCTCGGACGCCTGGGTGGCTCACTCAGTTAAGCATCTAGGCTCAGGTCATGATCCCAGGGTCCTGGGATCGAGCCCCACATCGGGCTCCATGCTTGGTGAGGAGCCTGCTTGTCCCTCTGCCTGCCACTCCCCCGGCCTGTGCTTCAGAGAGAGAGCGAGAATGCACAGGCAGGGGGAGCGGCAGGCAGAGGGAGAAGCAGGCTCCCCACTGGGCAAGGAGCCTAACGCGGGACTTGTCCCAGGACCCCGGGATCATGACCTGAGCTGAAGGCAGCCGCTTAACCGACTGAGCCACCCAGGCACCCCTAAATAAATAAAATCTTAAAAAAAAAATAAAGATGAAGTCCTAACAGGGGAGAAGCAGACACTAAATAAATATACATTTCTTACACAGGTGAGTTTGTGGATTAAAATCATAGCTTTTGTACATATTATTATATAATATAAAAATGAAATCACAATTGTGAGCATCAGGGACATAGGGTACTGTGAGTATATATGAAATGAGACGTAGTCTGGGATTAGGAAATGCCCACCTAAGGAAGAGGGAATTGCTTGTGCCAAGTCTTTGAGGAGAGAAAAAATATATTTTAGGATTTCATTTTTAAGTAATCTCTATACCCAACATGGGGCTCGAACTCACAACCCTGATCTCAAGAGTTGCATGCTCCACCCGCTGAGCCAGTCAGGTGTCCATATTTAGAGTATATTGAGCCAAGCTATAAAGAGCTTAAACTTGAGAAGTGGAAATGGACTATCCTGCAGGGATTTTTAGGACATGTAAAGATTTTACTCTACATTTAGACCAATGGGCTACATGTGAAGGGTTTTAAGCAGGAAAGTGACGTGATCAGTCACACTGCTTTTCACTTTCTCTTCTGAACTCTAGTTTTATTATTATAGAATTATATTTTTTGGAAAATATAACACTGTCTCATAGTCAAACTTTAAAAGATGTAAAAAAATTATACAGTGAAAAATCTCCCTTCCACTATATTTTCCTACTCTCTAGATGTAACCAATTTTGACATGCAACCAATGTGACCCATACTAGATGCAACCAGTTTTTCTATTTTCTTTGAAGCCATTAGCCATTACTGTGGACTTAATTTGATAAAACTTTTTATTATAGAAAATATTAAACATCTTTAAAAGTAATGATAACACTATAATAAACCTCCATACACCCACCATATAACTTTACCCATTATCAGATCACAGGCAATCTTGTATGTCTATAACTTCACCTACTTTTCCAGCAACTCATAAATTAGTTTGAAACAAATCACAGACATCATGTAATTTTATCTATAAAGGTTTTGGAAAGTATCTCTAAAAGGACCTCTTTTTAAAATAGAACATTGACCCTATAATCACACTCCAGAAAAACAAAAAGTTATTACTATAAAATTCCCAGTGTCCCAGTCTAAGTTCCCTCAAATTAGTGGACCCTAAGACAAAGATTTGGATGCTATTATAAACTACCTTGGAAGGTGATACCAGGAAGCCTTTCTGAAGGGGAGGAAGTAGGCAAGAGGAGGAAATGAAAGTGAATAAAGAGCTTGCTAATGGAGAAATGCTGTTGTAGGCAAGTGGGATCCAATCCCGTTGGAGACCCTTGGAGACACGGTGTGGGGCACATGTCAGAATTATCCCACAGAAGGTCAAGCAGACTGAGTATTTATCCTCTGTCATATCTCACTGGTTAAGAGTTATGTCCTGGGACTTCTGGCCTGTTTCTGAGTCCAGAAAATGTCCTCAGAGAGATGCAGGAAGAGTCTGGCAGGCCCAAGAACTATTGCCTCTGACATCTGGAACAGACAGGGAATGTTCCTGCAGTGCAGTCAGCATCAGATACATCAATCACTTGTCATAAATTCTACTCTTTGTTTATTGAACTGGGATCTAAATAAGATCCATGCACTATGATTAGCATGTCCCTTAAGTGTCTTCTCCATCTCTCTTTTTGTCTTGCATTTTTTTCTTGTGATATAGAATCCAGTCATTTTTCCTGTAGAATTTGCTGCAGATTGTGTTATGGAGGTCATATCCATAATGCTAACATGCTCTGTTCTCATGTACATTGGTAATCATCACATTCAAGTTAGATTTTTTTTTTCCAGGCTACTTTATAGGTGGTTGTGTGTTCTTCCCATAAGAGGTACCTAATTTCTAGTTTTCTCTGTTGTTATGATATTAGTAGCTATTGAAAATCACTAATTAGATGAACTAATTCATTAGAGGTTATAGAAGGGTAATATTCCATCATTCCTTCTTCAATCATTACTGTAAATACTTCTATATAGAGAAATCTGTCTTAATCAACTCTTTGGTTGCCCTAAGGTATAGTTGTTAAAGGTTTAATGCTTGGTTATTTTCTTCCATTTATGAGTTTTCAAAATAGTGAGACTTAATATTTTCCAAAGGTGATGACTGACTTTTTAGGGATCATTATGAACTGATGGATTTAAATAGTTTAGTATTTTTCAAGCGAGTGTTGTCATTACCTTTACTGATGTTCTAACTGTCTCATCTTTGACCAGCGAGAGCCTGTTTAATTTGGCTCCAAAGTTCTTTGACACAGTGTAGTCATGTCAGATAGCTCCCTTGCTTTCTGGTGGAGAAATGCTCGTCTTGTTTCTTCCATACTCCTAAACTTTCCCAGGGACCCTGTCCTTGATTATTTTGAAAATTATCCAAGACAACATTTTTCTTCCTGGTAACAGCTAATGTCTTCAAAGACTCCTGGTTCTTCTCAGTTGGTGATGGCATGTCAAGACCATGACAAGGGGTATTATTCATTGTCTTTAGGCCTTCCTAGGGGACAGAACTGGAAAATATACATTTAAAAAACCCAAAATGGGGCGTTTCGGTGGCTCAGTTGGTTAAGAGACTGCCTTCGGCTCAGGTCATGATCCTGGAGTCCCAGGATGGAGTCCCGCATCGGGCTCGCTGCTCAGCAGGGAGTCTGCTTCTCCCTCTGACCCTCCCCCATCTCATGTGCTCTCTCTCAAATAAATAAATAAAATCTTAAAAAAAATAAAAAACCCAAAATGCATTGTGAATTTATACTGATATTTCCAATTAAAATCAAGAACTAAAGAGATTTTACTTAATATCAGTATTTTACTTATGCCATGCCCCAAATCTTAGTTCTCAGTAACACCAATATAATTACTTACTTGTTTTATCTCATAGACATAACAGTCTCATAACAATAATACAACATTACCACCAATAATATGATTACTGAAAACAGCTACATTTTTTCTTTTGCAATTTGTTTCCCTTGGGAATCTATCCACTATGGACATGCAGCCAAATTATTATGTTTTACAGTCCCCTGAAATATTTCCTCTCTGACTGGTCATGCCAAAAATTGAATTACACAGTTATTATTTATTTCATTTTTTATTTATAGGATCATTTTTTAAATTTACATTTTGTTTTATAATTATATAATGCATGTACATGATTTCAAATTCTAATTTAGAAAACAAGCTACATTCAAGGGAGTTTAGCTTGAATTGTTTTTCCCTTACTCTTATTCTCATCTATGCCCTTAAAAGTGTCCTTAACAACGTAAGCAAACATTCATATCATGTGTATATGTAGACACACACACACACACACACATTTGTATTTCCTTCCTCCCTTAGATGAATGATAGCAAACTGTACATACTTTTCTCTATTTTTGAGAATGCTGTATTAATTGGAATTGAGACAGTACTTAAGAAGACAACCTGTCGGGCGCCTGGGTGGCTCAGTTGGTTAAGCTACTGCCTTCGGCTCAGGTCATGATCCTGGAGTCCCTGGATCGAATCCCACATCGGGCTCCCTGCTCGGCAGAGAGTCTGCTTCTCCCTCTGACCCTCCCCCATCTCATGTGCTCTCTCTCATTCTCTCTCTCTCAAATAAATAAATAAAAATCTTTAAAAAAAAAAAAAAAAGAAGAAGACAACCTGTCATGTCAGAGGCTGCTGTGGGATGACAGCGGGGGATGTGTGGATGTGAGGTACCTGTTAAAACTGAAATCCTTTACACAGTATAGTGAACATTTATATTGTTTTATGGTTTTTCCTAAAGAAATTCTTAATTGACATTTACCTGCTCTTTGTTTGTGCCTGCTTTTGCTGGGTAAAAATGCTTCTTTGACTTGCCTCAGTTAAGATTATGCTTTTGAATTCTGATAGAGTTTCATACAGGTTTTTATAAGAACAGGCTGCAAAATTCCCATTTAACACATGTGCCTTATGCTACATGCATACCCCGTGCTGGAAGACATGGGCTTTCCAATGTATTAGCAATTTAGAAACACTGTTTTCTCTTTTGTTATTTTCAATTTAATGTACTACTTTTGCATTTAACAGAGTCAGTAATAAGTGAAACCAGATTAGTCAATTTCACTATGGATTACTCTTCAATTTAAGTCAGTTTTCTTATGCTGGCCCTCTGGAATTAGCATATGAAGTAAGCTTTGGCACCAAGAGGAAAACAAAGGCCATTTTGCAGGTTCTATGGTTTTTTCTTTTTAATTTTTAAAACACATTTTCTTTCAATTGTGTCAGGAAAATTAGTGATCCCTTATTACTTTAGACAAAATGCAATTTCAGATTCTTTTTCTTCACCCTGAGTCTGGAAAATGGAGCTGGCATTAACTAGAGGAAGCAAGTACCTATCAATGAATTTATTGCTTCAGTAACAAACATTTTCAGACCTGGTGGGTATGTGAGTGGGGAAGATTTAAGAAGAGACCTGGGATGGGTGTTTAAGGAGCTTCTATGAGTGGGCACTGTGTGATGTGGAATTGGGTGGACAGATTGTAATGTGTGAGTTGGCACCCTGGAATGGGGGTGTGGACATTTTGTGCAGCCTTGTGTAAATGCACACCTAATCATACACACAAACCTTTTTAAATAACAGAATCAAAAAGTAATATTCTTTTTTTTTATAGTTTTTAATTTTATTATATTATGTTAGTCACCATACAATACATCATTAGTTTTTGATGTAGTGATCCACGATCCAATGTTTTCATATAACACCCAGTGCTCCATGCAGTACGTGCCCTCCTTAATACCCATCACCGGCTAATCAATCCCCCCTCCCCCCTCCCCTCTAGAACCCTGTTTGTTTCTCAGAGTCCATAGTCTCTCATGGTTCATCTCTCCCTCCAATTCCCCCCCCCCCCATTTTTCCCTTCCTTCTCCTACTGTCCTCCATGTTATTTCTTATGTTCCACATAAGTGGAACCACATGATAATTGACTTTCTCTGCTTGACTTATTTCGCTTAGCATAATCTCCTCCAGTCCCATCCAGGTTGATGTAAAAGTTGGGTATTCATCTTTTCTGATGGCTGAGTAATATTCCATTGTATATATGGACCACATCTTCTTTATCCATTCATCTGTTGAAGGGCATCTCGGCTCTTTCCACAGTTTGGCTATTGCAGACATCGCTGCTATGAACATTGGGGTGCATATGGCCCTTCTTTTCACTACCTCTGTGTCTTTGGGGTAAATACCCAGGAGTGCAATTGCTGGGTCATAGGGTAGCTCTATTTTAAAATTTTGAGGCACCTCCACACTGTTTTCCAAAGTGGCTGTACCAACTTGAAATCCCACCAACAGTGTAAGAGGGTTCGCCTTTCTCCACAACCTCTCCAACATTTGTCATTTCTTTCCCTGTCCATTTTGGGCATTCTAACTGGTGTAAGGTGGTATCTCAGTGTGGTTTTGATTTGGATTTCCCTGATGGCTAATGATGATGAACATTTTTTCATGTGTCTGTTAGCCATTTGTATGTCTTCTTCAGAGAGTGTCTGTTCATCTCTTCTGCCCACTTTTTGACTTGATTATTTGTTTTTTGGGTGTTGAGTTTGAGAAGTTCTTTATAAATCTTGGATACCAGCCCTTTATCTGTAGTGTCATTTGCAAATATCTTCTCCCATTCTGTGGGTTGCCTCCTTGTTTTGTTGACTGTTTCCTTTGCTGTGCAGAAGCTTTTTATCTTGATGAAGTCCCAAAAGTTCATTTTTGCTTTTGTTTCACTAGGTTTTGGAGATGTATCTTGAAAGAAGTTGCTGTGGCCGATGTCAAAGAGGTTACTGCCTATGTTCTCCTCTAGGATTTTGATGGATTCCTGTCTCACATTGAGGTCTTTCATCCACTTTGAGTTTATCTTTGTGAGTGGTGTTAGGGAATGGTCGAGTTTCATTCTTCTGCATGTGGCTGTCCAATTTTCCCAGCACCATTTATTGAAGAGACTGTCTTTTTTCCATTGCATGTTTTTTCCTGCTTTGTCAAAGATTATTTGACCATAGAGTTGAGGGTCCATATCTGGGTTCTCTATTCTGTTCTATTGGTCTGTATGTCTGTTTTTGTGCCAGTACCATGCTGTCTTGGTGATCACAGCTTTGTAATATAGCTTGAAATCAGGCAACGTGATGCCCCCAGGTTTGTTTTTCTTTTTCAATATTTCCTTGGTGATTCGGGGTCTTTTCTGATTCCATACAAACTTTAGGATTGTTTGTTCCAGCACTTTGAAAAATGTCATTGGAATTTTGATCGGGATGGCATTGAAGGTATAGATTGCTCTGGGTAGCATAGACATTTTAACAATGTTTATTCTTCCGATCCATGAGCATGGGATATTTTTCCATCTTTTTGTGTCTTCTTCAATTTCTTTCATGAGTGTTTTGTAGTTCCTAGAGTATAGATCCTTTACCTCTTTGGTTAGGTTTATTCTGAGGTATCTTATGGTTTTTGGTGCTATTGTAAATGGAATCGTTTCTCTAATTTCTCTTTCTACAGTTGCATTGTTAGTGTATAAGAAAGCAACTGATTTCTGTGCATTGATTTTGTATCCTGTCACATTACTGAATTGCTGGATGAGTTCTAGTAATTTGGGGGTGGAGTCTTTTGGGTTTTCCACATAAAGTATCATGTCATCTGCAGAAAGAGAGAGTTTGCCTTCTTCTTTGCCAATTTGAATACCTTTTATTTCTTTTTGTTCTCTGATTGCTGTTGCTAGGACTTCTAGTACTATCTTGAACAACAGTGGTGAGAGTGGGCACCCTTGACGTGTTCCTGATCTTAAGGGAAAGGCTCTCAGCTTTTCCCCATTGAGGATGATATTCGCTGGGTTTTTCATACATGGATTTTATGAGTTTGAGGAATGTTCTCTCTATCCCTATACTCTGGAGAGTTTTAATCAGGAAAGCATGTTGTATTTTGTCAAATGCTTTTTCTACATCAATTGAGAGGACCATATGGTTCTTCTCCCTCCTCTTATTAATGTGTTCCATCACATTGATTGATTTGTGAATGTTGAACCACCGTTGCATCCCGGGGATAAATCCTACTTGGTCGTGGTGGATGATCCTTTGAATGTATTGTTGGATCCTATTAGCTAGGATTTTGTTGAGGATTTTGGAATCCACATTCATCAGGGATATCGGTCTGAAATTCTCCTTTTTGATGGGGTCTTTGCCTGGTTTGGGGATTAAGGTAATTCTGGCCTCATAGAATGCGTTTGGAAGTTTTCCTTCTGTTTCTATTTTTTGAAACAGCTTCAGGAGAGTAGGTATTATTTCTTCTTTGAATGTTTGGTAGAAATCCCCAGGGAATCCATCAGGCCCTGGACTCTTGTTTTTGGGGAGGTTTTTGATCACTCCTTCAATCTCGTTACTGGTTATTGGCCTATGCAGGTTGTCAATTTCTTCCTGTTTCAGTCTTGGCAGCTTATAGGTCCAGGAAGGCCTCCATTTCATCCAGATTGCTCAGTTTATTGGCATATAGTTGTTGATAATAATTTCTAATAATTGTTTCTATTTCCTTGGTGTTAGTCGTGATCTCTCCCCTTTCATTCATAATTTTATTAATTTGGGTCCTTTCTTTCTTCTTTTGGATAAGTCTGGCCAGTGGCTTATCGATCTTATTAATTCTTTCAAAGAACCAACTTCCAGTTTCATTGATCTGATCTACTGTGTTTCTAGTTTCTAATTCACTGATTTCTGCTCTAATTTTAATTATTTCTCTTCTAATGTGTGGCTTAGGCATCATTTGTTGCTTTTTCTCTAGTTCTTTAAGGTGTAGAGTTAGTTGGTGAATTTGGGATTTTTCTATTTTTTTGACTGAGGCTTGGATGGCTATGTAATTCCCCCTTAGGACCGCCGTTGCAGTATCTCATAGGTTTTGGACCGATGTGTTTTCGTTCTCATTGATTTCCATGAATTGTTTAAGTTCTTCTTTGATTTCTTGGTTGACCCAAACATTCTTGAGCAGAGTGGTCTTTAGCTTCCAAGTATTTGAATTTCTGCCAAATTTTTTCTTGTGATTGAGTTACAGTTTTAGAGCATTGTGGTCTGAGAATATGCAGGGAATAATCTTAATCTTTTGGTATCAGTTGAGACCTGAGTTGTGACCCAGTATATGGTCTATTCTGGAGAAAGTTCCATGTGCGCTCGAGAAGAATGAGTATTCTCTTGTTTTAGGGTGGAATGCTCTATAAATATCTATGAGGTCCATCTGGTCCAATGTATCATTCAAAGCTCTTGTTTCCTTGTTGATTTTCTGCTTAGATGATCTGTCCATTGCTGAGAGTGGAGGATTGAGGTCACCTACAATTAATGTATTGTTATCAATATGACTCTTTATTTTGGTTAACAGTTGGCTTATGTAGATGGCTGCTCCCATGTCGGGGGCATAGATATTTACAATTGTTAGACCTTCTTGTTGGATAGACCCTTTAAGAATGATATAGTGTCCTTCTGTGTGTCTAATTACAGACTTTAGTTTAAAATCTAATTTGTTTGATATAAGAATGGCTACCCCAGCTTTCTTTTGAGGTCCGCTGGCATGGAAGATAGATCTCCATCCCTTCACTTTCAGTCTGGATATATCTTTAGGTTCAAAATGAGTCTCTTGTAGACAGCATATGGATGGGTCCTGTCTTTTTATCCAATCTGCAACCCTGTGCCGTTTTATGGGAGCGTTTAGGCCATTCACGTTGAGAGTGATTATTGAAAGATATGAATTAATTGTCATCATGTTGCCTGTGAAGACGTTGTTTTTATAGATTGTCCCTGTAAATTTCTGTTGTAGATCCCTCTTGGGGTCTTTCTCCTTTTATAGAACTCCCCTTAATACTTCTTGCAGGGCTGGCTTAGTGGTCACATATTCTTTGAACTTCTGCCGGTCGTGGAAGCTCTGCATCTCTCCATCCATTCTAAATGAAAGCCTTGTCAGATAAAGTATTCTTGGCTGCATGTTCTTCTCATTTAGTACCCTGAATATGTCTTGCCAGGCCTTTCTGGCTTGCCAGGTCTCTGTGGATAGGTCTGACGTTATTCTGATATTCCTCCCTCTGTACATAAGGAATCTCTTCCCCCTAACTGCCCTTAAGATGGTTTCCTTGGTTCTAAGATTTGCAAGTTTTACTATTACATGCCAGGGTGTTGGTCTGTTTTCCTTGATCTTAGGAGGGGTCCTCTCTGCCTCTAGGACATGAATGTTTGTTTCATTCTCCAGATTAGGGAAGTTCTCAGCTACAATTTGCTCAAATACATCTTCTAGCCCTCTCTCTCTCTCTTCACTCCCTTCGGGATTCCAGTGATTCTGACATTGGAACGCTTCATGGTGTCACTTATTTCTCTGATTCTGTTTTCATGGATTCTGAGTTGTTTTTCCCTGGCCTCCTCTTTTCCCTTTTTATCTATTATACTGTCTTCCAGATCGCTTATTCTCTCTTCTGCCTCAGTTACCCTAGCTGTTAGATTATCTAGATTGGATTGGATCTCATTGATAGCATTTTTAAGTTCTGCCAATTCCCCTTTTATTTCTGCCCTTAGAGAGGCTATGTTGCCATTAATTGATTTCTCCATTCTAGCCATTGTCTTCACAATTGCTAGCCTGAATTCCATCTCTGACATCTTGGTTATATCTGCATCCATTTGTAAATCTGCAGCATAAGTCATAATCTCTGAGTCTTTTCTGTTTTGGGGGCTCCTTCTCCTAGTCATTCTGTTGATGGGTGTTTGAGGGAATGTATAGAGTCCAAACTATTGACCAGAACCCAAGTAAGATGCACCTGTTTTCTTGGGACCTTAGGGTTGCGGGCCTCTTGTTTTCCCAGCCTGTCTTCTGCAGGAGGGGCCTGCCGCGCTGTTACTCAGGCAACCCTGTTTGGGCGGAGGTGCCCTGTGCCCCTGTGGTGGGGGATGGGCTCAGTGGGATCAGTCTTTGGGGCTTTTGTTCTCTGGCGCCTTTCCCTGGCTGCTTTCTGGGTCTCTTCCACGAGTCAGAGCAGAAGAGACCATTTCCAACCCTCTGCCTCAGAGCAGAGAGACCGCAGTCTGTTCTTCAGTGAGCTCTCCAGGCCACACTGTCTCCGTTTCTGTCCGTGCTGCTATAAACTGCAGCGTCCTGGGTTGTGCGCCCCTCCGCAGCGCTCCCAGTCCTGCCTCCAGGTCGGGGCACATCTCTGCCCTTTGTGCTTCTAAAACCGCCAGCCGCTCCCAGTTCACGTGTGCGCGACTCCGCCGCTTGGGGTTTCCACCCCCGGGGGTTGCAGTTCACCGGCTTGACCCCGGTGCACCGGGTTTCCGCCTAGGAGGCTGCAGTTCAAGCGCGCACAACCCCGCCGGTCTGGTTTTCCACCCCGGGGGCTGCCCTAAAGTCCTTTCCCGATGCTACTGGTCTGCGAGTCTGTGCCCCGTCCGCAGCGCACGAGGCTGTCACTCACCGGCGGTGTAGGATCCCCACGGCCAGGCACCCTCCCGCTGCAATTTATCCTCCGATATCTGCCCGCATAATCACGGCTCCCTGCTTCGTACCTCAAAACCAACCGCCTGTGATATTCTGTTTGTAGAGATCCAGATCTTCTTACATCTCAGGCTGGTTTCGTGGGTGCTCAGAGGGGTCTGGTAGATATTCAGTTCAATTCCGGGGACCAGTTGAAATAGGGTCCCGTACTCCTCCGCCATCTTACCCCCTCCTTGAAAAGAATTTTTATTATACAGAATATATAGAAGAAAATAATCACCCATAGCTCTACACTTAGAAGTAAGTATTGTAAATATTTTTGTTTATTGACTAAGCATATACAGATGCTGGAGTCCAGCTCCAGCCTGGGTGGGTCTCTCAAAAAGTAATATTCTTACTAAAATCTCATTTCAAAAAATCAAAATCATTCCATCTAACATTATCTTAACAAAATTGAAACCATCAAAACTTGCAACATAAGAAACAAATAAATTAAGAGATAATATCATTTACTAAAATGATTTCTTTTCTCACTTCAACATTTGACTTAGCGACAGCATTATACAGAATGGTTAAATAAAAGGAGGTATATTAATGATAATTTTTATAGCTTTGTCCACATGGGATCATTGGTGACCTTGGGAAGTTAACTGCAAATATTTATGTGGTAAGTAGAAAAGGGTGAGAAAGTGGAGAAAGCTGATATAATTTACTCATGTTTTTATTACAATAATATGTATTACACTTTTAAGAAGTCTGCATGTATATGAAAAGGAAGTCAAATGGTAGTGTGAAGGGACAACAGAACCTAAGGACAGTTTTTTGATGACATTTTTGCTATTGGAATGTAATTTCTCTTATTTTTAAATATTTAATTTTAAATTTTTAAATTTTTATTTTGAATAAAAAATACATCTTTACAGGTAATATATTCACTTTGGTAAAAAAAAAAAAATCAAACCAGGAGAAAAGTGTAATGTTAAGACAAGTCCCCATTTACTGCGGTTTTTGCCTGTTGACCTCTAACAGGCCACCACGTGAATCATTTTCTTGAATCTCTTTCTTAATTTTTCTTTATGCAAATATAAGCAAATATGAATATATGTTATCCATTGTGTTTACTGCTGTCAGTGGGCTCTTAGTGATGTAGTAGTGAGGTGTGGGGGAAGGGGGAGTATTCAATAACGCTGTGGTCAGGGCTCAGTCTTCTTTTTTTAGAGGGGGAGGGGCAGAGGGAGAGGGAGAGAGAGAATCCTAAGCAGGCTCCACGCCCAGCGCAGAGCCCAGCACGGGGCTCTATCTCACAACCCTGAGATCATGACCTGAGCGGAAATCAAGAGTCGGACACTTAACTGACAGAGCCACCCAGGCGCCCCGGGGTTTTGTCTTTTAGTGAGCCCATGCCTTTGGACTGTGACTGTTCCAAGTGCTTCTCAGGGTTCTTTCTCTTCCCTTGGGTAGTGGAGGATGGCTGGAGTTGCTCCAAGCTGGGTATTTCCCTTCCCCCAGGTCAGTTAGGCTCCAGTTAACTCATTTTTCCTGAAGGTAGGCTCCACTGTATTTACTATTCACTTTTTGAAAATTGTACATCCTCTGATATTTAAAAAGTTTGCATTTTCAGGTGATTACCACTATAAGAATAACTACTATCTATTAGTTTCCTTTCTGTGAGCATTAGAAAATCAGTTGATATCTTCCTGTATTCTTCATCCACCTTCTTTTCTCTCTTTTCTATCTCCTCCTCCCTCAAAGTAATTTCCCTTCATGTTCACCACTGCATTTGTAACTCTGCTTATATTTCTGTTATTTGATTTGCCAGCTTTCAATGCTACCTCTTGCCTCTCGGCTACTAACAATGAGGCTTTAGCAAGTTTATTTTATCGGCACCCTCTGACCTGTGAACCTCTGTAAACTCTCTGAACATTGCAGATTCTTTTTGGGGGGACTAAAACTCTTTATCCTGCCTTTTTTTTTAAAAAAAGATTTTATTTATTTGAGATAGCGAGAGCAAGCAAGAGAGAGCGAGAGAGCACAAGCAGCAGGGGGTCCAATGTGGGACTCAATCCCAGGACCCTGGGATCACGACCTGAGCCGAAGGCAGATGCTCAACTGACTGAGCCACCCAGGCATCCTGCTAATGCAGGCTTTTATGTCAATGGGACATAATATGGGATGCTACCTGAATCTGTGCTCTTGAATTGCAGTTCTAAGACCTAAAGTAAAAGCTTCTGTTTTGCTTCAGTGCTTCCTCTTTTCTAGGTCTATATTCTTCTATTCTTTTTGTAAGCTGTTTTCTTCATATGTCCATATGATGCTGTTACCCTTATCCCCACACTTGTTTTAATTGTAGTTATAGCAAAACCTATTCGTAGTTCACCCCTCTCCCCAGTCTGTTGCTAAACTTTCTGCAGTCATTTCTCTTCTGAGTGAAAGACTTCTTCAAGTAGCACTTACAGCAAAGGTATTCTCGGAATTTTTCCATTTTAAACTGTCCTTAGCTATCATATATAGCTTTTTATATCTTACATGCTTAAAGGATAGCTTAGCTAGATATAAAATTTTGACTCATAATCTATGTGCCTTTTATATTTTTTAAGTGCGACTTCACTGTCTTTGGTTTTCTGGTGCTGGATATTAGGGTAGAGAGACAAGTCTGATGTTAGCTTGATTATATAGAGGTTTTTTTCCCTTAGGACCTTATTTTTGGTTTTACATCTGGAGGATTTTTTTTATTATCTTTAACATTCAGTAACTTTACTAGTATTCATCATAGAGATGACTATCCTCGTCTGTATTTTCTGGAACACAATGTAGGCTGAGTTTCTCTATTTTCAGAAAAGTTTCTTGAATTACATTTAAAAACATTTGTTTTGTTCCATTGCCTTTGTTGTTGGATTTTAAGGATTCCAAATATGAATATGTTGCCTGCCCTTTGCCTTTCTCCTCTACATTTCTTAGAGTTAAAAGAGTTCATCCATTTTATTTTTCTTTTATCATTTCTACTGTCCTCCTGGGGCTACTGACAGCCACAATAACTCTTCTCCTTGTGCTCTTTCTGATACTCTTCATTTGTGCAATCTTTTTGTCTTCTGTCTCTTCCTTCTCTGAGTGTTGTCAGCTCTTGTTTCACTTGTCTGCATTGTGTGGCCATTTCCTGCACCTTCTTATTTTCCTGCTTTGTGTTCTTCCTTCTTGCTGTGATTGCTTCATAACTCATTTTAATGGTGAGATCTCTGGCAAAATCTTCAGCTACAACTTGACAATATTTTTCTGGGGACTGTTCTCCTGTTGGAAAGTTTTATTGCTCCTTTACACATTTTTAATAGTATTTTTGAATGGATTCTGTGCCACTCTTCTTTTATGACTCAAGGTCAATTGGGTTAGATTTTTCCAGACCAGCTATTTGTAGGAGGTTTCTGTGGTAGGTGGGACTGGGGAAGTGTGTGGCAAGGAAAAGGCTGCACAACTCAAGGGTCTGTCTTCTGCTGCCGGAGGGACAGACTGTTTACTCCAGTATGACACTTCCATGTGTTTCTGTATGACTTCTGAATAGGCCTCCACCCTTTTCTGAAATTAATTTGGTCCAGGAGGGCTTCTGCTACCAGCCCTGGGCTGGCAAGGGCTGTTTTCATGGGATCTATTTCAGAGGCATGTCACTAAATGCTTTCCCAATCAGCCACTGTTTGTCCCAGCCACTGTTGCCATTTTTCTTGCCATCTCTGTGCACTGAGTCTCCTGGATAATCCCCAGCTCTGTTCTCAGCATTCCTAGGCAGCTTTTGGACCTTAGGATATGACCTTTATCTTCAGGAATTATTTTTGCCAGTGCTTTCTGGGGACTCCTGCCCTGAGGTCTTTTCATTTCATTCATAGCTCACTGCTGCTCTTGATGCCAAATACCACACCACTCCCTGACAACCCCGCCCCTGCCCTAGCAGCTTTCTGTCTTCTTGTTTCATTTTAAATGGAGTGTGTGTATCTTTTTGTGGGCACTTATTTTTTCCCTTATTTCTTTCTATGATTTCCTAGAGGACAAGGGGAAGATTCTGATTTAAATTCTTCCCGTTGCATACTAGGGTGCTTTTGATTTGTTAGCTTTTAGTTATTTTTATACATGAGGAGACTTGAACACAGAGAAAAACAAAAGGGAAAAAGCCAATGGAAAGCCACAAAATAAAATTGTGAAGAAAAAGAAATACGAAGAAGTTCTCGAGAGATGCAAAAGACTATAGTGTCAGTAACACAGAGAGATGTCTTGTTCTTCATGATAGGAGGGAAGAGAGCTTAAGGCAACATTCAGGGGAACCCTGAGATGATGGGAAACAATGGTCAGGTGAAGCAGAAATGGAACCAGGAATTAAGGCTGGATGAGCTAGGCTTTCTTAACGAGGTAAAGAAGAAGAAGAAGAAAAAAGGCCACCCCTTGAGAGTTAGGGATATGGAGATGACAATGGGTATCCAAAGGCTATGGAAGGAATGTAGAATATCCTGCTGTGGATTATAAAAGGAGATAAGAAATGATAAATAAAAATTGTTTTGGGTAGTCCAGGCAGTCTAACTGAGTTGAGACAGATGAATTAGGAGATAAGAGAGAATACATTTTCATGACTTTTCTCCTCATGTTCAGCCACTGGGAGTTAAAAGATTGGGAGAGCACAGGATGGAAGGCTTAGGGTTGGGAATTGGTACAGAAATGGCAGAAGGTTGTGGGATGATGAGAGATTCTACAATGCTCTAGAAGGTGTACTGAAATGGTAACCACAAGGTCTGTGCCTGGTGATCACTCCAGCCTCCACCCGAGGCTCTCTCCCTCACACACAGGTCACTGTGGCTCTGTTCAGCCAGCCCCACACTATGATAAGCAAGAAGGCTTAATACCAGGTAAGGACAAATTAACTTCTCTGCCTATTTTTCATACTTATGAGCATCCACATAAATATTATCTAAAATCTAAAATTCTGCATAAGAGATTATGGTCAATAACATTCAATTCATTACTTAGTTAAGGGCTTTGATTTATCTCAATATGAAAGTCATTTCAGGTATATAAAAACCAGTTAAAACATGCTTCATCAAAATAATCACTTTATTTGAAAGGCGTATTCTAGGCCTTTCCATTTTAATTTGAATAAAGCCAAAGTTTTCTTGTGAGAGTGAATTTTCATATATATCAAATTTAGGTTGTGTTGTGTGTGTGCACACGGATATGTGTTTAAATCAGAAATTCATTTTTTAAAGATTTTATTTATTTATTTGAGAGAGAGAGAGAGACTGAGATAGCGAGGGAGAGCACGAGCGGGGAGGAGGGGGAGAGGCAGACTCCCGCTGAGCAGGGAGCCCGATGCGTGGCTCCATCCCAGGACTCCAAGATCATGACCTGAGCCAAAGGCAGACACTTAACCGACTGAGTCACCCAGGCGCCCCTTAAATCAGAAATTTCTAAGTAGTCTGTTTTTATTTATAGAAGCACACAAGCCTTCATTTCCTAATATGTATCTCAAGTAAACTTTAATGAAATCTTTACCTTGAAGTCCTAATATATCCCAAATCAGACACCACAGAATAAAACCAATATATACCTAACTCATAAACCAACTCTGAGAGTGAATAAGTAAAATATTCTAAAATGAAGGGGAACAGACATTCAAAATCTAACCAAATTCTACAGAGAAACTTCTCACCAAAGCAGAAACTCTTAGGAGGTGCTTTGTTTTCAGTAGAGTAGGTACCAAAATGGGATTCTGGTCACAAGTACATAAGCAAATTCAAGCTCTTGAATCATTGGATTCGGTTATTTAAAGAAGTGGCATAAATCCTTATAATACTTTACTTGTTCTGTAACTGAGAGAAATTATCCCTACTTGATATTCTCTTGACTTAATTGTGTCATGATCCAGGTTCAGGGGAAGAAGTTAGTCATTAACTACTTGCTTGCTTCTAATTTTAAGTAACTCTGATATGCATAGAACAAGAGTCCAACTTTGTCTTTACCAGAAGGAGTGTCACCTCTCTGACAAATTTTCTTAACACAAGGGTCCGTATCTTCTCATATTGACTAATTAGCACATAGAAAAGTCTTCAAGAACATCTGGTTCCTAAGGGAGACCTTTAAGGAAGCCTTACCATCACTGCTTGACAAACAGGAAACACAGAAGCATAACAAGAAGACGATGCTGACTCCTGGCTGCTGTGATTGCTCGTTTGCTGCTAGAAATTGGGCTAGAAAGTTCGCAAAGAGGGTTAAGGATGCCAATTAAAACATTAGAGCACATAACTTTTCTTCATTCCGTAAAAAATAATATTTCTTCAGGTACTTATTTTTGAAAACTGTCTAGAGTTTTAAAAGTGAGGAGGGAGACATGGCAATCATGGTAGGATTAAAAAGAAATCGATTATATCTTATACTTACTTAAGAAACAAAAGAAATCAAATCAGCAGAGTAATTTCTGCCTCTCAGAGAGGCAATTTAGCAGCTTGACTATACGGAAAATAGTGGGTTTAGGGGAAAACATTTCAGACTCAAACATTACAGCAAAGTTACCCAAGATGGTCTTTAAAATATCTTATACATTGTTGTGCACAGCACTGCATAGTGTAAAATAGCGCTTGTTAAGTGCAAAAAGCTACAGAGCCTCTATGGGAGAGAGCAGGATAGAGAGAGTATACTTAACACAGAAGATGTGGGAAAAGAAATAAGCTCGGAGTTTAGAAAATAATTCTTCGTATATTTATTTTTTTCCCTTTCTACCAGTTGAAATTGCTTTTACACACTCATGGGCTATCATAAATATTTGTTCAATAAATGAATGCCTTATGCCACAATTAATCACAACCAGCAGCATTCCTGAGATGTAGGGAAAGGAAATAAATAAAGGGAAGAAGAAAGGTGTGACAAGAAAGATGGTAGATCAGCACATAATCTAAACTTAACGGTTACAAGTAAAGACGGAAATTTGGACCCCCTCTAGGCTCAAATCCTGATTTTACTATCTCTTCTTGCCTGTCACTCTGCAAGCCATTAAACTCTCTTAATTTAATTTCCTCATCTACATAATAGGGATACTTCCCCAGCATCTACTTCATGGAGCTCTTATGAGATTGAATGTTATAAGCCATATTAAGTACTTAGGATATTATTGACCTATAGTAAGGACAAATAAATATTAGTTATCATCCTTATGTTATTAATAAAACATTATGTAGTCCCGATTGTTTATTTTTGCTTTTGTTGCTCATGCTATATATAAAAAAAAATAAAAAAAATATATATATATATAAAAAAATTATTGCCAAGACCATTGTCAAAGAGCTTTTTCCCTATTTGCTTCTAGGAGCTTTGTGGTTTCAGGTCTTACATTTAAATGTTTAGTCTAGGGGCGCCTGGGTGGCTCAGTCGTTAAGCATCTGCCTTCAGCTCAGGTCATGGTCCTGGGGTCCTGGGATTGAGCCCCGCATCGGGCTCCCTGCTCGGTGGGAAGCCTGCTTCTCCCTCTCCCTCTCCCCCTGCTTGTGTGCCCTCTCTCACTGTGTCTCTCTCTGTCAAATAAATAAAATCTTTAAAAAAAATAAATGTTTAGTCTATTTTGAGTTAATTGTTGTGAACGGTCCAAGATAGGAATCTAGTTTCATTCTTTTGCATGTGAATACCCAATTTTCCCAGCATCATTTATTGAAGAGACTGTATTTTCTCCATTGACAATTTCTCCATTGAATATTCTTAGCTTCCTTGTCAAATATTAGTTCACTGTATATGTGTGAGTTTGTGGTTAACAATACTGTATTGTGTATTTGAAATTTGCAAAGATAGTAGATATTAAAAGCTCTCATCACAAGAAAAAAATTATAACTGTGTGAGGAAATAGATGTTAACTAAACTTATTGTGGTGATCATTTTATAATGTATACATGTATCAAATCATTAGGTTGTACACCTTAAACTTATATAACATTATATGTCCATCATATGTCAGTAAAACTGGAAAAACAAACAAAAACCACATTATGGTGGTATAGCTGTCTTGCATGGAGGGAATCACCTCAAACCTTGTTATTTCAGGATCACTTAAACCCTAGAATATCTTTTGATTTGGACCTCAGACAAGGAATATTAACTTAGCGAAATAAATAATAAAAAAGTTACTAAGTGCATTTATATGTTCTAGCTAAAAAAAGTGTGAGAAAGCAGTGGTACAGTGGTGACTGTTCCCCCCCAACCCCCAAACCATATACAGTTAAACAACCCTGGGAAGAGGAACCAGCTTAAGACCACCTCTGGGGATATGAAAACGGCTCATTGAACTTACAAAGAGGCTCTCTTGAAGTGTTAATGACTGCTGAGATTGGTAAGTGAAAGGAGGAAGAGAAAAATGTCTTCCTCTGTCAGTTGAAGCCTAGTTGGGTGGGTGAAGGTAGAAGGGTAGTCGAATGAAAGGTTTGGGTCCACCTGCTTTTATCTACTGCTTCTGAATCATCTTGTTCATATTATAATCAAAAGTTACATTAAAGTCCCATGAGCACAAAATCTCGACCACCAGCCTGTGAGAGCTGGCCAGTCCAGTGGGAATAGAAATGCAAGACTTCACTCGCCCCATCAAGCCTTAGACATTGAAAGTCTTATGGTGTATCGATGTTGACATATGATTAGCAGCACGTGAAGCGCTCCATCATAAGGAAACTGCATGCTGACTGGATGGAAGAAAACCACTCTAGCAGATCCAGAGCACACCACTAACCTAGCATGGGTTTTCTTTCTTTTTTTTTTTTTTTGATAGAAAATCAACCATCTAAGCTTGCAAAAATTACCTGACAACACCTCTCAGAGATTGAACAACATAAAAAATGTACAGCCTTTGATATGGTGGTGTAACAAAAAGCCCAAATGTTTCTCTCTTACTACCTACCTCCACATGCAGAATGGTGCACGTTATGGACGGAATGTTTCTTTCCCCTACAATTCATACGTTGAAGCCCTAACCTCAATGTGACTATTTTTGGAGATTAAGCTTATAAGGCGGTAATAAAGGTTAAATGAGGTCATAAGGAAGGGACCCTTGCCTGATAAGGCTTATAAGTATCAGAAAAGATACCAGAGCTCTCTCCCTGTGTCATGTGTAGACACAGTAGAATATTATTCAGCCTTAAAAAAGAAAGAAATCCTGCCACATGCAACAATATAGATGAACCTTGAGGGCATAATATGAAGTGAAATAAGCCAGTGCGGTATAAATACTGCATGATTCCATTTCTATGAGGTATCTAAAGTAGCCAAACTCCTAGAAACAGACAGTCAAACGATGGTTGCCAAGGGGTTGAGGGAGAGAGAAATGGGAATCTGCTGTTCCTTATATATAAAGTTTCAGTTATGCAAGATGAAGAAGTTCTGGATATCTGCTGTATATCATTTTGTTTATAGTTAAGAATACTGCACTCTATACTTCATGATTTGTGGAGGATAGATCTCCTGCTCTATTTTTTATCATGATTAAAAAAATGAGTGTGACCCCCAAGAAAGTTACGGACTACTGTCTTCACTGTTAACGTGGATAATAATGCTACCTCCCTCAGAGAATGAAGCTAGCCATCTGTTGAAACATTGATGGAAAACTTATGTAACCCTGCCTTTGTGTCCTCAATATCTGAGAAGTATTTACATTGTTCCATTCCCCAAAGACTCTGCTTTTACTAGCAGCCAATTAGGAGTAGACTCGGTGCTTAGGCAATGGTGTAAATATCATCTTCATTTCTCTTGGGACTCCATTCAATCAGTGACAAGTTCACCTCCCGTGGGCTCCCGGAAAGGCAGCTCTGTGTACCCCCTGCCCAGTTGAGATAACCACCCTCCTTTTCTACTGCTGTTCCTAGGATCCTCACTTAAAACAAACTAGTCTCTGGAAATTCTCATCTCTTGCCTTGGATACTCACCTCCCTAAGAGTGAAGCATTTTACAAGGTAATGAAAACTTGCTCTTGCTTCTATTGGACATCTTTCAAACACTCCTCTCCTTTTAGTAATGAGGAACAAAAGGAATGAAATGGGGAAGAAAATCCCATATGCTCATATACATGGAAATGTTTAGTAAAATGCGGAGTGAAATAGGAATTGTCACATCATCATCATGGGTTATGCTTGCTAAGGGCTTACTATGTTGTAGGCACAAGGTTAAATGTAATTTGTGGAGGGGCTCCTGGATGGCTCAGTCGTTAAGCGTCTGTCTTCAGCTCGGGTCATGATCCCGGGGTCCTGGGATCAAGCCCCTCATTGGGCTCTCTGCTCTGCGGGAAGCCTGCTTCTCCCTCTCCCACTCTCCCTGCTTGTGTTCCCTCTCTCTCTGTGTCTCTCTCTGTCAAACAAATAAATAAAATCTTTAAAAAAAAATAAAAATAAATGTCATTTGTGCATTAGCTCATTTAATCATTATGACAACTCTATGAGACAGGAAAATTATTTCCCTCGTTCTAGAAATGACAGAGGAGGCTTACAGAGGTCAGGTAATTTGAGGGGTAGGTGGAAGGGCTCACCTGAATACAGGTAGCAGAAAACAGAGTATGAAACTCAATCTCTTACAAGTCAAGAATAACTCTACTCATCTAAGCCTTATTTTTTATTTTCAGGCTTTTAGAACATTTGTTTTTGGACCGTTTGGGATATATGTAATAAATAATATATTTTCTATGTATCAAACAGTTTTTTGTAGAATTGGGCTCATGCATGTTAACAATTTTCAGTGACAAACAGAAAAACTAAATTCCAAGTTTTTCTAGCTGATTTCGTGATTCAGAATATCTCACCATTAGCCCAATCTTTTGTGCAAAATGATGAGTAAATGAGGAAGAGCATGTACCAAAGTGCAGACACTAACCAAGTGCTATGAAAAGACACCAGTGCCTAAGCAACAGTGGGCAGGGATTTCTCACCCATCACTTACAATGTGGATTGTGTTTGCCCTGACTCAAGACGTTTCACTGGACTTTGACTTACTCATTGCTTTGAAGTCATCAGGCATAGAAATTTTATTTCCTCCTAGCCAACCATAATATTGAGACCTGGTAAGTAAGAAATTATGAGAAGTGATGCCTGGGTGGCTCAGTCAGTTAAGCATCTGCCTTCAGCTCAGGTCATGATCGCAGGGTCCTGGGATCAAGTCCCACGTAGGGCTCCTTGCTCAGCAGGGAGTCTGCTTCTCCCTCTGCCTGCTGCTCCCCCTGCATGTGCTGTCTCTCTCTCTGACAAAGAAATAAAATCTTTAAAAAAAAGAAATTATGAGAAAAAAAGGGGGCTCTATTTTGGGCTGATGTTTGTCCAATTCTGGAGTTTGGAAAACTGCCTCCTTCTGTCATTAGCTCGCTTCCTTCTGGGTAAAAATAGCCTATAATGTAGCACAACCTTAAATCTACAAAGAAACTAAAAGTGATTTCATATTTCTTACAAACCACTGTCCCAGGAACACTGCTTAGCCCTGGTTGCTCAGAAGCTGACTTATTCCAGGCTCATGTGACCTGCGCACCAGTGGTGGCTTGATGCAGTCGGCGAGCAAGGGGACACTCGTCACGGGTCCGGCGGGGACTCCCTCCCAAGTGTGCGGAGATCTTTCCGATAGGAGGGTGCACATTCATCACCCGAGGCAATAGGAAATACAGGGTGGCGCTGAATTTGGATGATCCAAAGGTACAGGGAGGAAGATTCTGGCTAATGAAGTGGAATTAAGCACAAGAAAAGTAAAGAGGATGTATCAGTGCTCTCCACATGCTAACAAGACAGCCACAGAGGGGTAGGCATGCTGGATGCCACCGGCGGACTTCCTTACTGTTCACAGCTTAGGCGAGATGCCCTCCTTATTAGCTGCAAAGCGAAGAGCTTCATTAGGTTTTCCGCGGCACCAAGTAATATCAGAATTTGTGGCCGTGGTGATAATAGTAACAGATGTCCTTAACTGAGTACTGTTTGTGGGTGAAGAGGGGTTATGACTGTCATGATTTCTTTCTCATTAAGTGCTTACTACAAACTAGGTGCCATATGGGATGGCAAGTTAGTTTCCATCCCGCCAGGGCTGAACGTGATTCTGCACGGATGAAGCTGAATGGAGATTCTCCCTGGGGTGGCTCAAGCCAGCAAATAGCTCTGATGCGTTTCAGGCTGACAATGTGATTTCCAGCCACTTGCCGTGATGGCTCACAGCCACTTCAAATCTTTGTCAGATGCCAACCCAGTGGGGTCAAGCTGACTTTGGTCTCTTTATTTCTCCCTTTGGGAAGCTCAGAATTCAATCCCCCTGGAATACTGGCTGGGAATTCAAATCTATATTGGCATGAAGGGAAGGAAGGGCAAGAAATAAGGAACAGGCATCCTATGGGTTTCCTGAATTAAATGGTGCATCTGGTCTTCCAACGTTAGAAACTGAAAACATTGGGCATAAGATAATCATAAATGACATCGATCAGATCCTTGTGTTACAGGCATTGTTATAGCACACTGCAGACGTTATCCCGTTTAATCCACAAGCTTGTACAGATATCTTGTTATGACCTCCGTTAGACAAATAAGGTAAGGAGGGGGTCTGAGTAGCCCACATATAGTCATGTGGGTAGTAAGCTGCGGAGGCAAGGTTTGAATCTGATCCTTCCGGCTGGTTCCAGAGTCCACCAGATAATTTGTAGTTTCTGCAGGCTTTGAACATTTTGGAGGCTATATTTTTCTTGCTGAATTAATAGGACTTCAATTTCATAAATAGTTTTCAATTAAATAATGAGTTTTCACCATGCTTTCTGCAATAAATTTCTTGTCATGATGTAAGAAAATTCAGAAACCCTCCTGTTTCAATACTGGATCTGGCCTTATTACAGAGCTATTGCTCATACTCTTTTTAAAAGCAGTTCTGTTTCTCCACAGACATCACAATCAGCATTTGAGAGGCAGCCTGAAAGAGCCTTATTATTGCGGCATGTTGCTGACAAGTAATATGCACTATTGCCATCTATTGTAATGGAGACTAAGTTGATTTACTGCAAAGGATAGTGAGCTAATCGGAAATGTTCGGATGCAGTTGGGAACCGCAATTCATTGTTCTCCTCTGTCCGGGAGCATCTCTCAACCCACATGGGCTCAGGGCAACCCACATGCCTTGCTCTTGGGGACAGGACTTGACCCAAAGAAACCAAAACCCCCCTCTGTCCGGGGTCATGAATCCCATCCGCTGAGGAGGAGGCTGAGCAAGATGAAGCAATTCTTTCACCCTTTTTCTTGAAGTCCAACAAGAAACAGCACCATCTCTTGCAAAAGCAGCATTTTTGCAGAAGATCTAATTCAAATAGCATTGGAGCAAGTGAGGCTGGGATAAGGTCCCAGCAGCTTCACAGCGTGGCAGTGAAGGAAATGCCCTCCTGTCCTTTCATGTTGGCACCATCTCCTGCTCCCCAAGGAGATGCAACTGACGGTTCACTGATTTTGGAGGACCGTCTGCTGAGTCCCATTGCCTTGCTTCCAAGCTCATCAGAAAGGCTTAGGGGGGCCCTGATACCTACTTTGTTTCCTCTTGCCCTAAATAAATTTGTGATCTGCTGATCGGCACTGGGATCCTTCCCGGGGGCATCCAACATCCCATGCTTTCTCATGTCTGATCTGCTGTGGTGTAGGCCAGCATATGCAGCTGATCTCTGGAAGGCACCGCAAGGCAGCCAACCTCACTATCCATTCAGCCTGTGGCTGTTTAAAATCTGGCACATCCAAGCAAGTCTCAAATAGTGTCAGTTCTTCTAGGGAATTAACTGGAATTCCTTTCCATTTATGCTTAACCTCTTTGGCTTGCTGTCTTTTCTCCTGTGCCAGGAGAACACACCCCTTTCATGTGGTTTCACTCCATTCTGTCTGCTTTCCTGGATTTACGTCTTCTCTGGTGGTAATCAGAAACCTCCTCTCTAGCCCTGACACCTGTAGAACCCCTCTGGTGGCATCAGTTTCTACCTCTTTCCTCTTGGGTCTTCCCACAACTCCTAAGGGAAGTGGGACAGATTCAATTACTTGTTAGAACCTCCCCATTCTGTTTTCAAGAGCAGTTTTGAATTTTAAAAAGTGAAAAAAAAATGGAGTTGTGTTTCTAGGAGGCAGTGTGGAGTTAATCTGAACAAAATCCCTGCACAAGCGACCCTTTTCCAAGGGATGTGGAAGACATCTGGGATGCCCAGCTCCCTTGTTCGCCTCATCGAGTTCCTGTCTCATCCCATTCTTCCATGCAACAAATACTACTGAGCTCAAGCTACAAGTCAGGCCTGGAGCTGGGAACGGAGGTGCAAGGATGAAAAAGAAATGATCTTTATTCTCAGTGAGCTGATGGAGCCAGGTATACTATACGGACGTCTCCAACAGACTAGTTCAGGGATGTGATAGAAATGTGCAAGGCATGGAATGGGGCTTTAGACAGTTTCCTGGAGAGGAAAATATCTGAGCTGAAACTTGCAGCTAAGCAGGAGTAAGGCACGTGAAGAATGACGGCAAAGGATGTGGACAAGTTCCAGAGCATGAGTTGGGTAGGAAGCCAACTGCAAGAGTTTGATATCGCTTGAGTATAAAGTGTGGAAGCAGGCAGACATTCAAGAGGTGCTGACTTGCAAAGCAAATATCACGTGGGCAAGCACTACCCTAGATGCCTGGAAGGATCTGATTGTCTTGCTTACATTCCTGTCTCCAGGAGCATAGAGTCTAGGGGACTGACAGGATCGTTGGATTACTCTTTTCACCAAACCAAAAGACTCTGGATGGTCCCACAGATAAATAAATGAAATAAAATCTTTATTTTATTGATTTATTTGTCAGAGACAGAGAGACAGCGAGAGAGGGAACACAAGCAGGGGGAGTGGGAGAGGGAGAAGCAGGCTTCCGCTGAGCAGGGAGCCTGATGCGGGGCTCCATCCCAGGACCCTGGGATCATGACCTGAGCCGAAGGCAGACGCTTAATGACTGAGCCACCCAGGTGCCCCGTGTGCCACAGAAGTCTTAAAAATGTGTAAGTCCAGGAATAGAAATCATCATGAGAAAAAAAAATGGTCTGGACAACACTTGTGTGTAGACTTGCCCTGGGCAACTTTATTCCCCTCAGCTCTTGCTCTGGCAACACCGAATTCTGTGAAACTCCAGCTTGCAAACCCACCAAAGGGCTCCATTGCCTAATGTGTCATGGGCCCACTTCACTTGATTTGGGCAATTTAATCAGCATGAAGATGAATCAGCTGCAGGTCTCCTATGAGCATGCGTCCTTTCTCTCCCTTTTTATGGAGTTTGTACTTGTTGGAACAGACCCTCACTGGAGGTCTCACTAGGGAGGGGAGTGCAGTAGGAAACCAGAGTCAACAGAAGCTGAAGCTCTAAACTTGCTACTAACACATCCAATAGGCACAAAGCAGAGTTTGAAGAGCATTTTAGAGTTATACAAGGCTCTCTCTGCAATGAACAGAGAAAATACTCTGATTTAGCATTGTGATCATCATTCTCCCCATAAAGGAAAGCACAACTGCCTCTTCTAATGAAATAGTCCTTTCTTCCTGCTTTACTCAGAGGATTGGACTCTCTTTTAGGCTTAAATAATAATGATCATATAATCTAATACAGTAAAAAGGAAATGAGCAAAACTATCTAGATGACCAAGAGTTATTATCCAAGCCACTTGAAGAAAATGGTATCTGCTCTGCCTTTTACAGATCTGGAATTTAATATCTATGTAAGGGAAAAAGGTATCCACAGAATTTTGAGGTAAGCAAAAAATACCTGATAAACAAAAAATAAAATGTATAACTTGTTGAATTATCTTCTGTTTGTGAACAAAACTTTGTGGCACTTAGGTCACTTATTCTAAGAAAACTCCTCAGAAATACTAGTTCATGGGGAAGTCTCCCTCTGCTGTACTCCTAGAATACTTGTTATCTGTATTTTAATTTGGCAATTAGTCATAACGGATTCATGTGTATTGTGTATTGAACTGTTATTTATCTCTTATAGTGCCATTTAATTTTTCATGGTTTTATGAGCCGTGGCTCAGCATAGGAGAAAGGATATGGGTTCTAGTGAGGGAAGAGCTTGGATTTAAATTGGATAAAACAACTGGATCGGACAACCTGGATTGCCTACCTTGCAGCAATGTGGACTGACACAATTAGGTAACAATTCTGAATCTCGGTTTCCTCATCTTTAAAATAGAAATAAATGGAAATAATGGTACTCATTTTTCAAGGTTATTAGGAGAATAAAATAAAAGATATTCACAATATCTGGCATAAAAACAGGTGCTCATTAAAATATTACTATTGTCGGGACACTTGGGTGGCTCAGTTGGTTAAGTGACCGATTCTTGGTTTGCGCTCAAGTGATTGCAAAGGTGTTGGGCTCCATGCTCAGTGGGAAGCCTGCTTGAGGATTCTCTCTCCCCTTCTCCTTCTGCCCCTCCCCCCACTCATGCTCTCTTTTTCAAATAAATAAATCTTTAAAATATTACTACTGTTTTATTTTAACTCTTAAAATGATTTTAAGCTCTTGGTACACTTGCTTAAGGGAAGCCAGTTGCCATGGTGAGAAGTTCAATGACTCCGAGGTTGCCATGAAGGAACCCATGGGGAAAGGCTGCATGGAGAGAAGGTGTGAGAGCAAGAAAGACATGCCCACGCAGATATCATGATGTCCCACTCAGGCACCACACATAAGTGAGAAAGCCTCCAGATGACTCTGGCCTCATGACCATCAAACTGCTGTGGGGTGAGAGGCCCCTGAGTGACACCACCCATGATGACCTGGTTGATTCTCACAACCAAGAGGGATGATACTGGATTTTTGTGTGAAGCCATGGAAAAGAATGGTGATTGCCTTTAAGCAAGTGTTATTTATTTCATCTTTTGTATTTCCCAAGATCTAGCATCCTACATTATATAACAATCACTATTTACAGGTAGACTGCTGTTTCTATATCTTTATTAAGCTAAAATACCAATATACTATATCAGTGGATCTCTGTAACAATACACAGATTTAAAAGCATCTGATTTTCTCCCCATGCATTTTCACAAAGGGATTCTCTTTTTTCAAACCTGTATAGAAGGCATTATTGTAGCATATTTTAAAGTAGTGTTATTTACTCAGAATGTATGGTATGCTTATACTGTATCTAACTCATCTAAAAATCGTAAGAACAAAAAATCAGAAAAATCTCACAATAAAAAATATATATTTGGGGAGTTGTTTTTGTGTTGCTCTTTTATGTTTCGAGATCTGTGGCTTCACAGAAAATGGAATAAAAATTCTCACAGAAACTTGGATTATGCAGTAATTACACTTAAACATCAAATTTATTCAGAGCTTCCAAATATTCAGTCCCTAGATAGATGATAGATAGATAGATGATAGATGATAGATAGATAGATAGATAGATAGATAAAAAAAGGTATATTGCCTTCACAGCTTGAAAAAACATGCATTTCATTTAGAAGAGACAATGTCTGACACTAAATTACTGTTTGGAACAACGTAATACAAATCCTCACGTTAGAGTCCTTCAAAAAGAAAATTTGCTAGAAGATGCAAAAACTTACTTCATGAACACATTTTCTTTCTCTCTTTTAAAAAATATTTTATTTATTGTTAAGTAATCTCTATACCCAATGTGGGGCTTGAACTAATAATCCCAGGATCAAGAGTTGCATGCTCTACTGACCTAGTCAGCCAGGCGCCCATGAACATATTTCTTACCATGATCCTATATAAAAATTAGGATGTCATGTAGATTTTAATTCAGTAAAAGTATTTTACCATATCTCATGTACCAACAGAGGTGAAAGTTGGCTGAAGAAACAGCAAATTTATCTTATTCTCTGTAATTAAGTAAAAACAGAGTTGAACACTGCAATGATGGAATATATAAAAGAAGATGAAAGCCATGCAAGAGAGAGAAACCAGAGCTAGATACAAGATACAATTACCTGGCATCAATAACTCAAAAACCAGGTTGAGTTAATGAGAGAAAGAGGTACAGGAAAGAAGTAGACCCCAAATGTCATTGGATGTCCCAAGCTTCCAACTGGAGTAATTTTTATAAGGCCAGGCTAGTGTTTTTTTTGCCCCAAAGGTACTCCCTGGCACCTGATAAACTGATATGATGTGAAGGAATACATCCTAGATTATGTGTTCTCTTTACCAGTGAACTTGATACAAAATAAACTCAAGAAAGCCTGTAAGAATGGATGAATAGTGTTTTCCTTATACTGCCCTTAGCATATTCCAATCATTCTGAGTTTTCTTTCCACATGAGTTGAATAAGAGCTCCCCCAGAGTAAGCTCTGACAAGAATCTGGAGTCCAGACTGTTGGCACATTAAGGCTCTACGCACTTGTTGTCTAGATGGCAAAGCTAACATTTTCGGATAACGACTTGAAGTCTCCCCTTAAAAGATCACACACCACCTCTTAGAGATGGATAGAGGTGCCTACTTGTGGACAAAGATTCCTGAGAATAGCTACAACAGTCATAAAAATATTAGTAACTTACATTTATTAAGTGCTCAGTCTGTGCTGGGCACTCTGCCAAGCACTCATTTCCTTTCATCTTACGGCAATATGTTAGTATACCATAATATGCCTATTATTATCATCGTTTTACCAGTGGGGAAACTGAGGCCTAGAAAGGCCAAAGCCTCAGAGCTGATAAGGAGCAACTTTTAATCTTCCTTGAAAGTTCATAGGAACTTGTGTTTATATATGTCAATATTTGGTTTATACCACATTATATAACACAATATATATAAAATAATTTTTCACTTTTATCATGTTGAACAGAAACATAATCACAGAGTTTATTCAAGCATATGAATTTACCTGTTCATCAATTTATGCAATCTGTTGCTGCAATACATTCAGGAAAGATCTTTAATGAAACTCAATCTCACAAAAATTGATCGGTAGTTATGGGTCATACATAGATCAGGGATTGGCAAGCTTCTTCTGTAAAGGGCCAAATAGTGGATATTTTAGGCTTTGCAGGCCAGACTGCCTCTATCACAAGTACTCAGCTCTGCCATCGTGGGTGCATGAAAGCAGCTATAGATAATATGTCAACAAATGAGTGTGGCTGTGTTCCAATAAAACTTTATTTACAAAAAGGGGCAGGATGTGGCCCTTGAGTGTGGTTTGCCAACCCCTGACACAGAAGCAGTATACACACACATTTATTTGTGAATTACAAGTAAATGTGTGTGTATAATGTACAATGTGTGTGTGTTTAATATATAATGTGCATGTGTGTGTATACATAATGAACAGTATACACACATACACATTATACATTATATATGTGTGTATATACATAATAAGTAGTATACACACATACACATTATCATCAAAACCAGATATATGCAATGTATGACTATTTCCTTTCTACTTTCTATAAAATTTATTCCTAATACTGGTATGATATTCAGCTGGTCTTTGTAATAGTACTCTGATAATTACCTTCTATGAAAAGTAATTATAATTACAAAATTCATAAACAAATGAGAATTCAATTAGATGTTATATATTCGTTGCTATATAGATTGTCATGTATATGATTCCTTGAGTGTCTTCCTCCACAACACACATTTTAATTCACACTGTCCATAAATTGAGTTGCATAAATTAGATTTTTAAGGGTACAATGCTAACATTGTATTTACATTTGTAGAGGGTAATGATTCTTTGCCTGTTGATCTAAGTATCCTTGTAAATAAATGCCTTACACAAAGAGTTAAAAATGCTTTCTTGCTCTTGTTACTGACATAAGATAGATTTCTTTCCCCAAGAGGAAAAAGAAGATTTCTCATCATTCAGGGTGTGCTTTTATATTCCATTCAGCTTGGGTAATTAAAGGACCACATTCTTTTTATTAAGTTTCTGGCTTTCAGCACTGCCATTTTTCCTTTCTTAGCATTTTTAAAAAAGATCTAGAATATGCTTAAAGAGAGGTAAAATTTTTCTTATTTTTCTTGGACTTAAACAAATACACTTATTAGTTCTAAAGATTATTTTACATTAACTGATTTCTACTAGTGCTCATTAAAAAAGAACTTATGATGTTAATATTAAAAACTGAAGCTTAATATTTTATTGGAAAAGCAAGGAAATAAAAAATGCCCAGTTTCAGACTTCCTGGACATTTTCTTCTAGTTCTCATACACCCATTTAATGACCTTGGGGAGGGGCATCCTGTGGCAGAGGGGAGGTAGGCTCAGCAGTAACAGAAGCCTGGTTTGGGGCCCCACCTCTCAGCTGAGCTGTGCGTGAGTCACGCCCAGGCTCCTTATTCACTGCTTGAGATCAGTGATGCCTGGCATATACTTATTACAAGGGGAAAGCAAAATGATATATGATAGAGGATGGGTATGGTCCATCTCACTTCTCTTCCTTTGAAAGGTAGTGTTTTCCCGATTCCGGAAGTCACTTTTTCATTTTAAAACGAATCATTCTTTAAAAATGAGCATGCTAGTAAAGTGAAAGCCACCCCAGAAAGGAAAGCAAGGTGGCCGCGGATGAGAGCGTGTGCTCTGGAAGACACATTTGAGGAAAAATTGCTCCATAGAAAGTGAGAATACCCCTTTCTCTGACTTCTGTGAATCCTTGAGCTACAGCCCAAGATAGAATTCAAGGTTAAAAGAGGGTCGTTACTGATTATTTAGAAGGTGACTGACATGAGCTGAGATTAAAAAAAAAACCAACATCACATTTCAAAGCTTGAAACTCCTTTTTTTCAAGCAAAGGAAATGATTTCATCAAGCAGTATTTGAGATTGTTCAGGTCAGACTCAAGCATGATGTCTAGAGGGAGGATGAAGACAAGGTCTTCTTGAATTCAGAGTCTTACTTGTATTTGTTGATGCATCAAGAAGGAGAAAAGGGAAGGCATATGCATAAGACAGGAAAAGATCATTTTATCAAAAAAACTGGACATCATACGTCCTCAACAGGGGGCGCTTTCAAGAACATCAGCTGGCTGCTTCTCAGGTTTGCAGCAGAAATCGAAGTCAAAGAGGGGAATTTTTCATCGGCAGAGTTCCTAATTCACAAGATAAGCAAGACTTTCTTTGTAAATTGAATTTTGAGTTTCTCATCTGAGGTGCGAAAGATACCACGGTATTGTTTTCCTATTAAAATTTTTTGTTTGACTCTTGTGTTTTTTTTTTTTTTTTCCCTTTACAGAGAATAAAGTCCCTTAACCTTATCAGACTAACTCTGAGACTTTTTGATGCCAGAGAATGAATTCTTAGGAAAGGCAGTTGGGGATCCAGAAATGTCACACCATCCTTCTCTGCCAGGTGCAATTATTTTCCTCAGTGATTTCTCATTCTGTGTATCTGTTTATCTAATGTCAAGCCATCATGTCAGGACAGCCAGTAACAAGTTTAGCTGGTGAAGCGACTGGGTAGATACCAACTCACCCTGGTCAATGCTCACTCAATTTCTCTCTTGGTGACTGAAATCAGGCTTCATCCTGATCACTCGGATGGTTCTTCCAGGAAAAGCTTTCCCAGCGTTTCCCTTGTTTTCGAGATGCAGGAGGCCTGCTCTGCAACTTTCCCAAGGAGTGTATCCTCCTATTGATCATGAGCTGAAAGGGAGAAAATTTCTGTGAGTCAATGTGTGCAAGTGTGTGTGTGAGAGAGAGAAGGTGACAGAGAAAGAGCATGCTTTCTTGTTGAAATGAAAGAGCATTTATGAGTAGGAGCAGACAGTGTTTGCTCCTGCATGGCACCGTGCATAAAAAGGAGGCCTGTGTCTCGGGTTTTCTTAGGGACTCAGCTCCAATGAAGTTCAGGTGTGTGTGTGTGTGTGTGTCAAGGAAAAAGGATTTGAGAGCCTGGGGAGAGCTGAAAGAACCATGCAGGCGAATTCATCAGCACAGCGGAGCGAGGAAAAATCCGTATTGAAGCATTGTCCCTTTCCTTGCAGAACATGGGGTGGCCACAGGCTGAAAACCACTTCTCCAAAAAAGTGTTTGAATCTCCACAGCGATGCCAAGGTCTGAATGTGGCATCACACTGCTCTGTAAAGAGGATGGTACCTCCAGGACAGGCCCAAGGCACCAGGCAGGCAGGGAGGATATGGCGAGGGCTCTGGGTTACAATTACCTGGGTTTTCTCTTGGCCTCTGGAACTCTGGCCGGGATCCCTCATTGGCACCAAATTCACATTCAAAAGCACCATTATTTTCTGCATGGATTAAGAGACTTTTTTTTTTTTTTCCTTGCTGGATCAAACCATACTGTGAGTCTGAGGTTTTAACGTTAACATTCTGTATTTTCAGTTTAATTAAGTCCATATCCTAGAAAATGTACTAAGACTCTTGCCAAGCAGAGGTAACCTTCAATGCTCTCTGGACTAGCCCATAATTACTTTTAAGAACAAAACTAGAATTCTTAAAATTGTCTATATTTGATCACTTTTGGGGGGGGCAAAATATATACTCAGTTTCAAGGGTTCCTTTGCCACTGACTGTTCAGATTTGTGCCTGGAATTTGATGAAGACACCACAAGCCATCAAGTCCCTCCCCACGCCCCTCAGTAATTTGTTACCAGTGAGATCTTGGCTCAAGCAGCAGTGAATTCTAGGAGCCATAGTTTTCATGGATACATTTTTACACTTTTCATTACTAGCAGGAAAGAAAGAATTTTCCTCTCCAAAAGCAGACAATTATTTCCAGGCTTGATTCCTTGTGATGAAAGCAAAGGGTGTGTGTCAGTGTGTGTGTGTGTGTGTGTGTGTGTGTGTGTAAGGGCTGATTGCAATGAGGAGGGGCAATGTGTGTTTGCATTTGGATGGTGAGATTGCTACCTGGAAGCACTTTGCCAGCAGCATTTACTGATTGTCAACGAAACAAAGACAATGAGGAGAATTAATTTCCATGCTTTATCTGTACCTCCTATCATTAGTTGAACTTCAGCTAAGTAGCGTGTTAGCCTCCTAGAGGAGTAGCTTTGTATTTCTCCCATAAAATGTCCAAGTGGCAAAGATGTTGTACACTAAAGAAGACCGCAGAGGGCTCTTGAGGGCCTCAGGAAGCCTAGATGGAGATTATGGGGGATTTGAAAATGCACAATGCCACAGTCATTCCAGGTGGACTCCTTAACTAAAATAAATGTTAAATCATATAGAAACACTACTAGCATTTCCAGAAACGATAGCTCAAATCCCTCATGCACAAAGATGGCAAGATTTGCGGGTAGGAACCTCCTCGTGAGGAGAAAGAGCCAATATCTGAGGACAGTCACTCTGGAGCCCTGGGAGGGGTCTTTGACAGACAACTGTATAATAATAGAGTGATCCAGGAAAGGTCATGTCATATCAAGTGTTGTAGTGCATTAATAACAGTCACTCAGACTCAAAGGTCTTAATTTTTCTACCTAACCTCCTTCTGAGACACTGACATAAACAGATGTTTTATCAACCATTTGGACCACTAATGGATTCACTGGTAGCTGAAAAAACATCCTAAACCAAATCACAACAAACACTGTGTCTTTACCAGTCACAAGTTGATGAGATAATGTCTGGATTATTTTAAGGAAGTCGCCCTTTTATCTAAGAATAAGGGTAAAGATATTTTTGTTTAGAAAAATGAATATTGCAAGCAATTAAATCCAATGCCTACACTGCAAAACCATTATTTATACAACAAGGGAGGGAGCCTTGTTAACTCTGCCAACTTGAGGCTTAGTTAGACTGGCTTATTCACAGCAACCCCCACCCAGCTGTGCCCTTCCCTGCTCTAACCCTGATCATGCTACCCCTTCATCTTACTTTCTCCATGTCCAAATCCTAACCACCCTGCTACACCCAACTCCTTATCTGCTCTCTTGTTAACATTCATGTGCACAGTGATGTCCTTTTTCAGTTTTGGTCTTCACTAGTCATTTGGCATGTATTATTATTATTATTATTATTTTAAATTTTATTTTATTATGTTATTTAGTCACCATACAATACATCATTAGTTTTTGATGTAGTGTTCCACGATTCATTGTTTGCGTATAACACACAGTGCTCCATGCAGAACGTGCCCTCCTTAATACCCATCACCAGGCTAACCCATCCCCCCACCCCCTTCCCTCTAGAACCCTCCGTTTGTTTCTCAGAGTCCATAGTCTCTCATGGTTCATCTCTCCCTCCGATTTCCCCCGCTTCATTTTTCCCTTCCTTCTCCTAATGTCCTCCATGCTATTCCGTATGTTCCACAAATAAGTGAAACCACATGATAATTGACTTTCTCTGCTTGACTTACTTCACTTAGCATAATCTCCTCCAGTCCCATCCAGGTTGAGGTAGAAGTTGGGTATTCATCCTTTCTGATGGCTGAGTAATATTCCATTGTATATATGGACCACATCTTTATCCATTCATCTGTTGAAGGGCATCTAGGCTCTTTCCACAGTTTGGCTATTGCGGACATTGCTGCTATGAACATTGGGGTGCATATGGCCCTTCTTTTCACTACATCTGTGTCTTTGGGGTAAATACCTAGTAGTGCAATTGCTAGGTCATAGGGTAGCTCTATTTTTAATTTTCTGAGGCACCTCCACACTGTTTTCCAAAGTGGCTGTACCAACTTGCATTCCCACCAACAGTGTAAGAGGGTTCCCCTTTCTCCACAGCCTCTCCAACATTTGTTGTTTTTTGCCTTGTCAATTTTTCCATTCTAACTGGTATAAGGTGATATCTCAGTGTGGTTTTGATTTGAATTTCCCTGATGGCTAATGATGATGAACATTTTTTCATGTGTCTGTTAGCCATTTTTATGTCTTCTTTGGAGAGGTGGCATGTATTATTAATCAACTTGTTTTTCTTTTTAAAGTTGTATTTTGAAATGATGTTAGATCTACAGAAGTGTTGTAAAGATAATACAGAGTGTCCTGGATGCCCTCCATCCAGTTTCCCATAATGTTAACATCTTATATAATCATGGTACATTTATCTAAACTAAGACATTCGCTTGGTATGATACTATTAACTAAACTGCAGAGTTGATTTGGATTTCCCTATTTTTTCTAATATGACCTTTTTCTGTTCCAGGATCCAATCCAGGATTCCACATTGCATTTAATCATCATGTCATTTTGTCTGCACCAATATGTGACAGTTTCTTAGACTTTTGTGTGTGTGTGTGACCTTGACACTTTTGAAGGGCACTAAACAAGTGTTCTATAGGCTGTACCTCCATTTGTTTTCTCATGACAAGATGGAGGTTATGGAATTTGAAGAACACTGAAGAGATAAAGTGTCCTTAACATCACGTTATACCAGAGAGCACATGATGCCACTGTGACTTATCACTGGTAATGTTAGCCTCAAACACTTTATTAAGTTTTGTCTGTTAGGTTTCTCTACTACATTATTATTTTTCCCCTTTCATATTCTATTCATTAGAAGTAAGTCACTACCATTTGCAACGACGTGGATGGAACTGGAGGGTGTTATGCTGAGCGAAATAAGTCAATCAGAAAAGGCAAGTATCATATGACCTCACTGATATGAGGAACTCTTAATCTCAGGAAACAAACTGAAGGTTGCTGGAGTGGTGGGGGGTGGGAGGGATGGGGTGGCTGGGTGATAGACACTGGGGAGGGCATGTGCTATGGTGAGTGCTGTGAATTGTGTAAGACTGTTGAATCTCAGATCTGTACCTCTGAAACAAATAATGCAATATATGTTAAGAAAAAAAAAAAGAGAGCAGGAGGGGAAGAATGAAGGGGGGGAATCAGAAGGGGAGACAAACCATGAGAGACTATGGACTCTGAAAAACAAACTGAGGGTTCTAGAGGGGAGGGGGGATGGGTTAGCCTGGTGATGGGTATTAAAGAGGGCACATACTACATGGAGCACTGTGTGTTATACGCAAACAATGAATCATGGAACACTACATCAAAAACTAATGATGTAATGTATGGTGATCAACATAATGTAAAAAAAAAAATAAAGAAGTGAGTCACTAAGTGTGGCTAGCCCACATTTCAGAGAAGGGAAATTAAGGTCCACCTCCTGTAGAAAGGAGTATGAAAGAATTTATGGAAATATAGTAAAGATGACAATGGCAATTATTAAGTGTTCTGGGAGACATGCTTTGAGGCTATTCATTTATCCTGTTTCTTCTTAATATTTGCTCATTAACTTTAGCATCTATCAGTGAATCTTGCAAAAAGTGGTTATTACTATGGTGGTCTAAAGGTGCTTTTCTATTTCCCTCACTTCTTCTGTATTAATCATTTGGGATTCTTCTGTATGGAATATTTGTCCATTTGCACATTTATTCATTTACTCATTTATGTTAGTATGCCATAGACATTTGTTTATATTATTATTTGGGTTATAATCCAATATTCTCTTTATTCGGTTCCAGTGTTGGCTTTTGGAAGCTCATGTCTTTTTGGCATGCCTCTGTTTTTGTTTTTTTTTTTTTTAAGTAGGTGCCATGCCCAGCGTGGGGTCCAACTTGGGGCTTGAACTCACGACCATGATATAGAGACCTGAGCTAAGATCAATAGTCAGATACTTAGCCAACTGAGCCACTCAGGTGCCTCCATTTTTTTTTTTTTTTGAACACTTCTTTAATTTCCGGAATTTCAAGATGTTCCAGTATTATCTTGTACATCCTGAACCCTAGAACCAACTATTTTTCTTTTTTTTTTTTAAAGATTTTATTTATTTATTTGACAGAGAGAGACACAGCGAGAGAGGGAACACAAGCAGGGGGAGTGGGAGAGGGAGAAGCAGGCTCCCCGCAAAGCAGGGATCCCGATGCGGGGCTCGATCCCAGGACCCTGGGATCATGACCTGAGCTGAAGGCAGTCGCTTAACCAACTGAGCCACCCAGGCGCCTGAACCAACTATTTTTCTAAGAAGCCCTGGTTCCTATTATCAGAGAATGGTATTTAGAAACCAAGACCTGGGCAATAGCTGTGTGGGCTTGCTGCTCGTAGCCTGTCAATGCTTTTCAATCTTCTCACTGTGCAGAACTAGAAAATTTATCTGTACAGAAACTATCTTGTGGGTATACTCATATCTACATTTCAGCACCTTCCCTCCCTTTTCCTACTTCTCTCTCTCCACGTATGTGTACACACACACACACACACCATCTCTCATCTAACCCACTTCTTACTTTGGCAGTGAAAGATCTGGCTTTTATTATTTACAAGTCATTTACTGAGTGTTAAACTCACTAGAGTATACACAAAGTAGCTTCAGAATTGCTTAATTATACCCCTGAAAAACAAACTTACTGACCACAGTAAGGTAAAGTTAGGTTTGTCTTCAGTCCTACATTTTCCAGTTAAACCACTGCATGCCAAATTTACTTAGGTCAGCTCATTTTTTACCCCACTCCCTTCAGAGTGATTTTCTCACATATCTGTAATATAGTTAGATTCATTTGTCAGAGTCTGCATTCCATCTGGGGTTCCCAACATGTTCTGTTTATTTGTTTGTTTGTTTAATTAGCATGTAATAAAGATCATTTGTGGTGTTTGGTTCTGTGGGTTCTGACAAATGCACAAAGTCATTTATACCTCCCTAGTACCATGCACAACTGTTCTATCACCTCATAAGTTCCCATAGGTGCCCCCCTGCATCAATCACTCTCCCTCCTCGAATCCCTCGTACAAATACTTACCTGTTTTCCACCCCTATAGCTTTGCCTTCTCAAGAATGTCACATAAATGAACCATACCATATGTAGCTTTTGGGGTCTTGTTTCTTTTACTTCAATTGAAAAATGAATTTGAACTTCATTAAGAGCTCATTCCTTTTTATCACTGAGTAATACTCCATTGTATGGATGTGCCAGAGTTCACTTATCCATTTACCTATGGAAGGACACCTTGGTTGTTTCAAATTTCAGCTCTGTTATGAATAAAGTTGCTATAAACAGCTGTGTACAGATTTTTTGTAGGTGTAAGTTTTCAATTCACTTAAGTAAATACCTAGAAGTGGGATTGCTAGGTCCCACAAATGCTGGATCAAATGGTGTGTTTAATTTCATAAGACACTGGAAAACTGGTTTCAAAACTGCCAATACCACTTTGCATTCCCACCAACAATGAATGAAGGTGAATTAACTTTTTATATTTTTTTCATGTATAACACCAGCATGTATAAGACATTGTTTATTTATTGTAATTATTGAGTCCCTATGTATCAAGCACTATTCAAATGTTTTTTGGTCAAGATTTAATTTGGTCATCAGAAAGAAAATACATGTGCATATAAATAAATAATTTTAAAGAGAGATGAGTACCATTAACAATATGATTGAGATGAACCACTTCGAGGAATTTGAGCCTTAAAATTTCATTTGCCCCACTGACTAAGAACTTAATAAAAATTCACTGAGACCAATGAATGTGTAATGGGTGTTCTGAAATGATGCTTTGGAAATGTGTTGTTCAAAGGAAATTTAATAAACTATAATCTTTCACTAAATTTCTGGTTCTAAAATCTCTTGCTTACATAGCAAGTGGACAAGGATCTCTTGAAGTAGGCTCAAGCATCTGTTTTTTGTTTGTTTTTTAAAATGTTATTTGGTGAATAAAAAGTAGGGAAGCACAGTGAGAGAGAGACCATAAATAGAGGGAATTTCTCGATAGTCATCTAAGATAGACACTGCATTGACTAAGTTGACTTAAAGAATGTTTTCACTATCAAGGAGAAATAATTCAATTGTGTTACAAGTATTCTATCTTTAGAAATGGAAGATACAATATATCTTTTTAAAGAAAATTATGAATTAATTTAAAAGATCATCTGGAGAGACATATTGTATCATACATGGAAGCAGGAACAAACTTAATGTTTAGCTGTCGGTGGTTTGGCAATTGATTTTCATAATATTGGATTTATGGTTCAATAATTTTCTATTTGGATGGAGGTCAGGGTGTCAGAGATGTTTCCCTGGTACTGTCACATTTCTCTTATATAGAAATGCATTATTATCTAACATAGAAGAGACAGACTTTCTGAAACCAGATTTTTTAAAATATTAATCATGGAACTTTAGCCAATGGGATGTCCTAAGAATGCCCAGAAACCTATAATGGTGCTCAGCTTAGGTTTCAGAAGCACTGAACACTGAGCTGAATGTACTAAACTTATTTCTGGGGAAATGACCCTTGCTAGAAAGGCTGAGCTTGGCAGGGACAAAGAAACTTCAGTGGTGATGCAACTGGAGTTGAGATCAAGTGAGTTCCAGGAACTTTAATGTGAACGTTTCCATTGGTATCTGCTCTGGCGGTGGAATACCACTGTCCTCCCCGTTCTTCCAAGCTTATGAAATGACCATTTGCTTGTTCTCACTTAATGATGTAGCTTTTGGAGATGGGTTCATTTAGTAGCCTCTTGGGGAAGGGAATGATTTGGGGGGAAGTTATATTGGGTGTCATCGGAAATCAATGCTTTGCCAGAATTATGAGCAAAAATATTCAGAACCAATATTGGAAAGTGTAAGTCATTTTTCTAAGGAGCAAAAAATTCAGAGATGTCTTGTGAGTTTGGAAGAGTTTGTATAGGTCCACACAACATTCTCTGTGGGATCATCATTCTCTGAAGCAGAGCTCCAGTAACACTCACCAGCTAACGATCCCCACAATTGTGGTAGAAAGATGGACAAGCATAAGGCAGAGAGGACCATTGGCCTTATTTAGCTTGTACTTCCTTGCAGCTTCTCTACGTGATCAGCAACTCATCTCAGATGTATAGGCATGATTTTCTACTTGTTATTTTAACCTCACTTTATGCACATCATTTTAATAAAGTGACTACATTTTCTCTGTCAAGGTATGAAAAGGCATTGATGAATAAAACATGGGTGAATTTTGTAGGGAAGATAAACATACATACATATATGCACATATATATGTACGTATAAATATGGGTATATGTGTGTGTATATCTTCTTTGATCCAGTTTTGGTTTTACGTCCTTGTCTCAGACAGATTTCTGAAGTCAGATCTTTTGTTCTGGTCCATGGCCCATGGCATGATTAGATGCTATTTTCCTCAAAGCCAAGGATGACAGTGTCAGGTAAGGGAAGAAAGGGGGAACAATGAAAACTTGTTTCTCATATTTAAAACTGACAACAATGCTCTAACAGGACTTGCTGAGGGAATTGTAATGCAATCAATATTTAAAATATTTTAACGAGGCAAAGTATAGTTAAGCTCATTTAAAGCAAAGAATCCAAAAATGATGAAAGGAAAGCCTAGATTTACTTAAATAGAGGTCAAAGCTCGGGTCCTTCGCAGATATGCTATTTGAAACTGTGGATGATCACCCGCTTAATGAATAAACACCATTTTTGGTGATAGACTTAAGGCCGGTCCCTCTGCTGTTAGGGTCTACCAGAGCGCATATGCTCGAGTGCGTACAAGTCTAACACAATCCCGTAGGCACCGTATATATATCGATCTGCTTTGCAGCAGCGCCACCTATTGGTAACAAAGGGCAGGGGACAGACCAATGCAAATTGACTTCGAGGCCGATTTCATTAAGTTCGGCTGTGGTGTTCCTCCTGGCTAGGGAACGGAAGGCAACTGGACCTGGGACCACCATTTTGAAACTGGTACTACGTGTTCCCCAAACTGAGCTGAAAGAGAAGCTGTCGATGTGTGTTAATTTAGTGCCGGCTCCGGGAATTAACTCCGTTATACATAAAAGGACAGTGAGGGATTTGCAGACGAAATGAAGAGAAATACTGTCTGAGGGTTTCAGGCTTCATGTTAGTAACACATATTAACCAAGATTTTCATCCCTCAGACACCATGGCAGTAGATTTCTCTTCTTTCCATCTGGCAGGTGGTCGTGGGGAAGAAAGTTCAGACCTTCTGAATATTCGATTAAGGATTTCCTTTCTGCAAGCTGACTTTCTGGCTCAGGGATTCCAGCGGCCTTGAACATGAGGTTGTATACTGACATTGCAACATATAAAACTGTCCATCCTCCACATCCTAGGCAGGGTGCTGCCAGGTGGATAGATGGTTTCTCTGGTGAATACTTGCTTGGCCAGGCATTATGGCAGTGTTGAGGTTGGAATGGAGCCGCCCTGCAGAAAATTCAGAAAAACACTGAATACCAATATAGCTTTACCTTCCCATTGCAAATGTGACTGGAGTCACTTGCGATTTCTTGTTGCTGTTGTTGTTATGGGGAGAAGAGAAAGAGGAATGCTTAGCAACACTGGTGTTCTAATTTTCTTATAATTAGCTTTAATTCTGCGCCTGCTTCTGACTACTTCCTCCCTCTTTCTCCCCAGTTCAAAATGGAGGGTGAAGGAAGACAAATGGGCCACTTTGGGGTTTATACCTTAATTAAATAGCCTCGAGGACCCAGTTGCAAGCCCTCATTTGCTTTCGATTCTCCCTCACTTAAATAATAGATGAATGTAAGAATCTGAGGCAAGTACATAGCCATTAAGGAGGCAAATTCTTTCCTGATAGTACATATAGTAAACAAAAACAATGAAATGAGTGAAGAGATAGCTGACTGTCCGGGGTCCAGAGGAGTGAAAATTGTGAGTGAAAATCAGTCTTGGCATTTAAACTCCACTATTATTAACATAGAGTGAATCTTGTCCTCTCTTTTTGTTGTTTCTCAAAACCAATCCCAGAATCATGTATGCTTAAACTCTCATGTCCTGACCAAAATAATATGAATCACAAATGATTTCCCTTAATATCATCTCACCAAATAGCTCTTGTTCAGTCAAAATACACAAAGTGAGCTTTCCTGGAATTAAGTGCCTTGATCACTATTACTCAAATAAGGGATAGCAAAGGCAAACATGTAAAATAAAGTTAAATTAACCAAACTAAGCCAAAGAAGTGTAGACCCTTCTCCAAATAAAACACAAAAAGCATGAATATTTCACTGTGTGGTCTAAGGATTAAAACAAAACAAAAATTGAGTTATTATTTGAATAAGTTATGGAGGAGAACCTCATTTCCAAGAGAGATTTTATGCTTACAGAGTTTAAAACCTAGCAGAGATCAGGTGTGTGCTTATTAAAATTAAATAGCATAATAATAGTAGTAAGCAACAACAGGATGTTAAAAAGGCAGCAATTAATGAGCAAATGAGTGGTACATCATGTTCTATGTGTTTATAGGAGGTGGTCACTGATGGCCTAGAGAAGCAAAGGAGGATCATTTTCATTTTGAAAAATAGGTAAATTAAAATGATTATAGGGTAATATTACTACCCTTTCCTAATTCTTAAGTGTACTTTCCAGGGCTATCTTACTTTGATCTCTTATGCATTTTCTAAGGTAAGTGGTTTTATGCTTCTTAATTCAAGAAAGCCTAAAATGTTATAAAAAATGAAAAAAAAAAGTTAAAAGGCAGCTTTGAACTCCAACCTCTTCAAAGAGTTGAGATAAATGAACAACTATAAAAAACAACAATAACAAATCTTTGATGAGTTGGAATATACAGACAGAGACCATTAGACTTTGTTTTGAAAGCAGACAGGATATCATGAACCATTTTAATGAATACTGGTGTTTAGCAATGTGGTTCACAAGTGCAATATGTTTAATATTGCATTTGTACATATATTTATTTCCTCAAAAATTTGCCGAATCTTTATTGGGTACTTACTTGAAGTATAAAGCCTAGTCTAGAAAATAAACACTCGGAACCAGAAAATAAACACTGGGAAAAGACACTGATATTTGGCTATAGGAATCTCTCAAAGTAGTGAAAAGACTAAGATATTCAGAACTAAGGTGAACAATTTGATAGAACAGTTACAACACAAAGGGTATAGGAATCACTTCTGATTTTGGGATTAGAGAAATCACCATAGAGATTATGATTTTAATCCTTGACGAATTTTGACAGCAGAGAAAAAAAAGAATTATAATTCTTTATAATTATATACTTATATAGAGAATAAATAAATTGATGGAATAAGGGTGTGAATAGTTTAAGTAAAATGCTAAATGATTTAATTTTAATTTTAATTTTTTTAAAGATTTTATTTATTTATTTGACAGAGAGAGACACAGTGAGAGAAGGAACACAAGCAGGGGGAGTGGGAAAGAGAGAAGCAGGCTTCCCACAGAGCAGGGAGCCTGATGCGGGGCTCGATCCCAGGGCCCCGGGATCATGACCTAAGCCGAAGGCAAATGCTTAATGACTGAGCAACCCAGGAGCCCCAAACACTAAATGATTTAGAGCAGCAAATGAATAGAAAAGAAAACTATTAACAATTTTTGTGCCAAGATAAAGAGTTTGGACTTCACCCTGATAGCAATGACTTAAGGCCATGGAATGATTTTAAGGCTTGATATTTTAGATGTTGACTTGTGTGAACAAATGAATTTGACAGATATTTGTAGCAAAGGGCAATGGAGAATAAAGTGCATTAGTTCTAGTAAAAGATATGAAAGTGTGAAATAAATGGGAACAATTACATTGGGATAACAGTGATAAAAATGGAGAGATTAAAAAAATAATACTTAGGAAGAAGTAAGGAGAATTGGGAATGATTGGGTATATAAAAGAACTAAAAGAACAGGGTGATTAATGACTAAAGTTACTTACTTAGGTGATGGTGTTGGGTCAGGGTAAGCTAATTTCTGTGACAACCCCCACACGGTGGCTGAAATGAAAATGTATTTTTTCACTTACATTCTAATGCGAGTTGACGGAGGAGTGACCATGACCAGTCTGTTTCATGAAGTAATTCAAAGACGTGGGCTCCTTCCATTCTGAGCTCCACAACCTTGCAGGAACTTGAATTCCTACCTGAAGCCTCTGCATTCAGTCAACAGGTGAGGTAAGAGAGGAAGACAGAGTGGAATATTTCATAAGCCTTTAGGATCAGACTCAGAAAGGCTTCACACCACTTCCACCCAAATTCCATTAATCTCAAAGGAATCAGGAAATGGGTGGCATTAAGGAACAGAACTTGGATATTGGTGAATAATGGGCCAGTTTCTGCTACAATGATCAGTAGATGGTGATGCCATGGAACGAAAAATTTTAAAAAGCAAGTTTGATGGGAAGCAAAGAAAATGAGTTCAACTCCAGGCTGGTTGAAATATTCTGCAGGTAGTGTTAAATTTGAGTTTGAGCATCAGGATGGAGTTTCTGATGTGGAATTATTAGGATAGGGGTGGTAGTATAAACAAAGTTGTGATTGAGATAAAGGGAAAACCATGGATGAACCATGAGCGGCCACGTATTATAAGATATGGTAGAGGAGGAGAAGCAAGCAGAGGAGGTTGAAAAAGGCAGTCAGATATGTGGAAAGAAAATAGGGAGACAAGATAGTCAAGGGAACCAAAGCACACTAGGGCAAAAGGAAGAGGAGTTCAAAACGTCATATACTGCAGGAGAGGGACAGAGGAAAGGAAAGACGGAGAAATTAGAATTGGTGAAGACAGAAATATTTGTTGAAAAGTGCAGCAGAGGTAAAGGGGCAGGAGACTAGGTAAAAGATGGCATTAATTAGCAATGAATACAAGCATTGGCAAGTGTGTTTTTTGTTGGGTTGAATTATACAGTAGATTATGGATTCTAGAAATGTGAAAAGAACATAGACTTGAATTTGGATTATGGCTTCTAATTTAGATCTGCTTAGCCCTGACACCTTGGGCTAGACATTTAATCTCACTTAGCTTCCCTGCATGTGAAATGAAGCAATTGGACTCAGTGTTCTCTAAGTCCCTTCTCTCTTTACAAATTTGAGTCAAATTATTAGTTAAGGCAATGCAGTGTAATAATGAAGAAATGAGCTCTGCCTTAATATCATCCCTATGATGTAGCTTTGATCAAATCATTAAAAGTCTCTAACCTTCATTTCCTCATCCCTAAAAATGAAAATGATATCTACTGCCTAGGAGTGTTTTAAGGTTTAAAAAAGTCACTGAGTATAAAACTCATCGCACAATGCCAGCTATCTAGTAAATAATTCTAAATGTGAGTGCTAGCAAGACAATAGGACAAACAGACCATTGGGATGGATATGATGGAGAGTGAGTTCAGAGAAGGCTCTTGGTGCGAAATTTTGGAAAAAGAAGAATAGCTTGTGGCATCTAGGAATTGCTTGATTCTTACTGATTATACAAAAAGAATGTGTGTGGGCATAAAGAGGTTAAAAAACAAGAATGGACATTTATGTTTGCATTCACAGCAGACATTCATGAGGACTTATAACCTATTCAGACTCTGTTCTTGGCGCAGGGAGGAGAAGAGTGGTAGATAAACGGAGAAAAATCTGGTTTCCATATTTAGCCTGCGCAAATGACTAACTTGCCTCTGTTTGTATCCTACATGGCCTTAAAACAATGGAGAGTGATCTCGTTCTCTAAATGATCGTGTATGCGTTCGAAGGCCAAAGCCTTACTAAAATACAGAGTGGAGATAAAACCAGAGAAGAGTTTTGTTTCTTTTTGTGTAACCTGAAGTGGGCAGCCTGTAAAAGACCAACCGTGAGCCCTTGAAATATCAACTTTTAAGTGCCTCTGGTAATTTCCACACACACAAAAAGGCACTCTTATTTATTTGATTAGCGGAACTGGAAAAATATATGCACCAGAAGCAAGATAAATCAACATCCTCGCTGGAGTAGAATTAGTTGGCTGCAGACAGTGTTTTATGGGTTGTTTCACTATCACTTTAATTAACTTCAAACAAGGAATACATTCTAGCTTTGCTCTTTTTTCAGTGTGTGAAGCTGGATTCCATATGTGTGATGATTATAACATTGAATTCTACCCTTTGGGAAATCAACCTGACATTGCTCTGAATTGCCCATTGAGTATACAAGGCATTCAACTCCTTTAAATTATAAAGGACAATGTGAAGAGAGTCTTGCCTTTCGTGTCCTGATTGGCTGTAACCTTGTTCCTCTGAGCCAATAGCATTAACAAGTTCAATTAGAAGGGCTAACACTGAAGCTGGGGATTGGGATTTAGCAGATTGAGGAATTGTAAAAAGGACTAGGAATATAGTATGATAGCTACATGCAGGACTTTTTGAATTATTAAACTTCTTCAGAAAGATTTTTTTTCTTTTTTTTTTAAAGATTTTATTTATTTATTTGAGAGAGAGAGAATGAGAGAGAACACATGAGAGGGGATAGGGTCGGAGGGCAAAGCAGACTCCCTGCCGAGCAGGAAGCCCGATGCGGGACTCGATCCCGGGACTCCAGGATCATGACCTGAGCCGAAGGCAGTCGCTTAACCAACTGAGCCACCCAGGCGCCCCAGAAAGACTTTTAAAAAGAATTAGAATTCAGTTGTGACTATCTTTAGCAGTTTTCTTTCTCCTTTATTTTAGGTTTTTTTTTTTTTTAAGTGTGTGAGATGTATTCCTTATTTTTCTTTGTAGTATATATATATATATATATACTACAAAGTAGTATATGGCCTTATGCTCTCTGACAAGTTACTGTTTATTAAACACTGGCTATGTGCTAGGCAATGTGTTAAGTGCTTTGAATATTTTACTCTTATACTCTTCATGATCACCCTAAAGGTTAGTTATCATTATCCCCACTAAACACATCAAAAAAGTGAGGCTAAGAATTAGTAGAGCTGGCATTTGAACACAAACTCTTACATCCCATGACAACCTACTTTATAATCACAAGGCTACAGAGCTTACCAGTCACCACATAAGAAAAGGAAAAAAAAAAAAAGGATTAATCTTGGAGAGACTGAGACTAAGGGTGGTGGGCTGAATCTTGTGTCTTGTGTTGTCAACAATTAGCTGAGTTATCTTTGGGAATCTCATAAGATCTATAGAGAACTGCTTTTTCTAAAGTTTTAAGGGTGTTAGAAAAATGGTTTTTTTATGTGGCAACTTAACTGAAAAATTCTCTGCCAGTCCAGACAGAAGACAGGAAGGTGAATAGGGGCCATGTTATGAACTAGAAGCAATTTTTATTACTTCTCAGCTGTGAGGTTTTGACCTCACAGAGTTAGTTCCTCTTTCCTTTATACCACCTGAGTCTGTGGTCATCTTGTGAAAAGGAGAAATGGAGATTTTTCAGGTTGGGTTTGGCTGCAGCTGGAAACTTACTCAGCTGGGAAAGGAAGAGATTCATCTCCTGAAAAAGCCAGCTTTTCCTAACTCTGGAATATTGTATGAAAAGTTCAAAATGGTAATGGCCTGCCAACTTTCTGCTGTAAAATCAAAGTCTCTTCACCCCTCTTACTGTTGAGAGAGTTGCTATTAATTCTCACTGTGATTTTTCTAAGGTGAAACATAGATGCATAAAAACAACATGGTTTGTGGTTTCGGAAGAGGTTAGGAATTGTCCCACCTGGCAAGAATCACTCAAAAATATGAATTCTTTTGGTTCTTGTTTTTTTAAATAAGGATTTATTTATTTATTTGAGAGAGAGAGACAGCAGATGGGGAGGGGCAGAGGGAGAATGAGAATCTCCAACGGACTGCGCTGAGTGTGGAGCCTGACCCAGGCTTGATCTCATGACCCTAAGTTCATGACCTGAGCCAAAATCAAGAGTCCAATGCTTAACCAACTGAGCCACTCAGGTGCCCCTTGGCTTTTTTTTTTTTTTAAGGGTTGTTGGGAGCATAAATTTATCAGTATTCCTTCATTCTCCATGGATACAGATAATTGTCACATGGCTGGACTACTGTCTCTGGAGATGTCCTCCCCGACTAGGGATCCAGGATGATGTGTGGGCACATCTGAGTGCATGTCTATGGGTCCATGTACGTTGTTCTGAGAGAATTTGTGATACAGAGGAAGAGAAGTGGCAGCTTGTTCCACGCTGATCCTTTCTGACCTTTCATTGTCATTTCAGTGAGTCACCTCCTTTACTCTGGAGAACAGAGGAAGAATTCCTCTACCGTGAGATTTGAAAACTGGGTTACAACTTCAGCTGCCCCTCAGTATGTGTATGCCCTGGGTGGCCACCTGACTGTTCTGAGCCTTAGTTCCCTTGGCTATGAAATCAATGCTATCATGCTTACCTTACAGATTTGTTGTCAGGACGAAAATGAGATGATATAAGGGGAAAAAATGTGACAGGAAGAACATCATGCAGCTCTAGTGTGGTATTACTTGCATTGTCTTTGGGTAGGTGTGCTGAGTCCTGCTTTTTCCTTGCCATAGCTGCTTACCTGGACAGGGATTGCATACATGTGGTAGGCAAGGAGAGAGGGGAAGGGAGGGAGTCAAGGCCGATCTGTGAACTGCTGCTAAAACAAGCCAGGGCTTAGACCTGCAAATATTTCCTCAGCTTCCCTATAACACAAAAACCAATCCTTAGTATTGGGAATTACCTTTTCCCCTCAGACCTCTAAGGCTAAAATATTGTGCAACTTATAACTTTTGGTGCTTTTTTGGGTTTATTTAGAGCAGATCTTATGTAAATATTAGGGATGGAATGAGGTGGAAAGGAAGATCAAAAAAATTAAAATTTCCTTTTGACCTCATACTTTTAGGGGTAACTTTGGGCCTTATGTCAATTTAAGACATCCTTAAGGATAAGATAAATCAAAGACTATGATATTTCCTCCCTCCCTCCCTCTTCCTCCCCCTCGCCTGCCTGCCGGCCTGCCTGCCTTCCTTCCTTCCTTCTAAATAAAAAAGATAAGGCTAAATTCACTGGAGCATTCTTTTTTTTTATTCCACATGCATGTAACCAAAGAGATTCTGATTATGAATCAGTCACTGAGACTTGGCATTACTGCTAGTAGGTATATTTCTATATTGACATTTCACTTGGATAAGCCAAAGGTTGGTAAGAGACTGAGTTATAAAATAGGTAAAGATCTTTGGTTTACAAGTAACTTATTTGTGTGTGTGTGTGGATTGCAGATGTTTCACTGAAAGGGAGTCAAAATATGCTCCCTTAAAATAAGACTGGAATTGATGTCAGAAAGTGACTCATACTTATTAACCCAAGGAAGAACACAGATTGTATATATTCAACTCCAGTGTGCCCGAGTACAAATCTAAAGAGACTCATCATCCATTTTTGCTTTTTTAGAATTTATATTGTTCCTTCTTCAGCACTGAGAAATGTCCCTTGCAAAAAAACATTTCCCCATTAGTCCACAACCAGCAGGGAAAGAGTCTTCTTCAGTCACTGAGAACATAGAGAACATCTGGTTGATTAACAGATGTTAATGCCAGAATAGCTTTGGTTTGATCAATGATGTAATCAATCATGAAAGTTATAATTTTAGCAAGGTTTAGACTGTTCCATTAAATAAAGATGGAACATGTCTGATGTTCCAGATTTTCAGAAAAAATTATATTTCTCTAAAACCAGTATTTGTGGAACATCTGCATACATACAATTTTAGATGTCATTTTTAACATGTCCATATGGCAACTTCCTTACGTAAAAATGAGACATTGGGGGAAACGTAAAGATTTATTTTTCCCTTGAAGTTGAGGGAAGGATATGAATTTAGTTTGATTTTATGGATTAAAGAGATAATAGAAAAAATATGGTTGAAAAGCCAACTGAGATCCAGTTAATTTATTTAGGAGGAAATTGTCTAATGGATTATTTTATGTTTTAGATATTCATATTATGGTATCTGAATGTGATTTTTAGTTTTACTTTCTGTCATTAAACAAAACGAACAATAATACAACAAAATGAAAAGTGAAAATGAGAAAGAGAAACCAAAGTAAAATGAATGGTAAGCATTTAATACCCTTTATTTGTTACAGTAGGAAATTATGATGTAAAAGCAAAAACAAAAACAAAAAAGAGATGTAATCTAATAGCAAAGAAAGAATGCAACTCATTAGGGATATGGCAAGGGAAAGAGATTGAAAGTGGATGAACAAGGAAAAATATTCAAGTATTTCATGGAAAAAAAAATTTTTTTTTAAGATTTTATTTATTTATTTATTTGAGACAGAGAGAATGAGAGAGAGCACATGAGAGGGGGGAGGGTCAGAGAGAGAAGCAGACTCCCTGCTGAGCAGGGAGCCCGATGCGGGACTCGATCCAGGGACTCCAGGATCATGACCTGAGCTGAAGGCAGTCGCTTAACCAACTGAGCCACCCAGGCGCCCCGGAAAAAAATTTTTTGAAATGAATTTGAAGATGAATTATTTGCCTACAAGTTGTTGCTAAAATAGCAGAAGAACATGGTTTTCAGAAAATTTCTCAGAAGGATACCCTCTATCCAGGAGAGCTGATTACTTGCCATCATCATCAGAAGTCTGAGGCCTCCCATCAAAGGGCTACATCCACAAATGAAGTCACATGGATGCACATGGCTCATGTTCAATTAGCCCAAATGCTAATTGTATGTAGCAAACAAAACTTGTGAAATAAAATTATTAGTAACTAGTTTCTGTTTGTTACACTGAACTCAAATGTACCTCTTAGTTTCAATTAGTTTTACATGTAAACACAATCATAAATATAAACTAGAACTCCTCCAATTATACACAAAGACCATATGGCTTGAGTGTTTCTTACATTCTAAGGGTTTTACATTTATTAAACTCATTTAAGCAGCACAGAACATGAGGAAAGATACAATTATTTTCTCTCTGTATAGATGAGAAACAGAAGCCCAGAGAACTTAAAACTTACCCCATGTTACATGGCTATTAAGTGGCAAAAATTAAAATTCAAACTCAGACCAGTTGTAACCACCATGATGTCTGGCAGTTTTCTATTAAACCATGACTCAAAAAGAAATTTTCAACATTTTAGACATTTTTTTTGGTCACATAGTTTTGCTAAATGCAGAACAGAGATGGACAAATTTGATTCCTGATCCTAAGAAACAGTGTGCTTCACCCAGTTAAGCAATTGACTTCTCCCCACCCCTAAGGTTCAAGCATATTAAATATGCTCTGACATAAGCCTATTTTTCCTACTTATGCAATTTTAGAAAAAAGAAAAAAAATTTTGAGAATAAATTTTAAGCCCAGTTTTTCAAACACTTTGATTAAAAAAATTTTCCAAATGTAATCCAAGGGTAGTGCTCTCTAAAACCATTTTGTAAAAGATACTTAAGAGCCTATACTAGCAAAGAGAAACATTTAAATCTATGAAATATACCATTGTGACAAGTGTTATATAATCTTCTGTTGTGAGTTCAAATTAGGAAGTATTTTCCTTCCTAAACACGGATTCTTTTTTTTTTTTTTTAATTTTATTATGTTATGTTAGTCACCATACAATAATACATCATTGGTTTTTGACGTGGTGATCCACGACTAAACACGGATTCTTAAAAATAACCAAATAAATAAGCTTCTTGGTTCATTGATAACAAATTTAGTTTAAGAAAGAGAGGAATGACAAATAATAACAAATTTTAACTATCCTTCATATTATTTTGGAACATTGTTTTCTTAGTAGTATTCAACATCAGGTATATTTGTCAGGGTTCTCCAGAGAAACAGAACCAATAGGATGTATATATACATATATACATAATACATGTATGATATCATATATATATCATACCATATATGGATTATATGTTAATGAGAGAGAGGAACATGAGAGAGAGATTTATTTTAGGGACTTGGCTCATGTGACTGTGGAGGATGGCAAATCCAAAATTTTCAGGGAAAGCTGGCAGGCTAGAGACCCAGTTGATGCTGCAGCTCAAGTCTGAAGGCAGACCAAAGACAAAAACCCCCTCTTCCTTGGGGACATCAGTCTTTTCTCTTAAGGCCTTCAGCTAATTGGATGAGGCCCTCCTACATTATGGAGAGTAATCTGCTTTACTCAAAGTCTACTGATTTATATGTTAATCTCTTTTAAAAAATACTTTTGACTATAACATCTAGACTAGTGCTTGACCAAATATCTGGATACCATGGCCTAGCCAAGTTGACTCATAAAATTAACCATTACGTAATGAGAACATTTCTTATAAGCATTTGTTTCTGGCAAAGAGAAACAGACCTCTTACACCTAAATCCAGGGCCAATTGAACATTGAAGATGCAATATCTGATTTCACAATTTATTTCTATTACATATAGAGAGGTACATTTGTCAGTTACATATCTCTCATTTGGGATGGCTAGAGAGAATGTTGTTACTCAAAGGAGTAGAGAGCAAGATTTTTTGTTACACTCAAATGTTATATTCTATGCCAGCTTTGATGTCCCTGTGTGAGATGGCAGAGTATATGTGAGATCACTTTATTATAAAGATTTTTGGATTAATGTAGAAACAGAACATGGAAGAAGTCCAAGATTGATAAACCGTATCCTGATATCATTGTCGAGTGGTGTGTACCATTATGAGGGATGGGTATGGAGCACTTCATGTTGAGGGGTCTCTTTTATTGCTTGTGGTGTTTTAGAAAGTTAACATCCACCCTTCAATCTTTTATTATTTTTATGTGACTTTAAAAAGCTGCATTTCTGTGGAGCTGCAGGGCTTTTGAAAATGAATTCAGCTGACACATTGAATTGGGATGTATCAAGATGGATGGCAGATTCATATTCCAGTACATCACATGACTTGCATCAATTTAGTGTGTCAGCTAAAAAGTTTAAGGAGAGGGAAAAAATCAGTTAAAGAAATTTCATTTCTGGTAAAACTGGATTTAGGAAACCTGTGGTTATTAAAGAGACTTTATATTGTGAGTCATCATAGAGGTTTTAAGGACTGTAAATATAGTGATATTTCTTTTTAAATTTGGATGTCAACACAGTCCATGGCAAAGATTTTGGACAGCATTTTGGAGTCCAAAGAAAAAAGCAGGGAAGCATGAACAAAAAGTGATAGATATCAGGGGGAAAACGAGGCTTATCCATAGTTTAAGATAGGAATATCTGGGTGATATTAATTGGAGAAATAGAATTGCAACAATTTTATATGGTAGAGAGTTCAGCTCAATCAATATGGAAAGTAAAATTTTGTAGATTATTCTAATATTTAGGTAATATTTTTAAAATTAAGGAATAAATACACTTATGGGTGAATCAATATGTATTATTACTTACTAGGTACCAGACACCATTTCAGGTACTTAGAATACAATCCATAAACAAAGCAGACAATCTTGGAGCTTGCATTTGGCAGGGAGAGATAAAAATAAGCCATGAATATAATAAACAAGTAAATTGTGTAGTGTGCTAGAAGGTGGTTAGTGATATGGAATAATAAAAAGAAATTCATCAAGATTGCAGAGATTGAGAGTGCCTCAGTGGGGTCAGGGGGAGGGCTGGTTGCTCAGGTAGGCCTCACTGAAAATGTGACATTCAAGAAAGAATATGAGATAGGTGTGGAAGTTCACCCCTTTGCTGTCTGGGGAAGGACACTCCAGGCAGAAGGAACATCAAGGCCAAAGCCCAATGATGGAGGGAGGATAATGTAAGAATATGAAGTCACTGGAAGCCAAATTAGTAGGGTCCTAAAGATCAATGCATTAAATTTGACCTTTATCAGAGTGATATGAGAGCCATGGGTGGTTTTGAGAAGGGAAGTGAGATAATCTGACTTATGTTCTAAAAAGATGACTATGGTTACTTTGTTGGGAATAGAGCATAGAGGGTAAATGTAGAAGCAAGGAGACTTAGAAGGTAAATGCAAAAACCAAGGAGAAAGAAGATGGTGATTAGTACCAGGCTGGGAGGGGGTGGGGATGGAAAGTTGGTTGGATTCTAGATATATTCTGAAGGTAGAACCAATAGGATTTTTTTTTTTTTTGGCAGCTTGCATATGGGGAGCAGGAAAAAGAGAGGAAAGATGACTCAGAGATTTTTGGTTTGGGCAACTGAAAGGATGGAATTGCCATCAATTTAGATGGGCTAGCATGAGAAAAGAGTGGGCTGGTGGAAATGAGCAGGAGTTCAGTCATGACAGTTTAGAGTGAGATATCCATTAGACAGCCAAGGGAAATGCTGAGTAGGCATTTGGCTATATTGGTTGGGATTTAGAAGATATATCTGAGCTGAGAGTTGGCACCTTGTAGATGGGATAGAAGTTAAACCATATACAACTGACAATCCTTGGTGATTTTTGACTGCAAATGCCAGCAATTTCATAGGATTCAACCTAGTAAAAATCTTTGGAACTGGAAGAGATCACCAAGGTTGAGAATAGAGATAGAGAAGAGTACCAAGGATGGGGACTTGAGACAGTCCCTTTTAGGTATTTGTAGGAAAGATGAGGAAAAACTAGCCAAGGAGATGAAAAGTGGAGAGGAAGAAACTGTGTTGTTCAGCCAACCAATCTAAAAGAAAAGGAAAAAAACAAAAAAGGAATCAGAGTTAAACAAAGAGTTTAACTCTGGAAACAGAATGGAAGTTAGGCCATGTGGACACAAATGTAGGTGACATAGATGTTGTACTGATAGGAGCATGTGAAAGTTTTTTTTTTTTTTGTAATTGTTTTTATTTTCTTAATTAAAAAAGAAAGCAACATCATCAGTTGAAAATGAGGAGAAAGGGAAAGATGATTAGAGGCTGCAACAAATGTATAAAGTAGTTACTAGGTGATTTGGAAATTGAATGGAATAGGGAAAGGAAGTAGAATCATCCCATGGTACTAAGGGCACTTTGAGGATGGTGGTCATGAATTTAGAGTGAGGATAGTAAGCAGGGTAGTCAACATTCTGCTACATGGATACTGGTATAAGTAGAAAGAGAATTTTAATCAGGTTTAAATTTCTTTTTTTTTAATTTTATTATTAAATTTTATTTATTTTTTAAATTTTATTATGTTATGTTAGTCACCATACAATACATCATTGGTTTTTGATGTGGTGATCCATGATCCATTGTTTTCATATAACACCCAGTGCTCCATGCAGTATGTGCCCTCCTTAATACACACCACCGGGCTAACCAATTCCCCCTCCCCCCTCCCCCCTAAAACCCTGTTTGTTTCTCAGAGTCCATAGTCTCTCATGGTTCATCTTTCCCTCCAATTCCTCCCCCCCCATTTTTCCCTTCCTTCTTATAATGTCCTCCATGCTATTCCTTATGTTTCACAAATAAGTGAAACCATATGATAATTGACTTTCTCTGCTTGACTTACTTCACTTAGCATAATCTCCTCCAGTCCCATCCATGTTGATGTAAAAGTTGGGTATTCATCCTTTCTGATGGCTGAGTAATATTCCATTGTATATATGGACCACATCTTCTTTATCCATTCATCTGTTGAAGGGCATCTCAGCTCTTTCCACAGTTTGGCTATTGCGGACATTGCTGCTATGAACATTGGGGTGCACATGGCCCTTCTTTTGACTACTTCTATGTCTTTGGGGTAAATACCCAGGAGTGCAATTGCTAGGTCATAGGGTAGCTCTATTTTTAATTTTCTGAGGCACCTCCACACTGTTTTCCAAAGTGGCTGTACCAACTTGCATTCCCACCAACAGTGTCAGAGGGTTCCCCTTTCTTCACAACCTCTCCAACATTTGTTGTTTCTTGCCCTATCCATTTGGGCCATTCCAACTGGTGTAAGGTGGTATCTCAGTGTGGTTTTGATTTGGATTTCCCTGATGGCTAATGATGATGAACATTTTTTCATGTGTCTGTTAGCCATTTGTATGTCTTCTTCAGAGAACTGTCTGTTCATCTCTTCTGCCCACTTTTTGACTTGATTATTTGTTTTTTGGGTGTTGAGTTTGAGAAGTTCTTTCTAGATCTTGGATACCAGCCCTTTATCTGTAATGTCATTTGCAAATATCTTCTCCCATTCTGTGGGTTGCCTCTTTGTTTTGTTGACTGTTTCCTTTGCTGTGCAGAAGCTTTTTATCTTGATGAAGTCCCAAAAGTTCATTTTTGCTTTTGTTTCACTAGGTTTTGGAGATGTATCTTGAAAGAAGTTGCTGTGGCCGATGTCAAAGAGGTTACTGCCTATGTTCTCCTCTAGGATTTGGATGGATTCCTGTCTCACATTGAGGTCTTTCATCCACTTTGAGTTTACTTTGTGAGTGGTGTTAGAGAATGGTCGAGTTTCATTCTTCTGCATGTGGCTGTCCAATTTTCCCAGCACCATTTATTGAAGAGACTGTCTTTTTTCCATTGCATGTTTTTTCCTGCTTTGTCAAAGATTATTTGACCATAGAGTTGAGGGTCCATTTCTGGGTTCTCTATTCTGTTCCATTGGTCTATATGTCTGTTTTCGGGCCAGTACCATGCTGTCTTGGTGATCACTGCTTTGTAATATAGCTTGAAATCAGGCAACATGATGCCCCCAGCTTTGTTTTTCTTTTCAAGATTTCCTTGGCGATTTGGGGTCTTTTCTGATTCCATACAAACTTTAGGATTGTTTTTTCCAGCACTTTGAAAAATGTCATTGGAATTTTGATCAGGATGGCATTGAAGGTATAGATTGCTCTGGGTAGCATAGACATTTTAACAATGTTTATTCTTCCGATCCATGAGCATGGAATATTTTTCCATCTTTTTGTGTCTTCTTCAATTTCTTTCATGAGTGTTTTGTAGTTCCTAGAGTATAGATCCTTTACCTCTTTGGTTAGGTTTATTCTGAGGTATCTTATGGTTTTTGGTGCTATTGTAAATGGAGCCGTTTCTCTTTCTACAGTTGCATTGCTAGTGTATAAGAAAGCAACTGATTTCTGTGCATTGATTTTGTATCCTGCCACATTACTGAATTGCTGGATGAGTTCTAGTAATTTGGGGGTGGAATCTTTTGGGTTTTCCACATAAAGTATCATGTCATCTGCAGAAAGAGAGAGTTTGCCTTCTTCTTTGCCAATTTGAATACTTTTATTTCTTTTTGTTCTCTGATTGCTGTTGCTAGGACTTCTAGTACTATCTTGAACAACAGTGGTGAGAGTGGGCACCCTTGACGTGTTCCTGATCTTAAGGGAAAGGCTCTCAGCTTTTCCCCATTGAGGATGATATTCGCTGTGGGTTTTTCATACATGGATTTTATGAGTTTGAGGAATGTTCCCTCTATCCCTATACTCTGGAGAGTTTTAATCAGGAAAGGATGTTGTATTTTGTCAAATGCTTTTTCTGCATCAATTGAGAGGACCATATGGTTCTTCTCCCTCCTCTTATTAATGTGTTCCATCACATTGATTGATTTGCGAATGTTGAACCACCCTTGCATCCCGGGGATAAATCCCACTTGGTCGTGGTGGATGATCCTTTTAATGTATTGTTGGATCCTATTAGCTAGGATTTTGTTGAGGATTTTGGAATCCATATTCATCAGGGATATTGGTCTGAAATTTTCCTTTTTGATGGGGTCTTGGCCTGGTTTGGGGATTAAGGTAATGCTGGCCTCATAGAATGAGTTTGGGAGTTTTCCTTCTGTTTCTATTTTTTGAAACAGCTTCAGTAGAATAGGTATTATTTCTTCTTTGAATGTTTGGTAGAATTCCCCAGGAAATGCATCAGGCCCTGGACTCTTGTTTTTTGGGAGGTTTTTGATCACTGCTTCAACCTCGTTACTGGTTATTGGCCTATTCAGGTTGTTGATTTCTTCCTGTTTCAGTCTTGGCAGCTTATAGGTTTCCAGGAAGGCCTCCATTTCATCCAGATTGCTCAGTTTATTGGCATATAGTTGTTGATAATAATTTCTAATAATTGTTTCTATTTCCTTGGTGTTGGTCATGACCTCTCCCCTTTCATTCATAATTTTATTAATTTGGGTCCTTTCTCTTTTCTTTTGGATAAGTCTGGCCAGTGGTTTATCAATCTTATTAATTCTTTCAAAGAACCAACTTCTAGTTTTGTTGATCTGATCTACTGTGTTTCTGGTTTCTAATTCATTGATTTCTGCTCTAATTTTAATTATTTCTCTTCTAATGCTTGGCTTAGGCATCGTGTATTGCTTTTCTCTAGTTCTTTAAGGTGTAGAGTTAGTTGGTGAATTCGGGATTTTTCTATTTTTTTGAGCGAGGCTTGGATGGCTATGTAATTCCCCCTTAGGACCGCCTTTGTAGTATCCCATAGGTTTTGGGCTGATGTGTTTGATTTCCATGAATTTTTTAAGTTCTTCTTTGATTTCCTGGTTGACCCAAACATTCTTGAGCAGAGTGGTCTTTAGCTTCCAAGTGTTTGAATTTCTGTCAAATTTTATCTTGTGATTGAGTTCCAGTTTTAAAGCACTGTGGTGTGAGAATATGCAGGGAATAATCTCAATCTTTTGGTATTGGTTGAGACCTGATTTGTGACCCAGTATGTGGTCTATTCTGGAGAAAGTTCCATGTGCGCTTGAGAAGAATGAGTATTCTGTTGTTTTAGGGTGGAATGTTCTGTAAATATCTATGAGGTCCATCTGGTCCAATGTATCATTCAAAGCTCTTGTTTCCTTGTTGATTTTCTGCTTAGATGATCTGTCCATTGCTGAGAGTGGAGGATTGAGGTCACCTACAATTGACGTATTGTTATCAATATGACTCTTTATTTTGGTTAACAGTTGGCTTATGTAGATGGCTGCTCCCATGTTGGGGGTATAGATACTTACAATTGTTAGATCTTCTTGTTGGGTAGACCCTTTAAGAATGATATAGTGTCCTTCTGCATCTCTAATTACAGACTTTAGTTTAAAATCTAATTTGTCTGATATAAGAATGGCTACCCCAGCTTTCTTTTGAGGTCTGCTGGCATGGAAGATGGATCTCCATCCCTTCACTTTCAGTCTGGAAGTATCTTTAGGTTCAAAATGAGTCTCTTGTAGGCAGCATATGGATGGGTCCTGTCTTTTTATCCAATCTGCAACCCTGTGCCATTTTATGGGAGTATTTAAGCCATTCACGTTGAGAGTGATTATTGAAAGATATGAATTAATTGTCATCATGTTGCCTGTGAAGACGTTGTTTTTATAGATTGTCCCTGTAAATTTCTGTAGTATATCACTCTTGGGTTCTTTCTCCTTTTATTTATTTATTTATTTTTAAAATTTTTATTTTATTTCATTTTTTTAAAGATTTTATTTATTTATTTGAGAGAGAGAGAATGAGAGAGAGCACATGAGAGTGGGGAGGGTCAGAGGGAGAAGCAGACTCGATCCCGGGACTCCAGGATCATGACCTGAGCCGAAGGCAGTCGTCTAACCAATTGAGCCACCCAGGCGCCCCTTTCTCCTTTTATAGAACCCCCTTAATATTTCTTGCAGGGCCAGCTCAGTGTTCACATATTCTTCTAGTTTCTGCTGGTCGTGAAAGCTCTGCATCTCTCCATCCATTCTAAATGAAAGCCTTGTCGGATAAAGTATTCTTGACTGCATGTTCTTCTCATTTAGTACCCTAAGTATGTCTTGCCAGGCCTTTCTGGCTTGCCAGGTCTCTGTGGATAGGTCTGACGTTATTCTGATGTTGATCCCTCTGTACGTAAGGAATCTCTTCCCCCTAACTGCCCTTAAGATGGTTTCCTTGGTTCTAAGATTTGCATGTTTTACTATTACATGCCAGGGTGTTGGCCTGTTTTCCTTGATCTTGGGAGGTGTCCTCTCTGCCTCTAGGACGTGAATGTTTGTTTCATTCCCCAGATTAGGGAAATTCTCAGCTACAATTTGCTCAAATACATCTTCTAAGCCTCTCTCTCTCTCCACTTCCTCTGGGATTCCAATTATTCTGACATTGGAACGCTTCATGGTGTCATTTATTTCTCTGATTCTGTTTTCATGGATTCTGAGTTGTTTTTCCCTGACCTCCTCTTTTCACTTTTTATCTATTATATTGTCTTCCAGGTCGCTTATTCTCTCTTCTGTCTCCGTTACCCTAGCTGTTAGATTATCTAGATTGGATTGGATCTCATTGATAGCATTTTTAAGTTCTGCCAATTCACCTTTTATTTCTGCCCTTAGAGACGCTATGTTGCCATTAATTGATTTCTCCATTCTAGCCATTGTCTTCAAAATTGCTAGCCTGAATTCCAGCTCCGACATCTTGGTTATATCTGCATCCATTTGTAAATCTGCAGCATAAGTCATAATCTCTGAGTCTTTTCTGTTTTGGGGGCTCCTCCTCCTAGTCATTCTGTTGATGGGTGTTTGAGGGAATGTAGAGTCCAAACTATTGACCAGAACATAAGCAAGATGCACCTGTTTTCTTGGGACCTTAGGGTTGCTGGCCTCTTGTTTTCCCAGCCTGTCTTCTGCGGGAGGGGCCTGCCGCACTGTTACTCAGGCAACCCTGTTTGGGTGGAGGTGCCCTGCGCCCCTGTGGCAGGGGATGGGCTCAATGGGAATCAATCTTTGGGGCTTTTGTTCTCTGGCGGCTTTCCCTGGTGGCTTTTGCATCTCTTCTGTGAGTGAGAGCAGAAGAGACCGTTTCCAACCCTCTGCCTCAGAGCAGAGAGACTGCAGTCTGTTCTTCAGTGAGCTCTCCAGGCCACACTGTCTCCGTTTCTGTCTGTGCTGCTATAAAGTGCAGTGGCCTGGGTTGTGCACCCCTCCATAGTGCCCCCAGTCCTGCCTCCAGGTCGGGGCACGTCTCTGCCCTTTGTGCTTCTAAACCGCCAGCCACTCCCAGTTCGTACGCAGGACCCCGCTGCTCCAGGTTTCAGTCCCGGGGGCTGCCCTAAAGTCCTTTCCCCGCCGCTACCAGTCTGCAAGTCTGTGCCCCGTCCCCAGCACGCAAGGCTGTTGCTCACTGGTGGTGTAGGATCCCCACGGCCAGGCACCGTCCTGATGTCGTTTATCCTCCAATATCACAGAATCACGACTCCCTGCTTCGTACCTCGAAACCAACCACCTACGATATTCTGCTTGTAGAGATCCAGATCTTCTTACATCTCAGGCTGGTTTTGTGGGTGCTCAGAGTGGTCTAGTAGATATCCAGCTCAATTCCGGGGATCAGTTGAAATAGGGTCCCCTACTCCCCCGCCATCTTTCCCCACCTTCCAATCAGGGTTAAATTTCTGAGCAAGTAGGATCAATGGAGAGAAGGGCAACTGAGTTGACTATATCTATAAAAAAGAATAATCATCAATATAATGAGAACCTAGTATCTAAACTGTGTATGGAAACTGGTGAAGTTGTAAAGAGTGTGGAGGAAAGTGAAAAGAGATTATAAGATCTAAAGACTTAAAGGCCTTTGGAGTTAGGGTTCTAAAGGTAGTGAATTGGAAAGACAGGAGGTGGTGCTTGGAATTGATATAGAAGAGATGTAATTATTGGCATAAGAGGCCTAAGATATGATTATAGAAGTGAATAAATAAGGTAGGGAGGAAGATAAGACCATTGGAGGAGAAAAGGTTAAGTAACTGAAAGCCTCATCAGTTGGAAGCATCATCAATGCAAAATTTTGAAATGATCAGGAATTAAGCCAGTAGGCTTATTTCATTCTTGGACAAGAAGATTATTTTATGGATGTCAACTTACTTTATATTTTTAAACACAAATTAATTGAAAATCTCAAAAGGTCTTTTTTTTTTTTGTAATTTGAAAGCATGAATAAAGAATTCTGTAAAAATAAAATGATTGGGAACCCTGCAAAGTGTTTGATTAAAGATTCAGAAATTAAAATTAAAAATTTTGAATATTAAAAGTAATAAGGGCAGATTTCTTACCCGGTACTGTAATATACTATAAATTAAAATAAAAGCAAGATAACAGAATAAAATTAACAGAGAGACTAACTTAAGATAGGAAATAACTCAAGAATAGATAAGAGTATTTTGGATTTATTATATAATAAAACTGGCATCACAAATAAATATGTTGAGAAAGTCTTATTTAATAACAATCTAGCTAACTGTTTAAATGTTTAAATAGTTAACTATTTGGGAAAAAAAAGACTCCATATTTACATAAAGATGAAAATTTAAAAAGTTACATGAACAAATAAACCTTAAAAAATAGAAGATAACCCAGGAGAATTTTTTTTTTTTTTGTATTTAATATAGTGAAGGGACTTTTTTAGCGACCTGGTATGGTTAACATTTTAGAAAAGTTACTTTGGCTATTGTGTGAAGAATGATTGAGAAGTGTAAGATGGAATCAAAGAGATGAGTTGGAAGGCAGGTGAGAAATGGTGGTTCCATACATGAACGTAGCAGTTTCTGTTTCTGATGGAGGGAAAATGTACAGTTTTGAGATGTGGATACATAAATTAGCCCCAATTTTGAATCTCATCCAACAATCACTTCCCTAAGTTGGAAAAAAAAAAAAAAAACACTTTCAGAATTTGAGCTTTTCCTGAATTTTCGGTTATTTGGTTATCTCTGCTGTATCATTTTTTTATTCTGTGTATTTTGGTTTCTTTTTTCTTTTTTCTTTTCTTTTTTTAGGTTAGGTAACATCTTGTCTCCCTGCCCTCTCTGAAAAAATTATAGACCCTCAAAAATGTGTAAAATTAGTACAGTCCTCTGTATTCTTCACCCAGCTTCTCCCAAAGGTAACATTTTTTTTTCTTTCCAGTTGATCAGTCATAGAAAGAATGCCTTTTCCTACCAGTGTTTCTATCTATTATGCCTTACTTTACTATCTTCTATCTTTGAATATTTCTTTGGAAAAATTTCATGCCAGCTGCTATTTACCCCATCATCAGTGAAGAGATTTTTGACTGGCTAGCTTAGGATATTTTCTTAACCTTACTGGGATGGGTTCCAATATGGATCATTTGTGACATCCTTTCTGGAACATAGTTTGCCAATTATTCTGCATATTCCAATCTTTGATTTCTAGAAATATTTCTTAAACTATAATTTTAAGTATTTTTAAATATTTGTCAATATTTTGGTGTTCCTTCTGGGGAACCTCATTTACACTTATGTGTGATTATTGCATGATCCCTTTCTCACTCAATATTTTGTGGAAATGGTTTTACATCAACTAATATCATTCTATCATGTGTATATATATAATTTATTCAATAATTCCATTATACATAGTCTTTATTTTCTATGCTTTAATGTTTACTTTTTAAAAGTCAAGTTTATTCATATATATTTGATATATTCTAAAATTTGCCTTTTTGGGCATTTAATCCTATAATTTTGACAAGTGCAGAGTTGTGTAATCACCACTACAAATAAGTTCTAGAACATTTCCATCACCACAAATATTTTGTCATGCCTAATCAATTCTTTCACCATGCTTCAGTCCATAATAACCCTTGATACATTTTCTGTCCTAATAATTTTGCCTATTATGGAATATTCTGTAAATGAAGTAATATATTATATGTGTAGCTGTAACTCACAGTTTTAACTTATATTTTCCTAATGGCTAATGGTGTTGACCATATTTTCATGTGCTTATTTTTAATCTGTATGTCATATTTGTGAAATATTTATCCAAATCCTTTGCCATTAAAAAAAAAATTGAGTTGCAAATCCAGCTTACTCTATCCATCCTGTTTCATCTAAGGAAAGGAAAAACTAGAAAGAATTAGTGAAGTTCACGGTTCAGAGGCAAACTCTCACTAAAGGATGAATCCTAATCATAGGACTATGGAATACTTCCTCTATCCTAACATCTTACCAACATAATTAAAAATATATTTATAAAAGTTTCTTCTATTTAGTACATCTCATGCCTTCCTATCAAGAAGAAACTATAAGACATACTGAAAGGCCAAAGAATCCATTTTAAGAGACAGGAAAAGCATCAAAATCAGGCAGGCATGTTTAAATTGACAGACCTGGAATTAAAACAACTAGATTAATATACTAAGGCTTTCATTGATAAAGTAAACAGGATGTAAGAACAGACAGGAAATATAAGCAGAGGGAGACTGTGAGAGAAAAGAGAAAAAGAAATACTAAAGATCAAAAACAATGTAACAGAAATGAAGGATGTTTTTGATGGGCTTAATAATAGATTGGTCATGGCTGAGAAAAGAATCTCTGAGCTTGAGGATATCTCAATAGAAGCTGCCAAAACTTAAAAGCAAAGAGAAAATAGACCAGAACAGACAATGCTAGAATTGTGGGATAGCTTCAAAAGGTATAACACACACACACACACACACCCCAAATATAAGTGAAATGAATAACAGCAATGGCAAAAGAGGCCGGAGGGAGTAATTAGGATAATTTTGTTTTTATAAGCTATTAGCACAACCTATGAAGTATAGTGTTATTTGAAAATGGAGTTTGATTAGTTGTAAATGCATATTGCAAACTGTAGGGCAACCACTAAAAAGAGTAAAACAAAAAAGTATGAATGATATGCTAAGAAGGAGGGAAAATGGAAACACATATAATGCTCAGTTAAAATTACAAAAGGCAGAAAAAAAACAAAGGACAGAACTAGGAACTAAGAACAGGGCAACAAATAAAAAAAAATATATGAAAATTAAACAACACACCTCTTAATAGCACACAGGGCAAAGAAGAAATTTCAGGTGAAATTTAAAAATATTTTGAACGAAATGAGGGTAAAAGTAAAACTTACCAAAATTTGTGGAATGTGCCAAAAGCAGTGTTTAGAGGAAAATTCATAGCATTGAGTGAATAAAAGAAGAAAGATCCAAAATCAAATATTTAAGCTTCCACTTTAGGAAACTAGAAAAAGAAAAGCAAATTGAAACCAAAGTAAGAAGAAGAAGAAAAAAAGTGAGAGCAGAAATCAACAAAATTGAAAATAGGAAACCAATGGAGAAAATTAATGAAACAAAAAACTAGTTTTTTGAACAATCAATAAAACTGATAAATCTCTAGCCAGGCTAACTAAGGAAAAAAAGAGGACATGTATCATGACTATCATAAATGAAAGGGGAGACATCACTATAATCCCACAGACATTAAAAGGATAGTAAAGGAATACTATGAACAACTCTATGCCCACAAATTTGATAATCAAAATGAAATGGACCAATTCCTTAAAAGACACAATATACCAAAGCCCATGCAAGGAGAAATATATATTCTGAGTAGGCCTATATCTATTAGAGAAACTGAGTCTATGAAGCCCACATTTAGCATCATACCCAATGGCAAAATGCTGAAACAAGATCAGGACTAAGACAAGGATGCTCACTCTTGCCACTTTTATTTACCATAGTATTGGAAGTCCTAGCCAGAGTAATTAGGCAAGAAAAAAAAAGTGTCTAAATTGGAAAGGAAGAAGTAAAACTGTCACTATTTGTAGATGATATATCATCAAGGAAGTGAAAGACCAATACAATGAAAACTAAGATACTGAAAGAAATTGAATAAGAAATAAATAAATGGAAAGATATTCCATGCTCATGGATTGGAAAAATTAATATTGTTAAAATGACCATGATATCCAAAGCAATCTATAGATTCAGTGCAACCCCTATCAAAATCACAATGGCATTTTTCACGGAAATAGAACAAACAATCCTAAATTTCTATGGAACCACAAAAGACAAGTGGGACCATATAAAACTAAAAAGCTCCTGCACAACAAAGCAAACCATCAACAAAGTGAAAAGGCAACTTACTGAAGGAGGAAATATTTGCAAATCATGTATCTGACAAGGGTCTAATGTCCAAAATATATAAAGAACTCATAAAACTCAATAGCATAAAAAAAACAAACCCAAAACAAGAAAAACAATCTGATTTAAAAAATAGGCAGGGGATCTGAAGAGACATTTTTCCAAAGAAGACAGGCAGGTGGCCAACAGGTACAATAATAACATAGGCTTGACATCACCAATCATCAGGGAAATACAAATCAAAACCAAATGAGAGATTACCTCAGACCTGTTAGAATAAGTATTATAAAAAAGAAATAACAAGTGTGGACAAGGATATGGAGAAAAGGAACTCTTGTGCATTGTTGGTAGGAATATAAATAGATGCAGCCACTATGGAAAACAGTATGGAGGTTTCTCAAAAAATTAAAAAGAGAACTACCATATGATCCAGCAATTCTACTTCTGGGTACTTATTCAAAGAAAACAAAAACACTAACTCAAAAAGATATATGCACCCCATGTTTATCACAGCATTATTTACAACAGTCAAGATATGGAAGCTACCTAAGTGTCCATCAAAGGATCAATGGATAAAGAAAATGTGGTAAATGTATACAGTGGTATATTATTGAACCACATAAAAGAAAGAAATCTTGCCATTTGCAACAATATGAATGGACCTTGAAGACATTATGCTAAGTAAAAAAAGGCAGACAGAGAAAGACAAATACCCTAACATCTAACTTACATGTGAAATCTAAAAAAGAAAAAAAGTTAGAGAAATAGAACAGAGTGGTGGTTGCCAGAGGCAGAGTGGGGGGTGGGATTGGGGGCAAAATGGGCCGAGTCAAAAGGTACAAACTTCCAGTTATATAATAAGACATGGGAATATAAGTTACAGCATGGTGACTATCATTAATACTATTGTATTGTGTATTTGAAAGTTGCTGGAGATCTTAAAATTCTCAAGATAGGAATTGTAAATATATGTGGTAATAAATGATAACTAGATTTATTGTGGTGATCATTTTGCAATATGTACAAATATTGAATCAATATGTTGTACACCTTAAATAATATAATATTGTATGTCATTTTTATCTCAATAAAAAAATATTAAGGAAAAATGAATTGTGTCTAATTAATAAACTTCCATAACAGAAAGCACCAGACCCAGATGGATTCCCTGTTGAATCTAACAAACAATTAAGGAAGGAATTATACAAATTCTCTACAATTTCTTTGAGAAGATAGAAGTAGAGGGAATACTAACACATTCTGTGAGAGAAGCATTACTCTAATACCAAAACCAGAAAAAGACATTACAAAAAAGGAAAAATATGGACTAATATCTCTCATGAACACAGATGAAAAATCCTCAACAAAATATTAGCAAATTAGGGGGCGGAGCAAGATGGCGGAGGAGTAGGAGACCTGGATTTCGTCTCCTCTCAGGAATTCAGCTGGATAGGGATCAAACCATTCTGAACACCTACAAACTCAACAGGCGATCAAAGAAAGGAATAGCAACAACTCTCTGAACAGAAAAGCGACCACTTTCTGGAAGGTAGGACGTGCGGAGAAGTGAATCCGAGGCGATATTCGGGAGGATAGACGGCGGGGGAGGGGCCTCCGTCCGCCGCTTCTGGCAAGTGATAGAGCCGCGGAGCACAAAATCGGAACTTTTAAAAGTCTGCTCCGCCGAGGGACGTCACTCTGGTGGCTAAGCGGGGGGTGGAACCCTCCGGGAGTGTGGTCTCAGGACCCTCGGGGTCACAGAAAGATCGGGGGTGCCTGAGTGTGGCCGAGCTCCCAGGTAACGGAGCAGGGAAGCCGGCTGCAGAGGCGGAGCCCAGGCGCGGGCTCTCAGCTCGGGGTGGCCATTGACCGTGATCCGCGGCACAGTCGGGCCCCTGCTCCTCCAGCAGGGACCCAACAAGCGGCAGATCCGGGGAGACTCACCTTCCTCCCCTGGGAGGAGCCGTGTGGGAGTGCACCGCAGGAATCTGCTGGGTTTGGAGACTCCACCCGGGGTCGGGTGCCAGAGAGAGAAACGCGCGGTCACAGGCCGGGTGAGCACGGAGTGCGGCCGGAGACCGGGGAGACAGGAGTGACTGACGTCTTTTCTCTGGGGACTTGCTGAGGAGCGGGGCCCCGAGTTCTCGGCTCCTCCGGGGCGGAGATTGGGAGGCCGCCATTTTCACTCTCCGCCTCCAAAGCTGTACGGAAAGCTCGCAGGGAACAAAAGCCCCGGAGAGCAAACCCGAGCAGATGACTTAGCCGGGAGGGGGCGAGGGTGGGGCAATTCCGCCTCCAGCAGAGACATTTGGAAACCACGGCAACAGGCCGCTCCCCAGAAGATCAGCGAGAACAGCCAGCCAAGACCAAGTTTACCGATCAATGAGAACGGCAGAACTCCAGCGCTAGGGGACTACTGCACATAGAATGCATGGCTTTTTTACCATGATTCTTTAGTCTTTCAAAGTTCATTTTTTTTTAAATGTCTTTTTTTCTTTTCTTTTCTTTTTGATTTTTTCTTTTTCCCTTTTTCAACCAACATCTTATCAATCCCTTTTTTTTAAAAAAAAACATTTTTATTTTTCATTTTTAGAGTCATATTCTATCCCTTCATAGTAGTTAGCCATAGTTTTGGATTTTATATATATAAGTTGTTCTCTCTTTAAAATTTTGAGATAGTTTCTTCTAACAGATTAAAATATACTCTAAATCTCTAGTATATGGTGTTTTCTATTCCCCGGCCTGATCACATCCTCTCCCTTTTTTTTTCTTTTTTCTATTTTTAAATCCTCTTCTTTCTTTTTTCAAACAACTTCTTATCAATTCCTTTTATAAAATTTTTTATAATTTCCATCTTTATTCTATCCCTTCATCATATCAACCCTTATTTTTGTACATATATAAGTTTTTATTTCTTTAAAATTTTGGAGGCACTTTCTTCTTTTTTTTTTTTTTTTAAGATTTTATTTATTTATTCATGAGAGACAGAGAGAGAGAGAGAGAAGCAGGCTCCCAAGGAGCAGGGAGCCCGATGTGGGACTCGATCCCAGGACCCTGGGATCATGACCTGAGCTGAAGGCAGACGCTTAACCATCTGAGCCACCCAGGCACCCGGAGGCACTTTCTTCTAAAAGACCAAAATATACCCCAAATCTAGTGTGTGGCACTGATCTATATACCAGCCTGATCATATTTGATCACATTCTGGTTTTTTTGTTGTTGTTGTTGTTTTGTTTTGTTTGTTTTTGTTTTTATCTTTATCTTTTTCTTTTTCTTTTTTTTCTTTTTCTTTTTTCTCTCTTTCCCTTTCTTTTCCCACTGCTTCAGGTCTTTTCTGATTTGTTTAGAGTATATTTTTTGGGGACGTTGTTACTCTGCTAGCATTTTGTTCTCTCATTAATCTATTCTCCTCTGCACAAAATGACAAGATGGAAAAAATCACCTCAACAAAAAGAACAAGAGGTAGTACTGACTGCCAGGGACCTACTCAATACGGACATTAGTACAATGTCAGATCTAGAGTTCAGAATCATCACTTTAAAGATACTAGCTGGACTTGAAAAAAATATGGAAGTTATTAGAGAAAACCTTTCTGGAGAAGTAAAAGAACTAAAATCCAACCAAGTAGAAATCAAAAAGGCTATTAATGAGGTGCAATCAAAAATGGGGGCACTAACTGCTAGGATAAATGAGGCAGAAGAGAGAATCAGTAATATAGAAGACCAAATGATGGAAAATAAAGAAGCTGAGAAAAAGAGAGATAAACAACTACTGGATCATGAGGGTAGAATTTGAGAGATAAGCGATACCATAAGATGAAACAACATTAGAATAATTGGGATCCCAGAAGAAGAAGAAAGAGAGAGAGGGGCAGAAGGTATAATGGAGCAAATTATAGCAGAGAACTTCCCTAATTTGGGGAAGGAAACAGGCATGAAAATCCAGGAAGCACAGAGAACCCCTCTCAAAATCAATAAAAATAGGTCAACACCCCGACATCTAATACTAAAACTTACGAGACTCATAGACAAAGAGAAAATCCTGAAAGCAGCTCGGGAGAAGAGATATGTAACCTACAAGGGTAGAAACATTAGATTGGCAACAGACCTATCCACAGAGACCTGGCAGGCCAGAAAGGACTGGCAGGATATATTCAGAGCACTAAATGAGAAAAATATGCAGCCAACAATACTCTATCCAGCTAGGCTGTCATTGAAAATTGAAGGAGAGATAAAAAGCTTGCAGGACAAACAAAAACTAAAGGAATTTGCAAACACAAAACCAGCCCTACAGGAAATCTTGAAAGGGGTCCTCTAAGCAAAGAGACAGCCTAAAAGCAACATAGACCAGAAAGGAACACAGACAATATATGGTAACAGTCACCTTACAGGCAATACAATGGCACTAAATTCCTATCTTTCAATAGTTACCCTGGATGTAAATGGGCTAAATGCCCCAATCAAAAGACACAGGCTATCAGACTGGATTAAAAAACAAGACCCATCGATATGCTGCCTGCAAGAGACTCATTTTAGACCCAAAGACACCCCCAGATTGAAAGTGAGGGGGTGGAAATCCATTTACCACGCTAATGGACACCAAAAGAAAGCTGGGGTGGCAATCCTTATATCAGACAAATTAGATTTTAAACCAAAGAGTGTAATAAGAGATGAGGAAGGACATTATATCCTACTTAAAGGATCTGTCCAACAAGAAGATCTAACAATTGTAAATATCTATGCCCCTAACATGGGAGCAGCCAATTATATAAGGCAATTAGTAACAAAAGCAAAGAAACACATCGACAACAATACAATAATAGTGGGGGACTTTAACACCCCCCTCACTGAAATGGACAGATCGTCTAAGCAAAAGATCAACAAGGAAATAAAGACTTTAAATGACACACTGGACCAAATGGACTTCACAGACATATTCAGAACATTCCACCCCAAAGCAACGGAATACACATTCTTCTCTAGTGCCCATGGAACATTCTCCAGAATAGATCACATCCTAGGTCATAAATCAGGTCTCAACTGGTACCAAAAGATTGGGATCATTCCCTGCCTATTTTCAGACCACAATGCTTTGAAACTAGAACTCAATCACAAGAGGAAAGTTGGAAAGAACTCAAATACATGGAGGCTAAAGAGCATCCTACTGAAGAATGAATGGGTCAACCAGGAAATTAAAGAAGAATTAAAAAATACATGGAAACCAATGAAAATGAAAACACAACTATTCAACGTCTTTGGGATGCAGCAAAGGCAGTCCTAAGAGGAAAGTATATAGCAATACAAGCCTTTCTCAAGAAACAAGAAAGGTCTCAAGTACACAACCTAACCCTCCACCTAAAGGAGCTGGAGAAAGAACAGCAAATAAAGCCTAAACCCAGCAGGAGAAGAGAAATAATAAAGATCAGAGCAGAAAAAATGAAATAGAAACTAAAAGAACAGTAGAACAGATCAACGAAACTAGGAGCTGGTTCTTTGAAAGAATTAACAAGATTGATAAACCCCTAGCCAGACTTATCAAAAAGAGAAGAGAAATGACCCAAATCAACAAAATCATGAATGAAAGAGGAGAGATCACAACCAACACCAAAGAAATACAAACACTTATAAGAACATATTATGAGCAACTCTATGCCAGCAAATTCGATAACCTGGAAGAAATGGAGGCATTCGTAGAGATGTATCAACTACCCAAACTGAACCAGGAAGAAATAGAAGACCTGAACAGACCTATAACCACTAAGGAAATTGAAGCAGTCATCAAAAATCTCCCAAAAAACAAAAGCCCAGGGCCAGATGGCTTCCCAGGGGAATTCTGCCAAACATTTCAAGAAGAATTAATACCTATTCTTCTGAAACTGTTCCAAAAAATAGAAATGGAAGGACAACTTCCAAACTCATTTTATGAGGCCAGCATTACCTTGATCCCAAAACCAGACAAAGACCCCATCAAAAAGGAGAATTACAGACCAATATCCCTGATGAACACGGACGCAAAAATTCTCACCAAAATACTAGCCAATAGGATCCAACAGTACATTAAAAGGATTATTCACCATGACCAAGTGGGATTTAACCCTGGGCTGCAAGGTTGGTTCAACATCCTCAAATCAATCAATGTGATACAATACATTAACAAAAGAAAGAACAAGAATCATATGATCCTCTCAATAGATGCAGAAAAAGCTTTTGACAAAGTACAGCATCCTTTCTTGATCAAAACTCTTCAGAGTATAGGCATAGAGGGTACATACCTCAATATCATAAAAGCCATCTATGAAAAACCTACAGCGAATATCATTCTCAATGGGGAAAAACTGAGAGCTTTCCCCCTAAGGTCAGGAACGCGGCAGGGATGTCCACTATCATCACTGCTATTCAACATAGTATTGGAAGTCCTAGCCACAGCAATCAGACAACAAAAAGAAATCAAAGGCATCCAAATCGGCAAAGAAGAAGTCAAACTCTCACTCTTTGCAGATGATATGATACTTTATGTGAAAAACCCAAAAGACTCCACCCCAAAACTGCTAGAACTCATACAGGAATTCAGTCAAGTGGCAGGATAGGAAATCAATGCACAGAAGTCAGTGGCATTCCTGTACACCAACAACAAGACAGAAGAAAGAGAAATTAAGGAGTCGATCCCATTTACAATTGCATCCAAAACCGTAAGATACCTAGGAATAAATCTAACCAAAGATACAAAGGATCTGTACTCAGAAAACTATAAAATACTCATGAAGGAAATTGAGGAAGCACAAAGAAATGGAAAAACGTTCCATGCTCATGGATTGGAAGAACAAATATTGTGAAGATGTCAATGCTACCTAGAGCAATCTACACATTCAATGCAATCCCCATCAAAATACCATCCACTTTTTTCAAAGAAATGGAACAAATAATCCTAAAATTTGTATGGAACCAGAAAAGACCCCGCATAGCCAGAGGAATGTTGAAAAAGAAAAGCAAAGCCGGCGGCATCACAATTCCGGACTTTCAGCTCTATTACAAAGCTGTCATCATCAAGACAGCATGGTACTGGCACAAAAACAGACACATAGATCAATGGAACAGAGTAGAGAGCCCAGAAATGGACCCTCAACTCTATGGTCAACTGATCTTTGACAAAGCAGGAAGGAATGTCCAATGGAACAAAGACAGTCTCTTCAACAAATGGTGTTGGGAAAACTGGATAGCCACATGCAGAAGAATGAACCTGGACCATTTCCTTACACCACACACAAAAATAGACTCCAAATGGTTGAAAGACCTCAATGTGAGACAGGAGTCCATCAAAATCCTAAAGGAGAACACAGGCAGCAACCTCTTTGACCTCAGCGAAAGCAACTTCTTCCTAGAAACATCGCCAAAGGCAAGGGAAGCAAGGGCAAAAATGAACTATTGGGACTTCATCAAGATAAAAAGCTTTTGCAAAGCAAGGAAACAGTCAACAAAACCAAAAGACAACCGACAGAATGGGAGAAGAGATTTGCAAATGACATATCAGATAAAGGGCTAGTATCCAAAATCTATAAAGAACTCATCAAACTCAACACCCAAAGAACAAAGAATCTAATCAAGAAATGGGCAGAAGACATGAACAGACATTTTTCCAAAGAAGACATCCAAATGGCCAACAGACACATGAAAAAGTGCTCAATATCGGTCGGCATCAGGGAAATCCAAATCAAAACCTCAATGAGATACCACCTCACACCAGTCAGAATGGCTAAAATTAACAAGTCAGGAAACGACAGATGTTGGCGGGGATGCGGAGAAAGGCAACCCTCCCACACTCTTGGTGGGAAAGGAAGCTGGTGCAGCCACTCTGGAAAACAGTATGGAGGTTCCTCAAAAAGTTGAAAATAGAGCTACCATATGATCCAGCAATTGCACTACTGGGTATTTACCCCAAAGATACAAAAGTAGGGATCCGAAGGGGTACATGCTCCCCGATGTTTATAGCAGCAAGGTCCACAATAGCCAAACTGTGGAAAGAGCCAAGATGTCCATTGACAGATGAATGGATAAAGAAGAGGTGGTATATATATACAATGGAATATTATGCAGCCATCAAAAGGAATGAGATCTTGACATTTGCAACGACGTGGATGGAACTGGAGGGTATTATGTTGAGTGAAATAAGTCAAACAGAGAAAGACGTATCATATGATCTCACTGATATGAGGAATTCTTAATTGCAGGAAACAAACTGAGGGTTGCTAGAGTGGGGGGTGGGGTGGGAGGGATGGGGTGACTGGGTGATAGACACTGGGGAGGGTATGTGCTCTGGTAAGCACTGTGAATTGTGCAAGACTGTTGAATCTCAGATCTGTACCTCTGAAACAAATAATGCAATATATGTTAAGAAAAAAAAAAGAAGAAGAAGAAGGTAGCGGGAGGGGAAGAATGAAGCGGGGGAAATCAGAGGGGTAGATGAACCATGAGAGACGATGGACTCTGAAAAACAAACTGAGGGTTCTAGAGGGGAGGGGCGTGGGAGGATGGGTTAGCCTGGTGGTGGGTATTGAGGAGGGCACATTCTGCATGGAGCACTGGGTGTTATGCACAAACAATGAATCATGGAACACTTCATCTAAAACTAATGATGTAATGTATTGGGATTAACATAAGAATTAAAAAAAAAAGTATATGACAAAATCCAACATCCATTCATTACAAATTCTTGGTAATTAGGAACAGAAGGGATCTTCCTCAATTTGATAAACATATCTACAAAAACCTGCAGTTAACACCATACTTAATAATGAGAAACCTGAAGCTTCCCCTCTAATTTGGGAAAATGCAAGGATGTTTCCTGTCACTACCTCTTTCAACATTATATTGGAAGTCTTAGCTAATGCAACAAGACAAGAAAAGGACCCAAAGTACAGATTGTGAGGGAAATAAGAAAACTATCTTTGTTTGCAGATATATATATATCTCCTTAAAAAAATCAACAAAAAAGTTTCTGGAACTAGTAAGAATAAGCAATAATAGCAAGCTTACATGATACAAAGTAAATATACCAAAGTAAATATTTATAAGCGGGATTCAAAATTAAAAACACAATAACATTTACATTAGCATCCTCAAAGTGAAACACTTAGCTATAAATCTGACCACAGTGGTATGAAGATAGAAACCAATAACAGGTGGAAAGTTGAAAAATTCACAAATATGTGGAAATTACATAACACCCTTCTGAACAATCAATGGGTCAAAAAGAAATCAAAAGGAAAATTAAAAAAAAAATCTTGAATCAAACACAATATATGACATCTTATGAGATGTCGTAAAAGCAGGGTTAAGGGAGAAGTTCATAGTGATTACCACCTCGAGGAACTAGAAAAGAAGGAATGAACTAAGTCAAAGTTAGCAGAGAGAAGGGAATAACAAAGATAAGAGTAGAAATAAATAGAGACCAGAAAAACAATAAAAAGGATAAATAAACTAAGAATTTGTTTATTGAAAAGATAAACAAAATTTGCAATCCTTTATCTAGACTTACCAAGAAAAAAACAGAGGATTTAAATAGTTATAAATGAAAGAAGAGACATAGATTACATGAAATACAAAGGACCATAGAAGATTACTGTAAAGAAATATATGTCAAAAAATTGGACAACCTAGAATAAATGGATAGATTTTGAAAAACATAATCTACCAGGTCTGAATCATGAAGAAACAGAAAATCTGAATGGACCAATTAAAAGTAAGGAGATTGAACCTTTAATCAAATGTCTTGCAATGACAACAAAAAAGCCCAGGGACATATGGCTTTAGTGGTGAATTCTACCAAACATTTAAATAATTATGACCAATTCTTCTTAAACTCTTCAAATAATTGAGGAGGAGAGAATACTTACAAACTTTTTTTTTGTGAGAACAACATTACCCTGTTACAAAAGCCAGGTAAGTATACCATATTAAAAGAAAACTACAGGGCGCCGGGGTGGCTAGGTTGGTTAAGTGACTGCCTTCAGCTCAGGTCATGATCCTGGAGTCCCTGGATCGAGTCCCGCATCGGGCTCCCTGCTCGGCAGGGAGTCTGCTTTGTCTTCTGACCCTATCCCCTCTCATGTGTTCTCTCTCTCTCATTCTCTCTCTCTCAAATAAATAAATAAAATCTTAAAAAAAAAAAAAGAAAACTACAGGTCAATATTTCTGATGAATACAGATGCAAAAAATTTGAAAGAAATACTAGCAAACCAAATTTAATATCACATTAAAAGTATCATATACCATGACCAAGCAGGATTTAATCCCTGGAATGCAAGGATGGTTCAACATATGCAAATCAATAATTGTGATACATCACATTAATAGGATGAAAGACCAAAAATCATATGACCACCTCAACAGATGAAAAGAAAACATTTGACAAAATAAAACATCCATTTATTATGTAAATGCTCAACAAATTGCTTATAGAAGGAACATACCTCAACACAATAAAGGCCATATATGACAAAACCATACCTAACATTATAACCAATAATAAAAGGCTGAAAGCTTTCCCTCGAAGATTAGGAAGACAAGTGTGCCCACTCTTCCCACTCCTATTCAACATAGGAGTTGGAACCCCTATTCCAAGCTATCAGGCAAGAAAAAAAAAGGTATCCAAATCAGAAAGAAAGAAGAAAATTGGATATATTCGCTAATGACATGATGTTGTGTATAGGAAATGCTAAAGACTCTGCAGTAAACTGTTAGGACTAAGGAACAAGTTCAATAGTTTCAGGGTATAAAATCAACATACAAAATCAGTTGTGTTTTTATACATTAACAATGAACTATCTGAAAAAGAAATAAAGAAAACAATCCCATTTACAATAACTTCAGAAACTAAAATACTCAGGAATAAATTTAACCAAGGAAGTGAGCAATCACACTGAAAACTATAAGTCATTGAAAAACAAAATTGAAGGAGATACAAATAAATGCAATGATATCCCCTTTTTCATGGATCTGAAGAGTTAATATTGTTAAAATGTCCATACTACCCAAAGACATCTATAGATTCAATGCAATCCCTATCAAAATTCCTATTTTTCACAGAAATGGAAAAAAATCCTAAAATTCATATGGAACCACATAAGACCCTGTATAGCCAAAGCAATCTTGAGAAAGAACAAAGCTGGAGACATCAAACGTCCTGATTCAAACTATAAGCTCAGAAATAAAGACACACATATATGGTTAACTAATATCTGAGAAGGGAGCCATGACTACTCAATGGGTAAAGGATAGTCTCTTTAGTAAATGATGTTGGGAAAATTGGATATTCATATGGAAAAGAATGAAATTGACCCCCTATATAATACCACTTACAAAAATTAATCCAAAATGTATTAAAGACTTGAACATAAGACCTGTAACTAAAACTCCTAGAGGAATGGATATGGATATATGGATAAAGATTTTTGACATTGGTCTTGGCAATGATTTTTTGGTTATGGTACCAAAAGCAAAAGCATCAAAAGCAAAAGTCCACAAATGGGACTACATGAAACTGAACTCTTCTGTACAGCAAAGGAAATAATCAACAAAATGAAAATGCAATCATGGAATGGGAGGAAACATTTGCAGACCATTTATATGATAAGGATTTAATATCCAAAATATTTAAGGAACTCCTACAACTCAATAGCAAACAAAAACAAAAACAAAACAACACCCCCAACCCACGATGAAACAACAACAAAAATCCACATATAATCTGATTAAAACAAGGGCAGAGGCAGCCATCAAAAAAAAAAAAAAAAAAGAAATTTTGCCATTTGCAACGATATGGATGGAACTAGAGAGTATCATGCTAAGCGAAATAAGTCAATCAGAGAAAGACAATTATATGATCTCACCGATATGTGGAAATTGAGAAACAAGGCAGAGGATCATAGGGAAGGGAGGGAAAAATGAAACAAGATGAACCCAGAGAGAGAGACAAGCCATAAGAAACTCTTAATCTCAGGAAACAAACTGAGGGTTGCTGGAGTGATGGGGGATAGGAGGGATGGGGTGGCTGGGTGATGGACACTGGGGAGGGTATGTACTATGGTGAGCACTGTGAATTGTGTAAGACTGATGAATCACAGACCTGTACCTCTGAAACAAATAATACATAACGTTTTAATAAATTTTTTTAAAAAAACAAACAAACATGGGCAGAGGGCCTGAATAAACATTTCTCCAAAGAAAATACACAAACAGCCAACAAGTATATAAAAGGATGCTCAATGTCACTAATATTCAGATAATGCAAATCATAACAACGAGATATCACCTCATCCCTGTTAGAATAGCTGTCATCATATACACAAGCAATAACAAACATTGGTGAGCATGTGGTGAAAAGGACACTTTGTGCACTGTTCTTGGGAATGTAAATTGGTGCAGCCACTATGGAAAACAGTATGGATGTTCCTCTAAAACTTAAAAATAGAACTACCATATGACTCAGCAATCCCACCCCTAGGTATATGCCCCCCCAAAAAAACCTGAAATAACTATCTTGAAGAGGTATCTGTGCTCCTATATTCATTGCAGCATTCTTCACAATAGCCAAGAGATGGAAACAATTTGAGTGTCCATTGATGGATGAATGGGTAAAAAAATGTCATCTGTATTTATATAATGGAATATTATTCAGCCATAAGAAAGGAAATCCTATCATTTGTGACAACATGGATGGACCTTGACATCATTATACTAAGTGAAATAAGTAATACACAGAAAGAATTGAATGATCTCACTTAAATGTGGAATCTAAATATATCAAACTCATAGAAATATAGAATAGAATGATTATTTCCAGGGGCTGAGGAATGGGAAGTGAGGCCATTAGTCGTGGGGTACAAACTTTCAGTTATTAGATGAATAAGTTCTGAGGATCTGAGGTGCAGCATCGACTATAGTTAACAATATGGCATTGTATATTTGAAAGTTGCTATGTGAGTAGAACTTTAGTGTTCTAACCATAGTACCAACAAGAATAAAACTGTAATTATGTATGGTGAAGGATGTGTTAACTAACCTTATTGGGGTAAACATTTCACAATATATACAAGTAAATTGTATCTGAATAAAGCTGGGAAAAAAGTAAAAGATAACCCATACAATGGGAGAAAATGTTTGCAAGTTATATATTGGAGTTATATATGAAACATAAAATGACAGTTATATATAAAACATATAAAATATTCTTATAACTCAATAACAAAATGGCAAATAACCAATTAAAAATGGGCAAAGTATTTATATAGTTATTTTCCCAATGAAGACATATAAATGGATGATAAATATACGTAAAGATGTTCAACATCATTAGTCACTTGGAAAATGCAAATCAAAACCAAAATGAGATACCATTTCTCATCAACTAGAATGGCTGCAATCTTAAAGACTGATAATACGTTTTGGCAAGGTTGTAGATAAATCGGAACCCCCATACACTGCTGGTGGGAATGGAAATAATGCAGGCAGTATAGAAAATATTTTGGCAGTTCCTCAAAAAATTAAACATAGAGGGCGCCTGGGTGGCTCAGTTGGTTAAGCGACTGCCTTCGGCTCAGGTCATGATCCTGGAGTCTCGGGATCAAGTCCCGCATCAGGCTCCCTGCTCGGCGGGGAGTCTGCTTCTCCCTCTGACCCTCCTCCCTCTCATGCTCTCTGTCTCTCATTCTCTCTCTCTCAAATAAATAAATAAAATCTTAAAAAAAAAAATTAAACATAGAATTACCATATAACCCAGCAATTCCATGCCTAAGTATATACGTCCCACAAAACAATATATATTCATACAAAAATTGTATATGAGGGGCACCGGGGTAGCTCAGTAGGTTAAGCACCTGCCTTCGGCTGAAGTCAAGATCTCAGAGTCCTGGGACCAAGCCCCATGTTGGGTTCCCTGCTCAGTGGGGAGTCTGCTTCTCCCTCTCCCCCCTCTGCTCATGGTCTCTCTCTCAAATATATATATAATCTTTAAAAAATTGTATGTGAACATTCATAGCAGCATTATTCATGATGGGCTAAAACTGAGAACAATGAGAACAACTCATGTTCAACTGATGAAATGATACACAAAATGTGGTATATTTATTTATTGGCCATAAACAGTAATGAAGTACTGATACATGCTGTGACAAAGATGAACCTTGAAAACATGCTGGAAGAAGCCAGTCTCAAAAGGCCACAATTAATAATCAAATTATATGATTCCATTTATACAGAATGTCCAGAATTGGCAAAGTCACAGAGGCAAAAAGTAAATTAGTGATTGTCTTAGAGTTGGTGGTGGGGGTCATTGAGATGGAAGAGTTGGGGGTATCTAAATGGTATGGAGTTTCTTTTTGGGGAGATAAAAATGTTTTAAAACTGATGTGGTGATGGTTGCACAAGACTGTTAATGTAGTAAAAATAACTGAATTGTACACTTTAAGTTGATGAATTGTATGTGTGTGAGCTGTATTTCAATAAACCTGTTACCAAAAACATTCTCAAGTGTTCACTATTGCAGCCTTGGGCTTAGGGAAGTAGCTGTGGTGCCAGAGGGCTTTTCTTGGTGTTTATGTTCTACTCTTACTTCTAGCCTACCTACACTTGCACACAGGAAGGTCTGTCTCTAAGTTCTGCCCCCTCCCCCACTGCTAGACTACAGTTCTCAGTGCTTGGCCAGGCTGGTCTCGATAATTCTGATCCAGCCTCTTAAGCTGGCCCAGCATGCCTGGGTCTTCGGGTGGGACTTTCCTGGCTTCCTGGTATCTCCTCTCCATGGCAACCAAACTCTTCTTTGTATCTGTGGAAAATCTTGTATAAAAGAGATTTTCTGATTTACTCTCCAGTGGTAAGTAACTTTAATGGCATCAGTAAGGGGTCTAGGACCCATTATTATTATTATTAATTATTATTATGTTTTGCTTTCCCATCAGTAGTGGAATTGTTTTGTTTTTCCTTCTATCCTTTCACCAGCTACCATGGGTCTTGATGTGTACCCTGCAGGTAACAGTATTTTAAATACCTTTTTAGAAGCTTAAGGCTTTAGTTTGAAATGACAAAAATGTCTGTGGCAGGGGATCAGGGGTGGTGAGGCTCTGTGCCCTTTCCACTGTGGTTCATAATCCCCTCCCGAATATCTGACTGCAAAGCCGGTGTGTGACGGGGGTTTGCTCTGTTCCCCTGCCCTGTCACCAGTATTCTTGTGAGCCCCTGATGAGGTTCTGTGAAAGAGAGCCTCCAAATGAACCCATGAGAGTAGCTGGAATAGCCAGCTCCTCTCCCTGTGCTCTGTCACAAGCTAGTCAGTCTATTTTGTCTCTCCTGGGAGGGGCCTATCCATCTCTGGTTACTCCAACTTCTCCAATGGGGTCAAGAAAAGGTATAATTTTTAGTTGATCCTGGTTTTTGTCATTGTTTATGGGATCTGTGCTTTTCTTTAAAAAATAAGATTTTTTATTTAAGTATAATTAACATACAGTGTTATATTAGTTTTCTGTGTGTAATACAATGATTCAACAATTCTATGTGTTACTCAGTGCTCATCAAGGTAAGTGTACTCTTTTTTTTCTCATTAAACTTTTGTTTTAATGGGTCTCAAAATTCTATGACAGATTTTTTTTTAAGATTTTATTTATTTATTTGATAGAGACACACTGAGAGAGGGAACATAAACAGGGGGAGTGGGAGAGGGAGAAGCAGGCTTCCTGCTGAACAGGGAGCCTGATGCCGGGCTTGATCCCTGGACCCTGGCATCATGACCTGAGCCGAAGGCAGACATTTAACGACTGAGCCAGCCAGGTGCCCATCTATGACAGATTTTTGGTCAAGTAATTTCCATTAAAAAGTACTGACTTTAAAAAACTACTAACTTAAAACCGCCACACACACACACACAACAAATGATTCACAAAATATTCTCCTTTCCTTCTGAAGGTTTTATGATGCTTTGTTATCATTAACCAGTCTTTTACTATTAAACTTAAATGGCCAATTGACACAAACAATTCTGAGACCGTCCTTCCACCACGGATTAAGACTGGGGTGGCAGGTATTGGGGATAATATTCATTTAGCCTTCTGAGCTTTCTGGGCAGACTTGGTGACCTTGCCATCTCTAGCTGCCTTCTTGTCCACTGCTTTGATGACACCCTCAGCAACCGTCTGTCTCATGTCACGAATAGCAAAACGGCCCAGAGGAGGATAGTCAGAGAAGCTCTCAACACACATAGGCTTGCCAGGAACCATATCAACAATGGCAGCATCACCAGATTTCAGGAACTTGGGACTGTCTTCCAGCTTTTTTCCAGAACGATGATCTATCTTCTCCTTCAGCTCAGCAAACTTGTAAGCAATGTGAGCTGTGTGATAATCCAACACAGATGCATATCCAGCACTGATTTGGCTTGGATGGTTCAGAATAATCACCTGAGCTCTGAAGCCAGCAGCTTCTATTGGTCAGTCATTTTTGCTGTCACCATCCATGTTATCACAATGAGCATCTTTGACAATACGTACTTGACATTGAAGCCCACATTGTCCCCAGGAAGAGCCTCACTCAAAGCTTCATGGTGCATTTCAACAAACGTTACTTCAGTTGTAACATTGACTGGAGCAAAGGTGAGCACCATGCCAGGTTTAAGAATACCAGTCTCCATTCGGCCCACAGGGATAGTACCAATACCACCAATTTTGTAGATGTCCTGGAGGGGCAGATGCAAGGGCTTGTCAGCTGGATGAGTTGGTGGCAGAATGCAATCCAGAGCTTTAAGCAATGTGGTTTCACTGGCATTCCCATCTTTATGGGTGACTTTCCATTCCTTGAATCAAGGCATGTTAGCCCTTGGCTCCAGCATGTTGTCACCATTCCAACCAGAAATTGGCACAAATGCTACTGTGTTGGGATTGTAGCCAATTTTCTTAATGTAGGTGCTGACTTCCTTAATGATTTCCTCATGTCTCTTCTGGCTGTAGGGTGGCTCAGTGGAATCCATATTGTGAACATCAACAATTCGTTGTTTTACACCCAGTGTGTAAGCCAGAAGGGCATGCTCACGGATCTGCCTATTCTTGGAGATACCCGCTTCAAATTCACCAACACCAGCAGCAACAATCAGGACAGCACAGTCAGCCTGAGATGTGTCTGTGATCATGTTTTTGATAAAGTCAATGATGGTCACATAATACTTGCTGGTCTCGAATTTCCACAGGGAGATATCAATGGTGATACCATGTTCACATTCAGCTTTTAGTTTATCCAAGACCCAAGCACACTTGAAGGATCCCTTTCCCATCTCAGAAGCCTCCTTCTCAAATTTTTCAATAGTTCTTTTGTCAATCCCACCACATTTGTAAATCAGATGACCAGCAGTAGTAGACTTGCTTGAATCTATGTGTCCAAAGAGGACGATGTTGATGTGAGTCTTTCCCTTTCCCATTTTGCTTTAGGTTTAGTGGTTGTTGTCACTACACCTGTGTTCTGGTGGCAAGCCCATTGTGAAAAAAGGGATAAGCGTGTTCTTTTTTATTTACTTATTTTTTTTGAAGTGAACATAACCTCAAGATTTTATTGTCTCATAATATTAACAAAATATGAAGTTTAGAACTGGATCACTTGGCCCTTTCTCTTCTTATCTCCTCCCAGTTCAAAATGCTTGCATCTCTTAATAGCCAGCATTCTCTTAGATCTGCAATTGGGCTCAACACATTCAAGTCTCAGCACAATCTTCTTTGTAGTTTTAGCCTTTTTCCAGAAAATCGGCTTAGTCTGCCCACCATAGCCACTCTGCTTCCTGTCATAATGCTGCTTTCCCTTGGCATAAAGAGAATCTTTGCCCTTCTTGTACTGTGTCACTTTGTGGGGCTGGTGCTTGCCACACTTCTTGCAGAAAGTCTGGCGGTTTTAGGAACATTCACCATGTTTGCGAGAGCGCTACCGGCAGGGCAAGATAAGTGTACTCTTTTTTTTTTTTTTAATGTTATGTTAATCACCATACATTACATCAATAGTTTTTGATGTAGTGTTCCATGATACCCATCACCAGTCTAACCCATCCCCCCACCCCCTCCCCTCTAGAACCCTCAGTTTGTTTTTCAGAGTCCATTGTATTCTTAATCCTCTTCTTTTTCTATCTTTCTACTTCCCAGTGAAAGAAAAACTCATTTTTATCTTTTGTCACTACAAATAATTTCATATTAATTATCTATATACTTATGTTCATATTAACTGAGAATTTTTTCAATGGGAAGTATGACCAGAAGCAGGAATTCAGTGTCAAATGGTATGTTTACTTTTTTTGGCAGGGGGTATGTTTACTTTTATTTGTTTTTCTTTTTTCTTTTCTTAATTTTTTAAAAAATATTTTATTTATTTATTTGACAGAGAGCACAAGCAGGGGAAGCAGGAGAGGAAGAGGAAGGTTTCCCGCTGAGCAGCGAGCCTGATGTGGGGCCTAATCCCAGGACCCTGGGATCACGACCTGAGCCTAAGGCAGACTCGCAACTGACAGAGCCACCCAGGCACCCTGGTATGTTTACTTTTAATTGCTCTTGCCAGATTTCTTTCAACATTCTACAAAGATGGTAACAATTTATGTTTTCATCTCCTATCTCTGCTAGCAATAAATACTGTTTTAAAAAATATTTGCTAATCTTAGTGGTATAAAGTTATATTTTGTGGTTATGTTAAAGTGAATTTACCTAATTAGTATTAATTTTGTCATTAAAATTTTCTATGCCATGAATTGCCTTTTCCCAGTTTTGCCAACTTTTCTATAGGGTTGTTTCTATTTTTCTTGTATTTTAAAACAATCCTTGTGTATTTCAAATATAAGCACTTAGTTTGTCATCTGTATTATTTTTTTCAAGGCCGATCATTTATTTTTTATTATGTATTTTGGCATATAAAAGTTTACATATTTACATATTTTAAGTTTATTTGTAGGCTTAGGTTTCTTGTTTGGTTTAGAATGTTTTCTCTTCTTTAAATTTTTTTTTTTTTTACATATTATGTATTATTTTTTTCAGAGGTACAGGTCTGTGATTCATCAGTCTTACACAATTCACAGTGCTCACCATAGCACATACCCTCCCCAATGTCCATCACCCAGCTACCCCATCCCTCCCACCCCCCACCACTCCAGCAACCCTCAGTTTGTTTCCTGAGATTAAGAGTCTCTTATGGTTTGTCTTCCTCCCTGGTTTCATCTTGTTTCATTTTTCCTCCCTTCCCCTATGATCCTCTGTCTTGTTTCTCAAATTCCTCATATCAGTGAGATTATATGAAACTTGTCTTTCTTTGATTGACTTGTTTGGCTTAGCATAATACCCTCTAGTTCCATCCATGTTGTTGCAAATGGCAAGATTTCATTTTTTGATGGCTGCATAATATTCCATTGTATATATATATATATATATATATATATATACCACATCTTCTTTATCCATTCATCTCTTGATGAACATCTTGACTCTTTCCATAGTTTGGCTATTACGGACATTGCTCCTATAAACATTGGGGTGCACATACCCCTTCGGATCACTACATTTGTATCGTTTGGGTAAATACCCAGTAGTGTAATTGCTGGGTCTTAGGGTAGATCTATTTTCAACTTTTTGAGGAACATCCTTACTGTTTTGCAGAGTGGCTGCACCAGCTTGCATTTCCACCAACAGTGTAGGAGGGTTCCCCTTTCTCTGCATCCTTGTCATCTTTAAATTTTTAACATGCACTCTTCTAGATTTTCTGCTAAGAGTTTTATTGTCTCATTAAAAAAATAAATTTAAGTGTATAATCCATTTGTAATTTATTTTTGTATATAGTGTGAGGAAGGGATATAATTTTGTTTTCTTTTTAACATATAACTATTGTCCATGTATCCTTTAAAAATACATCATCTTTCCCCACTGAATTCAAATACCCCTTTGTCATATGTTCAATTATTATATTTTCTTGGATCTATTTTTGGATTTTCTGTTTGGTTCCCATAATCTACTTGTCCATTCCATATTAAGTGAATTTTTAGTATATTTTGATATCTGGTAAGGCAAATTCCTATACTACCTTTATCCTGTTATTTTGCTTCATGATGTTCTTGTTTATTCTTAAGTATTTATTACTCAATATAAACTTTAAGATACTTTTATACAATATCAAATCATATGATTTTAGTTTTCTTATATTTTGGTTAAATTCCTACAATGAGCATGAATTTATTATTTATAACTAGCAAAAGATACATAATATAAAAGACAAAAAAACAAGGGTGAGAATATTGAGGGTAAATTCCCTGGTGCTTACTCTGGGCTACAAAACTAGATTAGATAATCACATTGTAGAATACAAGTGTTGAGGTAGATTAGGAGAATAAAGGAAAACATTCTGTGCTTTTGAAAGTTATAAGAGCACAAAGCTGTGCACCTTAAGTGGCAAATGATATCAGATTCATATCCCATGGAACATTTTTGCAACGTGAAAGGGGAAGTAATTTTTGGTTTCACACAGGGATTCCATGAATTGTGGTTTGCATGTCATCCTTGTTCAGGTACCAGGCTAATCTTCTCTGTATTGTTCCAATTTTAATATACGTGCTGCTGAAGCAAATAAGAATTGTGGTTTGATACTGCAGCTTGATTAGAGTGCCTAGGGTTTTGTTCCCAAGTTATGTTTTAAGGAACACTAGAATCTCTCTCTTGATTCATAGAGGTGTTCTTTGCTCAAATGTATGTGGGAAATGCAGCTAAGATCTTTGAAGAAGATGTACAAGTAGTTTCATTTCACTCTATATTTCTTTTTTTTTTAAAAAAAGATTTTATTTATTTATTTGACAGAGCGAGAGAGAGATCACAAGTAGGCAGACAGGCAGGCAGAGGGAGAGGGAGAAGCAGGCTCCCTGCTGAGCATGAAGCCTGATGCGGAACTTGATCCCAGGACACTGGGATCATGACCTGAGCTGAAGGCAGACTCTTAACTGACTGAGCCACCCAGGCACCCCTCACTCTATATTTCTTGAATTTAACTTCACATGGAATCTTTTTTCTGAGATTTTTTTTTTCTGAGACATATCTTAAATCTTTAATGGGACTTTCAGAAGATGCTTTGGAAGATGTTGGTCCTGGAAGAGGTAGAGTGGGTACTTTTATGTCAAATAAGTTCACTAGGCAATGGATAAGGTGGGGTATGTCACTGCAATCAAACTATATTTATGTTAATTACTTATGGCTAACATAGAAAAAAAATTTAGAATCTCAGAAACATGAAGTTGATCTGAATTCTTGCTAGATTCATCTTTGGCCATAGATTATGCCTTGATTTTGTAAAGTAGAACAACTTTTAAGTAGTATAGTTAAAATTCTCTGTGCCCTTTCTAATAATGTCCTGATTAAGTCATCATTCATCTTTATTTCTGTCTTGCATATTATTTTCTTTTGAGGCTGACAGTTGGTGTTTGGATCACTTAAAAACAAAACTCTTCCATGCTTTTTCCTCTTGTCAAGTCTTATGCTCCTCTGGAAAGATGCTCAGCATTATCTGAAAAGAGAAAATGCTCTCTTGTGTCTCATTTTCCTGAGGCAATTACTAGTTAACTATCTTTGCCTTTAGCAGAGGTAGGAATATACTTTGAGGAAGAAAAACTGTATGTACTTGGCTTCTTCTCTAACATTATCATTTCCTTGCATATGGATAGCTGTTCTTCTGAGGAAATCAAAGCATTTGTGCAATTATTTTATACTTGTGTTTCAAAAAATGTGTATAGATTATGTTTATAAATACTATATACATACATTCACATGTAGACTGATCACTTAGCATTTATTCTAGTTTAAATTCCTGGGAGCTCAGACAAGGCAGGTTTTATGTGTAACAGCTGTGAGGTGTAGTAGATCTCTTGATATGAAAGTTGAAAATCAGTGCATACCTGGTTGTGCTGCTGAGAGCTATACTGATGAATCTATAAGGTCTTTTCTTCCTCTAAGATTTTCATCCTCCCAGGGAGAAAAGAATAATTTGTCAAGTGAAGGCAATTGCCTATACATGTAAAAAAAAATGAGGGATGGCAGAATTAGCACTGGAACTCTGGCATTCTATTCCCTGTCTACAGTCTATAATTGTTCCATCAAAACATTCCTTTTCATTTAGTTTCTTTCCTTGTGGCTTGCGCTTTGGAGATTGGATAGATGAGAAAAGGTTATTGTTTTGAGATTTTTGAATTCAGATGGAATGGGTAATCAGCTAGTGCCCAGAGGCTTCTGAGCACCAGGAAAACTGGCACTGCCAATGTCCCTGAGGCTTGACCACCTTCTGCTTGAGCAGATGGTAGGCAGAAACAACATCTTGAAAAGTTGAAGAAAGCCAAACTGGAAATGATCCCTGGAAGGCAGTTTCAGAATGTAGTGGGGTCATTCACTACACCTCTTGTGTTACCTTATGATATTTTCTACTTTTTCTCTTGCCCTTCATTGCCTAGGACACCCTCTGCTTCATGCTTTGTAGGGATGACTTCTTTTTGTTCCTTCGAGGCTTAGCTTAAATACCAACTCCTCTGTGTGGCCTTCCTTGACAACTCAACTTTCTAGGTTGCTTTACCCTGTTATGCTCCACTACTCTATGTTTTAAAGTCATTCAGAACATTCACCACAACATAGAGTTACTGTATATTTTTGTTTGCTTACTTGTTTATCTCTTTCTCCCTCTCCTACCAGATTGCAAAATCCATGAAGACTGAGACCATGTCTGTTTATTTTTCCATGTAGTCAGTATGTTTTATGAATGAATATATTTTGCGAGGGGAGCCTGGATGGCCTAGTCAGTTAAGTGTCAGACTCATGATTTTGGATTAGGTCATGATCACAGGGTCCTGAGATTGAGCCCTGGATCAGGCTCCACACTCAGTGTGGAGTCTGCTTGATGCAGAACCTGCTTGAGATTCTTTCTCCCTCTGCCCCTCCCCCTGCTCACATATGCTCTCTCTTTCTAAAATAAACAAATAAAATCTTAAAAAAATATGTTTTATGAATAAATAACTCTAAAACCTATATTCATATAACTTTAAAATTAACAATAGTATAGTCACTGGCAAAACACATGTCACTTGGTAAAATACATAGTGGACACTAAATAAATGGTAGTGTAAAATGAGAAACTATTTTTTAGAATTAAAAATTGTAGCATGTAGGATTGAAAATATGCAAATCTCTAAAAATGCTAGAAACAATAAGCACATGTTAAAATTACATTAGAAACCAGAAGACCAAAAACGGAATAAGTCTGCTGCCCAGAGGTGTAAGGGAAGTTGTCAATATGTAATATAGATATACATTAAAGAAAGTACACTTCATTTTAATTTTTTTCTTCTCCTTCTCTATTTTGGATATTGACCTTTGAGCTAAATATAGGAGAACAGATATCCAAGTTTAGCAAAGAGACTATGAGAGAGTATCAAGCTGCTGTACAAATATTATATTCCCTTGGTTAGAATATATTTTATTCCAGGGAACAATAAGATTCAAAAAGGAATCTAAAGACGTTTGACTTTAGGAAGATGGAATACATGTACTTTTTCCTATTCCTCCCACCAGGTACATTAGATGTGTTGAATATTATGTATAAAACAACCATGAGATCAGAGAGATTGGAAGGAAAAAAGTAGAATGGCTAGGGACCCCAGGTTGAGGAACAATACATGGAGAGTCCCCTAGGTTTTCAGTTTGCCTCATATGTCCCAGGCTGGAAGGAGCAACTTAAAAATGGGCACAGCTGTGAATTGTGTAAGACTGATGAATCACAGACCTGTACCTCTGAAACAAGTAATATATGTTAAAAAAAAAAAAAAAGAAGAAGAAGATAGTAGGAAGGGAAAAATGAAGGGGGGGATCGGAGAGGGAGACAAACCATGAGAGACTATGGACTCTGAAAAACAAACTGAGGGTTCTAGAGGGGACGGGGGTGGAGGGATGGGTTAGCCTGGTGATGGGTATTAAAGAGGGCACATTGTGAATGGAGCACTGGGTGTTATACGCAAACAACAAATCGTGGAACATTACATCAAAAACTCATGATGTAATGTATGGTGATTAACATAACATAATAAAATAAAATAAATAAATAAAAATGGGCACAAACCAAAAAGACAAACAAACAGAAAACCCCAGTCTTCACAAAAACTTGCTCAGTCTAGTTGAAGGACCAGGAAAGGAGTAGCATAAGAGAATGAAAATTTTTAAGGCAATAATTACTTTTTTTCAGCCAAACAGCACAGAACATACTTCATCTTCACCCAGGTCAACAATGGCCAAATTAGAAATCTAGACTTCCATTCTCACCAGGGTGAAATGAGGCACCTTAACACCTTACCACTGTGGTGGTGTCAGAGAAGGTTGAGTACGAAGCTAAGAGTTTTATCCCTCTTAGATGGTGAAGTTATCCCCTCTTCGTCTCCTACGGTATCACCAGAGACAATGTGGGGAACCTGGACATTTTCTCCCTACTCACCCATCCAGCAATAATAAGGAAACCTACTCATTTCCTGCTGGAATTGTATTAGAAGAGGCCTAGTAGAGTCAGAACTTTCACCACCATCCAGCGTTAACAAAGCCCCCCTCCCTTAGTGATTCAATGGAGCTGCATGGGAAGCAATAATAAAGCACTCCTTCCTGTCCTAGCTGGAATTCCCACCTCTGCCCAGCAGTAATGAGGAGCCACCCACACTTAACTGGATGTCAGTGAAGGCCAATGAAGGATCACAGACTTTTATTTGATATGGCAGCAACAATGCAGCACTCTCCCATACCCTCCTTCCTTGTCAGAGCAGTGTCATAGAAAGCCAGATAAAAAAAGTTTTAAATAAGTCCAAAGGTTCATAACATAATATAAAAATGTCCAGGTTTCAACTGACAATTGTTCGTCATAAAAAGAACAAGGAAAATCTCAACTTGAACAAAAAAAGACAACAGACACCAATATTGAGATGACAGAGTTAGAATTATCCTATAGTGATAAAGCAACCATCATAAAAGTGTCAATGAGTAATTAATAAATTCTTAAAACAAATGAAAAAATGGACAGCTTGAATAAAGTAAAGAAGCAGAAAATTTCAGCAAGCAACAAAAGATATAAAAAGAATCAAATGAAAAAACTTAGAACTGAAATATATATTTACTAAAATAAAAATATCAGTGGATTCGCAGAACAGAATGTTCAGGAGGAAAGAAGAATCAGTAAATATGAAGATAAAACAATAGAAACTTTCTTAAAAGCAGAGAGAAAATATACCAAAAAAAAAAAAAAAAAAAAGACAGAACTTCAGCAACCTATGGTACTGTAACTAAAGGATTGCATCACCAGAGTCCCAGAAGAGGAAAAAGTGAGGCAGAAAAAGTAATTAAAGAAATAATGGCTGAAAACTTCCAAATTTGGTAAAAGTCATAAACCTACAGATTCAAAGAGTTGAAAGAAACCCAACATGATGAATTCAAAGAAATTCACATCAAAACACAGTGCAGTTAAAATTCTGAAAACTAAAGACAAAGAAAAAGTCTTGAAAACAATGAGAAAGGAACAATACCTTACCACTTACAGGGGAAAACAATTCAACTGACAGTAGATTTCTCATCAGAGAGCATGGAGGCCAAGCAGAAGCTGCACATCATTTTAAAGTGTGAAAAGAAAAGGAATTTCAACCCCAAATTCTATATCCAGTGAAAATATTCTTTAGGAATGAAGTAGAAATCAAGACAGTCTCACATGAAGGAAAAACTAAGGGATTTGTTGCTAATAAACCTACTCTGAAAAAATGGCTAGCAGAAGTCCCTTAAACAGGAAATGACAAAAGAAGGAAACATCAAAAAGAAGAATGAACAACAGAAAGGGTAAAAATGTTTCACCACCAGGGTGGTATCAGTGAACATATATAAACACAATAGGTTATTGTCATGTTGAGCATCTTAAGTTATTCTTGATGATTGAAGCAAAAATTAGAGCACTCTCTGATGTGCACTTAAATGAACATAGAGGACATATTTGACCATTATATTATAAAAGGGGAAAGGTAAATTAAGGCATGGTTTCTATTTTCATTCAGATTGGTAAAATGTCAACATTCGTAGACTGTGTTAAGTTTTGTATATAAAATGTAATACATAAAGCAACTACTAAAAAGCTATAGAGAAACATACTCTCAGAAACCATATAGATAAATCAAAACGAAATACTAAAAAACATTCAAATAAGTCTTGGGAACACACAGAAAAAGAGAACAAAAATGAGAAACAGAGATCACAAAATGTAAAATAGCAGATGTAAGCTCTAACACATTAATAATTCCATTAAATAGAAGTGATGCAAATACAGCCATTAAAAAAGATTGTCAGAGTGAATTAAAACACATAGCCTATTCTGCCTACAGGAGATACACTGTAGATTCACATGTACAAACATGTTGAGAGTAAGGGGATAAGGAAAGATATATGATGCAAAAACTAACCATAAGAAATCCATAATTTTTTCATTCCAAGAATATTATATAAATGGAATCATACCTGTATAATTTTCAGACTTTGCCTTTTCCATACACATAATTATCTGGGGATTCATCCAGCTTGGGTATATCATATAGTTTGCTCCTTTTAATTTTTTATTTTTAGAAATTTTATGTATTTGACAGAGAGAGGAAGAGAGAGAGCAGGAACACAAGCAGGGGTAATGGGAGAGGGAGAAGCAGCCTTCCTGCCTAGCAGGGAGCCCGATGTGGGGCTCGATCCCAGGACCCTGAGATCATGACCTGAGCTGAAGGCAGACACTTAATGACTGAGCCACCCAGGTGCCCCTAGTTTGCTCCTTTTTAATCACTGAGTAGTATTCAATGTTGTGTATGTACTACAGTTTAAATATTTCCTTATTAAAGAACATCTGAGTTGTTTCCAGTTTTTGTCTATTATGAATAAAGCTGCTACAGAAATTCCTATATAGGTTTTTGTGTGAACACAAATCTTCATTTCTCTGGGATAAACACTTAAGTCTGCCTTATAATTTTTGTTTTCCATTTGTTCTCTTTGATTCTCTGTTTTCTTTTTTCTGTCTTTCTCTAAGTTACTTGAATATTTTTTAGAATTTTGATTTGTTTTATCTATAGTGTTTTTGACTGCATCTTTTTTTATAGCTTGTTTTAATGATTGCTCTGGGTATTACATTATATACACAGTGTATTATTGTCAACATTTTACCAATTTGAGTGAAGTGCAGCAAGCACACTTTATGTCCCTTTATCTTTTTTGTTTTTATAATATGATCATCTTAAATATTTTATCTCTGCCCATGTAGAGATGCATCTGACAGTGCTATAATTTGTGCTTCCATCATCAAATTTAATCCTTCTTGATACTGCAAGTTTCCTTCTTATGTCATTTCATTTCTGTTTTGTCAGTCTTTTAGTGTAGTCTGCTGGTGACAAATTCTTTTTGTTTTTCTCACCTGAGAATATTTCAATTATCCCATTCATTCCTGAAGGATACTATCTAGATAGAGGAATCTGGGTTGCCAGTTCTTTTCTTTCAAAACCTGAAAAATATTGTGACACTTCCTTCTGGCCTCCAAGACTTCTGACAAGGGATACAATGTCATTCTAATTGTCTTTCCTCTATAGATAAGGTGTTTTTTTGCTGCTGCTTTCAAGGTTTTTTTCTTTTTCTTTAGTTTACAAAAGCTTACTTATGATGTGTCTTAGCATGGATTCATTTGGTTTTATCCTATTTAGGTTTCACTCATTGCTTTTATTTGCAGGTTTGTGTCTCTTGCCAAACTTGGACAGTTTTGTGCAAAGAATTCTTTAAATTCCTTTTTGCCTCACCTACCTTCTCATACCTTCCAAGACTCAAATGGCATGAATGTTAAATCTTTTGTTATAGTCTCACCTGTCTTTCAGGTCCTCAAATTATTTATTTAGTCCATATTCTTCTCTGTGGTTCAAACTGGGTAGTTTCTATTCCTATATATTCTAGCTGATTGACTCTTTTCTCTATCCACTACATTTTGTTTTTGAGCCCATTCATTTTTATTTTTATTATTCTCTTTTTCAGTTCTAAGTTTCCTTTTGCATTTTCTCTATGTCTTCTATTTTTTTGCTGAGACTCTTTATCATTTGTTTCCATCATTTTTTGTAATTGTTCATTGGACCATTATTATAATAGCTGCTTTAAAATTTTTACCAGGTAATAACATCTTTGTTATCCCAGTGTTGATATATACTGGCTGTCTTTTTATAAAAATTCTGATTGAGTTCCTTGTGATATTTGGCATGATGAATAATTTTCCATTTAAACTCAGAGATGTTCATATTATATTATAAGACTCTGGTTCTTATTTAAATCTTCTATTTTAGCTGGTTTTGTCTGATGCTGCTTTGGCAGGCAAACTTGGGGGTGGCTGGGTGCTGCCTTCTGTGTGGAGTTAGAAGTCCATGGTCCCTACCCACCACTCATTGAGAGCTCAGGGTGGAGGAACCCCCTTGTTGGCAATGGTGGGAAGTCCTGACCCTTCACTAGGCCTCCTCTGATGCCACTCTAGCAGAAACAAATTGAGGCACCTCATCAGTGCTGGGTGGGTATGGAAATTCAGGCTTCTCATGTAAAGGATTCAAAGTCAAGCTCCCATTTGGTCATCTCTGACACCATCCTGGCAAAGGTACTGAGATACCTTCATATAGTGTCTTGAGAGCAGAACTCTAGGTTCCTCTTTTGGATTTTTCTGATGTGGATGGCAATGTGGTCACAGTTTTTTTTCTTTCTGTGGTGTTTGACTGAAATAGAGTGGTTATTTTCTAAAAGTTTTCTGTCTTTCCTGGTCCTTTGAGAAAAGGGAGCAGGCTTTTGGGGGCTCTTTTTCTTTGTACATGTTAGTATTTCTGTGCTGTGGTCTATTTCAACTCTATGTATGGAATGTACAAAACAAAAAGAAAACTCAGGGAAATCATTACTGTACTGTTCCTTATGTTCTGAGATCCTCAGCTAATCTGTCTTCTTTCCATCTTTCAGAGTCTTATGTTTATTTTATTTATAATGTCCAAATTTTTAGTTGTACTTAGTGGGAGGAATAGGGAGATAGGGATACTCCATCTTCTTAGAAATGTAATTTCCCACACTGATTTTTAATATTTCATCTTATTTGTTGCTATCTGTATTACTTGCTTTTTTGTACATCTTGATTCTTCTTTTTCCCTATCTTCTAGAGTTTATTATTTTTCCCATGTACCACCACTGATTTAACACTGTATATTCTTTCTTTTTTATAAATACCCTTAAATTTTTAACATGCATATTGACTTTTCAGATTCATCAATTAATATGCAGTATACCTCTACTTCCTTGAGAAAGATATAAAGATCTTAGGGTACTTTAATTCCAATAGCCCTCTCTCTCACTTATAGTAGATGATTTCCTTATATGCTTTATACTTTTAGTTGATGAAATGATTTATCGCTGAGATTTTTGGAGAGATTTCTAGGTTGCTTCAAGATGTGTGAGAGGTTTTGTGTTTTATGTTTAGCTTCCCAGAGTTGTCATTAGTCAAGTACTATTTTTTTAATTAGCTTGGGGATGGGTGTTCTTTAACCTTTCAGGTATAATAAGTTAAATCTCAAATGCATATAATATCAATTCTGAATGAGAGGGGTTCTTTCCAAGCACAGAAGCTAAGCCACAATAAAACAAGGAGTAGAAGACCCCAAACAAATTTCTGTGATTCTTCTTATTTTGGTATCCAGATAATTTTCTAGTATACCTATGTGCTAAGTCTGCACTTCTACAGAGATTCTGATTTTATATGGCAATCTCAGTTTCACTTTTTGTATCCTGGAAAGGCCAAGCTTTATCTGTTACCCTTTCATGCATGTTAATAATTTAGTCCCCATACAACTTTGGAAGCGGGCATCTCCTCAAGCTGCTTAAGGTAGTGAGTTAGCTATTGCTGGAGCTATTCAAGCATCTGTTAAAAAATGTTTAGGGATTCTTCAAGATCCCTGCAACTTTAAGATGATTTGATACTGCATAAATATTATCTAACCCTGTTACACTTTTATTGTTTATACGAGATCATTATCTCATGGATAATTGAGTGTAAAATATTCAATGACCATACTAGATGTTTAGTGACACAGCATGGTAACATGATATGGATACTGAGCAAACATATAAAAAGCACAGTGTGAAAGCACTACATGGACAAAAGAAGTACAACATGGGAAACAATCACATCTTTTCCTTAGAGATTATAAGCAAATGCTTTCAAGTCTTGAACACATAACTGACTGTGTTCCTTTAGAGATGATGATAAATATAGATGCTCTGTTCCTATCATTAATGACTCAATAAATAAAATCCCAAGATACTTTTCAAAAGTAGTGTGATATCTACTGTTACAGGCAGCTGTGCCTCCTAGTGATGTGTGGAAAATTTGATAAAATGCCTCAAATGTTCTGAAGATCAAAAGTGCCATGTACTGTAAATGATGAGTGATGATTGTAATGGTAGAGAATGGCCACAGGGATAGAGACACTATTGTTACCTGGAAAAAGTTGCTTTTTAAACACAGGAGCATTGTTTTGTTGTTGTTGTTGTTGTTGTTGTTGTTGTTTTAAATAAAGGACCTTAAGACCTCTCATATAGATCTGGTTCTCTTGAAGCTGAAAATTTTGTAGACTCAATGCACTCTTCAGAGAGAACTTAGTCCACTTTCTGCCTCTCTTAAATTAATATAAGGATACTGTCTTGTTAAGCCATGTCAGGAAAACATCTTATATCCTTACATGGGTATCATTTAGCACATGAGACAACTTAACCCAGTCTTCTGTTGTCCTTCAAATTCATGTGTACTGATTAACTACTTTCATGGAAGAACGACATAGACATAAAATATGAGAGAGAATAGAACAGCTGACATTTTAATTCTACATTTGCCAACACATTCTATTAGTTAAGGAACCATTTATTTTGTCCATGTGAAGTTTGAAGAGTTATAAAAGTAGGAGTTAATGTGGTTGATCCAGCAATGGATTATGCCAATGTATGTAAATGCTTTTATGTTCTGCTTAATAATGTAAGCAGTTGGTGATACAGGGTGACTCATCAGGCTTTTTAAATTTAGGATGGAATGCATTAGTAAAATTACTGTGAGCAATGATTCAGCTTGCACAGCTGGATTACCTTCAAAAATGCTGTTCTTGGGCACATTTGTACAGTTAGGAGGCTGTTATGATCTGGAGGCCTAACCTACCACGATCCTCCTTGGGTTTGGAGATATGCAGCAACATTTATTTCCCCTGGAAGAACCCAGTGTTATGCTAGGTGAAGAGTGGATAAGAGAGGATGCTGTAGGTGTTCACAGCTAAAGGCATTAACGCCTAATTGGCTTTAAAAAATCCAGAAAAGAGGGCGTGTCATTAAAAATACATTTCACGTAATAAAGTGTGATCCACAAACTTAGCAATTCTGCAATGAATATAAAATATTTCTATACTCCCAGCACTTTGATCATAGATCTTCAGCACACAGGAGCAGGTGTCCTATAAAAATATCAGATCTGACTGTTAATTTAAATGAGTTTCCCTCTCTTGATTCTCACTGACTCACTTAGGTTTACTGCTCCAGTTGGCAATATTCCAAAAAGACAACAAACATCCACTTTCTCTAAAGCCTGCTTTTTAAAAAAAATTTGAATGCAACTTCAAATAGGAAGAATTGTTAGGCCACATGGCCACACTTAAGATTCATTCATGGTCCCTAAAACGAAAAAGATTAAATATTTTGAAGGTACATATTGGAGGTTGTGTTATTTTTTTCTGCTGTCTCATCTCAAAATAGTCCCATGTGTTGGAAAGTCCAGAGTAGAGAAATTAAGAATGTTCAGTTCAATCTCACTTCCAGAAGATACTAAATCACATTTTCAGATTTTAAGTTTCTATTTTCTGGGAAACTTATACAGAAAAGCACTTCATTATTATGTTTGAGAATAGCTAAATAATAGCATGGTGTTTAATATTTGTTCATAAGAACAATTTTTATTGCACATTCTGGATCACAAAATTACCCAAATTGCCCATCCTTTATTTAAGAGCTATTCAGAACATGACATGAATGAACAAAATATTTCCTTAGACACTGGACCTTGACCACATTTCACATTCCCTTTCCCCAATCTTTACTAAGCTCTAAGAAAAATACACAAATATTAAGAAGAAATAAAGAAAGATGAGAAAAAGATTTGGAGAAAAGGAGATAAAAAATTAAGAGGAGTAAGAGACTGAATATACATAAGGACAATGGCCAGATCATATGGAAAAAACAAAAATCTGACCCACAATCTGCAGCAATTTGCTCAGGAAAACCAACCATTTTATCTACAGTGAATGGCTCAGGAAGCCAGCCTTCTATAAGTTAGACTTGTAGGAAGCCAGATTGGTATCTCATAATAATCCAGGAAGGGGAACAAAAACTTCTATAACAATTGGCCCCCAGTGGCCAGGACTTGATGAGTAACTGACAACTTCTCTAAATTTTGTCTCTATTTCCAACTTTGCACCAACCAGAAAAAGCCAAATATGCACCCACAATTAATCACATATAATGCTCCACTTCTAGTGTGCCTGCCTACAGCTTCCCATGCCAACAACCTCCAATCAGGGCCCACTTGAGACTTCCCCTTTTTCCACTCTGAAGATTTCTTTCTTCCGCCTGCCTTTGCATCTCTGCCAGAACCCAGGTGATGGTGGTTGACTCTCTTGCTATTGTAAACTCTGATTCAGTAACTTTTCCCTGTCTCATTTGATTGGTCTTCACTTATTTTGACAGGAGAAATAAAGAAAAGGAAAAGGAAGAGTAAGGAAAAAAAAAAAAAAAAGGAAGGATAAGGAAAAGGAGGTTTACAAAACAAAAATAAACAACCCCCCCATCATACCATTGCCAAGCCCACAGTCTCTACAGATGTTAAATCTCTCAGAAATGAAAGCATAAAATGAGGTTCCAAAGTTCAGTTTCATTTTGTTATGTCATCTACCTAGGCCTCTTAATAATTTATGTAACTAAACCTTAAAATAAAGCAAAATCCGTGCAGTCCTGAGGAGAAGCGATCATCTCTTTAGAAGTCCACGCTAATGGCATTCAAAATTTGAACAGAGAATTTCTATTAACAAATATATCTGAGTAGTTTTTAGCATTTTAAATAAAAAATTGGGGGGATCAGGATTGATATATTTTCCTAAAGGAATGGTCTCTGTTGCTACTTTAACTTCTTGTTAGGCCTTTGAATTACTTCATATATAAATTACTTCAGATATAAAGAGTTAATGCTGTTGCAAAAAAAAGAAAAAAAAAAGGAATTCTCTGTAATGGATAGACTCGCCTCTACATTTGGCTTCTAGTGCATACAGAGATCTTGACTTTGAAGTTAGCTGTAGGATTCAATTGTATTTGAATAGAATTTTTTTTCAGCAGAGATGAAGAGACTATATATACATACACACAGGGATGTATGTATTTTGAGGAGAAATACTTGACAAACATCACTGTCTACATTTAAGGTATAAAGCATGATGGTTTGATTTACATATATTATGGAATAATTATTGCAATAGGTTCAGCTAATATCTATCTTCTCATATAAATACAATAAAGAGAAAGAGAAGAAAAAAATATTTTTTCCTTATGATGAGAACTCAGGATATACTCTTTTAAAAACTTTTCTATATATCATGCAGCAGTGTTATCAATAGTCCTCAAGTTGTACATTCCTATTTGTACCTATTTATCTTATAACTGGAAGTTAATACCTTTTGACAACCTTTCCACAATTCTGCCTTCCCAAACCCTCAGTCTCTGGAAACCACATGCCTAATCCCTTTTTCTATGAGCTTGGTATGTTTGTATGTATGTATGTATATATGTATGTATGTATTTATCTGTTTATAAATTACAAATACAAGTGAGTTCATAAGGCCTTTGTCTATGTCTGAGTTATTTTTTTAACATAATGTTTTCAAGTTCTATCCATGCTATCACAAATGGTAGCGTTTTCTCATTTTTATGGCAGAATAATATTCCATTGCTTCTATCATCTATCTATCATCTATCTATCTATTATCTATCTATCATCTATCTATCTATCTATCTATCTATCTATCTATCTATCTATCTATCATCTATCATCTAATCTATCATCTATCATCTATCATCTATCTACCTATCATCTATCTATATCTATCTGTCATTTATCTCACAACTTCTTTATCCATCCTCTATCAATGAACACTTAGGTTGTTTCCATGTCTTGGCTATAGTAAATAATACTGCTATTAACAGGGTGTGTGTGTGTGTGTGTGTGTGCAGATATCTTTTAATGTTTTTATTTCCTTTGGATATATTCCAGAAGTGGAATTGCTGGATCATATGGTAATTCTATTTTTAATTTTCTGAGGACCCTCCAGACTGTTTCCCATAGTGGTTATACCGATTTACAACCCCACCAATCAGACATAAGAATTCCTTTTCTCCACATCCATGCTAGCTTTTGTAATCTCTTGCCTTTTTGATGATGGCCATTCTAACAGGCATAAAATGATATCTCATTGTGGTTTTAATTTGCATTTCCCTAATGACTTGATCTTGAGCATCTTTTTATGTACCTGTTGGTCTTTCATATGCCTTCTTCGAAAAAAAAGTCTATTCAGGTCCTTTGTGCAGTTTTTAATTGGGTTGTTTCTTTTTGTTATTAAGTTGTATGAGTTCTTTATATACATTGAATATTAACCCCTTATCAGATATATGGTTAGCAAATATTTATTCCCATACAATAGGTTGACTTTTCACTTTGTTGATGGTTTCTTTTGTTGTATAAAAATTTTAGTTTGATGTAGTTCCACTTGTTTAGTTTTGATTTTGTTGCTTGTGGTTTAGTTGCTTTATCCAAAAAATCGTTGCCAAGACCCATGTCAAAAAGTATTATTCCTATGTGTTTTTCCAGGAGTTTCATGGTTTCAGATCTTTAAATCTTTAATCCATTCAATCCATTGAGTTTATTGTGAGTGGTGGAAGATAGGGGTCCAGCTACATTTTTTTTGCATGTGAATATCCAGTTATCTCAGCAACATTTATTGAAGAGACTGTACTTTTCTACTGAGTATTCTTGGCACCTTGGTGAACTCTTACTTGACCATATGTGCTTAGGTTTATTTCTGGTCTCTGAATTGTGTTCTGTTGGTCTATTTGTCTGTTTTTAGGCCATACTGTTTTGATTATTATAGCTTGAAATCAGAAAATGTGATGCCTCCTGTTTGTTCTTCTTTCTCATGATTTCTTTGGCTATTCTGAGTCCATATAAGTTTTAGGAGTGTTTTGTTCACTTCTGTAAAATTTCCATTGAAAACGTAATAGATATTTTACTGAATTTATAGATGGCTTTTGGTAGTATTGACACCACAACAATATTAATGTTTTCGATCCATGAATATGGGATCATATCAACTTATTTGTAACTTCTCCAATCTCTTTCATCAATGTCTTTTAGTTTTCAGAGTAGAGATATTTCATTTCCTTGGTTAAATTTATTCCTAAATGTGTTATATTTTTTGATGCTATTGTAAATGAAATCAAATTTTTTCTTTTTCAGAAAATTTATTGTTGGTGTATAGAACACTGCCAATTTTTGTATGTTAATTTTGTATCCTGCAACTTTACTGAATTCACTGATTAGACCTGATATTTTTTTGGTTGAGTTTTTAGGAATTTCTACATATAAAATCATGTTATCTGCAAATGGAGACAATTTTGCTTCTTTCTTTCCAATTCTAATACTTTTTATTTCTTTTGCTTGCCTGATTGTTCTAGCTAGGACGTCCAGTACTATATTGAATAGGAGTGGTAAAAGTGGGCACTCTTGTATTGTTAGTGATCTTAGAGGAAAAAATTCCAACCTTTCACCATTGAGTATGATATTAGATGTGGGCTTGTCATATATGGCCTGTATTATGTTAAGAGATGTTTCTGTTATGCCTAATTTGTTAAGAGTTTTTATCATGAATGTATGCTGGATTTTGTCCAATGCTTTTTCTGCATCTATTGAAATCATGATTTTTTTTTCATTCTATTAACATGAAGTGTTGTGTTGATTAATTTGCATAGGCTGAACCATCCTTGTACACTAAGAATAAATCCCACTTGATGGTGAATAATTCTTTTAATATGCTGCTGAAATTGGTTTGCTAGTATTTTATTGAGAATTTTTAAATCTATATTCACCAGAGAACTTGGCCTGTAGTTTTCTTTTCTAGGAGTGTTCTTTCCTGGTTTTAGTATTAGGGTAATGCTGGCATTGCAAAAGCAGTTTGACAGTGTTCCCTCTTCTGATTTTTTTGAAAACTTTGAGAAGAATTGGTGTTAATTCTCCTTTAAATGTTTGGTAAAATTCACCAGTAAAGCCCTCTGGTCGTGGGGTTGTCTTCATTGAGAGATTTTTTTTTTTTTTTTGATTACTGATTTAACTTCCTTACTAGTAATTTATCTGTTTAGATTTTCCATTTCTTCCTGATTCAGTCCTGGTAGGTTATATTTTTCTAAGAATTTTTCCATTTCTTCTAGGTTGTCCAATTTGTTGGTATATAGTTGTTCATAGTAGCCTGTTAGGATCTTTTGTACTTCTGATAGTCATTGTAATGTTTTCTTTTTTATTTATATTTTTGTGATTTGGGTACTCATTTCCTTGGTTAGTCTAGCTAAAGGTTTTTCAATTTTATTTATCATTTCAAAGAACAACTCCTAGTTTGGTTAAAATTTTCTATTTTTTTTTCTGTTCTCTATTTTATTCATTTCTTTTCTAACCTTTATTGTTTCCTTTTTTCTGCAAACTTTGGGCTTTGTTTATTCTTCTTTTTCCAATTACTTAAAGCAGATTTAGTTTGTTTGGAATCTTTCTTGCTTCTTAATGTAGGCATCTATTGCTATAAACTTTCCTCTTAGGATTTATTTGCTCCATCCCATAAGTTCTGGTATGTTGTATTTCCATTTTCTATTGTCATAAGAAACTTTGTTATTTCTTTTTCATTTCTTTTTTAATCCATTGGTTGTTCAGGAGAGTGTTTATCTGTGTTTGTGAATCTTCCAGTGTCTCCCCCTCTTTTTTAAAGATTTTATTTATTTACTTGAGAGAGAGAGAGAGAAGATGAGCAGGGGGAGGGACAAAAGAAGAGGGAGAAATGGACTCTCCACTTAGTGGGGAGCCCAATGTGGGGCTTAATCCCAGGGCCCCAAGATCATGACCCAAGAGGAAGGCAGACGCTTATCTGACTGAGCCACCCAGGTGCCCTCCAGTGTTCTTTTTGTTATTAATTTCTAGTTTCCATGTGTTTTTGAATCTTCCAGTTTTCCTTTTGTTAATTTCTAGTTTCATACTGTGTGGTCAGAGAAGATATTTTAATCTTCTTCAATTTGCTAAGATTTGTTTTGTGGCATAACATATGGTTTATCCTAGAAAATGATCCATGTGCTCTTGATAAGAATATTTATTCTGGGGCACCTGGGTGGCTCAGATGGTTAAGCGTCTGCCTTCGGCTCAGGTCATGATCCCAGGGTCCTGGGATCGAGTCCCACATCGGGCTCCCTGCTCCTTGGGAGCCAGCTTCTCTCTCTCTCTCTGTCTCTCATGAATAAATAAACTCTTTAAAAAAAAAAAATAAACATGTTTAAAAAAAAAAAGAATATTTATTCTGCTATTGTTGGATAGAATGTTCTGTATATGTCTGTTAGGTCAATTTGGTCTATCATGCTGTTCAAATCTACTATTTCCTTTTTGATTCTCTGTCTCTGGATGATCTATCCATCATGAAGAGTGGGATTAAAGTCCCCAACTCTTAGTGCATTACTTTTTATTTCTCCTTTTATCTCTGTTAGTTTTTATGTTATATATTCACGTGTTCTGATATTGGGAGCATAAATATTTACAATTGTTATGTGTTCTTGATGGATCAACCCCTTTGTCATAATGTAATGACCTTCTTTGTTTTTTCTTTCTTTTTTTTCTCTTTTTAGTTTAAAGTCTATTTTGTGTGATGTAAATATAGCTAACCCTGCTTTTTTGTTGTTATTTTTGTTACTGTTTTTTCGAAATGAATTTTTTCATCCATTCACTTTTGGTGTATGTGTGTCTTTAAGGTTAAAGTAAGCCTCTGTAGGCAGCATAACATTGTATTTTTTTATGCCATTCTATGTCTTTGATTAAAGAATTTAATTTATTTACATTTAAAGTAATTTTTTAAAGTAATTATTGATAGGTAAAGACTTACTATTGCCATTTTGTTAATTGCTCTTTGGTTGTTTTGCAGATTCATTATTCCTTGTTTCTTATCTTGCTATCTTTTTTTTCCTTTTTAATGTCTTTTGATATCAGTATACATTAACTTCTTCATCATGTTCTTTTGCATAATTGCCACAGGTCTTTCCCTTGTGGTTACCATTAGGCTTACATAAAATATAAAAATTTATAAACCCCTATTATAAGGTGATAACAACTTAACTTCAACAGAATCCCCAAACTTTACACTTCTACTTCTCCTCCATCCTTCACATTTTAGGTTATTGCTGTTATAATTTACATATTTTTATTTATTTTATTTTATTTTATTTTATTTTATTTTTTTAAAGATTTTATTTATTTATATGACAGAGAGAGACAGCGAGAACAGGAACACAAGCAGGGGGAGTGGGAGAGGGAGAAGCAGGCTTCCCGCTGAGCAGGGAGCCCAATGTGGGACTCGATCCCAGGACCCTGGGATCATGACCCAAGCCAAAGGCAGATGCTTAACGACTGAGCCACCCAGGCGCCCTATAATTTACATATTTTTAATACTGTGTAGCTAATAACAGATTATCCTAATTATGGTTATTTCTACTGCATTCATTTTCTTAAACTTTTAAACTAGAGTTGTAAGTGAATTATGCACCATCATTACCTAATTACAGAATCTAATTTTGACTCTAATTCAACTCTAATTTTGAGTCTAATTTATCATCACCAGTGAGTTATATGCTACCTTTTTCTGTTTTTATGATTTTAACCAATGCCCCTTTACTTCTACTCAACTCCCGTTAGCTTTCTTGTAAGACAGGTCTCGAGGTTATGAACTCCCTCAGCTATTGTTTGTTTGGTAAAGTCTTTATGTTTCTTCATTTCTGAAGGACAGTTTTGCTCGCTATAGCATTCTTGGTTGGCGGTATTTTTTTTTCTTTTCAATATTTAAAATACGTTATCCCAGTCTCTCCTTGCTTGAAATGTCTCTGTTGAGAAATCTGCTTGTAGTCTTAGGGAGGTTCCCATGTATGCAACTTCTCTTTTCTCTTGTTGCTATTAAAATTCTTCTCTTTGACTTTTGACAATTTAATTGTAATGTGTCTTGGTGTAGTCCTATTTGGGTTCATTCTATTTGGAGTTCTTTGGGCCTCCTGGATCTGGATGTCCATTTCTTGTCCCAAGTTCAGGAAGTTTTCAGCCATTATTGCTTTAACTATACTTTCTGCCCCTTTCTCTTTTTCTTCCTCTTCTAGAAATTCCATAATGTGAATATTGTTCTTTTTCATTGTGTCTCATAGGTTTTGTAGGCTTTCTTAACTATTTTCATTCTTTTCACTTTATCAAGTAAAAAGATTGAAAGTCACTGATTCTTTTACATGGTTTAGTCTACTTTTGAAACTCTCTAGTAAATTCTTCAGTTTAGTTATATTTTTCATCTCAAGGATTTTTATGTTTTTTTAATGGCTTCCATTGCTTTGATCTCATTTTTTTAAATGCATGTTTCCTTATTTTGTTTAGCTGTCTGTCTGTCCTTCCAGCTCATTAAATCATTAAATGTCTTTTTTTTTTTTTAAGATTTTATTTATTTGACATAGAGAGACACAGCGAGAGAGGGAACACCAGCAGGGGGAGAGGGAGAGGGAGAAGCAGGCTTTCCACAGAGCGGAGAGCCCGATGTGGGCCTTGATCCCAGGATCCTGGGATCATAACCTGAGCCGAAGGCAGACGCTTAACGACTGAGCCACCCAGGCGCCCTCATTAAATGTCTTTAAGAGGATTATTCTGAATTTTTTGACTGATAGTCCATAGAACTCTATTTCTTTAAGATCAGTTATTAGAGCTTTATTAGTTTCCTTTGTTGGTGTTATATTTACCTGTGTTTTTGTTTTTGATTCTTGACTCTTTGTACTGGTATTTGCACATTTGAGTAACCAGTTTCCTCTTCCAGACTTTAGGCTTGCTTTGGCACAGACAGATTTTTACCAGTAGCTCAGTTTGAGTTTCTGAGTATGTCTACTGGTAATGTTTTTGGGCAAGTGGGGCCTGCTGTTGTGGTCTATTTTTGGGTGAGAAAACTGTTTGTCCTCTGAGGTTGGAGCAGGAGTGTGTGTCACTGGCTGACAATAGTTGGATAGGACTGTTTGTTTGGCTTTCCACTTAAGTGATGCTGTAGGATGGGTCCTGTATTTGCCTGGTTGGGACTAGGTACTATATTCAGTAGTAAATGGGGCTATGAATTAGCTTGCTTGTCCTGGAAGGTATCAGGATCTGAGACCCAGGGCCTATATCTGAAACTCATTGCTTTGGGGTCCAAATCAGGCAAGAGTGTGTATTAAATTCCCTGGTCAGGTGAGGCCACCAGTTCTTCTCTGCAGATTCAGAAAGCCATGGGCTGTACTCTCTGTTCAAATGCCACTGTAAACAAAGCTTTTGGATGGGCTACATAGTTTCCCATGTGTTCCAGTTGGGTTCCCTGTTTGGGCAAGCTGGAGTTTGTATTCAGGAATGAGCAGAACTACAAATTAGTTTCCCTGCCTGGGCACAGTAGGAGAAGCAGTTCTAAGACTACTAAATTTCTTTGTTGTCCTAACTTTCAAGCTGACCCTATGCCTCAAGTTCCTTGGCCAAACAGGTCCACTGGGTTTGCTCTGCAAAGTATCTGCTCTGCTTGTCCCTCCCTCCTTGAGTATCACTGATCTGTACAGCTTCCAGGTGTTCTCAGCAGCCCTTTCGGTCAGATGGGGTTGGGACCCACAGTGAGTTGATGGAGCTATGTCTCAGCTACCTTGCCTAGGAAGGATGGGGTGGGGCTGCTCCAAACAACTCTCAATTTCCCAAAAAGTCTTTCTGGTTGGGACAGGTTGGGAGTGCCCTACAGTTTTGTGCCAGTGCATAGAACAGGAGTCTTCCACACCCAGAACTTTCTTTGTTCTGGGGGTGATCGGTTTTGCCCACCAAGCTCTCAACTCAAGTATTATTGGGCCACACGTTTCCAGATATTTCCACCAACCCCCATAGTCAGATGTGGCCAGGAGACACTGACTACAGTGGGTAAGTGCTGTGGCTCAGCTTCTTATCTGTGTATGGGCAAACCAGGCCCTAGGGCTGGCAAAACTTCTTGTTTAATAATCTGAATCAATAAGATCTGTAATCTACCAAGTCCCTGGTCAGAGTACACTACCAACTTGGTTCTGCACAAAAGAAAAGTTGCTGATTGGGACTAACACTTGGGTGCTGTGGATATAAACTTGGTCTGTAAACATCCATGTGCTGGTTCTTGCAAGACTTTCCCCTTTACTCCATCACAGTCAGATTCCCAGTAGTTGAGCCCTGAAGATTCTCCTACAATCCCCATGAGATAAGAACAGAATAGTGGCTCTCACAAAGCAACCCACAGTGCTGGTAGGGGATCTGATTATCTGCCCTGGGTTCTTGTTTCCCACTGGAGAAGCTGGTGGCTCCAGGGAGGCCTCTGTGCATGGTCCTGCCCTGACCTGGTGAAGAGGCAATTCTGTCAACATTTAGCCACTTTTCTTACACTTCTCATATCACCTTAGTTTCTGTGGTGTGAGGGTTTGTTTTCAAGCTCACTTCTTTTTTCTCTCACTCCTTAGAATTCTCTCAGTGGTGTTTTGTTCTTGAATAGTTATTGGTTATTCTTCTTGTGGGAGGAGCAAAGTTAGGAACAACCTATATTACCATCTTGGTTGAGATTACTTTTAAATGGAAACAATAAATGAAAGAAAATCTATTTGGCTGTCAAATTCCTACTTTGAAAAGATACTTCTATTTGATATCAGAATGCACAGCTAAGCACTGACTTGTTGAAATGAATAAAATTTTTCCAATTTGACAACTTAGGATCCTGTTGAATCCCCTGATCTATGCTGAAAGTAGTTGCAGCACAAGGAAAGATTGGATGAAGGTCAATACAGCCTATTTGAATTTATACTATTTCAGTGCCTTGGAACAAACAAGTTTAAAGACCAATAATCTAAGGTAAACCAGTCAACCTGCTTTTATTATTTAATTAAATTTAATCAATTATTAATTTATTTAATTATAATGAGAAAATAATTTTATTTTATCTTCACTTTATGTTTCATTTTAATTTCATTTTATATTGAATTTTATTTGTTAACTGGAAGTATTTATCTCTTTATCCCCTTCACCTATTTTGCCCATCACCCACCTCCACTCCCCCTGGGCAACCACCAGTTCTCTGTATTTATGGGTTTGTTTCTGCTTTGTTTGTTCATTTGTTTTGTTTTTTAGATTCCACATATAAGTGAAATCATATGCCATTTGTCTTTTTCTGTTTGACTTATTTCACTTAGCATAAAAACTTCTAGGCCCATTTATGTTGTTGCAAATACTGAGATTTCATTCTTTTTATGGCTGAGTAATATTCCTTTACATATATTATAGATGTCACATGGAAAATATATATTATATATTTATTATATGTATATATTAATATATCTTATGTATTTATTATATATAACATGCACATTTATTATATATAAAATACATATTTATGTATAGTAAATATATAAAGAATATTTTAAGTTTTTATGTTCATATTATCAGTATATATAACCTGATATATATAAAAACTATAGTTATTAGTACTATATATTTATTATAGCTATTGTTATATAGTTTATATATATATATATATGAAAGTATATAGTTTTCCACAGTGGTTGTACCAATTTACATTCCCAGCAACAGTGCAAGAGGGTTCCCTTTTCTCCACATTCTTGTCAATGCTTGTTATTTCTTATCTTTTTGATTTTAGCCATTCTGACTGGTGTGAGGTGATATCTCACTGTGGTTTTGATTTGCATTTCCCTGATGATTAGTGACATTAAGCATCTTTTCATGTGTCTGTTGGCTGTTTCTATGTCGTCTGGAAAAAATATTTAGTCACGCTCTCTGGCCATTTTAAAATCAGACTATTTGGGTGGTTTAGTGTTGAGTTGTATAAATTCTTTATATCTTTTGGATATTAATCCATTATCTGCTTTATCATTTGCAAATCACTCCTCCCATTTGGTAGGTTGCCTTTTCATTTTGTTGATGGTTTCCTTCATTGTACAAAAGCTCTTTAGTTTGATATAGTCCCAAAGTTTATTTTTGCTTTTATTTCTCTTGCTGAGGAGACAGATTCAGAAAAATATTGTTAATGTTGATATCCAAGAGATTATTGCCTATGTTTTCTTTTAAGTTTACGGTTTCAGGTCTTCCATTAGGTCTTTACTCCATTTTATTTTTGTATATGGTATAAGAAAGTGGTCCAGTTTCATTCTTTTGCATATAGCTGTCCAGTTTTTCCAGCACCATTTATTGAAGAGTGTCTTTTCCCCAATGTAGTTTTTTTTTTTTTGTATTGTAGATTAATTTTCCATAAAAGCATGGGTTTATTTTTGGGTTTTCTCTTCTGTTCCACTGATCTATGTGTCTGTTTTTGCACCAGAACCATGCTGTTTGATTAATATGGATTTACAATGTAGTTTGAAATCTGGGATTGTGATACCTCCTTTTTGTTCTTTCTTTTGTTCTTTCAAAACAATAGCCAGATTGTTTTGGCTATTTAGGGTTTTTGTGGTTCCATATAAAGTTTAGAATTATTTGTGCTAATTCTGTGTTTTTTTTTTGTTTTTTTTTTTGAGAGAGAGAGAAAGACAGAGAAAGAAAGAGGGTGAGGTGAGGGTAGTGGCAGAAGGAGAGGGAGAGAATCTTAAGAAGACTCTGTGCTGAGCATAGAGCCTGACATGGACTCTATCTCAGGACCCTGAGATCATAACCCGAGCCAAAATCAAGAGTTGGATGGTTAATCTACTGAGCCACCCAGGTGCCCCTGTGCTATTTTGATAGGGATTGCCATGAATCTGTCATGGCACTCCATACCATTCACAACGGCAATAAAAACAATAAAATACTTAGGAATAAATTTAACCCAAGGAAGAGGAAGATCTATACACTGAATATGACAGAACTTACCATATGAATTCACTTATATGATCATACCATATGAATTCACTTATATGAAAAACAAAATGAATGATCAAACAAGCAAACAAAACCAGAAATAAACTCATAAATAGACTGAACAGACTGGTGGATGCCAGAGAGGAGAGGGGTGGGGGGATTGGGTGAAATAAGTGAAGGGATTAGAGGTACAAATTCCAGTTATAAAATAAATAAGTCACAGGATGAAAAGTACAGCATAGGGAATATAGTCAACAATATAATAAATTTGTGTGGTGATGGATGGTAAATACACTTACTGTGGTGAGCATTTCATAATGTAAATAATCATTGAATCACTATGTTGTACATTGAAGCTAATATAATATTGTCTGTCAACAATACCTTAATAAAAATTTAAAAAGAACTGATTAGTAAATAACAATATATAAGTGATCATAAAAAATAAAAGGAATTGAAGAAGACTCAAGCAAATGGCAAGATATCTCATGTTCGTGGATTAGAAGAATTAATATTGTTTAAATGTCTGTATTACTCAGAACCATCTATAGATTCAATGCCGTCCTTATCAAAATTTCAATGGAATTATTTTACAGAAATAGAAAAAGAAAGTCCTAAAATTTTTTGGAACCACAAAAGACCCTGAACCCAAAGCAATCCTAAGAAAGAAGAACAAATCGGAGGCATCACATACCTGATTTCAAACCATACTACCAAGCTATAGTAATCAAAGCAGTATGATACTGACATAAAAATAGACACATAGATCAATAAAACAGAGTTAGGAACTTAGAAATAAGCCCTCATGTATATTGTCAACTAATACTTGAAAAGGGTGCTAAGAATATTCACTGGGGAAAGGATAATCTTTTCAATAAATGATGCTGGGAAAACTGGATAACCACGTGCTTACATGAATCATGGACAGCATTGCACTTCAACAATCTGACTTCTGTCTTCTCTATTATATAAGGGAGGACTAGAGCTTCTTCAGTCCACCAGCTACTCAAATGCTTTTAGAACCATCACTAAGATTGGGGACATAAGGAATACATTGACCCACCCAGAGAAAATATTGATCATCTGTCACCTGAAGCATTTCAGTGGGGTGTAGAAAGATATGTCCATATATTTTATTTACAAATGAATGGCAATCACCTCCCTGTTTGATGTATTTTTTTAGTTGCTTTTCTTTATAGTTTTATCCCACTGATAGCATGACTGACCCAAATTAGTCCTTGTCAGACTGGATTGTGTTTATTTCTGAGACCTTAACACAGTTCATATTGGATTCTCCTGGAATTTTCTAGGAAATTCCAGGTATCCATGGAAGGGAGAGCTTATATTTTATCTTATACTTTAGCATATGAGAAGATCTAGCTTTGATTCTTGGCACTGGATGGATACTGTGTTGACAGATGTGAAAAAAAAAAAAGCCTGTTTTTTATTTATATGATCCTCAGAAACATATCTCAAACATGTCATTTTCTTTTCCTATAATTAGAGGGTAATATCTCTCTTGGCCACCTCACAGAGCAATAATGACTCAGCTGAGAAAATGTTAAAAACAAAAATTCTGGAAATTATATGGTGTCAAATTAGTGAGAAAGACAGGAGAAAAGTAACCTCTACAAAATGTCATACTTTACAATCTCATTTAATTTTTACAATAATCCTTTTAGGAAGGGGGGATTCAGATAAATCAATTAATTTCTCAGGCAGACATTTCAGATTAGCTGAATAATTTCACAAATAGATAGTAGCAGAACCAGCATTTTAATCCTATGCTATTTAAAGCCTTAGGTCTTGCTATTTTTGTTTCTCTTTTCCATAAAGATGTGATCTGCTGTTATTTAAAAAAAAAGTATCTGGCTAAGTCTTTTCAACACTTTACACTTTTCCGGATGTATCCTGATAAAAAGAGAAACATATTAGACATAACCAATTCTTCTAAAATCTCTGAGTCAACCTAACAAAGTTGAAATAGGACTAGGTGGAGAGAGTTTAGAAAATAAAAACAAAATCAAACCAGTGGCCATTTTCATGGCTACTCATGTGAACTTGAGCAAGTTACTCTGACTTTTTTTTTTTTTTAGTAACTTCTCTGTACAATGCATTGTAGTTGGAACTGAGACTAAAAAGACAATGAAGGCACTGCCCCTAAAGAGATGGATGTGCAGCCAATTATTTAATAAAATACCGTTAGCGGTATATCCTAAGAACAAAGTGCTATGGACTTGCAGCATTGAGTTGCTGCTTAGATTTTGTAGAAGCCAGTCACATGGAAGAAAGAAAGCTGAAATTCCCAGGAAGAGATAGAAAAGAGAGTTATTAGAAAATGTGACATATTGGGGCGCCTGGGTGGCTCAGATTGTTGAGCGGCTCCCTTCCGCTGGGGTCGTGATCCCGGGGTCCTGGGATCGAGTCCCGCATTGGGCTCCCTGCTCCTTGGGAGCCTGCTTCTCCCTCTGCTTCTCTCTCTCTGTCTCTCATGAATAAATAAATAAAATCTTTAAAAAAAAAAAAAGAAAATGTGACATACTGCAATAGCAGAGACACACCTCTCTGGACCTTACTTTCTTCATCTGTAAAATGAGCGTAGACACCATTATCTCTAAATTCCTATTACATTGTACTATTCCAAGATTTTGTTTTTATCTCTGTGACTTCTGCTCTTCATGTTCCCATATTTGGTGTAGAAGAAAGCCAAGTGCATGAAGTAACCCACTATTCTGTAAAAATAATACAATTAAATTTTAATACGAGCAATTTACTGGCAGGTTTATCTACTCTGAGCTGCAAGCTTTTGAAAAACATTAAAAACAGGTTATTTGAAGGCGAAGCCTTCTCCTAAGAAGGAATGATTACATCCCTGAGCACATTTGATTCTCCTATAGGCATTAAAACAGCAGGGGCCTGTATTTCCACTGAATTGTAAAAGGGTTAAGTGTCAGACATGATGTATTACTCAGGAATGTCATCGAAAATGGACCAAGCCACTGCCCTTAGAGCAAGGCTCATTATTAGCCATCAAAGAAATAGCTCTGACATTCAGTCACCTCACTATACTTGAAGGGGAAGGATCACTTTGGGCAAATAGAAAGCAACTTGTAAGTACTTATTTTAAGAAATTGCTCCCATAGATCCTAATGGATACCTTCTGTAAATGTTGGTTAAGTGGTTAATCAATTCAGAAGCCAAAAATAGTTCCCATTTTGATTTATCTTAGATTCTAAACAAAAGAGGAGCTGGTGGCTAAAAAGAACCAAAACATAGTCTTGTTAATTCACAGAGGCAGGCAGGGTTTGAAAGCTTAACGAATGACAAGTGCACTTCTTAAAAGAGACGTTCTTCATATAGTTTTGAGTTTCAGAAATGGTTTGGTTCTCCTAAATATTAGTATCAGATGACTTTGTTTAGTGGGTTGCATAAACTGGTGGTTTGTTAAATTGTTTGGGAAAATAGAGTTTTTTTTTTTAAACTGGTGTTTTGTACATAATGTAATAGTTCCACTCATCCATTTTACCATGAAACATTTATAAAATATCAATTTTGTGTTTGATTTTTTACAGTAGGTCTATTTTTTATATGTGCACGAGTATGTGGGATAGGGAACAAACTCAGCCCCATGATATACAGTTGCTTAGCAATGGACTGAACGATCACAGGTTTCCTCTTGGGACTTAGACCTCATGCTGGTCAAAAGTGGAACTTCAGAGGACTCGATAGCAGTGATGCTGAAACTATATCAAAATGTATTGGTTGTCTGATTGCTGTGGCTAGGACTTCCAATACTATGTTGAATAGCAGTGGTGATAGTGGACATCCCTGCCGCGTTCCTGACCTTAGGGGGAAAGCTCTCAGTTTTTCCCCATTGAGAATAATATTTGCTGTAGGTTTTTCATAGATGGCTTTTATGATATTGAGGTATGTACCCTCTATCCCTATACTCTGAAGAGTTTTGATCAAGAAAGGATGCTGTACTTTAGGGGGGTGGGAGGATGGGTTGGCCTGGTGGTGGGTATTGAGGAGGGCACGTTCTGCATGGAGCACTGGGTGTTGTGCACAAACAATGAATCATGGAACACTTAATCTAAAACTAATGATGTAATGTATGGGGATTAACATAAGAATAAAATAAAAAGAAATTAGATAAAAAAAAATGTATTGGTACGCCTTTCCTTAAGTAAAGAACAGCATCAGTGAGTGACATTCTTCTCTGGGATTTCCAGGTCACAAACAGAGAGGAGCAGAGCTACTATTTTGAGATTGCAGATCTCAGTGAGAAGACAGATCATTTTGCCTTCCAGAATGATCATGGTTACCGGAAATGGGTAAGATTCTGACCACTAGAATGAATGGATTTAAGGTGTTAGTAGGAAACTCCATTTTCCTAGGAACTTGCTCTTGAGTTCTTTTCTAGTCATCAAAAACGAGACTTGCTTCTCACTGTAGGGATAGCCAGCTCATGCACTGGAGATAGATGCATCATGGGCTTATGGTAAAATTTCTTGTTCAATCTATCTTTTCTTCTCCAGCTCTCCTCTAAACCTAATTCCAAATTTATATTCAGCAGAGCCCTAACCATGGTTATTCCTAAGCAATGGGTTCTGTAGGCTTGGTGATTCATGGGAGGTGTTTCCCAAAGTGGTCCTTGGAGCACCTACATAGGAATCAGCTGAGTCATTGTTAAAAAATTTAGAATTCCAGATCCCACCCAAAACTACTGGAGGTGATCCCAGGCATTGGTATAAAAGTTTTATCTCTCCAAGTGATTCTTGTATTAAAATGTTTGGGAATCCCTAACCTAGATCAATGATGGAAAAGCCTAACAGATAAGGAAACTGTAGACTGTAAAACTGCCTGAGATGATACATCTGCTCCCTCCCTATGAAAGTGATGGATAATCCTCTAAAATTGCCAGAAAAAAAATACCAAATTGATGAAAAGGGGCTATTACTGCAGCAGTTAAAGACTCCCAACAAGGGCCACCACACTTAGGAAATTCCCAAATTTGAGTGCAAGCTTTGTAGTCTCCTGGAGCTGTACCTCTCAGATATAGAGAGTGACACATTGTTCCACAAGAAGCCTGTCCAGAATTTCAGTCTCCAAATTTTTCAAAAGCATTTTGATTTCATTGGTGAAAGAAAAGTGAATCACATATCTGAGTAGCCTCCATCTGTGAATATTTTTTATGGCTCTATTAGTTTAACACTGTCTCCTTTATCCCAGCCTGGATACTAAACTTTATGTTCACCTGTTAGTGGTAAAGTATTCTTGATATCCTGCAATGATTTTGACTCATCTGCTTATCACTTCTAGATGTAAGTGCCAGAGCAATCATGAGCATTTCTCCCTGCAGGGTCATTGATTTGTTTCCTACTGCTTAGAATATAGGAAATTTTGTTTTGCCCTAATGTGACGTGGGAGCCTGGAAGCACTCCAAAGCTCAACACTTAGCTACTGGGCATTTGCCATGTCCTCATACAGCCATTTATTCCAGATGATTTTCCTTCTGCTTCCTTATTACTTGTGGCCCTTTAAATCTGATCATTTTTATTTTACCTCTTACACAGTCCAAGGTAATGAGCACCAGCAGGTACCATGAGTCATGCTGAGTGTTTCCCATGAAGGAACAGAGTATGATTGAGGTAACAAAGAGTGCTTTGTTTAACACAGTGGATAAAAATCAGCCACACTTCATAATATACCTGATGTCTCTTGTCAAGGGGGAGGAAATGAGAAGCATGACTTTTGGCAGTATTTTTGCAGAAATCTGTTCAGGTAGCAGAATGCTTAGCCCAGGTTGTGCTGGTAATGAAGTGGTAGCATCTAATTCAATTGTTGGAGTTACCTGATTATAAACATAATCATTAAGTTTTTGCCAGTCACTATAGTACTGAGTTTATCAGCAATAGAAAGGATATAGTTCAAAACATAGAAATCAATTATCTCTCAGGAAAAGTAAAAACTTATTGAACCTGGTCACTCAGCAAATGATTCCTGTATATAAGCTGATGCTTTAATTTATAAATTCTTAGTTAAGGGGCTATACAGCAATAGCAAAATCATTCCTCTTACTGCCATCAGGCATACCTTTCAGACTCCACTTGCCACCATTGCTCTAAGCAAGGACTTCGGCAAACTTCTCAGGCAATTACTGGAGTGTTCTGATTACTGTATGTTAGTCCCTGGCATCTCCAGACCTGATACTCTCTCACATTCCCAACACTTTCCCAGACGTCTTGTTCTGGAGGTTCTCCACTTTGGAACTTCTCAGACCTACCAGTTTCTGCCTTCAGCATTAGTACGTATAAACCCGATTGTAAGGCATTTCATTTTTGATGTTGACTATTTAGTCACCCAGGATTTGATAATGTGTGCTAATGTAGAGGCACCGTGAGACCCAAGCTGCCTGGAGTGCTGAGCTTTCACAAGGAAAAATGTTAATCTGTGAGTCATTCAGACTCACAGTGGACTTTGTATGAATGACTAACTTCTTCATTTTTATTGAGTTATAATTGACACACAAAAATTGTATACTTTTAAGGTATACAACTTGATGTTTTGATGATACTCATATACATTGTGAAATACTTGCCACAAACTAATTAACATAGACGTCACCTCACAAAATTACCTTTGTCTTTTCTTTTGTGGTAAGACTACTTAAGATATGCCCTCTTATCAGACTTTCAGTACACAATGTAGTATGGTTAACTACAGTCATATTGCTGCACATTAGATATCCAGAACTTAACTGGTCCTGCATAACTGAAACTTTGTGCCCCTTTGGATATAAATTTCAATTTGGGGGCTATTTATTACTGTAGCCTGATGTTAGGGTAGATTCTGTCTGCTACACATTTAAGAACTAAACAGCCTTTTGAACCCATGGAGATTGGGGAAAATTCTGACACTTTGTGGAGAAAGGGAAGAGAGAATAGGAAAGATGAAGAGTTTCATAGAAAATGCTTATATCTGCTTTTATGACTTGAGGAATAGTGTAGTACAACCTCTTCATTTCACATAGAAATGACTTAGTGACCCAGAAAGAGGAACTGACTTGATATAGTTCAAACATTTGTCAGTAGCAAAGTCTGTTAATGTTTTACGTACTATTTCACAGGGAAATAATATGAGAAATAAAAGGGAAAGCACAGGCTAGAATGAAAACCCTGTAGCTGTGTGCGATTTTAATAAAATAAGATTTTGACAAAAGTTGTCGGTGGAAATGTGAGAATTTTGAACTCAGATTTAAAAGTCCATCCTGCCATTCTGCTTGAGAAAAGAAATGAAACCCCATGCAGTACTGCTAGCGTATGGCGTCAGGTTGAGTTCACCCTACCACCAAGAGACACAGGGAGATTCAAGCACTCTGCCTTTTTGTGTGACTTATATGTAAAAAAAATAATAAAAGAAGAAGAGCAGGTAGTGTGATTAAAAACAAAGCAAAAAGCTCAGTAATAGTAGAGATGGGGCAAAAATACGAGTCTGTTTGACTGACAGTTAATTAGGGGCAGATGGTTAAAAGACATGAATTCTAGTTCCAAGCTGAGGAAGTTGAGACAGGTTATTTAACTTCATTAAATTCACTTTCTGTACTGTAGGAATTGATTGAATTCTAAATTTATTTCTCACATTATTTTTTACCTTCTTTTTTCCACCACCCTTCAATGATTTATTTTTCAATATTAAGGTACTATCCTTAAGTATTAATATGAAAGTGTAAGGAATTTAGCAAAGAATTTTTGAGAAGAGCTAACGTCACTTATTCTTCAACAACATTCCCTTCATGCCAAATATCAACACTTGCTGTTGCAGGAACAAACCCTTTCCTTCCTGTCTTCGGCACTCCCACTTTTTTTCAGGTTCGACTTTTCTTGCCTTAGGAGCCCTCCACATTTTCCATCTCCCCTCCTACATGGAAACTTTGTGGTACTGTAAGCAAGGAAATTTCCCTCTGATTTGAGACTTTTCTGTTTGTGCTCTTTCTATCTCTTAGCTTTAACTGAAAATTACCTTTCTCCAAAGGCTTCCTTTTCCTGAATTCCTTACCAAATTCCTTGTTCTCTTGGCTTGACAATTCTTGAGGCAAGTTGAGGGAGTCAGACTTTTTTTTTAACCTGTCTCATGCTGTGGGTCCTTCCAGACTATGGCTTTACTCAATAACTTGTTTACTTTTGAAGTTTATGCCATTTTAGACTGAAGACATTTACCACATTCGTCTATCAACATCCATGATGTTGCCCTATCTTTCGTAATGGGCATAGCATCTCGCTTACACATCTCCTCTTGTTTTGTGATTGTCTTGACCTTTACATTCCTTCTATTTCATAACACATACATAACAGTAAGGCTGCCTAATAGACCTCATTTTCATGCAGTCTGGGATCTCTGGGATGCTTTTATTTATTTATTTACTGGTGACTATCATCTTTTTATAAGGTCCTTGTTCTAATTCTTTATTCTTCTGAAATACTTTCACCTTCTTCATAAATGTGAATCCCTGAAACTTTCCCAGTTCTTATAGTCCAGCAATTCTCTCTGAATCCACTTGCCTTCCTATAAAGCATGGAACCCTATGGTCGGACAATTCAGTGACATCTCATTAACATCTTAGAATTCTCTACCACCACTCCCGACCTTCTGTCTAGTTTAGTTTATAGATCCCTAACTCAGGATAACCCCATCAAGCATTCTCAACTCTTTCTGCTGAGCTGCCAGCAGTAGACAAAGAAAGTCACAAAACTAAAATAATTGGGTCCACTGCAATTTCATGCTAAGTAAACACAGTCAGGCCTTCCGTGCTGCTCAGTAATCCTTGATCTATTTATTTATATGTGGGGGGATGCAACAAAGCATCTCCCACAGCCACTGCTCCACATTATTCCACATTATTAATTTCCTTAGGTTGCCACCCCTACACATGTCACCTGAAGGTTCTAACTACAGTTATGATACTGGCAGAATTGAAAACTTCTGACTTGAGTTTCTTTACTTTCTTCAACATCTCAATACATATCAGTGTCCTTCCTGTTCTCCTCTCTTCCTATTATGGCATCACATAAAACTGTATCCCTTATCTTTGCCAAAGTTTTCTCCTATACACCTGATCATAAACCCCCCTTTGTCTTTAGAATTAGTTCCTGTAGATTAACCCTCTCTTTGAGCATCTCCCTGCCTATGATTTCCTTTCTCTTATTGTGTCAAAGAGCAAGGCCAGATTCCACTATTCCGGAAAAGTTAGTTTTCTTGATCATTCTCTACAATGCCCAAATTATTCATTGTAACATTTGGATAAAATCATGGTCTCTTTTGCCTCTGCCTGGCATTCAAATTCTTGATCCTTGATATTTGCACTTACTTTGGATGCCCTCCCTGAATTTCTGGTAAGTCAAGGACAATATTTGAATATTAAAGTGAGTCATAATGATATTTGGAGCTAATATTGACTAGAGTTTCTTAGCGTGTCAGGCTTGGGTACAAAGATTCATGGAATATTATAGCAAGCTGCTAGGAAAGATAAAGAAGGCAGGAATAATTAACTGAAGGGATGATCCCAAGATGGGTTGCCAGTTATTCAAACAACAGTGTCCAAACTTTTGGAAAACACACATTGTGGATCAGTACCCAAGGAGCCCAAGATGATCCCTGGTATGGTAGCAAGAATTTAGGGTCAGTAAAAGAAAGTGGCCCCAAGAGGAGATGTGTGGAACCGATCAATAAGTAGATATGTGACCAGGATTAGTAAGAAGCTTGGTGATCAGTCTCCCATTTTAGAGGAGTTCCTTGGGATCAAGGTCCATGCATTTCTTAGATTTCTATTTTCATGTACTAGTGAGTTTTCAGTCTGTGTTTATTCCTGTGGTCCCTTGACTTAACAGAATTCAATGCACAGAGTAGGATTTAGTGACTATTCACTGAAATGAATTGAAATGTAATCAGACAATTCAGAAAACCAAACCTTAGTAATAGGCAAATTGTTTACAGATGGGTAATGGGAAGCTACAACTCAGTGACTACACATGTGTTCAAAGTTGACACCAAATTTAATGCAGAAAGAAATTTCAGGCTCACTGCTCTCTGATGGTGAGAAGGTATCTCTTGATATATTGCTACCAATGGTCAGATTTGGCTCATAATTCAGTCTGCAAGTGATCCTCTCAGTGCATGATACTGGAAAAGCCTGGTGAAGGCAAGTAGCCAATTCTCATTCTCTTTTGGTAAGTTTCTTTTCCTCCAAGGAAGACTAAGCTCCGTAATTCTTGGATATATAGCACATTCCATCTTCAACTGAACTAAACTCAGACTTCTTACAGAGATAACTCATAGTGTCTTTGTAACTTTCTGTTGTAACTTGGAAACACACAGGTGTCGGAAAATGGAATTCCAGATGGCAAGAAAAAGTTCAGGATTCACTTTGTGAAGGGGAGGATAAAAGTGTCTCATATAGGTTCTACTGTGTTGAGTGACTTCTAGTATATAGCAGTAAATTAGGTCTGGTCTCAAACAAAAGGAGTTTGTCAGTGAAATTATTGGTGAGAAAAAATGCTTCCTGCTTTATTGACATAGCAAAATTTTCACCCAAACACAATGCCATACTGAGCCCTGATGAGCAGTGTGTGAGGCTGGAGAGACAGGTACATGTCTTTCCTGGTCCCTAGATGGAACACTGGCTTTCTTCTTCCACCGACCCAACACTATATGGAGCATGAAAGTGGGGATTTTAGGAGGACCAATAAGAGAAATATGAAGCAAAGCAGGTGTTTTTGTTAATATAACTGAAGTTCTGGCAGCAATTTCTACTTTCTCAAGAAGGTATACAAATAGGCATGTTTTTTTGTTTGAAGTAGACATTTGGCCTTTAATGTATTTTTTATCGTTTTATTGAGGTATAATTGATGTTTGATAAACTCCTATATTTAAAGTGTACAATTTGATAAATTTGACATCTATACACCTTCCAATCAAGAAAATGAACAGATCTATCACCCTTAAAAATTGTCTTATGCCTCTTTGTCTTTCTCTCTCTTTCTCCTCTGCTCCCCTACCCCAACCCTGACAACTGATAGGATTTCTGTCACTAGAGTTCTGTTTACTTTTTCTAGAATTTTATATAAATGGAAACATCCAGTATGAACTCTATTTAGTTTATTTAATCAGCATAACTGAGATAAATTCAATGTTGTGTATATCAATAATTTATTCCTTGTCGACTAATATTCCATTGTATGAATATACTGTAAATTGTTCATTCTCATATTGATGGACAACTTATTTCCAGTTTTTCTGTTACAAATAAAAATGCTGTGGAAATTCATGTACATATCTTTGTTTAGACATGTTTTCATTTATTTTGGGTAAATATCTAAAGTTGATTATCTGTCTTGTATATTATACCTATGATTAACTTTTTAAGGAACTGTTAAATATTTTCCAGAGTAGTTGAATCATTTTACATCCCACCAGCAGTGAATGTGAGCTATAATTGTCCCATGTTCTCACCAACAACTGGTAAGATCATTATTTTTAACTTCAGACATTCAATGGGTATGTAGTAATATCTAGTTGCAAGCAGAATTTGTGCTTTCCTAATGACTGATGATTTGAGCCTCTTTTCTCATACTTACTTGCCATTCACATCTTTGTGGAATGTCTATTCAATTATTTTTGCCTATGTAAAAAATTTGGGTTGCTTATCTTCTTAACATTGAGTTGTAAATATTCTTTATTTAGTCTAGACTCAAAGCCTTTCTCAGATATATGTTTGCAAATATTTTCTCATTTTCTGGATTGTTATTTCACTATTATCACACTACCTTTTGAAGAGCAAGTTTTTCAAATTTTGATGAAGTCCAAATTATTGATTTTTGCACTTATAGTTCATAATTTTTGGGTCCTATTTAAAAAATTATCAACCCCAAATTCTCTAATATTTTCTCCTCTGTTTTCTTTTAGGAATTTTAGATTTTAAATTCTTACAGTTAAGCTTATGTTCAATATTTATTCAATTTTTGTTTAAGCTATGAGGTTAGGATTAAGGTTCATTTCCTGCATATGGGTATCCAATTGTTCTAGCACCATTTGTTGAAAGATTTTCCCATAAATTCTCTTGGAATCTTCTTTTTTTTTTTTTAAAGATTTTATTTATTTATTTGAGAGAGAGAATGAGAGAGAGAGAGCACACGAGAGGGGGGAAGGTCAGAGGGAGAAGCAGACTCCCCGCTGAGCAGGGAGCCCGATGCGGGACTTGATCCCAGGACTCCAGGATCATGACCTGAGCCGAAGGCAGTCGCTTAACCAACTGAGCCACCCAGGCGCCCAATTCTCTTGGTATCTTAATGAAAAAGCAATTGACCATATGAATATGAGTTTATTTTTGGATAGCCTATTCACTTTCATCATTCTGTAGTTTCCTATCTTGATGTCAATACTACACTGTCTTCATTACTAAAGTCTAGAAGTCGGGTATAAACTTCCAACTTTTTTTTTTTTAATTTTATTTATTTAAGAGAGAGATAGTGAGATAGAGAGCACAAGTGGGGAGGAGAGGGAGAAGCAGGCTCCCCACAGAGCAGGGAGCCCGATGCGGGACTCGATCCCAGGACCCCGGGATCATGACCTGAGCCGAAGGCAGACGCTTAACCGACTGAGCCACCCAGGTGCCCCCAACTTTTATTTTTAAGAGTTGTTTTCTGTGGTCATTTCTACATTCTTCTAAAGAATGTGTACAAATGGACATCATTTTCAAAAACATAATTCTAAGGAAGGATAAGAAGAAAATAACATGACATTCTCTAGAACAACTGTGATCCTAGAAGTGTTCTTTTCTTCTGTTTTGTGAGTTTAGAACACAAACATTTCCCTCATCATAAAATAGGGGTTCTACTATTAAAGGCCAACAATCTAAGACTCTGAAGCAGTATTTCACAAGGCTTGGCATGTAAGGTGATCCAAAACTTCTTGTGATCATTCATTGTGCATAGAGGATATGATAATGTATGTTACTTTACATAACATACAATGACAAAGCATTTACTTTTCATAAATTTCACTTGAACCTCACAACAGTTTATAGGAGTCTTCTAAGCATTATTAGTAGTATAGTTGTTGCAACATGTATATTATAAAACTCGCAGCAGATACTGTTGCATACCAATTATGTATGTGATATGGTACATTACATACAATCATAAAGGCTATAATCCATTGCTTGCAGAAATAATAAGTTTGTAAAACAGAAGTATTTACATGTATATTATGAATATGTGCTATATTATACATAAATATAAATTATTATAAGTTATAGATTAGTGCTAACTAGGATATAATTAACTAATAGTTGAGATAGGCAGTATATCCTATAGGAATTAGAAAGAAGGGGTGAAAGCATTAGTGAGACTGAGTTATCCAGGAAAAGGTTCCCACGCTAAGAGGGACTCAAGTTTTTTTTTTTTTTTTCTTTTTCTGTTTTAAAGAATTTATTCATTTGAGAGAGAGTGAGTGAGAGAGAGAACACAAGTTGGGGGGAGGGGCAGAGGGAGAGGGAGAAGCAGACTCCCTGCTGAGCAGGGAGCCAGATGCGGGACTCGATCCCAGGACCCAGAGATGATGACCTGAGCCGAAGGCAGACACTTAACCATTTGAACCACCCAGGTGCCCCAGGGTCTCAGGTTTAATTTAAAGGAAAAATAACATGTTGGGAGTCAAGAAAGAGGAAGAGGGCTTTTTAGGAAAATGCAATAGTATCAACATGGACATGGGGCTAGAAATGCACAAAACTTGTGTTGAGATAGTAAAAAGAATATGAGCACTCTGTAGGAGAGCCATAGATGATGCTAGAATTGTAGGTTGAGGTGGGTTAGTAAAAACCTTGAATGCTTTCTCATACAAAGACACAGCTTCTATTAGTGCCTGTCTGGTGACGGCTCTTACATCCAAGTTTCCAGACCAGAACACTTTTCTGAATTACAGACATATATGGGTGCCAATGCCTGGGGAATCCCACAAATAACTCCAAATAAATACAGTCAAATCAGAATGCTATCTTTTCCACTCAAGCTTGTGCATCCTCCTATATTGTCAATTTTATTAAAGAATCTAAGCTACCTAGAAGCCCATCAGGAACCAGGGTGTCCCTCTAGTCTTCTTTTCATCTTTTTGTATGACTCAGGTTTCTTTTAACTTCCAACATCTCTTCAACCTCTTTCCTCTTCATAATCATTGCCATTGCCTTTGCAAAGGCTTTTATCTTCTCTTTTCACAGCTACTGGGATGATCCTCCTATTAGTTTCCTTGACGTGGGTCTTACTTAAACCATCATATAATTTCCTTTTTTTTTTTAAAGATTTTATTTATTTATTTGACAGAGAGAGAGAGAGGGAGAGAGCACAAGCAGGGGGAGCGGCAGGCAGAGGGAGAGGGAGAAGTAGGCTCCCAGCTGAGCAGGACCCTGGGATCATGACCTGAGCCAAAGGCAGATGCTTAACTGCCACCCAGGTGCCCCTATCATCACATAATTTCCTTAACAAAATTCTTCTTCAGTAGCTTCCCATCAGTGAAATAATCTTATGATGGCCTGTGCCCAACATACATTTTTTTTTTAGTTTCAATTACTGTAATTGCTGCCCTTCCTGTATGCACTCTGTATTTACAGCTGCCATCACAACAAATGCATTCCTTGGAGGTACCATTTTATTTTATACCATTGTGCATTCATTCCGGTTGTTCTCTATGTCTGTGCGTTCCCTATCGTTCACTTATTGTGCCAAAGCTCAAGCTCTATGCATATGTGATGCTTTTGCTGGTAACCCTACATACAATTGGGTATTCTTTCTTCTATGCTCCACTGCATTAGGTGTAGGCTTTGTTTGTTTATATGAATGTGCCCCATGAAGACGGTGTGAGTGTTTTAGGAAAGGATCATACGCTATTTCATTTTTGTTTGTTTGTTAATACTCACCATGATAAGTATAGTCACCATCTGTCACCACACAACATCATTACAATATTATTGACTATATATTCCCTATGCTGTACTTTTCATCTTTGTGACTTATTTTATAACTGGAAATTTATAGCTTCAATTTCCTTTTTCTCTTTTGCCTATCACACTTCACCTTCCTTCTGGCAACCACCAATTTTTTTCTGGATTTAAGAGTCTGGATTCTGTTTGTTCATTTGTTTTGTTTTTTAGATTCCACATATCAGTGAAATCATACGGTATTTGTCCTCTGTCTTTTTTCACCTAATATAATACCCTCTAGGTCCATCCATGTTGTCACAAATGGCAAGATCTCATTTTTCTTTATGTCAGAGTAATGTTCCAATGTATATATACCACATCTTTAGTGAATCATCTATTGACGGGCACTTGAGTTGCTTCCCTAACTTGAGTATTATAAATAATGCTGCAATAAACATAGGGGTGCATGTATCTTTTTGAATTAGTGTTTTTGTTTTCTTTGGCTGAATACCCAATAGGGGAATTACTGGATTATGTGGTATTTCTACTTTTAATTTTTTTTGAGGAAACTCCTTACTGTTTTCCACGGTGGTTGTACCAAATTATATTCCCTAGAGTGCAGGAGAGTTCCCTTTTTGTCACATATGTAACAACACTTGTTAATTCTTGTCTTTTTGATACTAGCCATTCTGACAGATGTAAGATGATATCTCACTGTGGTTTTGATTTGCATTTCTCTGATGATTAGTGCTGTTGAGCATCTTTTCATGTGTCTGCTGGCCATCTGTATGTCTTCTTTGGAAAAGTGTCTATTCAGGTCCTTTGTACATTTTTTAATTGGATTGATTTTTGGTGTTGAGTTGTATAAATTCTTTATATATATTATATGATATATTAAAATATATATTATATATTTATATATTCTTTATATTTAACCCATTATTGGATATATCATTTACAAATATTTTCTCCCATTCACTAGGTTGCCTTTGTTTTATTGATGGTTTCCTTTTCTGTGCACACGCTTTTTATTTCGGCATAGTTCCAATAGTTTATTTTTGCTTTTGCTGCCTTTGACTGACATATTCATAAATATGTTGCTAAGGACAATGTCCAAGAGATTGCTGTCTATGTTTTGTTTTAGGAATTTTATGTTTCCAGGTCTCATATTTAGGTCTTTAATCCATTTTGAGTTTATTTTTGTATATGGTGGAAGAAAGTGGTCCAGTTTCAATCATTTACATACTATTGTCCAGTTTTCCCACCATCATTTGTTGAAAAGACTATTTTTTCCCTAATGTATGTTCTGTTTTTTTACTGAAGTATAATTAACATACAATGTTATATTAGTTTCAGGTGTACAATATAATGATCTAACAATTCTATACATTACTCAACATTCACCACAGTAAGTGTAGTCATAATTTATCACCATACAAAATAATTACAATATTATTGACTATATTCCCTATGCTATACTTTTCATCTTTGTGACTTATTTATGTTATAACTTGAAGTTTGTACCTCTTAATCCCCTTTATCTATTTCACCCATACACCTTCAACTCCCCTCTGGCAGCCATTAGTTCTCTGTATTTGAGTTTGTTTTGTGGGCGCCTGGGTGGCTCAGTTGGTTAAGCGACTGCCTTCGGCTCAGGTCATGATCCTGGAGTCCCAGGATCGAGTCCTGCATCAGGCTCCTTGCTTGGCAGGGAGTCTGCTTCTCCCTCTGACCCTCCTCCCTCTCGTGCTCTCTCTCCCATTCTCTCTCTCAAATAAATAAATAAAATTAAAAAAAAAAAAAATCTGTTTTTTTTTTTTTTTTTTTTTAGATTTCCCATACAAGTGAAATGATACAGTATTTGGGTATTTGTCTTCCTCTGACTTATTTCACTTAGCATAATACATTCTAATTTTTTTTTAAGATTTTATTTATTTATTTGAGCGAGAGACAGTGAGCACCCAAGTCGGGGGAGGGGCAGAGACAAAAGGAAAGGGAGAGGCAGGCTCCCTGATGAGCAGGGAGCCCTAGAAGGGCTTGATCCCAGGACACTGGGATCATGACCTGAGTTGAAAGCAGACACTTAACCAACCAAGCCACCCAGGTGCCCCCCCTTCTAATTTTTTAAAATCATTTTCCCTAACATGACAACTGGCTTAGAGGGGGTGTTAAATATGTGTATTTCTGAATAACTGAGATGAATAAATAATACAAAGACTTAAAAATATAAACTTGGTGAATTAGAACAGAATGGATGGGGCTGGTGACTGATGCTGGGTAGTCTGATATCTGAGAAGCTTCTTTAGAATAGGGCTATCATGGTGAGTACCTGCCCTTTGCACCTTGGACTTAATCTGGATATCAATTTTTATCCTCCCCTACTATACCCCCCATTTATGAGTCATTTCTACCCCATTTACCCAATCACCCACACCAATTTTTTCAGTTCATTACGAGTCTGAATCAGAGAATTTGGTGGCTGAAAGTCTCAGGGCTGAAATTCCTAGAAGGAAGATAAACCAGGACAGAAAATTCAAGCACCTGGTTTTCAAATAATAATTACATAATTTTTGAAGTCTTACATCTGCTTCAACAGTAAGAAATGATTTAGGAAACCATATTAGAGGCCTTATTTGCCCCCCAAAAGAAAGGTGATGATGGAGATAAGAGACACAATAAACTGCTTGAAGAACTCTATTAGTATATTTTTGGGAAAAGTAATTGACCATTGGCAGGACTGACATTTTAATCACATTTTCTCTTCCATTCACTTACATTCTTTAAATCCAGCTTGCTGCTCATTGAATTGGAACACTGTCCTGCTAACCTTGTTACTTTACTGAGGTTTACCTGGTGGTTAAATATTTTCAGTGCCTTTAACATTCTTTAAAATGTGTAATTAAATGATGCTTAGCCTTTGACACAATTAACATTTTCTTCACTTTTAAGAATGAAGATAGTCCAAGGTACTAAATATAGCTGTGGTCACAGAATAGAATAACAAAAGCAAGAGGAAAGGCTCAAAAGAGGTAATGTTAGTGTTGGGGGGGAGGATGAGTCAAATAAAGCTTTTATGGCAACTGCCTTCTTTTTTTCTTGTTGATCTTTGTATAAACTAAATTTTCACAGACTTGCCATTTTACACCAAAAAGCAATTAGAATATAGGTACTACACCACCAAAAATATCTGTGTGTGTTTTTTGGGGTGGTGGTGGTGGTGGTGAGGGGATGGCAGCAATAAAAGTCAACATGAAGAACAGTGAAACATGAACAATAGCACTTGGTGAATGCTGATGAGAAACAGATACGTCACACAGTAAAACAATGGGAAAGTCACGATTAGCACCACCGGGATATTGGAAATCTCAGCTGTGACAGACAGCCTTCTTAATTCCTGAGTTCACTGCCCACTATAAAATATGTTTTCACAACTAACCAATCCATCAATCATAAATCTACTCACTGTGCTGGATGTTATGTAGAGCCAACCATAAATCAAGCATAAAATAGTACCTATCTGCTAAGAGCTTATGGCTTTTCTAGGAAGGTGAGACATGATGGCATTTTCTCCAAAGAGGAAGTAAAAGTATCCAGTTGCTTTTTGTGTGTGTGTGTGTGGTCCATGGAATATTCTGGAAAAGAAGCAGAATAGAAGAGTTCCCTGAAAATTGGTAGGAAGTTGGGTTCAGAAGCTTGGATGCCTGAGATTTTAAAAAAATAAAAGCTTCAGAGAAACCTTTGACACTCGAGGGACATACAAGAGGGAAACATTGGCCATTCTCTTCTCCCCATGGAGTTTCTCTATGAAGCTGTTACCTAATAATGATTATAATGTTATTAGTAACAATAATGTAATAGCTAAAACCTAATTAACTGCTATCAAATAAGGGTTACACATTAAAATATTTTTCAGATTACAACGGACTTGAATCTCCATTTGAGCGTAGGGCAGAATTGTCTGTGAATCTAAGGATGCTTACTCTGCTTCAGCGCATCATGGCGAAACAGTGGAGGACATAGGAAGTCTGCTAGAGGGCTGCTTCATTACTGTTGCTTATACTCTTAGCAATCAATGAAGTATTGGTCCAACCAGTTTAAAGCTATCTTGTTCACTGATATGATGATGTTTTTTCTGTTCCAAACACTCATAGAAGCCTCGATGGTTTTCAGTGAGAGAGATCCATTTGCGTATTGATATTCTTTAGCTTGCCTTCTTGTCCAAAGCTCACCCACTGAATGTAATTGGCCTTCTTCAGCCTACATAAAAAAATCCGATCACAGCCTTTTTCCCTGGGTCATTGGGTACCTCTGAGTCTTACATTTGTATAATAATAGGATTCCACTCAAGTGATTCTTCCTTGAACAAAATACAGTCCAAGGTAACATGTGATCTCTATTTGGACAACTTTCAATGACAACTTGTCTTAAAAATAGAAATATAATATTCAAGCACTAGATTCCTTAGCTACAATTTATTGAATGCCCACTATATACTGACTTTGAACTGGACTATAATATCTCATTTAATGTGTGATTCCAGACTGTAGACACAGGCTATGAAAGTACTAAAATAACTTTCCAAATAGAACTATAATTTCCAATTACAGTATCTCTGATTTTAAACAGTATGTTCTTTCCTCCATGTCAGAAGGCTTCATGCTGATAGTACACTAAAAACAGTTGGAATTTCTGCCCTGGGATAGAGATTAGTGAAAACATTATTCTTGACTGTGAATATTTACAGGGTGTGGGCCATTAAAATATTCTCTAAAAGACAGCAAATTTCTTTTTTAATTTTAGGAGAGAAAATATCCAAATAGAGCTGGATAATTCGTGTCGGGAAGTATTTGGGACTAACAGGACACATACTCTCAAGATATAATATATGTAAAAAATCAGCAATATACACAAATGTAGTAAGGATCCTAAAATATCTATTGACTTGGTAAACATTGATTCAATGTCCACTGTTTGCCAGACACTGAAAGAAGTGCCAACGATACAAAGCATGATCCTTGTTCTCAGAAAACAGTATAGTGGCTAAAGTGAGTCTTTGAATCATCTCAGCAAAGAAAGAAAATGACAATTTGAGATGACCAGATAACCAGCTATCATGGCAGACAGTCCCTACACACTAGTTTACTATCATTACTAAAAGATTAGGAAAAAGTAGCACTGTTCTAGAAAATGATTCATACCTTCTCCTCTCTCTGAAATACTCTCAGTTTATATCTTATTTCCTAATTCTCAGAGCAAATCTAGATAATCAGAATAAAATGTCCACAGTTTCCTGCCATTTCATTTACCATCCTAGGTACTCTTAATATTAGACTTCATCCTGCATCCCCAAGGACATCACTATGGTAATTCACTCTCACCCAAAGTCATTAATAATTTTCTTTTTTTCTTTAATTTTTTTCCTGACTTAATTATTTTATTTTTACTTATTTTTTTGTCTTTTTATTTTATTTTATTTTATTTTATTTTTATTATGTTATGTTAATCACCATGCATTACATCATTAGTTTTTGATGTAGTGTTCCATGATTCATTGTTTGCGTATAACACCCAGTGCTCCATGCAGTATGTGCCCTCTTTAATACCCATCACCAGGCTTTTTAAGATTTTATTTATTTACTTGACAGAGAGAGAGAGAAAGATAGTGACAGAGAGAACACAAGCAGGGGGAATGGCAGGCAGAGGGAGAGGGAGAAGCAGGCTCCCTGCTGAGCAGGGAGTCCAACATGGGGCTCAATCCCAGGACCCTGGGATCATGACCTGAGCCGAAGGCATACGCTTAACCAACTGAGCCACCCAGGTGCCCCCTGACTTAATTATTTTAGAGCAGTTTTAGGTTCACCCCCAAATTGAGAAAGGTACAGAGATTTCCCAAATAGTCCCTGGCCCCACCCATGCAGTGTCCCCCATTATCAACATCACTCCCCAGAGTGGTACATTTGTTAAACTGATTAACCTATGTTGACATATAATCATTCAAACTCCATAATTTACTTTAGGACTTACTCTTGGTTTTGTATATTCTATGGGTTGTGACAAATATTATAATGATGTACATCTATTATTATAATAATTTACAGAGTGTTTTCTCTCCTCTAAAAATCTGTGCTCTACCTATTCATTCTTCCTCTACCCCAATTCATAGCACCAACTGACCTTTTTACTGTCTTCACAGTTTTGTCTTTTCCAGAATAGACAAAAATTGTTGGATTATACAGAATTATACTTTTCAGATTGGCTTCTTTATTTAGTAATATTGTTGGATTATACAAAATGAGGCCTTTTCACATTGGCTTATTTCATTTAGTAATATGCATTTAAATTTCCTTTAATGAAAGGTAAGGAAAATCCACCTTATTGGGAACATTAGAATAGAGGAATAGTTGAAAGTAGTGCTAATTATTTCCTAATTTCCCACCCCTAGAGTAAGGGTAGAATTATCTCATATGGACATTCTGCTCTTGTGAAGTATGTGTCTTACGGCAGATGTGATGCCCTCTGAAGTGGAGACATAATTTCACTGAGGATTAAATAAATTCAGTAAATAAAATTATTTTTCTGTAGAAGTCTAGATAGCCAGTAGAAATTTAGTCTCGGAATAATCAACATGCCATTTTGACCATTTCTTCTATTCCAATAGTAAAGCTGATGTTAGATATTGGAATATTGTTATTGTAAATGTCCCTGGTTTTATATTTCATTTCTCACTTCTCAAGTTTGAACATGTAAACAGTACTTTAAATTTCTTCTTGATATTTCCAAGTTATTACGTCATTATTTACCAGGTGTTATGAGTAACAACTACTATGAACTGCTATGAAAACTGCTTAAGAAAATTATCTTGGTTTTTTTGGGTTAGCCCACAAAGCCTAATCAATTTTAATATCTAACAAATAATTTTCAGTGTTTAATGAATCCCAGATTAAAACACTATAATCAAATTTTATTGCTTACCAAATGATAAGCATTAACCAATAGCATTTTTCTCTGTCTAAGAAGGCACAGGACCTTGCTGGGAGTCTTTGTAAGAGTAAGGTATTGGCTTCACGATGAATCTAATCTCAGGCTTGTGGATTAGTCTCCCAGGAAGGTCCACCTCCTCCTTCTCCTTGAGGAAGAAACTTATTTAGGAAGAAACTTATTTAGTTCTGAGACAAGAATAAACCAACTAAATTGAGGCAAAAGAAAAGAGATCAGTTATAATTTTGTATGAGTCCTAGACATATACCTTGAGGAAAAAATAAGTCGTTTAAGGAGAATGGGGTCACTGCCCCTGCAAAGGGGCTCAGATTCCCAGGTCTGACTGGATCTTTGAAAATGGACTCCATTTACTTACTAACACTTCACTTTAGAAGTGAAAACAAACAAAGCTTGCCTGTGCTTTCTTAGTTCTAGTTCTTTAATCAGGACTGGGCCTTGCTTGGGCTGAGCCTCAAAAAAGGGATTTCACTGGTCCACTTTACCAACAGGAGTCAACACTCCTAATCAGCATTTCACTTAATCTGGCTCATTAAACATTCAAGGCAATCAGAAGGTTAAATTACACAGAACAAACACCAGTGACTGGTGGATGTGTAAGAGGAGGAGGAGGTGTCCCTGGAGGGCAGAGAGTGGCAGGGCTGGTAATTTTGTGAATTGTATCATTAATAAAATATATTTTATTCTATTTGAGGCTGACTTTAGGAAGGTTCCTGTGTGATGATTACATTTTTAAGCAGGCAATTTTTTTTATGGCTTTACCCAAGGCTAAAGGGAAATCTAATACAAGATTCAGAAAGACTTCGCTGAAATGCCCATTAAAATTTTATTTGTGTCCTTTTAGGAGTTTTTAAGAGCTGTAAATTCAAAACTGCCCATGACAGAAAAAAATGTAACTTTAAACAATTGCATAACTCATTATGGGTAGTCTATCAAAGTGTGATGGTTCTATAATTTTAATTCAAAAACACTTTAGAAGCTTTATTTTCCTGGTTAATAATATTTAAAGAAAGTTTATGTTTAGGGTGGAAGAACCATCTTAATGGCAGTTAGATTTTCTCAAGTTAATTGAAAGACAAATTTACTTATATCATCTTTTTATATATCACAAAGCTAGAAGAGTGCTTTGCCATTAATTAATTATGAAGTCTTTAACCTGCATAATTATAGCTTTATGGACATCAATCCCTTCTATTTTTATGAATGATGCAGAAAACTGTATGCTCTAAAACATTTGAGAGAGGATAAATTTGGCAACATTCAGAGAAAGTATTGCTTCTATCTCCTAGCATGCAATAGATCCTAAGGATTAGTTGAAAGAAAAAGGATAGAAATTGGACAGCTTCCCTGCATTTCTAGAATCAAAACTCCATAGGCAAAGTTACTATTTTAATTTCAATCAATCATCAAACAGCCACACATTGGTTTATATTTCTTAAGCCAACATTTAATGAGCTCCTTCCATGAGAAAGACCCTGCTCTGAACATTATATACAAAGTTGACTAAGATAGGATCTGATCTCTCACTGGCAGAGTGTAATATATGGGAGAAATAAAAAATATGTGTTCACAAATATCTACAATATCCCATACAAAGCAATCCAAAGGCCAAACTCAGGAAGAATCCCTAGTAGAAAGGTAGACCTATACTACGAGTATAGCTCTTAATCTAGAGGCTGACATACTATAAATTCTCAGTACATAAAGGCTACTTTAATTATTCAACACTTAAAATTATTTCATTATTCACACTTCAGATCTATTTTCCATTGGTTAGAAAAATCAATGCTTGCCCATAAATATATATTTATTTTAAATGTGCGAACAGAATAAACAAACATATATCCACAAATGGAACTGAGTGAGGGGAAGACAAAAAATAAAGAGATAAATAGATAAATGTAACACAGTAGAAGGGGTTAAGTTCCAAAATAAAAAAATAAAGAAGGGAGTTAGAGAGGTTGAAAGATTCCAGTTATAAATAAGATGATCATGAGAGACCTCATTGATAATACATTTAAGTAAAAATCTGAAGGAGGAAAAGAAACAAGGCACACACAACTGAGGAAGACATTCCTAGAAATAGGAACATTGTATCAATAAGTTGTAACTGTGTATAAAATGAGGGACACACACACACACACACACACACAGCAAGAGGGCCAGTTTGGCCAGAACAGAATAAGTAAGCAGAGGGGGTAGGAGATGACATTATAGAGGTAATGGATGAAGCTGATTGTGTAGGACCTTCTAGGCTCTTGAAAGATTCCTGATCTTTATTTTTATTTTTTTATTTTTTTTTTAAAGATTTTATTTATTTGACAGAGAGAGAGAGACAGCGAGAGAGGGAACACAAGCAGGGGGAGTGGGAGAGGGAGAAGCAGACCTCCCGCCGAGCAGGGAGCCCAATGCAGGGCTCGATCCCAGGACCCTGGGATCATGACCTGAGCCGAAGGCAGACGCTTAACGACTGAGCCACCCAGGCGCTCCCTGATCTTTATTTTAAATTGGGTGGAAAGCCATCAGAGGGTTTGGACCAGAGAAGTAAGAGGATCTAGCCTACTTGGTTGCATGCTGAGGTTTGGCAAAGAGAAACAATGAAGACAAATAATAAAAAGATTTCAGTAATTCAGGAAAGAGCAAATGCTGCTTTGGCAGGGGGCTTATAGTAGGGATTGTGATAATGGAGGATTCTGAATATATATTGTGGTGGAGACAAGAGGTTTTCCTAACCAGTTTCCTGACAGATTTTCCTAAGCTACCTGAAGCGCACACATTTGCCACTAACTAATGGAGACTGTGGGTGGAGTATGTTTAGAGGGGAAGGTCATATGCTCAATTTGAAATGCCTTTTTACTGATGGGTGTGCTGAGTGTAATATTTGGTAGTTGGAATTACAAGTCTGGAATTCATAGAAGACCAGGTTGCCATACAAATTTGGGAGACATGAGCGTACAGATCCTATTTAAAGCTAGGCTCCTGGATAAGATCACAAAATGAGAAGAGTAAATACAAAAGGGTAGAGGTCCAAAGAGTCGCAGATTGCCTAGAAGACAAGGAGATGAGGGAAAATCAGATGAAGAAACCGAGAAGCAGCCCCCAGCAAAGGAGAAGAAAAAATAGAGTATGATATCGTTCAAGTCAAGTAGAGGAAATATTTCCAAGAAGAAGGAGTGATTGATTATGCAAAGTATTAGTGTTACATCAAGTAAGGTAACTAGGAATTATTTATCAGACCTACCAACATGGAGGACTTATGTGAATTTGATAAGAGCTATTGTAAAGTGTTACCGGTGGAAGCCCTACTGGCGAGGACCCATGGGAAATGGGAACCTAATTGATTGCAATGAGGATGTCTCTTTAAACAAGTTTTCTTGTAAAGGGGAAGAGAGAAATGATTGCCAAAAGGGATGATGAGTTAAGAGAATGACAGTATGTGTAACTGGGAGTGGGAATGATGCATTAAAACAGGAAATTATGAATTATGATTTCTGGTTCCACAGATAAGAAGCTTGGCAGTTGCCACTCCATCCTAATAACAAATAAAACTCTGAAAAATCAACAACACCTCTAGGACCTATAAAAGAGGAGGACACAGGTAAACCACTGCGTCCAATATTGGAGAGACAGGCACACACGGAGAATAACAGTTCACTGGAGCAGAGACTCACACAGGAAAACCGCTGCAGGAACCAGTGCCAGGGTAGAGAAACCTCGAACTGTAATTGAACAACCAGAGGCTTAGTACAGACAATTCTGAGAGTTAAAAACTCTAGCAGAGGGGCGCCTGGGTGGCTCAGTCGGTTAAACGGCTGCCTTCGGCTCAGGTCATGATCCCAGGGTCCTGGGATTGAGCCCCGCATCGGGCTCCCTGCTCAGTGGGGATCTGCTTCTCCCTCTCCCACTCCCCCTGCTTGTGTTCCCTCTCTCGCTGTGTCTCTCTCTGTCAAATAAATAAATAAAATTAAAAAAAAAAAAAAAAAGGAAAAAGGAGAGATTGATTTGAGTTAAAAAAAAAAAACAAAAACAACTCTAGCAGGGACCTAGTCATAGGGAGAGCCCCCCAATACTGTGAAATTTACTTCCAGGAGCTCAACCAAATCCCCACAGTAAATAATAAAGAAACATACCCTCAAGCATCTGTCATGGGGAGGAGAAAAAGAACCTTTTTTTTTTTTTTTTTTTTGAAATAACAGGAGCACTCTAGTCTTCTTAACAAGGTTTGCCCTCAAGAGAGACTAATTAACCAGAACCTAACCTGCTGGTGTTTTATCAGAGCCTAATTGACCTGAGGGAAGGGAAATACCCAACTCCAGCCCACTCTAGCCATCCTCTCCTACTAAGGGGAGAGAAAATAAACTGAGAAACACTCTTGAAGTTCACAGTTCAGAGTCCCAGCCTCACTAAAAGACTGAGACCTATCATAGAACTATATAAAGCTCCCTCTCCCCTCACACCTCACCACCACATTACTAAACTATATAAAGCTCCCTTTCCCCTCACACCTCACCACCACATTACCAGCAGTTTCTTTTATCCAGCACATCGTGTCTGGCTATCAAAAAAAAAAAAAAAAAAAAAAAGGGTGCCTGGGTGGCTCAGTTGGTTAAGCGACTGCCTTCGGCTCAGGTCATAATCCTGGAGTCCGGGGATGGAGTCCCACATCTGGCTCCCTGCTCGGCGGGGAGTCTGCTTCTCCCTCTGACCCTCCTCCCTCTCGTGCTGTCTCTCATTCTCTCTCTCAAATAAATAAATAAAATCTTTAAAAAAAAAATACAAGGCATACCCAAATGCAAAAAACAAAACAAACAAAAAACAAAAAAACCAAACAAACTCAAAACAAAAACTCACAATTTGAAGAGACAGAACAATCTTGAGGACCAGACAAGGCAGGGATGTTGGAAGTATGAGATGAGGAATTTGAAACAATGATGCTAAGAGCTAGAATGGATAAAGAAGACAACATGCAAGAACCGATGGGCAATGTGTGCAGAGATATGGAAATTCTAAGAACCAAAAAAAATGCTAGAGACAAAAAAAAAATACTATAACAGAAATAAAGAATGTCTTTGAAAGGCTTAGAAGCAGAGCAGAGGAGAGAATCTCTGAGCTTGAGGATATCTCAATAGAAACTTCAAAAACTGAAAAGCAAAAAGAAACAAAGACTAAAAAACAAAACAAAACAGAACTGAATATCCAAGGACTGTAGGACAACTACAAAAGGTGGAACATACACACAATGGGAGCATCAGAAGGAGAAGGAAGAGAGAAAGGGACAGAAGAAATGTTTGAAATAATAATGACCGAGAAATACCCCAAATTAATGTCAGACACCAAACCAGAGATCCTGGAAGCTCAGAGAACACCAAGCAGGATAAATGCTAAATGCAAAAAGCAAAACAAAACACCACCACCACCAATAACAACGAAAAAAAATTCTACGCCTAAATCTCTAATTTTCAAATTACAAAAAACCAAAGCTAAAGAAAAAAGTCCTGAAAGAAGCTAGAGGGAAGAAAAAACACCTTACCTATAGTGGAACAAAGATAAATACATCTTTCTCCTCAGAAACCATAAGCAAGAAGAGAATAGAGTAAAATATTAAAAGTACTGAGAGAAAAAAACCACCTACCTAGAATTCTGTATCCTACAAAAAGTGAAGAAGATTATCTCAGACAAAAAAATGAGGGAATTTTTTCAGTAGATTTGCCTTGCAAGAAATGTTAAAAGTACTTTATTTATATATATAAAGTATATAAAATTTGGATCAACACAAAGAAAGGAAAAGCATCAAGGAAGGATTAAGGGTAAAAGAAAAAACTTATTTTTCTTATCCTTAATTGATTTAATAGATAACATTTTGTTCAAAATAACAACAGTAACAACATACCCTGGGTGTGCTTATGTATGCATCATATCTATATACTTACATATATGTTTATATATAAATGAAATGAATGGCAACAATGATACAAGAGTAGGAAAAAAGAATTAGGATTGTTTTAGTATTATAGGGTACTCACACTACCTGTGAAGTGGTATAGTATTTTATTTTATTTTACTTTATTTTATTTTTAATTTAATTTAATTTTAATTCCAGTATAGTTAACATATGGTGTTATATTAATTTCAGGGATACAATAAGTGATTCAACAATTCCATATGTCACCCAGTGCTCATCAGGACAAATCTCCATTACCTATTTCACTATTTCACTTATCCTCCCATCCCCTCCCCTGTGGTAACCATCAGTTTGTTCTCTATAGTTAAGAGTCTGCTCCTTGGTTTGCTCCCCCCTCTCTTTTTTCTGTTCTGCTCTTTTGATTTGTTTCTTAAATTCCACATATAAATGAGATCATACAGTGTTTGTCTTTCTTTGACTGACTTATTTTGCTTAGCATAATACTCTCTAGCTCCATCCATGTTGTTGTGAATGGCAACATTTCATTCTTTTTTATGTAATATCCCATTGTCTATATATACCACCTCTTCTTTATCCATTCACCTGGTATAGTAATATTTGAAATTGGATTTGAATTCCTTGTAATGTATATTGTAAACTCTAAGGTAACTACTAAAAAAAGTTTAAAAAAAAAGGAAGCATAACTGATATGCTAAAAATGGAGAGAATAGGGAAACACATAAAATGTTCAATTAAAACCACAGAAGGCAGAAAAAGAGTAGAAGACAGAAACAAAGAACATGGGCAACAAATAGGAAACAGTAACAAATACAGTAGATATTAATCCAACAATATTAGTAATCATTGTGAACATCATGGTCTAAATGCACCTATTAAAAGACAGAGATTATCATATAACAGGTTCAATTTTCTAACAATCCTTAATGTGTATGCACCTAACAACAGAGCATCAAACTACACATGGCAAAAACTGATAAAACTATAAAGAGAAATAGATCAATTCACTACTATAATTGGACACGTCAACATTGCTCTATCAGAAATGGACAAATCCAGCAGGCAGATAATCAGTTAGGACATAGTTGAACTCAACAACACCATTTGACATTTATACACTACTTTATCCAACAATACACATCTTTTCCAGTTCATATGGAACATTCACCAATGTAGATGACATTGCAAGCCATAAAACACACCTTAACAAATTTAAAAGAATAGAAATCATACAATATATGTTCTCAGATCACAATTAAATTAAACTAGAATTCAATCACAGAAAGATAACTGAAAAATCCCCCAAATATGTGGAGATTAAACAACACACTTCTAAATAAACAAGAAGTTAAGAAGGGTTAAGAAGAAATCAGAGCTTTTAAAATATTTTGAACTAAAGGAAACTGAAAGCACAGTTTACCAAAACTGGTGCAATGTAATGAAAGCATCGCTTAGATGGAAATTTATAGCATTGAGTGCATATATTGGAAAAAAAGATCTAAAATTAATTTTTTAAGCTTCCACGTTAGGATACTAAAAAAAAAAGAGGATCAAATTAAATCCAGACCAAATAGAAGAAAATAAATAGTAAGAATTAATGCTGAAATCAATAAAATTAAAAATAGGATATCAATAGCAAAAATTAATGAAACTAAAAACTAGCCCTTGAAAAGATCAATAAAATCCCTAAGCCACTAGCCAGACTGATGAAGAAAAATAGAAGACATAAGCTACTAATAACAGAAATGAAAGGGGGAACATCAGTACACATTCCATGGAAATTATGAGAATAATAAAGAGATACTATGAACAACTTTATGCCCATAAATAACTTAAATAAAATGAATAAATTTTTTGAAAGACACAAATTGCAAAAACTCACACTAGAAGCACTAGACAATTTAATTAGGCCCTTATCTGTTAAAGAAATTGAAACAATTAATAACCTTCCCAAAGGCAAAACACTAGGCTCAGATTGTTTTACTAGTGAATTCTACCAAATATTTAAGGACACGATTATGCCAATACGCTACAATTTCTTTCAGAGCGCAGAAACAGAAGGAATACTTCCTAACTCATTCTACAAGGCCAATATTATTCTACTACCCAAACCAGGAAAAAAAATTACAAGAAAAGAAAACTACAAACCAGTATCTTTCATGAATATAGATATAAAAAGTCACAACAAGATATTGAAATATTAAACCCAACATTATGGACAAAGAATTATACAACATGACCAAGTTTTTCTCATGATCAGCTTTATCTCAAATATGCAAGACTAGTTCAACATTCAAAAAACAATATAATCCATCACATCAACAGGTGATAGAAGAAAACTCACATGATTATATCAATAGATGTAGAAAAGCATTTGATAAAATTCAACACCCATTCATAATAAAACCTCTCTGCAATCTAGGAATAGAAGGGAACTTTCTTAACTTGATAAAGAATATCTCTGGGGCACCTGGTTGGCTCAGTTGTTAAGTGCCTACCTTCGGCTCAGGTCATGATCCCAGGGTCCTGGGATCGAGCCCTGCATTGGACTCCCTGCTCCGCAGGAAGCCTGCTTCTCTCTCTCCCACTCCCCCTGCTTGTGTTCCCTCTCTCGTTGTGTCTCTCTCTGTCAAATAAATAAATAAAATCTTTTAAAAAAAGAAAAGGATCTTTATGTATGATGTTCATTATGATAATTTTTATAATTGGAAAAAATGAGAAGCAATGCAAATGGTCTAAAGATTAATGGATAACTAAATTATAGCATATCTACTTTTTTATAGCAAATCTACTTCAAGAAATATGTCATTTTGTATAGCCTATGAGATAATGTGAAAAATGTGTATAACATAAATAAAAAGTTGGATGTAAAAATATTTATACAAAACAATAACAGCTGTGCAAAATATATATACACTAAGATTACAAGCAGAAATGGAAAAACCTTGTTAGGATAGTGGTATCTGAGTGGATTTTTCCTTTTAATATTTCTTTTAATTTGTATGCTTTTATTTCATCAAATTATGATAATGTATTGTGGTTGTAACATTATATTTTTAAAAATCAACTTTATTGAGACAAATTTTACATACAATAAAATGTATCCTTTTAAAGTGTAAAAAAAAACCCAAAAAGAATATCTACAAAAACCCTACAGCAAACAGCATGGGTAATGGTGAGAAACTCAAAGCTTTCCACTAACATCAGGTATAAGGTAAGGTTATTTCTTGTCACCATTCCTTTTCAACATGTTACTAGAAGTTCTTGCAATTGTAATAAGGCAATAAAAGAAAATAAAAAGGATATAAATCTGAAGAGAAGAAATAAAAAAAAATCCTTGTTTACAAATGACATAATCATTTATTTAGAAATCTGAAAGAATTGACAAACAAAAAACAAAAAGAACCTCCCAGAACTGATAAACAATTATAGCAAAGTTACAGACTAAAAAAATAATATACAAAAGTCAATTGCTTTCCTATATACTACCAATTAACAAGTGGATATTAAAATTGAAAACATGGGGCACTTGGGGCACTTGGGTGACTCAGTCAGTTAAGCATCCGACTCTTGGTTTTGGCTCAGGTCATGATCTCAGTGTTGTGAGACTGAGAGTGCATCCAGCTCCATACTCAACCAGGAGTCTGCTTGAAAATTCTTACCCTCTGCCCCTCCCCTGACTCTCTCTCTCAAATAAATAAATCTTAAAAAAAATGATACCATTTATACTAGCATCTAAAAATTAAATTCTTATGTATAAATCTAACAAAATATGTACAAGATCTGTATGAGGAGAACTATAACACTATGATGAATGAAATCAAAGAATAGCTTAATAAATGGAGAGATATTCCATGTTTATGAATGGGAATACCCTAATTGTAAGGATGTCTCTTTTTCCTACCTTGATCTATATATTCAATACAATCCTAAACAAAATCTTATCAAGTTATTTATAGATATTGACAAGCTTATTCTAAAGTTTATATGGAATGGCAAAAGACCAAGGATAGCCCACACAATATTGAAGGAGAAGAACAAAGTTGGAAGATCTTTGAAAATGAAGCAAAGGCAATACAACGGAGCAAAGATAGACTTTTGAACAAATGGTTCTGGAAAAACTGGACATCCACACACAAAACAAAAACAAAAGTAAACTCAGACCTTACACTCCTTACAAAATTAACTCAAAATGGATCATAGACTTATAGGTGAAATGCAAAACTATAAAACTCATGGAAGATAACAGGCAAAACCCTATATGACCTTGGGTATGGCAATGGCTTTTTAGACACAACACAAAAGGCATAATCCATGAAAGAAATAACTGATAAACTGGACTTCATTAAAATTAAATACTTCTGCTCTGTGAAAGTGTCAAGAAAATGAGAAGATGAGCCACAGACTGGGCAAAAATATTTGCAAAACACACATCTGATAAAGGATTGTTATACAAAATATATGAAGAATTCTTAAAACTCCACAATAAGAAAGCAAAAAACTTGATTAAAATATAAGCCAAGTCCTTAACAGATACCTCATCAAAGAATATATACAGATGCTAAATAAGAAAAAAAAAAAAAGTGTTCCACATCTTATGTCATCAGGAAATGCAAATTAAAATGATAAGATACCACTATACACCTATCAGAATGGTGAACATTGAAAACACCCAGTGTTTGTGAAGATGTGGAGCAACAGGAACTGCCATATATTGCTGCTGGGATGCAAAATGGTACAAACACTTTGGAAGACAGCTTGGCATTTTCTTACAAACCTAATCATTCACTTACTATAAGACCCAACAATCGCACTCCTTGGTATTTATCCAAAGAAGTTGAAAACTTAGGTTCACACAAAAACCTACACGTGGATGTTTATAGCAGCTTTATTCATAATTGCCAAAACTTGGAAGCAACCAAGGTGTCCTTCCATAGGTGAATGGGTAAATACATTGTGGTACATCCAGAAAACAAAATATTATTCAGTGCCTAACAAAATGAGTTATCAAGCCATGAAAAAACATAGAGGAACTTTAAATGCATATTACAATTGAAAGGAGCCAATCTGAAAAGGTTATATATTGTATAATTCTAACCATGTGATGTTCTGTAAATGGTGAAACTACTGAAACAAAGGATCACTGGTAAATAGGTCAGTGGTTCCAGCGGTTGGGGAGTGGGAGGGATGAAGAGGAGGAGCACAGAGGATTTCTAGAGCAGTGAAAATACTCTGTGTGATATCATTATGGAGGCTACTAGATATATACATTCATGGAATTACAGAATATACAGACACCAAGAGTAAATTGTAATGCAAACTGTGGACTCTTGGTGATGATGTGTCAGTGTAGGTTCATCGGTTGTAACAAGAGCACCGCTCTGGTGAGTAATGTTGATAATGTGGGAGGCTGTACATTTGTTGGGGCTGGGGGTAAATCTCTACCTTCACATTAATTTTTTGGTGAAACTTAAACTTCTCTAAGAAATAAGGTATTATAAAAAAATAAAAGAAGAGGAAAGGTTAAAAAGAAAGAAGTGGAAAAAAAATACAATGTTAGCAATAAACATAAGAGAGCTGGAGTGGCTATATTAATATCAAGTAAGGCAGACCTCAAGTTAAAGAGTATTACAGAAGAAGGGAGTTTTGTAATGATGAATATGTCATTTTTTTTTTCAGGAAGACATACCAATCATAAGTATGTATATGGCTAATAATAGTTTTAAAATACATTATGTGACTACTGACTGAACTGAAAGGAATAATATTAAAATCTATACATTCAGCTGAAATTTTAACACCCCTTTCTAAACTGGACAAAGAATTAGTATGCCCATAAATGCTCTGAACAACCCTATACACATCCTTGAACTAATTATAATTTAAAGAACACTATACTAGACTACATATTCTATTCAAGTGTACTTTGTACATTCACCAAAATAGACCATACTCTGGGCTATTAAACAAGTTTTCATATGGCAAAAGTTTTAAATGTTTCAATATGGCTAAAAGACTGAAATTTTATAGACAATGTCCTTTGCTCATAATGAAATTAAATTTTAAATTAGTAATAATAAGATATCTATATAACTCCAATGGGCCAAAGAATAAATAAATCACAGAGATATTAGAAATTACTTTTTATCTAATGATAATGAAAAGATAAAAGAGCAGAATGAGTGGAATTAAGTGTAGAGTAAACTTGATAGAATTAAATGCTTATATTTGAAAACAGGAAAGGCCTAGTATCAATGATCCGTAAGTACACCTTAAGAAGCTAGAAGAGCAAAGTAAATATAATGTAATTAGAAGCAAGGAAGTAATAAATATTAGAGCAGGTATCCATGAACTAGAAAACAAAAATATAATAGAAAAAATATAAAGCTAAACAGTTGTTTTTTGAAAGTATTAGTGGAATTGATATATCCCTAGGTAGACCGGTATGTGTGTGTGTGTGTGTGTGAGAGAGAGACAGAGAGAGAGAGAGACATAAATTATCAATAAAATGTGTATCAGTATAGATATACAGATATTAAATGGTACTAAAAGAATGTTATGAAAAATTTTATGCCACTAAATCTGACAACTCAGATAAAATGGGTAAGTTCCTTGAAATTTAAAACCTACCAGAAAAATGGTACAATATAAAACAAAATCTGAAGACTCATATACTCCTTAAAATAATTCAAATATTTATAAAAAATTGTTCCACAAAGAAAATTCCAGGTCCAGATTGTTTCAGTGATGAATTTTACCAAACACTTAAGAATGTAATACTATCAAACTTACACAAATATTTTGAGAAAGTAGAGGAGGAAACACCAAGTTCTTTTATTAGGCCAGCCAAATACTGCTATCAAAGCCTGCCAAAGATATTCCAAAAATAAACATGTTACATGCAAATATTCCTCATGAACATCAAACTTTAAGAAATATATTTGCAAATAAAATCCAGCAATACATAAAATGACAATATATTATGAGCAAGCAGGGCTTATTTTCAGAAAAGCAAAATTGGTTTAACATTCAATGAACAATCAATATGTAATTTGACATGTTAATAGGATAAAAAAATCATACTGCCATCTCATTAGATGCAGAATGGTATCTGGCACAATCCAAAACTTATTCCAGTAAAAGTTTCAGCAAATTGGGAATAGGAGAAAGCTTCCTCATTCTGACACAGGGCATCTACAAAAAAGCCCACAATATCAGGATAAGGATAAAATACTGAGCACATTATCTCCATGATGTCCACTCCCACTAATTTTATTCTGCATTGAACTGGCTGTCTGAATAAATGAAATAGGGTAAGCTAGGAAAATAAAAGACATCTATTGGGAAGAAAAAATTTTGCTTTATTCTCAGATGACTTCATCATCTAAAAAAAAAAAAAAATCCCAGAGAATCTACAAAAACTACTAGAAATAGGTAAATTTATTAAAGTCAGAAGATAAAATGTCAATATACAAAAGTCAACTGTATTTCTACATGCTAGTAACAAACATTGAAACTTAATTTAAAAAATGTTTAAAATAACATAAAACCCCAACATACTTAAGAATACATTTTAAAAATATAGTGCAAGGCTCCTACACTAAAAGTTACAAAATATTACTGAATATAATTAAATAGACTTATGTACCAACAGCATTTTTCACAGAACTAAAACAAACAATCCTAAAACTTGTATGGAACCACAAAAGACCTCTAATAGCCAAAGCAATCTGAAAAAGAAAAATAAAACTGGAGATACCACAATTCTAGATTTCAAGTTATATCACAAAGTGGTAGTAATTAAAACAGTATGGTACTGGCATAAAAACAGATACATAGATCAATGGAAAAGAACATAAAACCTGGAAATAAGCCCACAATTATATGGTCAATTAATCTTCAACAAAACAAGAATATACAATGGGAAAAAGACAGTCTCTTCAACAAATGGTGTTGGGAAAACTGGACAACCACATGCAAAAGAATTAAACTGGTCCACTTTCTTTCACCATATATAAATATAAGCTCAAAATGGATTAAAAACCTAAATGTGAGACCTGAAACCATAAGAGTCCTTGAAGAGAGCACAGGCAGTAACCTCTCTGACATTGGCCATAGCAACATTTTCTAGATAAATCCTCTGAGGCAAGGAAAACAAAAGCAAAAATAAACTATTGGAACTACATCAAGATAAAAAGCTTCTGCACAGCAAAGGAAACAATCAACAAAACTATAAGGCAACCTACAGAATGGGAGAAGATATTTGCAAAAGACATATCTGATAAAGGGTTAGTGTCCAAAATATATAAAGAGCCTATAAAATTCAACACCCCAAAAAACAAATAATCCAATTAAAAATGGGTAGAAGACAAGAATAGATATTTCTTCAAAGAAGACATCCAGATGGCCAACAGACACACGAAAACATGCTCATCATCAGGGAAATGCAAATCAAAACTGCAATGAGCTATCCCCTCACACCTGTAAGACTGCTGAAAATCAACAACACAAGAAACAACAGGTGTTGGCAAGGATGTGTTGAGAAAGGAACACTTGTGCACTGTTGGTGGGAATGCAAACTGGTACAGCCAGTGTGGAAAACAGTATAGAGGTTCTTCAAAAAGTTAAAAACAGAACCATGAGAGACGATGGACTCTGAAAAACAAACAGGGTTCTAGAGGGGAGGGGGGTGGGAGGATGGGTCAGCCTGGTGGTTGGTATTGAGGAGGGCATGTTCTGCATGGAGCACTGGGTGTTATGCACAAACAATGAATCATGGAACACTACATCTAAAACTAATGATGTAATGTATGGGGATTAACATAAGAATAAAAATTAATAAAAATAAATAAATAAATAAATAAATAAATAAATAAATAAATAAAAAACAGAACTACTCTATGATCCAGCATTACTGATTATTTACCCAAAGAATACAAAAATACAAATTCAAAGGGATACATGCACCCTGATGTTTATAGCAGCATGATCTACAATAGCCAAATTATAGAAACAGCCCAAGTGTCCACTGATAGATGAATGGATAAAGAAGAAGTGGTGTGTGTGTATGTGTGTGTGTGTGCACGTGCGCACACATATGAATATTATTCAGCCATCGAAAAGAACGAAATCTTGTCACTTGCAACAACATGGATGAAGCTAGAGACTATAATGATAAGTGAAATAAGTCAGAGAAAGACAAATATATCATTTCACTCATATGCAGAATTTAAGAAACAAAACAAATGAGTAAAAGGGGAAAAAAAGAGAGAGAGGCAAACCAAGAAACAGACTCTCAAAGTATAGAGAACAAACGATGGTTACCAGAAGGGAGGTGGGCAGGGGGATGGGTGAAACAGGTAATGGGGATTAAAGAGTACACTTATCATCATGAAAAAATAAAATGATAAAAAACCTAGACTTATGTAAGTCTACAGACTAAATGGCATCCTATTGAACATCATTTAAGCAACCATTTTCCAGAGCTATTCAGCACCAAAATCCACTTTCCTTGAAGCAAACATTGACATTTCCCAGGATACTAGTTTGAGAAATGCATTAATATTACGAAGGTCACAAATATATTTCTATAAGAGTTTGAAAACAGGGAAAACAGAATTCGCCACACGGGGGTAATCTGACAGAGGAAAACTGGGGGGAAGAAAGTCGCTAAGGAGAAGCTGGGAGAAGGTAAAAGAGAAAAGCTGGCCCCTCAAGATGACTTTGCCGGCTTCCAAAGTTCACCTAATTTTAGACCTAGACTTAGTTGCATTTTCTTCTTCTTTTCTTTTTTTTCCCAGTCTCTAAGCTGGGGGCAGGGATCTCAGTATCTTTGCTCTAAGCACTATAGTTTCTATGATGTATGATCTATATATATGGTCTATAAATCTCCCTAGGGCAGAAGTCATGCCCATTTTAGTCACCTTCATATTAGCCAGTATCAGGCACAATAACTACACGGTAGAAGCTCAGCTCATTTCTTCATTCTTTCAGCCATTTATTCCTTGAATATGTAATGAGCGCTCACCATGCGTCAGGCACGATTTTAGATGTTAGCAGTGAGCCAAATAAAGCGCAGCTTTCCTAGATCTTTAAATATTCGTCAACTTAATGAGGGAAGAGAAAAATACCTCCTGCTAATAAACATTTATATTTTTCTAGTTTCCACGCATCCCGTTTCATTGGGGTTTCCTAACGATGATGCGGCGTAGACAGTGCGGTAGTGTTTCTATTTTGTAGAGAAGGAACCTAAGGCGCCGAGAGACAGTGAGCGGCTAAGGATCCCCCAATGATGAAGCAAGGACAGGCATGCAGGTCTCCAGAGAGCAACTCTCACTTCCGTTCTTCTTCCTTTAAAATGGTCCAGAGAAAGGATGAAAATGAATGAGGCCCGCAATTTAGGGTTTATGAAGGCTGCCACCCTCTTTGGGCATAGGAAAGCTGGGAGCCTTAAGTACTTGCTTATTGTTTTACCCTGGCAGCTGGGGCCTCGCAAGCGGTGACGCTTTGTCAGCAGGAGAAAGAAGCATGGCTGCTTCGACAGACGTTTTCTCTTGCGCCTTGCAGAGGCTCAGACACTCATCATGCGCTGTTATTTATTTACCGTATCTTCGACGTGGCCCTCAATAGCACAAATGTGAAAAAGCAGCTTCTCTTTCCCCCGGGAAGGCCAAGGCTGATGAGTCAGTAATTAAAAAGCGCCTCAACAGCTGACACTCGAGGCTCCCTGAAAAGCTGCCAAAGGGCACGGGAAACAAAGCAAAAGTTCTCCTTCTGAAGTCAAAGCAAACTTCGGCAGGGCAGGAGGAGCTGTGGGCACGCGGGGCGGGGAGAGAAGAGCTGAGGGGCCACGGTGGACCATGAGCCTACTGGAGGCAGCCGTGCAGATTCCATCAGCCAGCAAGTCTGATGTGAGCCACGGTCTGTAACCTCAGAAGTGCTGGGACGCGTCGCCAGAAGGGTGTTTCACCCTGGATGCGAAGTTCCACTCCACGACTCCAGTTAGAGGTAAAACTGTAAGAGAAGTTTCAGATGACCCACCAAAAAAAAAAAAAAGAAGAAGAAGAAGGTGATGATAAAGGGAACAGAAAGACGATTTCACTTGAAAATCCAGGATAGGGGCGCCTGGATGGCTCAGTCGCTAAGCGTCTGCCTTCGGCTCAGGTCGTGATCCCAGGGTCCTGGGATGGAGCCCCACATCAGGCTCCTTGCTCAGTGGGAAGCCTCCTTCTCCCTCTCCCACTCCCCCTGCTTGTGTTCCCTCTCTTGCTGTGTCTCTCTCTGTCAAATAAATAAATAAATAAAATCTTTAAAATAAAAAAGAAAATCCACAATAAACACATTGAAATCCAGAAAGGATGGTAAACTTTCATTTCCACTGGAAACAAGAGGAGGGGGAAAAAAAGGCTATGTTGAAACTGAGGAGTGTTAAAATAGTCCAAAAATAGCTAAAAATGTCATTGTCAGTGTTGTTAAATAGCAGCAGACTACCTGGAATTAAAGTACCATTTTTCTCCCCTTCAAAAAATGACCTGATCTTTAGCAGGGAGGGCTTGTGTGGATACAGCCCTCATTACTGGATAGAGGGGAGGGCAGTGGATGGCTCCTCCAAAGGACTAGATTCTATTTTCATTCTTCTAGTTCCCAAGGAGGCTGGTGCTTGCTGGAAAGTATCAGCCCTGTTGACTTCACTTCCACAGACCTCCAGATGCCAGTGAGTGGTGCTGAGTTAATTTAAAAAATATCTTTATATGGCTTTTTGTCCTCCTCCTGCAGTTACTGAGAAAAATTTCCAGAAGAATACAGGTAATCTTTAGAAAGCATGTTTTCTCCAGTTGTATTTTTCTTATTTTTCTTTCTAAGGCTTCATAAATGTCTTGTCTGAAATTTTAAGTATTTGAAGCACTATTTTATTTTATTTTATTTTTTTTCAAGATTTTATTTATTTGACAGAGAGAGACACAGCGAGAGAGGGAACACAAGCAGGGGGAGTGGGAGAGGGAGAAGCAGGCTTCTTGCCGAGCAGGGAGCCCGATGTGGGACTCGATCCCAGGACCCTGGGATCATGACCTGAGCCGAAGGCAGACGCTTAACGACTGAGCCACCCAGGCGCCCTGTATGATTCCATGTCTATGAAATGTCCAGAACAGGTAAATCCACTGAATCCAAAGAAGAGTATTGTTCTCCAGAGCTTGGGCTGGCGGGGAGGGGGTGGACGGGAAGGGGGAAAGGAAAGAATAGAGAGTGACTGCCAATGAGTACAAGGTTTCTTTTTGGGGTGATGATAATGATCTGAAATTCAACAGTGATGATGGTTACACAGCTCTGTGAATAAAAATCACTGAACTGTACACTTCATAAGGATGAATTTTTTTTTTTAAGATTTTATTTATTTATTTGACAGAGAGAGACACAGCGAGAGAGGGAACACAAGCAGGGGGAGTGGGAGAGGGAGAAGCAGGCTTCCCGCGGAGCAGGGAGCCCGACGTGGGGCTCGATCCCAGGACCCTGGGATCATGACCTGAGCCGAAGGCAGACGCTTAACGACTGAGACCCCCAGGCGCCCTTGAAGCACTATTTTAGATAAAGAGAAGAAAAAAATGCCAAGGTTCATAAAATGTTTCAATAAAGCAACATAAATTTAAAAGAATGCTTTGAACTTATTACTTTCCTCATGGAATTGGCCTTAAACATCTTCCATCTACAATTCGCAGGGGGTGGACAATGAGGGAGAGGAGAAAAACCAAGCTAAGGTTGATAAAAGTGTTGTTAAACCTATCCCAGTTAAGCGACTGACTCTTGATTTTGGCTCAGGTCATGATCTCAGAGTCCTGGGATCAAGCCTTGTGTCGGGCTCTGGGCTCAGCAGGGAGTCTGCTTGAGGATCTCTGTCCCTCCTCCTGCCCCTCTAAAATAAATAAATAAATCTTAAACCTACCCCAGGCTAGACAAGGGAAAGTGCTTGGTGAAAAACCAGCCTTAATGGCCTTCAGAATTATAGTGCAAAGGGTGGAAGTGTAAACCAGGGGCACTCAAGAGCCAGCCTCAGCAGGATGCATGGCCACAGACCCACACGTGTCCTGATTTCAGGATACCGGAGAATCTCTGTATTCCCGAATGCTTCTCTAATCTCTTCTGTTGCCTTAAATTTCATCATTAGCACCTTTGCTCTTCGACCTAAGGGTTTTTGTCATTGTGATGTTTCCTGGGGTCACGATGTAAGCCTTCATACAGAGGGAACAGTAGATCAGATACATTCATAATAGCTTATTTGTCTAAGGGGTCAAAGTGTGAGGAGGGCAGAACATGAGACATCAGAGACACAGAAAAAACCAAAGTGGAACAAAAAGTAAATAGTGGAAGTGATTTTGAAATCCATATTATTATATCCAGCCAGGACAGAGTGAAATTCTCTCTGCTGTGATTTTCGTCTAGTTCATACTTTGAGTTTGAAACCACAGTGAAGAGGAGAGATGCCCAGAGCCTGGAGGTTAGCAAATGATGCCTCTGGTTTCAAAAAAGAAGATAAATTTCAGCAAATAATAGGCCATTGAACAGTGAAAATAACAAGCTGATTCATTTTGTGCAGCTTTATTGAGATATAATTTTCAAACCACATAATCCACCCAAAGTATACAATTCAATGACTTTTGGTGTATTTGTAAAGTTGTGCATCCATCACCACAATGAGTTTTATAATGTTTCATTATTCCAGAAAGAAACCTCACACCATTTCACTTAGCTTTGTACCTCATCTCCCCAGTCCCTTGGGCCCAGGCAAACCCTAGTCTATTCTCTGTCTCTATAACTCTCGGCCTTTTGGCTAAGATCAAGTGTATAGATTCACCTATTCTGGACATTTCAGATAAATGGGATTTAAACTGATTCTTTATTTTTTTAAAATTAATTAATTATTTTTTTATTCTTATGTTAATCCCCATACATTACATCATTAGTTTTAGATGAAGTGTTCCATGATTCATTGTTTGTGCATAATACCCAGTGCTCCATGCAGAATGTGCCCTCCTCAATACCCACCACCAGGCTAACCCATCCTCCCACCCCCCTCCCCTCCAGAACCGTGTTTGTTTTTCAGAGTCCATCGTCTCTCATGGTTCGTCTACCCCTCCGATTTCCCCCGCTTCATTCTTCCCCTCCCGCTACCTTCTTCTTCTTTTTTTTTTTCTTAACATATATTGCATTGTTTCAGAGGTACAGATCTGAGATTCAACAGTCTTGCACAATTCACAGCACTTACCAGAGCACATACCCTACCCAGTGTCTATCACCCAGTCACCCCATCCCTCCCAGCCCACCCCCCACTCCAGCAACCCTCAGTTTGTTTCCTACAATTAAGAATTCCTCATATCAGTGAGATCATATGATACATGTCTTTCTCTGTTTGACTTATTTCGCTCAGCATAATACCCTCCAGGTCCATCCACGTCGTTGCAAATGGCAAGATCTCATTCCTTTTGATGGCTGCATAATATTCCATTGTATATATATACCACCTCTTCTTTATCCATTCATCTGTCGATGGACATCTTAGCTCTTTCCACAGTTTGGCTATTGTGGACATTGCTGCTATAAACATCGGGGTGCACATACCCCTTCGGATCCCTACTTTTGTATCTTTGGGGTAAATACCCAGTAGTGCAATTGCTGGATCATATGGTAGCTCTATTTTCAACTTTTTGAGGAACCTCCATACAGTTTTCCAGAGTGGCTGCACCAGCTTGAGTTCCCACCAACGGTGTAGGAGGGTTCCCCTTTTTCCGCATCCCGCCCACATCTGTCATTTCCTGACTTGTTAATTTTAGCCATTCTGACTGGTGTGAGGTGGTATCTCATTGAGGTTTTGATTTGGATTTCCCTGATGCCGAGCGATATTGAGCACTTTTTCATGTGTCTGTTGGCCATTTGGGTGTCTTCTTTGGAAAAATGTCTGTTCATGTCTTCTGCCCATTTCTTGATTGGATTCTTTGTTCTTTGGGTGTTCAGTTTGATAAGTTCTTTATAGATTTTGGATACTAGCCCTTTATCTGATATGTCATTTGCAAATATCTTCTCCCATTCTGTCGGTTGTCTTTTGGTTTTGTTGACTGTTTCCTTTGCTTTGCAAAAGCTTTTTATCTTGATGAAGTCCCAATAGTTCATTTTTGCCCTTGCTTCCCTTGCCTTTGGCGATGTTTCTAGGAAGAAGTTGCTTCGGCTGAGGTCAAAGAGGTTGCTGCCTGTGTTCTCCTTTAGGATGCTGATGGACTCCTGTCTCACATTGAGGTCTTTCAACCATTTGGAGTCTATTTTTGTGTGTGGTGTAAGGAAATGGTCCAGTTTCATTCTTCTGCATGTGGCTATCCAGTTTTCCCAACACCATTTGTTGAAGAGACTGTCTTTGTTCCATTGGACATTCCTTCCTGCTTTGTCAAAGATGAGTTGACCATAGAGTTGAGGGTCCATTTCTGGGCTCTCTATTCTGTTCCATTGATCTATGTGTCTGTTTTTGTGCCAGTACCATGCTGTCTTGATGATGACAGCTTTGTAATAGAGCTGGAAGTCTGGAATTGTGATGCCGCCGGCTTTGCTTTTCTTTTTCAACATTCCTCTGGCTATGCGGGGTCTTTTCTGGTTCCATACAAATTTTAGGATTATTTGTTCCATTTCTTTGAAAAAAGTGGATGGTATTTTGATGAGGATTGCATTGAATGTGTAGATTGCTCTAGGTAGCGTTGACATCTTCACAATATTTGTTCTTCCAATCCATGAGCATGGAACGTTTTTCCATTTCTTTGTGTCTTCCTCAATTTCTTTCATGAGTATTTTATAGTTTTCTGAGTACAGATCCTTTGTCTCTTTGGTTAGATTTATTCCTAGGTATCTTATGGTTTTGGGTGCAATTGTAAATGGGATCGACTCCTTAATTTCTCTTTCTTCTGTCTTGTTGTTGGTGTATAGGAATGCCACTGACTTCTGTGCATTGATTTTCTATCTTGCCACTTGACTGAATTCCTGTATGAGTTCTAGCAGTTTTGGGGTGGAGTCTTTTGGGTTTTCCACATAAAGTATCCTATCATCTGCAAAGAGTGAGAGTTTGACTTCTTCTTTGCCAATTTGGATGCCTTTGATTTCTTTTTGTTGTCTGATTGCTGTGGCTAGGACTTCCAATACTATGTTGAATAGCAGTGATGATAGTGGACATCCCTGCCGCGTTCCTGACCTTAGGGGGAAAGCTCTCAGTTTTTCCCCATCGAGAATGATATTTGCTGTAGGTTTTTCATAGATGGCTTTTATGATATTGAGGTATGTACCCTCTATGCCTATACTCTGAAGAGTTTTGATCAAGAAAGGATGCTGTACTTTGTCAAAAGCTTTTTCTGCATCTATTGAGAGGATCATATGATTCTTGTTCTTTCTTTTGTTAATGTATTGTACCACATTGATTGATTTGCGGATGTTGAACCAACCTTGCAGCCCAGGGATAAATCCCACTTGGTCATGGTGAATAATCCTTTTAATATACTGTTGGATCCTAGTATTTTGGTGAGAATTTTTGCATCCATGTTCATCAGGGATATTGGTCTGTAATTCTCCTTTTTGATGGGGTCTTTGTCTGGTTTTGGGATCAAGCCAATGCTGGCCTCATAAAAGGAGTTTGGAAGTTTTCCTTCCATTTCTATTTTTTGGAAGAGTTTCAGAAGAATAGGTATTAATTCTTCTTGAAATGTTTGGTAGAATTCCCCTGGGAAGCCATCGGGCCCTGGGCTTTTGTTTTTTGGGAGATTTTTGATGACTGCTTCAATTTCCTTAGTGGTTATAGGTCTGTTCAGGTTTTCTATTTCATCCTGGTTCAGTTTTGGTAGTTGATGCATCTCTAGGAATGCCTCCATTTCTTCCAGGTTATTGAATTTGCTGGCATAGAGTTGCTCATAATATGTTCTTATAATTGTTTGTATTTCTTTGGTGTTGGTTGTGATCTCTCCTCTTTCATTCATGATTTTGTTGATTTGGGTCATTTCTCTTCTCTTTTTGATAAGTCTGGCCAGGGGTTTATCTATCTTGTTAATTCTTTCAAAGAACCAGCTCCTAGTTTCGTTGATCTGTTCTACTGTTCTTTTAGTTTCTATTTCATTGATTTCTACTCTGATCTTGATTATTTCTCTTCTCCTGCTGGGTTTAGGCTTTATTTGCTGTTCTTTCTCCAGCTCCTTTAGGTGGAGGGTTAGGTTGTGTACTTGAGACCTTTCTTGTTTCTTGAGGAAGGCTTGTATTGCTATATACTTTCCTCTTAGGACCGCCTTTGCTGCATCCCAAAGATTTTGAATAGTTGTGTTTTCATTTTCATTGGTTTCCATGTATTTTTTTAATTCTTCTTTAATTTCCTGGTTGACCCATTCATTCTTCAGTAGGATGCTCTTTAGCCTCCATGTATTTGAGTTCTTTCCGACTTTCCTCTTGTGATTGAGTTCTAGTTTCAACGCATTGTGGTCTGAAAATAGGCAGGGAATGATCCCAGTCTTTTGGTACCGGTTGAGACCTGATTTATGACCTAGGATGTGATGTATTCTGGAGAATGTTCCATGGGCACTAGAGAAGAATGTGTGTTCCATTGCTTTGGGGTGGAATGTTCTGAATATGTCTGTGAAGTCCATTTGGTCCAGTGTGTCATTTAAAGTCTTTATTTCCTTGTTGATCTTTTGCTTAGACGATCTGTCCATTTCAGTGAGGGGGGTGTTAAAGCCCCCCACTATTATTGTATTGTTGTCAATGTGTTTCTTTGCTTTTGTTATTAACTGCTTTATATAATTGGCTGCTCCCATGTTAGGGGCATAGATATTTACAATTGTTAGATCTTCCTGTCGGATAGATCCTTTAAGTAGGATATAATGTCCTTCCTCATCTCTTATTACAGTCTTTGGTTTAAAATCTAATTTGTCTGATATGAGGATTGCCACCCCAGCTTTCTTTTGGTGTCCATTAGCATGGTATATGGTTTTCCACCCCCTCACTTTCAATCTGGGGGTGTCTTTGGTTCTAAAATGAGTCTCTTGCAGACAGCATATCGATGGGTCTTGTTTTTTAATCCAGTCTGATAGCCTGTGTCTTTTGATTGGGACATTACTCCATTTACATTCAGGGTGACTATTGAAAGATAGGAATTTAGTGCCATTGTATTCCCTGTAAGGTGACTGTTACCGTATATTGTCTGTGTTCCTTTCTGGTCTATGTTGCTTTTAGGCTCTCTCTTTGCTTAGAGGACCCCTTTCAAGATTTCCTGTAGGCCAGGTTTCTGTGGATAGGTCTGTTGCCAATCTAATGTTTCTACCCTTGTAGGTTACAGATCTCTTCTCCCGAGCTGCTTTCAGGATTTTCTCTTTGTCTATGAGACTCGTAAGTTTTACTATTAGATGTCGGGGTGTTGACCTATTTTTATTGATTTTGAGAGGGGTTCTCTGTGCTTCCTGGATTTTCATGCCTGTTTCCTTCCCCAAATTAGGGAAGTTCTCTGCTATAATTTTCTCCAGTATACCTTCTGCCCCTCTCTCTCTTTCTTCTTCTTCTGGGATCCCAATTATTCTAATGTTGTTTCATCTTATGGTATCGCTAATCTCTCGAATTCTGCCCTCGTGATCCAGTAGTTGTTTATCTCTCTTTTTCTCATCTTCTTTATTTTCCATCATTTCATCTTCTATATTACTGATTCTCTCTTCTGCGTCATTTATCCTAGCAGTTAGCGCCCCCATTTTTGATTGCACCTCATTAATAGCCTTTTTGATTTCTACTTGGTTGGATTTTAGTTCTTTTACTTCTCCAAAAGGGTTTCTCTAATAACTTCCATATTGTTTTCAAGCCCAGCTAGTATCTTTAAAGTGATGATTCTGAACTCTAGATCTGACATCGTACTAATGTCCATATTGAGTAGGTCCCTGGCAGTCGGTACTACCTCTTGTTCTTTTTGTTGAGGTGATTTTTTCCATCTTGTCATTTTGTGCAGAGGAGGATAGATTAATGAGAGAACAAAATGCTAGCAGAGTAACAACGTCCCCCAAAAATATACTCTAAACAAATCAGAAAAGACCTGAAGCAGTGGGAAAAGAAAGGGAAAGAGAGAAAAAAGAAAAAGAAAAAAAAGAAAAAGAAAAAGATAAAGATAAAAACAAAAACAAAACAAAACAACAACAAAAGAAAAACCAGAATGTGATCAAATATGATCAGGCTGGTATATAGATCAGTGCCACACACTAGATTTGGGGTGTATTTTGGTCTTTTAGGAGAAAGTGCCTCCCAAAATTTTAAAGAAAGAAAAACTTATATATGTACAAAAATAAGGGTTGATATGATGAAGGGATGGAATATGACTGTAAAAATGGAAATTATAAAAAATTTTATAAAAGGAATTGATAAGAAGTTGTTTGAAAAAAGAAAGAAGAGGATTTAAAAAAAGAAAAAAGAAAAAATAAAGGGAGAGGATGTGATCAGGCAGGGGAATAGAAAACACCATATACTAGAGATTTAGGGTATATTTTAATCTGTTAGAAGAAACTATCTCAAAATTTTAAAGAGAGAACAACTTATATATATAAGCCTAAAATATGGGTAACTACTATGAAGGGATAGAATATGACTCTAAAAATGAAAAATAAAATTTTTTTTTTTAAAAAAGGGATTGATAAAATGTTGGTTGAAAAAGGGAAAAAAAATTCAAAAAGAAGAAAAAGAAAAAAGACAGTTAAAAAAAAATTAACTTTGAAAGACTAAAAAATCATGGTAAAAAAGCCATGAATTCTATGTGCAGTATTGCCCTAGCGCTGGAGTTCTGCCGTTCTCATTGATCGGTAAACTTGGTCTTGGCTGGCTGTTCTCGCTGATCTTCTGGGGAGGGGCCTGTTGCCGTGGTTTCCAAATGTCTCTGCCGGAGGCAGAATTGCCCCGCCCTTGCCCCCTCCCGGCTAAGTAATCTGCTCGGGTTTGCTCTCCGGGGCTTTTGTTCCCTGCGAGCTTCCCGTACAGCTTTGGAGGCGGAGAGTGAAAATGGCAGCCTCCCAATCTCCGCCCCGGAGGAGCCAAGAACTTGGGCCCCGCTCCTCAGTGAGCCCCCAGAGAAAAGCCGTCAGTCACTCCCGTCTCCCGGTCTCCGGCCGCACTCCGTGCTCACCCGGCCTGTGACCGCGCATTTCTATCTCTGGCACCCGACCCCAGGTGGAGTCTCCAAACCCAGCAGATCCCTGCGGTGCCCTCCCGCGCGGCTCCTCCCGGGGGAGGAAGGTGAGTCTCCCCGGATCTGCCGCTTGTTGGGTCCCTGCTGGAGGAGCAGGGGCCCGACTGTGCCGCGGATCCTGGTCTATGGCGACCCCGAGCTGAGAGCCTGCGCCTGGGCTCCGCCTCTGCAGCCGGCTTCCCTGCTCCGTTACCTGGGAGCTCTGCCACACTCAGGCACCCCCGGTCTTTCTGTGACCCCGAGGGTCCTGAGACCACACTGTCCCAGAGGGTTCCACCCCCCGCTTAGCCACCAGAGTGACGTCCCTCAGCGGAGCGGACTTTTAAAAGTTCTGATTTTGTGCTCCGTGGTTCTATCACTTGTCAGAAGCGCCGACGGAGGCCCCTCCCCCGCCATCTATCCTCCCAAATATCGCCTCGGATTCACTTTTCTGCACGTCCTACCTTCCAGAAAGTGGTCGCTTTTCTGTTCAGAGAGTTGTTGCTATTCCTTTCTTCAATCTCCTATTGGGTTTGTAGGTGTTCAGAATGGTTTGATCCCTATCCAGCTGAATTCCTGAGAGGAGACGAACCCTAAACTGATTCTTAATGATCATTATTTCATTTTTCCTTTTTTTTTATGGGGGGTAGACAGAGAGAGGAAAAAAGGGAAGGGGCAGAGGGAGAGAGAGACTCTCAAGTGGGTTCCATGCTGGGCTTGGAGCCCTACGCAGGGCTCGATCTCACAACCCCAAGATCATGACTTGAGCTGAAAATCAAAAGTTGGATGCTTAACTTACTGAGCCACCCAGGCAACCCTCATCATTTCATTTTTAAGAACAAATCCTGCCACAAGATACTGACTCTTTTTGTTTAAATTACTATAATCTCCCTCAAAAATGTCATACACAAGATATATGTAAATATCAACAAGGATATTTTTCCTGGGGGAAAAACTTTTAAAATACTGGAGTAAACAAAAAATTAGTCAACATAAGAAATTGAAAATGGACAGGTGGTGGTATAAGATAACTCAACAACCAATTATACACAACGTTAACAGTCACTAAAATGTTTATAAAATAGAGCAAACATCTAAATTCTTTATTTTTTTAAATTCAATTAGCCAACATATAGTACCTCATTAGTTTCAGATGTAGTGTTCAATAATTCATCAGTTGCATATAATACCTAATGCTCATCACATCATGTGCCCTCCTTAATGCCCATCATCCAATTACCCCATCCCCCCATCCCCCTCCCCTCCAGCAACCCTCAGTTTGTTTCCTAGAGTTAAGAGTCTCTCATGGTTTTCTCCCTCTCTGATGACTTCCCATTCAGTTTTCCCTCCCTTACCCCATGGTCCTCTGTGCTATTGCTTATATTCCACGTATGAGTGAAACCATATAATTGTCTTTCTCTGATTGACTTATTTCACTCAGCATAATACCCTTCAATTCCATCCACATTGATGTAAATTATAAGTATGCATACTTTCTGACGGCTGAGTAATATTCCATTGTGTGTGTGTGTGTGTGCATATAAAGAAGATATATAATGAAAGACATTATTATTCATAAAATTTGAATCTAAAGTTCTAGCTCATAACAACAAAACTGATAAAGGAGGAGCAACAGAGAAGGAAACAAAGTTAGGTACTTTCTCATCTCAGTACAAGAGTGAAGACACCATGATTAGAGAAAAGAAGAGGTTCAACGTATTTTATTAAAACTTCAAGGCTTCTTGGGTGAAATAGGTAAAGGAGATTAAGAGTACACTTATCATGATGAGCACTGAGTGTTGTATAGAATTGTTGTTCACTATATTGTACATTGGAAACAAATATAATACTGTTATGTTATCTATACTGGAGTTTAAAAAAACAATTTCAAGGCTTCTAGAAATAAAAAGTAAATATAGTCTAGTTTAGAGAGAGGACAAAAGTCAAAGAAATATGTAACCTTTAAAAGTGATAGAGAAATGGAGACGTTGAGGAAGTTTAACCAAATGGTCCCCATCTCCTGTCCCCAGGCCCACTTCACCTTATTCACAGCTCATTTTAAACTTCACTTTCTTCCACAGGGGTGCCTAAAGTAGGCCTAGACTTTATCTCCAGATTGAGATAAATCCCCTTAAACCACGCTCCCACACCTCTCTCAATTTCCACATTATTAACATTAATTCCACATCATTAACATATAACTATTTAATGGGCCCTCCAAGGAGTGCAGAGAATACATCTATCCTGCTCATAGATGTATTGTATACAACAGACATTTTATAAATACATGTTAAATGATTGAATAAAAGATGCATGCTTAATCACAAATATAGAATGAGCTAGCAAGATTTCAGAAGAATATATCAATTCATACATTACATATAATATATAAGAATCTATTAAAAGTCATGTTTTTTTCATGAACATTTATTGGCATGGACAATGCTTATGATGAAATATTAAATAAAAATGCAATCCAACAACTGAAGTTTGTGCTGATAATACACACGGAGAGAGCCAAGAGTGGATGAGAAAAAGGAGAGGGGGGTGGGGAAGGAGAGGTTGGAAGGAATTCTAGTTAATATTGAACATTTCTGGAAAGTTATGTATGATTTTTTTTCTCACAAAATTATCTTTTCTTAAAAAAAGTTTCTCTTAGTATATTGGAAGGATTCATTTTGTTTTGTTTGTTCTTGAAATTATCTTTATATTTTTACCTTTCATAGCACCCTTAATCCCCTTTTGTTCTTACCTTCCTTTTTTAACTCATCAGTTTACAATGATTGTCTTTTTTTACTCCAATCAGTGAACTTATTTTATTTTTCCCATTTTTACTCCATTTAAAAAATTCATTTTAAAAGTGGAATTCTTGTACTTTGTGAGATCATATTTACATGGTTTTCTTTCACCTTTTTTCTCATCTTTGCTTTGGTCTTACATCTAAAATTAAATATACTGATTGCTCTCTATCTATCCTTTTGCCAAAAATTTCACATTATCTTTTGGTTGGATGAAGATCATCACCTGGTAGTTTCCTCTAGAAAGACTCTTGAGAAAAGTCTGAGTTATTTCAGGTGTAAATCATTGTCTGTGGCCTTGCCAGTTGAACAGTAACTGACTTGGATAGAACACCCTTAGATCACACTTCCTTTTCCTTGAGTTTCTTAAAAATGTTGTTCCACTATGGCCTTGCTTTGTATGTTGAGTTTGAGAGGTCTGATTACAATATCATTTTCTTTGGTCTTTTAGTGTGTAAATCCTGAGAATATTTGTCTTTAACTTTAAATTGTAATAGTTTTACCAGGTGTGCCATGGAGTTCAGAATTTCAAAATCAATTATTCCATTGGACCTTTATAATATATAGATGCAGATCTTTTTTTAAGAAAGTTTTCTTTGATTATAGTTTTTTTCTGATTCTTATGTAAAATTACATAAACTTACATATATAAGATTCAAGCATTTTTTTTATTTGTATTTATTATTTTTATTATGTTCAATTAGCCAACATATAATACATCATTAGTTTTTGATGTAATGTTTAATGATTCATTAGTTGCATATAACACCCAGTGCTCATCACCACACGTGCCCTCCTTAATACCCATCACCTGGTTACCCCACCCCCCAACCCCCTCCCTTCTGCAAGCCTCAGTTTCCCAGAGTCCATAGTCTTTTATGGTTCATCTCCCACTCTGATTTCTCCCCCTTCAGTTTTCCCTCCCTTACCCTATGGTCCTAAATATTATTCCTTGTTTCACATGAGTGAAACCATATTATAATTGTCTTTCTCTACTTGACTTATTGCACTTAGCATAATCCCCTCCAGTTCCATGCATGTTGCTGCAAATGGTGGATATTCATCATTTCTGATGGCTGAGTTATATTCCATTGTATATATGAACCACATCTTTATCCATTCATCTGTTGAAGGGCATCTTGGCTCTTTCCACAGTTTCACTATTGTGGACATTGCTGCTATGAACATTGGGGTGCATGTGCCCCTTCTTTTCACTACATATGTATCTTTGGGGTAAATACCTAGTAGTGCAATTGCTGGGTCATAGGGTAGCTCTATTTTTAACATCTTGTGGAACTTCCATACTGTTTTCCAGAGTGGCTGTACCAGCTTGCATTCCCACCAACAATGTAAGAGGGTTCCCCTTTCTCTACATCCTCGCCAACATTTGTTGTTTCCTATTTTGTTAATTTCTGCCATTCTAACTGGTGTAAGGTGGTATCGCATTGTGGTTTTGATTTGTATTTCCCTGAAGGCTAGTGATGTTGAACATTTTTTCATGTGTCTGTTAGCCATTTGTATGTTTTCTTTGGAGAAGTGTCTATTCATGTCTTCTGTCCATTTTTTGACTGGGTTATTTGTTTTCTTGGTGTTGGCTACGGTACTGCCACTGCGCAAAGCTTAGCCCTTTATTTGTAATGTCATTCTGTGGGTTGCCTCTTAGTTTTGTTGACTGTTTCCTTTGCTGTGCAGAAGCTTTTTATCTTGATGAAGTTCCAAAAGTTCGATTTTGCTTTTGTTTCCCTTGCCTTTGGAAATGTGTCTTTTTTTTGTTGTTGTTGTTAAAGATTTTATTTATTTATTTGACAGAATGAGAGAACAGGAGAGCACTAGCAGTGGAAGGGGCTGAGGGAGATGGAGAAGCAGGCCCTTTGCTGAGCAGGGAGCCAGATGTGGGGCTCGATTCTAGGACCCTGGGATCATGACCTGAGCTGAAGGCAGTCGCTTAGCCAACTGAGCCACACAGGCGCCCCTGGAGATGTGTCTTGAAAGAAGTTGCTGTGGCCGAAGTCGAAGAAGTTACTGCCTATGTTCTCTTCTAGGATTTTGATGGATCCTCTCTCACATTGAGGTCTTTCATCCATTTTTAGTTTATCTTTGTGTATGGTGTAAGAGAATGGTCTGGTTTCATTCTTCTGCATGTGGTTGTCCAATTTTCTCAGCACCATTTATTGAAGAGACTGTCTTTTTTCCATTGGATATCCTTTCCTGCTTTGTTGAAGATTAATTGACCATGGAATTGAGGGTCCATTTCTGGGGCCTCTATTCTGTTCCACTGGTCTATGTGTTTTTGTGCCAATACCATGCTGTCTTGATGATCACAGCTTTGTAATATAGCTTGAAGTCAGGTATTGTGATGCCCCCAGCTTTGGTTTTCTTTTTCAACAATCCCCTGGTGATTCAGGGTCTTTTCTGGTTCCATACAAATTTTAGGATTCTTTGTTCCAGCACTTTGAAAAATGCCATTGGTATTTTGATCGGGATTGCATTGAAAGTGTAGATTCCTGCATAGACATTTTCACAATGTTTATTCTTCCAATCCATGAGCATGGAATGTTTTTCCATCTCTTTGTGTCTCCCTCAATTTCTTTAAGTGTTCTGTAGTTTCTAGAGTATAGACCCTTTATCTCTTTAGTTAGGTTTATTCCTAGATATCTTACGGTTTTTGGTGCTATTGTAAATGGAATTGATTCCTTAATTTCTCTTTCTTCAGTCACATTGTTAGTGTATAGAAGTGCAACTGATTTCTGTGCATTGATTTTGTATCCTGCCACGCTGCTGAATTGCTGTATAAGCTCCAATATTTTGGGGGTGGAGACTTTTGGGTTTCCACATAAAGTATCATATCATCTACCAGGAGAAAGAGTTTGACTTCTTTGCCAATTTGAATGCCTTTCTCTTTTTGTTGTCTGATCGCTGAGGCTAGGACTTCTAGTACTATGTTGAACAAAAGTGGTGAGAATGGGCATCCCTGTCATGTTCCTGACTTTAAGGGAATAGCTCTCAGTTTTTCCCCACTGAGAATGATATTCACTGTGGGCTTTTCATAGATGGTTTTTATGATATTGAGGTATGTTCCCTATATCCCTATATATTGAAGATTTTTATCAGGAAAGGATGCTGTATTTTGTCAAATGCTTTTTCTGTATCAATTGAAAGGATCATATAGTTCTTGTCTCTTCTTTTGTTAATGTGATCTATCACATTGATTGATTTGTGAATATTGAACCACCCTTGCATCCCAGGAATAAACCCCACCTGGTCATGGTGAATAATCCTTTTAATGTACTGTTGGATCCTACTGGCTAGGATCTTGTTGAGTATTTTGGCATCCATGTTCATCAGGGATATTGGTCTGTAATTCTCCTTTTCGATGGGGTCTTTGTCTGGTTTTGGGATCAGGGTACTGCTGGCCTCATAGAAAGAGTTTGGAAGTTTTTTTTCCATCTCTATTTTTTGGAACAGCTTCAGTAGAATAGGTATTATTTCTTTTTTAAATGTTTGGTAGAATTCCCCTGGGAAGCCATCTGGCCCTGGACTCTTGTTTTTTGGGAGGTTTTTGATTACTGTTTCAATTTCCTTGCTGGCTATTGGTCTGTTCAGATTGTCTATTTCTTCCTGTTTCAGTCTTGGTAGTTTATAAGTGTCCAGGAATGCATCCATTTCTTCCAGATTGCCTCATTTTTGGCATATAGCTGCTGGTAAGAAGTTCTAATAATTGTCTCTATTTCCTTGGTATTGGTCGTGATTTCTCCCCTTTCATTCATGATTTGGGTCCTTTCTCTTTTATTTTGGATAAGTCTGGCCAGAGGTTTATTGATCTTATTAATTCTTTCAAAGAACAAACTTCTAGTTTCATTGATCTGTTTTACTGTTCTTCTAGTTTCTGTTTCATTGATTTCTGCTCTAATCTATATTATTTCTCTTTTCCTGCTTGGTTTAGGCTTTATTTGCTCTTCACTTTCCAGATCCTTTAGGTGTAAGATTAGCTTGTGTATTTGGGATTTTTCTAATTTTTTGAGAGAGGCTTGGATGTCTATATACTTCCCTCTAAAGACTGCCTTTGCAGTATCCCAGAGGTTCTGAACCAATGTGTTTTCATTTTCATTGGTTTGCATGAACTGTTTAAGTTCCTCTTTAATTTCCTGGTTGACCCATTCATTCTTTAGCAGGATACTTTTTAACCTCCAAGTGTTTGTGTTCCTTCCAAATTTTTCCTTGTGGTTGAGTTCCAGTTTCAATGCATTGTGGCCTGATAATATGCAGGGAATAATCTCAATCTTTTGGTGTCAGTTGAGAACTGATTTGTGATCCAGTATGTGGTCTATTCTGGAGAAAGTTCTGTATGCACTTGAGAAGAATGAGTGTTCTGTTGTTTTAGGATGGAATGTTCTGTATATATCTACAAAGTCCATCTGGTCCAATGTGTCCTTCAAAGCTCTTGTTTCTTTGTTGAGCTTCTGCTTAGATGATCTGTCTATTGCTATGAGTGGAGTGTTGAAGTCTCCTATTATTAATGTGTTATTATCAATATGATTGTTTATTTTGGTAATATTTGGTTTTTGTAGTTGACTGCTCCCATGTTGGGGCATAGATATTTACAGTTGTTAGATTTTCTTGTTGGATAGACCCTTTAAGCATGATATAGTGTCCCTCTACATCTCTTATCACAGTCTTTGGTTTAAAATCTAACTTGTCTGGGCGCCTGGGTGGCTCAGTTGGTTAAGCGACTGCCTTCGGCTCAGGTCATGATCCTGGAGTCCCAGGATCGAGTCCCACATCAGGCTCCCTGCTCGGCAGGGAGTCTGCTTCTCCCTCTGACCCTCCCCCCTCTCATGTGCTCTCTCTCATTCTCTCTCTCTCAAATAAATAAATAAAATCTTTAAAATCTAACTTGTCTGATATGAGAATTGCTACCCCAGCTTTCTTTTGAGGTCCACTGGCATGATAAATTGTTCTCCATCCCCTCATTTTCAATCTGGAGGTGTCCTTAGGTTCAAAATGAATCTCTTGTAGACAGCATATGGATGGGTCCTGCTTTTTTTTTTTTTTTTTTTATCTAATCTGAAACCCTGTGCCTTTTGATGGGAGCATTCAGCCCATTCACGCTGAGAGTAAGTATTGAAACATATGAACATAGTGCCATCATATTGCCTGTAAAGTCCCTGTTTCTATAGATTGTCTCTGTTAATTTCTGGTGTATATTACTCTTAGGGTCTTTCTTCCTTTATAGAATCCCCCTTAATATTTCTTGCAGGGCCGTCTTAGTGGTCACATATTCTTTCATTTTCTGCTGGTCCTGGAAGCTCTTTATCTCTCCATCCATTCTGAATGACAGCCTTGCTGGATAAAGTATTCTTGGCTGCATGTTCTTCTCATTTAGTACCCTGAATATGTCTTGCCAGGCCTTTCTGGCTTGCCAGGTCTCTGTGGATAGGTCTGACATTATTCTGATGTTCCTCCCTCTGTACATAAGGAATCTCTTCCCCCTAACTGCCCTTAAGATGGTTTCCTTGGTTCTAAGATTTGCGAGTTTTACTATTACATGCCGGGGCGTTAGCCTGTTTTCCTTGATCTTAGGAGGGGTCATGTCTTGGACATGAATGCTTGTTTCCTTCCCTAGATTAGGGAAGTTCTCAGCTATGATTTGCTCAAATATACCTTTTAGTTCTCTCCACACCCTTAGGGATCCCAATAATTCTGACATTGGAACATTTCATGGTGTCAATGATCTCTCTAAGTCTGTTCTCATGGGCTTCTAGCTGCCTATCCCTATCTTCCTCAGCTTCCTTCCTTTCTATCAGCTTATCTTCTAACTCACTAATTCATTCTTCTGCCTCATTTACCCTGGCTGTTAGAGTAACCTGTTTAGACTGCATCTCATTCATAGCATTTTTCAGTTCGGTCTGATTAGATCTCATTTCTGCCCTTAAGAGATTCTATATTGTCACTAATGCTTTTCTCAAGCCTAGCTATTGACTTCATGATTGCTATCCTGAAGTCTATCTCTAACATCTTGCTTATATCCATATCCATTAGATCTGTGGCAGAGGACATTGTCTCTGGTTCTTTTCTCTGTTGGGAGTCCCTCCTCCTAGTCATTCTGTTGAGGGATGGTTGAGGGAATGTACAGAGTCCAAAATATAAACCATGACCCAAGCAAAATGCACCTAAGAAAAAATCCAAAGTGGTCAAAAGCTACCACAGATATGCCACCAAGGCCAAGATGATCCAAAACAATAAAAAATAAAGAAAAAAGAAAAGAGAAAATAAAGGGGGGGCAGGGAGAGAGATTATAATCTCTCAGGGTGGACTCAGCATGGTGATCTGCCTGTTACTGCTTGATTTTTGGTCTGTGTGTTAGAAGACACTCTATCTCAAAATTGCAAAGAAAGAGAACTTACATTTATATCAAGATAAAATTGAATAGAGTGAAAAACAGGATAGTATGGGACATAAATCTGTAAGACATATATGTGAAAGAAAAGTTAAGAAGTGACTTAAAAACATAGGTTGGGAAATACGAATCCATTTGAAATGGGAGTAGGGTTAAAAAAAAAAAAAGAATAAGAAAAGAAACTAAAAAAGAAATGTAAAATTTTAGCCTGAAGTATAAGCAAGTCATGAGGGAACACTGTAGCTCCCTATATAATTTTCCCCTGGCGCTGGAGTTTTACAGTCCTGTGGGAAATAGGCTTATCATTCACCTGTTCTTCCAGTCTGTCTTCTGGGGGAGGGGCCTGCTGCTTGGTTTCTCAGGTGTCTTTGCCTGGGTGGAGTTGCCCCACCCCTTGTCAGGGGGATGGGCTTAATGTGAACTGGTTGCCTGCCCAGCTTTTGTTCCCTGACATCTTTCTGCTTCTCTTTAGAGGGTCAGAGCAAACATGGCTTGCAGGAATCTCTGGTCCAGAGCCGCAATGTCGCTGTCTCCCCACCTCAGCAAATCCTCCAGGTCAATCTCTACAGACTCATGCAATTCTTGTCCTCCACACCTCTCCTGGGTGCCAGCGTCTCTGCACTTTGACTTTGCAATTGCTAGCGGCTGTGGGCTTGCACATGCACCCTCTTCCACAGCTCCCAGGTCATGCTGAGTGCTGCCCCAGTGTCTCTGGGGGGGTCACACCACCCTGAGAGCTGTTGCCTAGTCATAGTGTGGGCTCTTTGTGTGCCAAACCACTGACTCCTGCAGCTCCCCCCAGCTGCACTTCTCACCAATTCAACCATTTTTTAAAGTTTTTATTTAAATTCCAGTTAGTTAACTTATATTAGTTTCAGGTGTACAATTTAGTTTTCAACAATTCCATACATCATCTAGTGCTCATCACAACAAATGCACTTTTTATTTATTTTTATTTTATTTTATTCTTATGTTAATCCCCATACATTACATCATTAGTTTTAGATGAAGTGTTCCATGATTCATTGTTTGTGCACAACACCCAGTGCTCCATGCAGAATGTGCCTTCCTCAATACCCACCACCAGGCTAACCCATCCTCCCCCCTCCTCCCCTCTAGAACCCTCAGTTTGTTTTTCAGAGTCTATCGTCTCTCATGGTTCGTCTACCCCTCCGAACAAATGCACTTTTTAATCACATCATCCGTTTAACCCATTCCCCCCACCCACTTCCCTTCTGGTAACCATCCATTTGTTCTCTATAGTTAAGAGTCTGTTTCTTGGTTTACCCCTCTCTCTTTTTTTTTACTCTTTGCTCATTTGTTTTGTTTCTTAAATTTCACATAGTAGTGAACCATATGGTATTTGTCTTTCTCTGACTTATTTTGCTTAGCATAACACTCTCTAGTTCCATCCACTTTGTTGCAAATGGCAAGATCACAGTCTTTTTTATGGCTAATATTCCATTATATATATACACCACCTCTTCTTTATTTATTCATCAGTCAATGAACATGGGCCATTTCTATAATTTGGCTATTGTAAATAATGCTGCTATAAACAACAGGGTGTATGTATCCCTTTGAATTAGTGTTTTTGTATTCTTTGGGTAAATACCTAGTAGGGTGATTGCTGGATTGTAGGGTAGTTCTGTTTTTAACTTTTTGAGGCACCTCCATAATATTTTCCAGAGTGGCTGCCCAAGTGTGCATTCCAACCAACAGTGCAAGAGAGTTCCCATTTTCCACATCCGTTGCCAATTCTTGTTGTTTCTTGTGTTATTAATTTTTGCCATTCTGACAGGTGTGAAGTGATATCCCATTGCAGCTTTGATTTGTATTTTCCTGATAAGTTATTGAGCATCTTTTCATGTGTCTGTTGACCATCTGTATACCTTCTTTGGGAAAAATATATTCATGTCTTCTGCCCATGTTTGGAATATTCCTTTTTTGGGTGTTGGGAGAAGATCATTGCAATTGACAAATCTGATAAAGGGTTAGTATCCAAAATACATAAAGAATTTATATAATTCAACACCCCCAAAATGAATAATCCAATCAACCATTTAAAATGTAGAGTTTAATGATTTTTGACAATGTATACACTTGTATAAATCATGTAATAAACATGTAATAAGCATCACAATTAGGATATAGGACTTTCTCAATTAGGATATAGGATATAGGACTTTCTCATAACTCAGGGAAGTTCCTTTGTGCCTGCCTTTGGTCAATACCTTTCCCCAACACATGTGCAACATCCCAAAACTCCACTCCTTGGCTATAAGCAAGTATTGATTTGATTTCTGTCACTATAGATTACATTTGATTTTCTATCATTTCATATAAATGGAATCATACAGTATGAACTATATATTGTGTTCTGTTTTGCTTCTCTTTCTCAGTATGGCTTTAGAATTTATCCATATTATGTGTTAGTTTCTTTCTTTTTGTTGATGAGTAGTATTCCATTTTATGTATCACAATTTGTGTATGAGTTTACCCAATGATACCCATTTGTGTTGTTTCACTTTTTAGCTATTAAGATTAAGCCCTCGGGGCGCCTGGGTGGCTCAGTTGTTAAGCGTCTGCCTTCAGCTCAGGTCATGATCCCAGGGTCACGGGATCAAGCCCCACATCAGGCTTCCTGCTCAGCGGGGAGTCGGCTTCTCCCTCTCCCACTCCCTCTGCTTGTGTTCCCTCTCTCGCCGTCTCTCTCTCTGTCAAATAAATAAAATCTTAAAAAAAAAAAAAAAAAGACTAAGCCCTCTATGAACATTTGTGTACAAATTTTGTGTGAACACAATAATAATATGCTTTTCTTTCTCTTGTGTAAATAGGAGTAGAATTGCTGGATCCTGAAAGTGTAAGTGCACATTTACTTTTATAAGAAACTACCAAACTGTTTTGCAAAGTTCTTGAACCATTTTACATTACTACCAACAGTGTATAAGTATTCTGGGTGCTCCTTTTCCTTGCCAATACTTTGTCTTTTCAGTTTTTTGTTGTTCGTTTTTTGCTTTAGCTATTCTAGTGGGTCTGGAGTGGTATCTAATTGTTTAATTAGCATTTGCCAATGACTAATGCTGTTGAACATATTTTCATGTAATTATTTGCTACTCCTAAAGCTTTTTTGTGAGGTTTCTGTTCAAATCTTCTGCCATTTTTTTGGTAGTTGTTCGTCTTCATGTTATTGAGTTGTAAGGCTTTTTATATTTTCTGCATACAACTCCTTTATCATATATATGTATTGTAAATATTTTTCTTCCAGTCTCTGCAGCCTATTAATTTCCTTAGGAGTATCTTATGAAAATTGGGCATTTAAAAATTTGATGAAATCCACTTTATCTATTTTTTTATTTTACACTTCCTGTTTCCTAGGTCTTGTCTAAGGAATCTGAGTCCTGCCTCCTCCAAGATCATAAGGTTGCCTTCTATGCTTTCTTCTAGAATTTTTATAGTTTTAATTTTTACAATAAGCCCATAATTATTTATACATTATTTTGAATTAATTTTGTGTATGATGTGAGGTAAAGCTTGAGTTCTACTTTTTTTAATGGATGGATATCCAGTCCTGCAAGCACCATTGGCTGAAAAATTAATCCTTTCCCCACAAAGGAATTACCTTTGTGCCTTTGCCAGAAACCAATTCCTCATAAAAGTTTAGGTCTGCTTCTGAATCCTCTTTTCTGTTCCATTGAAGTAAATATCCTTTTTTAGGTTCAACCTTTACTCTTTTTTATTTTGCTTTAGTGTAATCTCAAAGTCAAGTCAAGTCCACCAATCCCCTGTTACTTCTCATCTAGTGAGTTTTAACTTTGTTACTGTATTTTTCAGTTATATACTATGCATTTTGATAATTTTTTTCTCTATTGATATTATTTATCTGTTCACTCACTTTTATAATTTTTCCCCTAATTCTTTGAACATTTTTCTTTTAAGTCTTTGAACATATTTATAAATAATGCTTTGAAGTCTGTTTCCTATATCAAAGAGCTGCTCTCGCCCTGATGATGTTTTAATTGCCTGACTTTTTTCTGGGTATGTTTATTTATTCATTCTTTTTTTTTAGATTCCACTTATGAGTGAAATCATATGGCATTTGTATTTATCAGTCTGGCTATTCCATTTAGCATAATACCCTTGAGGTCCATCCATGGTGCCTCAAATGGCAAGAGCTCTTGTTCTTTATGGTGGTGTAATATTCTATTGTGCATATATGTTACAAGATCATTCTTATCCATTCATCAATGAACACTTAGGTTACTTCCATATCTTAACTACTGTAAATAATGCTGGAATAAACACATGAATACATATATCTTTTGGAATTAGTGTTTTCATTTTCTTTGGATTAATACCTAGTAGTGGAATTACTGGATCATGCAATATTCCCATTTTTAATTTTTTGAGGAATTTCTATACTGTTTTCCACAGCAGTTGCACCAATTTACATTCCCACCAATAGTTCTCTTTCTTCATATCCTCTCCAACACTTGTTATTTCTTGTCTTTTTGATACTAGCCCTTCTGGCTGGTGTGAGGTGATATATTATTGTAGTTCTGACTTGCATTTCCCTGATGATTAGTGATGTTGAGCATCTTTTCATGTGTGTGTTGGCTGTCTGTATGTCTTCTTTGAAAAAAATGTCTATTCAGGTCCTTTGCCCATTTTTAAATTGGATTTTTTTTTTCTTTTTTTTGGTGTTGAGTTACATAAGTTCCTTATATATTTTGGATATTAACCCCTTATTGGTTATATCATTTGCAAATATCTTCTCCCATTCAGCAGGTTGCCTTTTTGTTTTGTTGATGGTTTCCTTCACTGTGAAAAACCTTTTTAATCTGATGTAGTTTCAATAATTTATTTTTGCTTTGGGTTCCCATGCCTGAGGAGACATATCTAGAAACATGTTTTTATGGCTGATGCAGAGAAGTTACTGTGTTCTCTTCTAAATTTTTATGATTTTGGGTCTCCCATTTAGGTCTTTAGTCCATTTTGAATTTATTTTTGTGTATGGTGTTACAAAGTGGTCCAGTTTCATTCTTTTGCATGTTGCTGTTCAGTTTTCCCAGCATCATTTATTATAGAAATTGTCTTTCCCCCATTTTATTATGCTTGCCTCCTTTGTCATAGATTAATTGACTGTGTAAATGTGGGTTTATTTCTGGGCTTTCTGTTCTATTCCACTGATCTATGTATCTGTTTTTATGCCAGTACCATACTGTTTGATTTCTGCAACTTGTGGTGTATCTTGAAATCTGGAATTGTGATACCTCCAGCTTTGTTGTTCTTTCTCAAAATTGCTTTGGCTAGAAATCTATACAAATCTTAGGATTAATTGTTTTAGTTCTATGAAAAATTCTGTTGATAATTTGATTAGGATTGCATTGAATGTGTAGATTGCTTTGTGTAGTATAGACATTTTAACAATATTAATTATTCTAATCCATGAGGATGTAATATCTTTATATTTGTTTGTGTCATACTTATTTTTTTATTTTTAAATATTTTTATTTATTTATTTGACAGAGAGAGACAACCAGAAAGGGAACACGGCAGGGGGAGTGGGAGAGGGAGAGGGAGAAGCAGGCTTCCTGCTGAGCAGGGAGCCCAACATGGGCCTCAATCCCAGGACCCTGGGATCATGACCTGAGCCGAAGGCAGATGCTTAACCAACTGAGCCACCCAAGCATCCCTGTTTGTGTCATCTTTAATTTCTTTCATCAGTGTTTTATAGTTTTCAGAGTACAGGTCTTTTACCTCCTTGTTAAGTTTATTCCTAGGTATTTTATTCTTTTTGGTGTAATTGTAAATGGAACTTTTCTTAATTTCTTTTTCTGCTACTTCATTATCAGTATGTAGAAATTGGATCAATTTCTGGGTATTAATTTTGTATCCTGCAAATTTACTGAATTCATTTATTACTTCTAATAGTTTTTTGGTGAGTCTTTAGGGTTTTCTAGGTATAGTATCTTGCCATCTGGGCAAAGTGACAGTTTAACTTTTTCCTTACCATTATGGATGCCTCTTCTTTCTTTTTCTTGTCTGATTGTGTGGCTAGAATAAAGTTACTTTTTTTAAAGTTGATATCTTTTATGTTGTTGTTGGTGATGGAAGGAAATAATTCATGTCTTTTTTTTTAATTTTAAGATCTCTATTTTTTTTTCTCTTTATTCTTCCTTTGCCTTCACTACTAGCTTAAAAGGATGTCTTCTCCTTTCTACTTACCTGCTTCTCCCCCAGAAATGTTCTCTGTCCAAGACTGCCACCTCGGAACCTATATATTTTCAAATCTCTTGCCACATCTAGTACTTTCATCTATCAGGTTTTAGACCTGTGTTCAGTGTTGGGTTATTCTGTGGTAATTTTATGTTTGCTTTGCGATGCCCCCTTTTCTCTTTTCCTGTTTGCTATGTAGTTTCCTCAGTCTTAGCTCTGTTTCTATACACATGGTCTTGAAGTGATAGTCAGAAGTCTAATAGTAGCTATGTTGGTATTTAATGTTGATTTCTCTATGTACAGATAATTAAAACTCATAGTAGTCTCTGTTTTCTAATAATACAGAAGCTGTGTGTTTTGTGTGGTTTTATCTGTACTTCTTCATTTACCTACATGTTATTTTTCAGACTCTGTGGGCCTATTCTGATTTTGATAGCAACCTTTATACTAGGGTCAACTGCACTCTATATTTTCCAGGTGATTTTGAATTTTTTTCCAATAAATATTCATATATTTTATAATAAAGATTAATCAAATATTTTTTACCCAAATTCAGCAAGTCACATTAAATTTTCTCAAGTCATTGTAACTTTGGGAATGAGATAACTAAATAAATCCTAGCTGACAATATAGTAAGATAATTTGAAACCTTTTGAGTAACCACACATAAAAAACAGATCTTAAAAATCATGTCAATTATGAGAGAAAGCTAAAGATCAAAGGGTTCTGTTACTGGTCCTGTTCTATCTGATGTTTTAATCAATAACTCAGATAAAGGTTTAAAGGCATTTGTTTCAGATTTTTTAATGACAAATTTTGAAAAAGCTACCAATAGTTTTGATTAGAGAAATAACATTCAAAAAGAATCCTAAGAGGATAGAAAATGGATTTAAACCCAGCAAACTAATTTAGCACAGTTCTTTTGGATTACTTTAGATAAGAGAAAAAAAAATCAATTGTGTGCATTTAACATGTGATGAACTTGGTTTGTCAGGAATTAATGTGAAAAAGACCTACCATTTCTAGTTAACTGTGAACATAATATAAATCAACAATTTGAGGCATCTGTACACAAAAAAGGGAGAAATACAGGATTAAGTTTTGCTGATAGGCTTTTGTGGGATGAGTGCATATAAAGTACATTTCAGTATGGATTTTGCCAGAATACCCAAAGATTTTGAAGTCATGCCATTTAAGAAATAATAGACTAAGTTTAGTTTGGGGAGGAAATTGCTTATGATATCTGAGAGAGGACAGATAAATTCAGTGGAAGCTCCAGAGGATGGTCCTAGGACTATGGTTAGAGATGATTAGGATAAGTTATTTATGCTTAGTATAAGAAGACATTTCTAAGTATTAAATAAACTCAATCATGATAAGCCCTTTCCTGTGAATTCCATAAGCTCCCATCACTGTAGATTATTAAGCAATGTCTGCTTATATTTTGTGTTATCTGCTTTCTGTGGGAGGTTGCACAGAGATGACTTTTAAATCTTTTTCAACTTTAAAATTTAAGTTCTATGATACTATGTTTACCAAAAACAGGGAACAAAATAAAAGTTTTAAAGTCTATATATGACTACAGAGATAAATTGGTAAGGAAACATTACCATTCTCCTTCCTCTCCACTTGTACAGGAAACTATGGTCAGATTTATTAGACACATTGAGAAAATCAATCATAAAATCAGTGGGAGAATATGTTTAAGTTCAGATTTGATCTGCAAGTTGCTCCATATACAGAGACCATAGTGAGATAAAACGCCAGCCTGTCCCTCCAATAGAATGCAAATCAGAATTCTCAGGAGAGACAACATGTGAGAGTGTAGACCTGGTTAGAACAGGGATGCCATGTCTGGGTCTACAAATGACTTGTAGAAGTGTTTTCTACACTTTCTACAAAGTGAAAGAGTCACTTGAAACTTTGTAAGTTACCAATAGAGATAACTAGATTATACAAATAGAGTTTTCAAGGGCTTGCTGCTTAGTGTGAACTTTTAGTAAGAGAGAAATGGAAAATGTTATGCAATTCACTGTCAAAACTGTGAAGCACCTGGGATTTTACCTTACCTTTAAGCTAGTGAATTACCTCACCACAGATGATGAAAGAAGACAACCTCTAGATTAGAGACAAAGGACAATTAATTACACAGTAGCTAGAGAATCAGTCTTCTCTTGCACTGATGCCCTAAGCCCCAGTTCCCACAAGGTGATGTGAGGAGGGCCAGGTGACGCTTACACATGTGATGGGTTATATTACAGGAAAGAAACCTTGAGTTTAGGAAACATGCATCTTTTATAGTGGGCACTAAGCAATCCTTCTTGACACTGTCTCTATCATTCAAGCTGCTTGCTATGCCAACATTCATGAAAATATAGCTCAGAACAATCATATAGTTATTGTCTCGGCTTATAAGACATGCAGAAATATGAGAAACCTCTGGATAATTGTCTCCCAACATTGAAATTTCCTAGCTGCCATAATGAAGCCATTATTCCATTGGAAGTCAGAGATTAAGAAGACTGACCCAGGATGACAAGAAAAGAAAGGCTATGACCAAAGATCTATTGTTAGCCTCATTTGATTAGTATTATCACTAATTGCTACAAAGAAGGGATTAGGCATTATAACCAGAACCATGTTAAAAATTACTCTAATTATTCCCTATTTCTTCCACAGTCTATACCTTTGTCCCTCTCTTTTTCCATACACACATGCTCTAGTAAAGCCATTCCATCATAGACATTAAGGTATTTTCAATTAACCCTTTTTTTCAATTCAAAAGTTCAGAAGTTCTACATGTATTGTTATGAATAGCTATCTTAACTAGCTGGAACACGGGTGATAATTGCAATCAAGATTGTCATGCCAAAGAAGAGGTATAATTGGTAAAAACATGTGATTCTTGAACTTTCTTGAGTGAAAGGATATATATACATATATATCTGTTTTTCTTTTTGAGTACTTGTAGGATTGTTCTCATAAACTTGTTTTTAAAATAAGCCACCAGTGATTTTCCTACTTTATTTGAACAATGATTTGAGAACTAATGCTGCAGACAGCATTACCTATTGAGTCTTAGTGGATTACTATTACTAAAGCATATTGAAATATAAGGCACTATGTGAATGAAAGGCATTGAAGTATTACTATTATTTTTTAAGATTTCATTTATTTATTTGAGAGAGAACACAAGCAGAGGGAGGGGCAGAGAGAGAGAGAGAGAGAGAGAGAGAAGCAGACTCCCCACTGATCGCAGAGCCTGACTCGGGGCTCAATTCCAGGACCCTGAGATCATGACCTGAGCCAAAGTCAGACAGTTAACCAACTGAGCCACCCAGACACCCTGGCATTGAACTATTATTATTGGAAAATACTTTTTCAACATTATTAGGCTCTGTCTATGTGCATTAGGGTATGCATATTTGAGTGAGGACCCTATGGAAGTGGGATAATGGAGAGAAGCAAAAGTGGGATGGAGATCCAGAGGGCTCCAATTTAGAAGAGATAATTGAGTCCTTACCTGATGATACTGGGGAGTATCTCTGGTCAAGTTCACCATAATTAGTGCAGAGTTATTAACTTAATAGAAGTCATTCAGATATAGGCAGTGTTTTTATATTACCTCTGAAATTGCCATTGGAAACTTAGAAGTTTTACTATTTCTTTTCTCAACCCTTAATTTGCAAAGTCACTGACTGGTTTATACAAATTATTATGAAATTTGTGGTGAGAAGTAACCATTTTACAATCAGGGATCAGACTAAAGTGTTGATAGGTATCACTCCCCTTCTATCTGAAATACTCAGAGCCCATCAGCTGGAGAATTTCAGTGATACAAGGATGCTTTGTTATCAATGCTCCAGCAATATGTACCATGGCCCCTAGGTCTAGAGTTCTAATAGCAAAAGCAATAATAATACATTTTAGACAGGAAGATAGGAGCCTCATGAGCCCCCTTTTAAAATTCTCCCCTTCATGCCTGGTTGAAGGGACTAATCATGTGGATTCCCTAACAAGCAATGCTTTAGTTTTTATTATACTTTGCTTCTGCTCTGCAGTAAAAAAAATGCAACTGAAAGAGTTACATGGAAAACTTTATTACAGTTTTTCTTTGTAGATGTTTTCTACTTAAATATAAATTAGGAAAATGAGTTTTCATTTTTTCCAAAAGGGGGTCAGTTATGTTGAATGCATAGAGAGATACTTATACAAATAATTATTTTGTTTACATTTTATTTTTTCCCAATGTTTTATTATAAAAAGTTTCAAACATAGAAAAACATAGAAAGGTACAGTGAATACCCATATATTTACCACATAGATTCCTTGATTAACTGTACTATATTTGCTTTCTCACATAACTATGTATCTGTCCTGTTGTTTACCCACAAATCCACTTAATTTTTTGATGCATTTTTAAGTAGGTTGTAGGCTATAAATAAATATTAAAATCTACTTAATGATATGAATGCTAAAGTGTTTGGGTGCCTCTAAATACTTAAGCATACATATCATTAACTAGTGTTCAACATTTGTTTATTGTTTTTAAGGTAAAGTTTTTATATAACTATATGAAAAAATTTAGTGTACAATTCAATAGGTTTGTAATCTGCATACATCTGTGAAAATCACAATCCCTTCAAGATATAGAACATTATCTTTTTTTTTAAAGATTTTATTTATTTGAGAGAGAGATGGAGAGAGTATGAGTGGGGGGATGGGGCAGAAGAAAAAGCAGACTCTCCATTGAGCAGGGAGCCAGATGTGGGGCTCAATCCCAGGACCCCTGGATCATAACCTGAGCCGAAAGAAGACACTTAACTGACTGAGTCACCCAGTTGCCCCCAAGATACAGAACATTTCTATTACACTGGAAAGTTTCTTAATTTATTTTTCTCATCAATACCTACCCACCGGCCCTCAGATTCACACACCATTCTGTTTTTCTTTTCTGCTATAAATTAGTCTTGCCAGTTTTAGATCTTTATTTAATGGAATCATACCATATATGCTCTTTTATGTAAGCCTTCTTTCATTCAGTTTAATGTTCTTGAGCTTAATCTATGTTGGTGTGGATAAGGAATTTGTTTATTTTTATGGATGAGTAGTACTTCACTTTATAAGTATACCACTATTTATTTATGTATTCTCTTGCTGATGGGCAAATGAGAGGTTTCTAGATTTGTCTATTCTGACTGAAACTGCTATGAAAATTTTTGTACAAGTTTTTTTGGATGGGTATTTAATGTGTTTAAATAGCTATTTTGATAATTAATTTTTTTGTGTCAACTTGGAGAATATTTTTGGATGAGCTTAACATTTATAATTTGAGTAAGCAGATTGCCCTCCATAATGTGGGTGGGCTTCATCTAATCAGTTGAAGTCTTGAATAGAACAAAAGACTGGCTTCCACAAGCAATAGGGAATTATCTGACAGATGGCTTTTGGATTTCATCTGCACCATTAGTTCTCCACATTGCAGATTTGGACTTTCCAGCTTCCATAATTATGTTAGCCAATTTCTTAAAATAACTCTCTCTCTCACACACACACATACACACACACTCTTTGTTTGTTTGTTTGTTTCTCTGCAGAATTCAAATACATCTATAATTACTGGATTTTATTTAGTTTTAATAGTTATACATGCATATGATTAAAAAATTGACAAGTACAAAATGCATTCAGTGAAATATAAGTCTCTATATCACACTGGTGATTCTCACTGGTGCCCTAGGTCCCTTCATAGACAACTACTTGTAACACATAGTTTTCTGTTGTTAAAGAAAAACTCTATTCAGACTTGAAAAACCCCCACAAAAATGGTAAAATGCACATTGTTCTCTACTACCCTGACTTTCTCACTTATGAGAATATAATTTTTAAATATGTACTTTTTCATTATTTGTTTCTACTCAGAATAGGAAATTTAAAACTTAAAAACTGAAAAGTCACACTAGTTTATCAAAAAATATTTATAATATGTGTCCATCACTGCTTGTTCTATTCATGGAAAGTATTTACTGAGATTCTCTTGGATATCAGATGTGTTACCTATGTTACTTAATTTAATTCATACAATCAACCCTGATAGTTCATTCAAGAACTATGTAGTGATTGTCTACTATTTGATACTCTTTTTTTTTTTGTCAGATACTTCTAAACACGGGTTACAGTGGTGAAAAAGAGAGAAAAATTATTGTTTTCTTTTTAACGGGAGGAAACATAATAATAAGCATAGAATATAAGTACATTATATACTTTGGTAGAAGTAATAATTGTATATTATGGTAAAGGTACTATGAAGAAAAATTAAACAAAGTAATAAGTACAAAGAGTGCTTGTTGGAAGTGGGTTGGGTTATTGTTTTTAAAAAATGACATTTGAGCTAATATTTGAAGGTGAAGGAGTAAGCTCTATAGATGCCCAGGAGAGAAGAGTTCCAGTCAGCAGGAACATGCAGTGCAAAGGCCCTGAGGTGGTAATATGCCTGGCACTTGCAAAGACTAGTAGAAAGAGTCAAATGTAGTTGGAGTTTATTTTTTATTTTAGTAGACTAAATTTATTATTCATCTTAGAGAGTGAGAGGAAGAGCAGTAAGAGATGACGTTAAGATAGGGAGGTCCAGAGAAAGAGTTTTTGTAATACCTTTGGTATTCATTCTGGCTTATATAGGGGTTGCTAGTGGATTTGGGGTAGGAAAGTGACATGATCTGACCTATTATTTCCAAAATTCACTCTTAATGCCATGATGAAAATGTACTGAAGCAAAAGTGGAATGAAGGAGACTGGATAGAAAATAATTACAATAAGTCAGGCAACAGATGATTTGGTTGCAATAATCAAAGTGGTTAGAAGAAATTGAATTTTTTTATTTTAAACTTATTTTATTTTATTTATTTTGCATGTAGAGCCAACTGATGAGTTGCTAAAGAGTTAATTGGGTGACATTAGTGAAAGAGGGAAGGCGAGGGTAACTAAGTTTTTGTTTTTGTCCTCTGGTTCTGAAATAAGAGGTTGTGATCTAGAGAAACAGAGAAGAATGTGTGTGCTGTAGATTCAAATATGAGGATAAGGAATTGATTTTTTTTGACAAGATATGTTTGAGCTGTCTATTAGACACTGTAGTGAAGAAGTCAAATAATAAGTTAATATGAGTGTGGCAGAAAAGAGATTTGGGCTAGATAGAGAAATTTGAGCTAGTACTTAAAGTCACAAGACTGGATGAAATCACTAATGGACATAGGCAGGGAAGAAAAGAGGCGAAATAATTGAGCCCAGGGGTACTCTGAGTTTAAGACATTGAAAAGAAGAAGAGGAGTCAGCAAAATACAGGGAGAAGGAACTTCTAGGGATGAAAGAGGAAAGCTATGAGTTATTGTGTATTGGAAACCAAATAAGATGTTTACAGAATAAGAGGGGGATCAATTCTGCCTAGTGTTACTAATGTAGAAAGATTAGTACTGAGAATTATCTAGTAGATTAGCAGTATGGAGCTGTCTGATGATTTTGACTGTGTCAGTTGAGAGGTGTAGGTAAAATCCTAATTGGTGTAGTATAAAAAATAATGGATAAATTTCGCTTATGATTAGAACGTGTGTCACTTGCACCAAAACAACAAGAAGCAAGATAAATTACAAAGTCATTAATTTTCTGGAACCTATCAAAGCTGATGTGTAGGGCAACCAAGTGGCCAAAAGCCAAAAGGCCAAGGAGAGGACCTTTCAAGGAGAGAGAAGTAACAGAGAATGGGAGGGAGAAGCACCAGTAGTCATTCTATGGGTAAGAAAAAAAATCAGTAAATATAATGAACAGTTAATAGTTGAATGTGGGTTAGTATGACAGTATAGATCCTCTCAGAACCCCAGACACAATGAGATTTCATACTCATTTACCAGATATTTTTCATGGACATCATTCAGGTGCTTGATAGAAAGATTGGTGGCCCAGGGCAGGAGACCAGAGACTCTCACACAGTGCTATAGGCCTGTAAGAGAGGTTTGATTGCCACTCCGGAGCAGGCATAAAACATCACACATTTCCCCAGACCCCTTTGCTCGCACAAAAGAAAACCTTTAAGCTTCTTGGGAAGAGGCAGTGAATCTTAATTTTTTTCTGGGGAAAGGATAGAAGAAAAATCCCTTTAGTCCTAGAGAAAGAATAGGAAAGGGTTTGAGGTTGAAGATCCTATATTTAAGGTCTCCTACTGAGAGGCAAGAAACTCTTCTGCACAAGCTCTACCACAGACTCAAGGCAAAGTTGGCTGTTACAGGGAGAAGAAGCAGGAATGCTGAGGATCTCTACATCTCAGGTCCACTAAGAAGGAGGCTGGCCCACAGCAGGGGCTGGACCAGTAAAACAAAGCACGTATCCTGTCCTGCCCCAAGCATGAGAAGCAGTGAGTGACAGTCAAAAAGCACCTTTCCCACTGGGTGAACTTAAAGAGACTCACCATGACATGTTATAATCAAACTTTCAAAGTCAAACTTTCAAGTGAGAAAGGATATCATATACTATTAAAAGGTTGAGTACAACAAGGAGATACAATAATTATAAAATGTATGCACCCAATAACAGAGCATCAAATATATGAAGCTGGCATATACTACCTTGGTGAACCTTCAGGACAGTATGCTAAGTGAAATGAGCCAGCAACAAAAGCACAAATATTATATGCTTCTGCTTATGCGAGGTAATAAGAGTAGGCCAAATCAGAGAGACAGCAAGAATGGGGGCTGCTAGGTGTTGGGGGAGTGGTGAATAGGGAGTTATTGTTTAAAGGGCATAGAGTTTTAGTTTGGAAATATGAAAAAAGTTCTGGAGATGGATGGTGATGATGATTGGACAATGTGAATGTACTTAATGTCACTGAACTGTACACTTAAAATGATTAAGATGATAAATTTTATGTTATACATATTGTACCACAGAAATTTAAAAAAAGAGAGAATGGGAAGAAAATTGGCAATGACGAATATGGACAATTTTTTAAAGGACTATTGCTATAACAAGGAGCAGAAATGGAGATGGAAATGGGATAAAACGAGTTGATTCTTGAATATGGGAGAATTTATAGCAAGTTTGAATACTGATTGGAATGACCAGTGGAGAGGATGACATAAGACAAAGAGGGAGGCATTCCTGGAGTGAATCCTTGAGTAGGTGAAAGAGAGTTTGATTTATTGCCAAGTGGGAGAACTGGCCTTAGGTAGCACACCAAATATTCAATGTCTGGTAAAGCCAAATAATAATAGTAATATCTATAGCAATACAATAATAAATGACATCAATGGTGTGCACTTGTTGGGTGGTGGCATTATTCAAAGCATTTCATACATAGATACATGTTACCCTTACGGCAGCCATAGGAGAGAGTTACCTGTCTGTGCCCCTTTTACAAACAAGGAAACTGAGGCACAAAGAGGTGAAGTAGATTGCTTAATGATGCAGTTAGACAGTCTGGCTCCAGAGTCTGTTTACTAACAGGATAGGCACAGTTATAATTTTGGTTAGGAAACTGAGGCTCAGACAGGTCCATGAACTGGCCCAAGTCACACAGCCACTCAATGTGGGGCCGGGTATATTGGATCCCAAAGACAAATCCCTTTCTAGGGCCCCATGTTTCCCTACTTCTGAGAAACGATGCTAGCCTCGGTCAAACACTAACTTACCACAGCTCTCTGGAGTGTAGTTTGTTGGTGTGGCAATAACACCAGAAAGCCTGAGTATGCCCCCTCTCTCTGCCCCTTATCTGCTGTGTGTGCCTGGATGGTTTCCTTGATTTCTAAGCGTCTCCCATATTTTTTAAAAGATTTTATTTATTTATTTGACAGTGAGAGAGGGAACACAAACAGGGGGAGTGGGAGAGAAAGAAGCAGGCTTCCCACGGAGCAGGGAGCCCGATGCAGGGACCCAAGCCGAAGGCAGACGCCTAATGACTGAGCCACCCAGGTGCCCCGCATCTCCCATTTTTTATCTTAAAATGAAAATAATAATACTTCCTATGGTTCTTGTGAGGATTAAATGATTTATAAGAGTGTTCTGCACACAGTAAACCATCTATGTGTTAGCTACTATTTGAAAATTTTATGCTATGCATTTCCAAAGATAATTAATTATCTCATTCATGCAATGCATTGTCTGTAGAAGCTTATTGAATTCTTAGTAGTTATAGTGCCTTGTGCTAGGACACATGGGATACAGAAATGAGTTAAACAGTGCTATATTTAAACACACACACACACACACACACAAGCATATGTAAACAGAGCCATATCATTTTCAATTTGGAAAGGACATTTTTAAATCACCAACTCCAAGCTCTCTGCCTCTCCCTATCTTAATGAATTCTTGATGCCTGACTGGACAAGTGAATCAAAACTGTCAGAGTCAGGGTTGAACCTCCCACATTGCCAGTACAAGCCCAGTCCACGGCAGGTATTTAATAAATGTTTGTTGAAGGAAGAGGTTTGAAAGGAACGTAAGTAACAGTCCTGAATGGTAGAATGATCGGCGTGCCACAGCAAGAACTGACTGCGATGTGCTTCACATTCCAGCTGAGCATTCCAGCATCCCTAAATCAATGCTGAGCACTAAGCCTATCTGGACACTGGCGATGCCGATGCCAATAAGGAAATGTCAGACAGGGAGGGAGCCACTCATTATTTCCAGAAAACTGCATGGATGCAGGGTCTGAAAGATGCATCACGAGCCACTAAAGAGCCTTTTGTTATCGACTGTTCGCAGGCAACTGCTTGTCATCTGGCTTCTGACAAGAGAATATAATTTTCCAAAGTGGAATCATTCTCCTAGGTAAATGTATCTTGTGCTCTCTTCCACTTTGATGGGACTGACATATTTGGTGTTGGATGCCTTCCATGTGAAGATTTATCATTTAATTATAACTAAGAACACTGACTCAATCCCAGCTGCTTGGGGGAAATAACTTACCCAAAATGCAGGATTCCCAATAAAAGACCAGGAGCTTATTTCTGATCCACAGACTCAAGATTTCGATTCTGTAAAAGTGACAAATGTTTCAGGCTCCCAGAAAGAGCGAAGCCCTAATTATGAGATACATAATATATTCCAAATTAGAGAAGCACAAACATGAGCCACTCTGAAAGGCATTTGAGTGGTTTGAAAAGAGATCAGGTGTGTTAATTCTTCACTTCACGTGGGCAGGGTATGCCCCTTTACTTCTATCAGTTGTAACCTATGGCATCCTGAAAAATGTGTCTCTCGGCGCCATGTGGGTAACCACACCACTTAATTATTCTGTTATGGTGAAAGGCAACACAGAGAATGTTGTTTCTGGGCTTTTCATCTTTTGCTCTTCTAACCTCAAAAGAGCATTAAAGAGATGGGAGCTTTCAGGCAGCCGATTTCATTAAGAATATTAATTCAGTGATGCAGGGAGCTTTCACCATTTGGGCTTTTACCATTTGTTGCTATGATGGATACCTTAGGACCAGATTCGAGTGCTGGAGGCAGTTTTGTGCGAGGAAGATTTGATACTGTTTTATCATGCAGAATTTTGAGCAGTGGTTCTCAGCCCTGGCAATACATTAAAATCATTTGGCAATTTTTAAAAACAAACCAAAACTTCATAGACTCTGATTTAATTAGTGTGGGGTACAGTCTGGATACTGGTATTTTTAAAAGGCACCCCAGATGATTTGTATTTACAGACATTGCTAAGAATCACTGCCCAGTGCAGGATTCTCCAAGTCGATGTTGAGCAATCAGCAAGAAGAATCTTGAATAATTAGAATATATCTAATAGAAACTGAGTCTTCTTCTTGGCTCTAGATCCAAATGGACACAAATGCTGTGATTCCAGCTTCTGAAGGTGACCCTATATTTTGGATTCTAACAACATCTTACTTTCCTTTGTCCTTTTAGGCAGAAGGAAGTGGAGGTCTGCAGGCCACTAGTCTTGGGCTCCTTCATCTGACCCTATTGGTGTCTCAGCTCTTGCATTATCTGGTTAAATTACCTTTGTTTTAAATGCTTCAGGAGATTTCTGCTTTACTGGGTGGACTCTGATGGATAGATCTCCCATCTTTAAACAATTTCTGCCCAAACACTATATTCCTCTTAAATGAGGGTCATGTTTCTCTGGTCTTGAAATGTAGCAATACTTGTTTCTATTTCCTCTTCTCATATTTTGCATGAATCTCTTCTAGTCAAGCTTTCATCTTCACCAGTCCAACCAAATTGTTCTCATAGTATCAATTGTGAAATATGATAGATAATTCTCAGTCATCATCTTACTTGGCTTCTTAGCAGCATTTGATAAAGTTGATGTTTTCTCTTTTGGAAAAGTTTTTACCACTTGGTTTATGGGGTTCCTCTTTTTCTTTTCTTTTTTTTTTTTTTTTAAGATTTTATTTATTCATTTGAGAGAGAGAGACAAAGAGAGAGAATGAGCAGGGGGAGGGGCAGAGGGAGAGGGAGGAGCCAGATGCAGGGCTTGATCACAGGACTCTGGAATCATGACCTGACCTGAAGGCACACGCTTAACCTACTGAGCCACCCAGGTGCCCCAGGTTCTTCTTTTTCTATTGGTTACTCCATCTTAGTCCTTTTTTCTGGATCCTCTTGACCTTCCTGAACTCTAAATAGAGTTGGGGTGCCAAAGTCCTTGATTCTACCAGCAATGCCGGCTGAGGCAGAGGGCCTGGAGAAGCGTTTTGGTTCTCATTCCTCTTGTCCTTCAATCATCCCCCCATTTTTTTCTCATTGGCCCAACCCAGCACAGGCCAGCTAACCTGTGAGCATGGTATATGAAGCCCGTCGGGGCCAGACCCTGCAGAACCAGGGAGGCCGAGGGAGTGGATATGAGATGGGAAATGTTATTGTATATTTGTTGCTTCTAGGAATGATCAATAGAAAGGGACAGATGGACAAAGCAGAAGAAAGAGAACAAGGAGGAAAGGTGGTTTGTTAGGAACTAGAGGTGTGTTTACCTCTCTCCCTCCCAAACCTCCTCTTTTCCATCTTGGTAAAGGGCATCACTGCACACCTTGCTGCCTAGACACCAAATACGTGAGTCTCTTTCCCCCATGTCCACAGCCCTCTGATCCATCAGCGAGCCCTATCAGCTCCATCTGGGAATGCAGCTTAAATCCACACATACCTCATTATCTCCTTGTTAGGTTTAGCCCGTTATCTCCTCCTGCCAGATTATACCAATGGCCTTTTATAAGGTCTCAGCTTTCATTGTATTACCCTGAAGCGCTTGCTTACATAGAAGTCAGGGGCTCCTTTTTAAAATCTACGGAGGTTTTGTTACTCCCTTGCTTGAAAACCTTAGCCTCGGGCCCATAGCCCCTGCTCATGTGGACTGTGTCCTGACCAACTGTGGGGACTAGGAATCGTGCCTCTGTCATTAAGGCCCTGCTGAGAGCACACACACTAAAACACTAAAACATCAAATATGTAGCGCCTGGGTAGCTCAGTGGTTAAGCCTCTGACTCTTGATTTTGGCTCAGGTAGTGATCTTGGGGTCCTCAGATCTATCCCCGTGTTGGGCTCTGTGCTCAGTGGGGAGTCTGCTTATCCCTCTCCCTCTGATCCTCCTCTGACTTGCTCTCTTTCTCGCAAATTAATTAAATCTTTTTTAAAGGTTTTATTTATTTATTTGAGAGAGTGAGTGAGAGAGAGAGAGAGAAGGAGCAGGAGGAAGGGGGAGCGAGAAGCAGACTCCCTGCTGAGCAGGGAGCCGGAAGCCAGGCTCGATCCCAGGACCCCGGGATCATGACCTGAGCGGAAGGCAGACACTTAACCGAGTGAGCCAACCAGGCACCCTAATTAAATCCTTTTTTTTAAAAAAAGACAAATACATGATTGTGGCCTCTAGAACCCTGCAAAGTTAGTCTGACCTGCTTCTTGGGCTCATCTCCTATGAATCTCCACCTGAATCACTACATAATAGCCATACTTGTCTTTCTTTTCTTGATCACACCCTGCTTATTTGAACCCCGGGGAGTTTGCATTTTCTGTGCCTTTAACCCAGATGTCCTTCACCCAAACCTGTGGGTACCTTGTCCCATATTTTATTCAGGCCTCGTCTCAGAAGTTATCTCCTCATAGAGACCTTCCATGCCCACCTGTATAAAATACCACCCTCTGCCTGAAGTTAGTCTTCTTTAAAATTTGGTTTGTTGGGGCACCTGGGTGGCTCATGCAGTTAAGTGTCTGCTTTCAGCTCAGGTCATGATCCCAGGGTTGTGGGATTGAGTCCCTCATTGGGCTCCCTGCTCAGAAAGAAGCCTGCTTCTCCCTCTGCCTGCCGCTTCCCCTGCTTGTGCTCTCTCTCTGTCAAATAAGTAAATAAAATCTTAAAAAAATTTTTTTTTGTTTGCTTTCCTTCTTATAGCATTTATCTGTCTGAAATTATATTATATATTTAGGGCATATTGCCCCACTTTCCCTCTAAAATGGGAGCAAATTTTTCTATCTTGAGCTCTGCTATGATCACAGTAACACAAACAGTGTCTGGCCCATAGTAGGGGCTTAATACATTCTTGAGTAAATAAAAGGAAAAAAAAAAAAAAGCAAAACAATGAATGAATGGTGGGAATTTTCTCTTGCCAGAGATGAAAGCATCCCTGTGTAAACGCCTGAAACTCTACTAATGCAGTTACTTCTGACTACTGTATAAATCTCAGAATGTCAGTGTTGCTAAATTCCATGCAAAAGTCAGAAGAGTGACTTTCTGCCAAGCCCCATCTCACACATGGGCCCCCAAAGAGTTTTTATTTTGATCAGTGTTCTCTGTGTTCCCCTAAACAACCTCTCTAGGAGCTAGCCCCAGACTCAGATGCTCACTCAGTCTCACATGGAAATTATTCCATCCACTTTCTGCCCTGCCTGAATCAAAGAGACTTGAACCCTGTCCAAGGGTCCAGGCAGAAGCAATCACCATGCCATCAACTGGCTCTCTCCCCTTGTCTCTAACTGTACTCACTAAGCTTCCAAATCAGAGGCTCTTTGGCATAACATCATCAATGGAAGAAACATTCCGAGCATAGAGAGGAGGTTGTGCTATTTAAGAATGCAGCATCAGATCCCTAGCAGAACCAACCAACTTATTCTGTACCAGTTAAAAACATCTTAAGAAATACAAGTCATACAAAGGGGAGTTACATTGAAGTGTGTATGACAAAATGATAGGCTATCCGAGATTTGCTTTAAAATTACCCAGTGGACGTAGGGAGAAGGCTGGGAGACAAGACTGGCCAACAGATGCTATTTTGCATCTCAGTGATGGGTACCTGAATGCACCCATGTGTACTCTTTTCTACACATTTATGATTGAATTCTTCCACAATGAATATCCAAAAGAAAGAAAGAAACAGACGAAAGAAAGTATAGATTTAGCATCAGCAGAATACCAAACACCTTGCAGCTTTGCTTGTAAATCCGAGTTGTCTGGTATTATATTTCTAAGTGAAAACCCACAGCAAATACACAGATTCCAAATCAAAGACTAAACCTTCTCTCCCCTTTAACAAGTGCTTCTCCCTTGAGACACAAGTTCTCATTTCTAAATGAAATGACATCCAAAGGTATCCAGCCTATCTTTTTTGTTGACCTCTTCAAGACAGGGCTTCTAAATATATCGACTCCTTCTGAGGAGGTGTTTTTGGTGCTCAGAGAGGCTGAGTGAAAGAGGCAGACCAGGCCACATAAGATCAACTTGGCGAAGTCCTCCTATGGAGGGTGCTTTTGCTGTCATCACATCTGATACCAACTGCTTCAAGAAGAGGGTCATTGGCAGCAATAATTGCACACTCCGGTGCTCATGGAAACTTCCACAAGCAGAGTGAATAGGTTCATTCTTACCATTTGTGGTTCTAGATTTTAGTGGCTGGATTTTGTATGAAACTTAGAGAAAAATGGCTTTCTAAAGTGCAATGCATCAACCTTTCCCTTTGATAGTCTCTTCCGAATAGGAGGCACTCACCCATCTGGCCACCTGCCCAAGCACAGCCCCATTAAGCTTGACCTTTGGGTTGTCCAGAGTGGTTCTTTTCTACTTTCACCCAGAGTCCACCTACTGTTCCTAATCAATTTATGAGTAAAAAAAAAAAAAAAATCAGGCAGCTAGGGTAAGCTGTTTTTTAGCTGTCTCTTATCAGAAGGCTTCTGCCCTTGCTAGAATTTCTTCTGGTTTTGACAATTAAAAAAATCCTTTCTTAAGTGTCCTTTCTTCCTGCTGATGTTTCTGACCTAAAACAAGGGAGAGCGTTGCAATCAACATTTGAAACTCTTCTTTGGACTCCAGAGTGAGCACTCCTGAAGGAATTCTGTTAAGCTGCAGCAAACTCTGTGTCATAGGTGATTTTTTGCTAGGTCTGCCTAAGTTTATAAACCACAGGGAAACCTTCTGGCAGAGGAACCAAGGGCTCAAGCTTGAGCAAGCTAATTACTTCATTCTGAAACAGACCAGATTGGCCCGAGGCAAAGTTGTGAGCACTTGGCATCTGTTGGTGCATCACCTAGATTTTCTTTCCTTCCTGCTCCTTATTCTTGCTTTTTTATTATTGATTTCCCTGCCGGGTGCCCAGTACTTCTATGCTGTTCCATTTTCCCCACACTTAAGAATTAATTTATTCTGAAGTATTACGTATTTTAATGTTAATTTCTTACTTCTCTCAGGTGAATTTGAAAGAGACGAGGCCCAAAGGAATGGATGGTGGAATTTCAGAGCTGAGGGCACTCTGGAAAGGGTGGACTTTTCCTTTTGGAGAACTCCGCCAGTCAAGTGTCTAAGAAATGTCAGTGAATGGGAAATCTTGGAGTTGTGATTTCTAGTCTTTACTCTGTCAATAATTAGCTTGGTGGCTGCAGAGAATCGATCTACCTGTCTAGACCTCTGTCTTTACTTGCAAAAAAATGAAACAGTTGGTCTGGAGCTCTAATGTCCCTGAGACTAGCATCACACCTGCACATAGTAAGCATGCCTCCAAATGTGTGCTGACTGAAAGCAGGGAAACTACTCTCAGCTTTACCATACTGTGATAATCAGTGCATCTTGAAAGCAATGCTCTACCTCTGTGTCTATCTAGGCCAGCCACTTGACCAATGTCCTTGCAAATTCCATTTGCTTGGTTAAAAGCTTATAGGAGATAAGATTACATTTTCAGGTAGTTCAGATTCTTAAAGAGAACCTTCAAAGGGAGCTTGCGTCTGAAAGGCGTAATCTGTGCTTCTAATAGATGGTTTGTTCAAGGTTTGTGTACAGCACAGTATAGGTCCATAAAAGTAGCAAGTTTAGGTGAATTATGGCATATAAAGTAATAAGGGATATACAATATAAAGTGATAAAGGAAAGCCATATATATAGCATATCATCCATGGTCTATGTGCTTTAAAGTTTCAGATCTTTCACTGAGAAGGTTGGTGGGTGTTCCCACAAGGCATTTCTTAGAAGGGTTGCATTCTCTGGAATATTATAGGAAATATATCAACAATGCCAACTTTCTGTGGATTTTTAGGCATTGGGAATCATGCTGGCTAGAATACATTGTTTTCTTGCATACCATATTCATACTCATGTATTCATTTATTCAATAAGCTCTCATTTGAAGATGTATTAAGTGCCAATTACTCTGAGTTACAGGGGCTATAAATATGAAGAAAATATAGTCCTTATTACAGTCTTATAGTCTCATAGTACAGTGGATAGATGGATAGGTAAACATAATTACATCATTGTAATAAGTATTATGATAGTTACTTTGAAATAAGGTGATACAATACTTTGAAATAATATAGAAAGGCAGGAGAAAAAGTACCTAAGTCTTACTAGCTGAAGGGTTAGGAGTGGCTTTATTGAGGAAATGACTTCAGCAGAGTGACATTAATTATAAATATGTAGAGGTAGAGAAGAGCATGAAAATCCCCTTTGCCCTCCACCAATAAACTGAATTATTTTTTTGGAACAGAATGTAAATTTGGGAGACTATAAGGGGTTAAGGCCAAAGTTGTTGGCAGAATTTAGTTTGTGAAGAGACAGATGAATTGAGATTTTATATTTTAGTCATTGGGGAGCTACAGAGTCCTTTGAAAGAAAAGATCAGTTAGTCTTTGTCAGTCTTGTAAATATCAACACCTATAGGTCATAGACACAGGAAAATGGTACTTAGTGTTAGACACACTCTTGGGCCTGAAAAGGTATCTTGGGGCACATCACTTATGATTTTTGTGAATTAATCAACAAATTTTAATTGCCACGTACCTTAAGCCTAGAATTATACTTAAAGATGATTGCCATATAAAGGAAGTTTGTAAAGATATAGCCACTTGACTTGAAATTATTCAAGGAGCCAACATACTGATAAAAAGAGAGTGGAGAGGAAAGTTATAACATGTACATAGGGGTTAGGTGGCTCGAAACCTACTCTAAGTGCCTCATGTGAGAGATCACTGAGGTTTAGAGTATCAGGGTCAGGTATTTGGTGAAAAAGGTAGTTTCCAGCATAATTTTAAAGAATAAATGGACTTCAAATAACTGAAGGAGGAAAGCATTTCATTTTGAAAGATTAACATAAATTAAGACTTGAACATGCAACTCATAACATTTGTTGGTAAGATTAATCGATTGTTTATCTTGTATTAATTAATCAAAATCTATACTTTATTCAGATTTCTTTAGTTGTTATTTTTGTTTGTTTTTCTTAATATCTTTTCTCCATTCCAGGATTCCATCCAAAACACCACAAAATTCTTTTTAGCCATCATGTGTTCTTAGGCTCCTCCTGGCTATAAGAGTTTCTCAGATTTTCCTTGTTTTTGATGACCTTGATAGTTTTGAGGAGGATTTATCAGGTCTTTTGTAGTAATTGGAATTTGTCTGGTATTTTTCTCATGATTAAACTGGGGTATGGGTAGGGGTTTTTGAAAGGAAAACCACAGAGATAAAGTGACATTGCCTTTTTTTTTTTTAAACAAAGAATTTAGTTTTATTTTCTCTGTGCATTTGCAAAACACTTAGGACCAACATAGAAAAAAAATAAAACCTCCTGTGAAAAACATTACATTTAAGGAAAAAAAAAAGCCCTGAGAGGGATTAGTGCCTTAGCATTAGGGAGCTACAGCAACTCTGATTGGTCCAAGGAATTGAAAAGATATTGGGAAGATAGAACAGGAGGCAAGAGAACAAGAAATTACTGAGGAAGAGGGCCTCAAAGTGGGCCACGAGGGGGAACTGGAGGCCGGGGGGGGATGTGGACCGGGGTGGAGGGAGGGGCCCCCCGCTGGTAGCCATAGGGTGGGGGTCATGAAGGCCCAGTGTATCCATGAGGAGGCATCTGTGGAGGAGGTCCACGCATCCCATGTGGAGGCATAGGACCTCGGTGACCCATGGGAGATCCAAACGGAGGCCCTCAAGGGGGCATGCCCATTGGAGGAGGTCCAGGATGAGGCATTCTGGGTGGCGGTCGGGGTGGTGGCTGCCCCCCAGAGCCTGGGAGCCCAGCATGGGGGTGTCCTAAGCCATGAGGGCCATGGTGGGCCAGCTGCATCTGAGACATCCCTGGATGGGGCATCCCACCTGGTGGGAATGGGTGAGGTTGTGAGTGTCCATGTCCAGGATGTCCAGCCACTGGGGTTCCTGTTGATGGTGGGTCATGTCCTCCAGCCCCAGGAGGCATACGTGGTGGGGGCATGGCTGGGGGTATCCCAGGTGGAAGGGCTCCAGGAGGTGGCACTGGGGGTGGGAAGGACCCAGGAGGAGGCATGCCTGGTGGAGGAAGCCCTGACCCCAATGATGATACCACAGGATTGGGGGCTGAGGGTGGAGGGGGTGCATCTGCAAACAGCTGATGAGGGCGGTTGGCCTGGGAGAGTGGGTTCTGGGCTGCCAGAAGTCGTTCAGCTGCTGAGCCATGGCGCTCCCCCTTAGAGCCCTTCTTGAAGGCATAGAACACAGTGATAGGGCAGTTACAGAGATACTGCCCATTCATGGCCTCAATAGCTGCATCCGAAGCATCAAATGAAGTGAAATTAATAAAGGCATAACCTTTGGAGTTGCCTGTGTCAGGGTCCTGAATAATCTTCGGGGTTTGTAAGATGACCCCAAAGGCGCTGAAAGTATCATAAAGCAGCTTCTCATCAATCTCCGGGTCTAGATTGCCAATGAAAATGTTGGCCCCCACGTCCAGGTTCTTGTTGTGAGCTGATGCTTTGTTCACCCGTATTGGTTTCCCATAGAGTTTGATCATGTTCATGATCTTAATGGCATAGTCAGCATCTTTCTCACTCAAGAATTCCACAAAGCCATAGCCTTGGTGCTGACTTGTGACTCTATCCTTTGGCACGTGTGTGTTGACTACTGGCCCTGCCTGGAGAAATAGCTCCCACAGCAATGGTTCACTAACCTTCTCCTCCAGGCCCCCGACGTAGACAGTGGCATCCTGGTTCCGCTGGGAGTTTGGCCCGACTGCCATGGTGAAACAGCTCCCCGCCTTTCTCTTTTTAACAAGTTCTTATTTTATTTACTAGGTGCTCATCACAAGTGCACTCCTTAATCCTCATCACCTATTTCACCCATCCCCCTCCCCCACCCCTCACCCCTCTGGTAACCATCAATTTGTCCTCTATATTTAAGAGTCTGTTGGGATGCCTGGGTGGCTCAGTCCGTTAAGCATCTGCCTTCAGCTCAGATCATGATCCTAGGGTCCTGGGATGGAGTCCCTCATCAGGCTCCCTGTTCAGTGAGGAGCCTGCTTCTCCCTCTGCCTGCAGCTCCCCCATTTGTTCTCTCTTTCTCTGACAAATAAATAAAATTTTATTTATTTGACAGAGAGAGACACAGCGAGAGAAGGAACACAAGCAGGGGGAGTGGGAGAGGGAGAATCAGGCTTCCTGTGGAGCGGGGAGCCTGATGTGGGGCTCGATCCCAGGACACCGGGATCATGACCCAAGCCAAAGGCAGATGCTTAACAACTGAGCCACCCAGGCTCCCCTAAAGAAATAAAATCTTTTTAAAAAGAGTCTGTTTCTTGGTCTTCCTTTCTCCCTCATCCCCCCATCATATTTATTTGTTTTGTTTTTAAATTCCGCATGTGAGTGAAATCATATGGTATTTGTCTTTCTCTGACTGATGTATTTCACTTAGTATTATACTCTCTAGGTTTATCCATGTTGTTGAAAATGGCAAGATTTCATTTTTTTACGGCTGAATAATATTCCACTGTGTGTGTGTGTCTATATATATATATATATATATATCTCACCTCTCCTTTATCCATTCATAAATTGATGGACAATTGGGCTATATCCATAACTTTGTTACTGTAAATTATGCTATTATAAACATAAGGGCACATGTATCCCTTTGAAATAGAGTTTTTGTATTATTCGGGTAAATACCCAGTAGTGCAATTGCTGAATCACAGGGTAATTCTATTTTTTTATTTTTTGAGGAACCTCCATACTGTTTTCCACAGTGGCTGTACCAGTTTGTGTTTCCACGCATGGCACATGAGTATTCCTTTTTCTCCACATCTCTGTTAACACCAGTTGTTTCTTGTGTTGTTGATTTTTGCCATCCTGACAGGAGTGAGGTGATAGCTTATTGCAGTTTTGATTTGCATTTCCCTTATGATAACTGATGATGAGCATCTTTTCATGTGTCTATTGACCATCTGTATATCTTGTTTGGAGAAATGTCTGTTCATGTGTTCTGCCCATTTTTTAATTGGATTCTTTTTTGAGGTGTTGAGTTTGTAAGTTCTTTATTTTGGATACTAACCCTCTATCAGATATGTCATTTGCAAATATCTTCTCTCATTCTGTAAGTTGCGTTTAATTTTTTTGATTATTTCCTTTGCTGTGCAGAAGCTTTTCATTTTGATATAGTTCCAGTAGTTTATTTTTGCTTTTGTTTCCATTGCTTCAGGACACATATCTAGTAAGTTGCTATAGCTAATGTCAACTAAGTTACTATTCTAGGATTTTTATGGTTTTAGGTCTCATATTTAGGTCTTTAATCCATTTGAAATTTGTTTTTGTGTATGTTGTAAGAAAGTGGTCCAGTTTCATTCTTTTGCATGTTGCTGTCCAATTTTCCCAGTACTATTGAAGAGACTGTGTTTTTCCCATTGCATATTTTTCCTGCTTTGTTGAAGATTAATTGACCATATGGTTGTGGGTCTATTTATGGGTTTTCTAATTTATTGATCTATGTGTCTATTTTTGTGCCAGTACCATTCTGTTTTGATTACCACAGCTTTGTAATATAACTTGAAGTCCAGAATTGTGATGCCTCCAGCTTTGCTTTTCTTTTTCAACATTGCTTTGGCTATTTGGAGTCTTTTGTGGTTCCATACAAATTTTAGGATTGTTTGTTCTAGTTCTGTAAAAAATGCTATTGGTATTTTGATGGAATTACATTAAATGTATAGATTGCTTTGAGTAGTGTAGACATTTTAAGAATATTTGTTCTTCCAATCCATGAGCATGGAATATTTTTCCATTTCCTTGTGTCATCTTTAATTTCTTTCACCAGTGCTTTATAGCTTTCAGAGTACAGGTCTTTCACCTCTTTGGTTATGTTTATTCCTAGATATCTTATTTTTGGTACAATTGTAAATGGATTTTTTTTTTAATTTTTTTATTGTTATGTTAATCCCCATACATTACATCATTAGTTTTAGATGTAGTGTTCCATGATTCATTGTTTGTGCATAACACCCAGTGCTCCATGCAGAACATGCCCTCCTCAATACCCATCACCAGGCTAACCCAACCTCCCACCCCCCTCCCCTCTAGAACCCTCAGTTTGTTTTTCAGAGTCCATCGTCTCTCATGGTTCATCTACCCCTCCGATTTCCCCCCCTTCATTCTTCCCCTCCTGCTACCTTCTTCTTTTTTTTTTTTTTCTCTTAACATATATTGCATTATTTGTTTCAGAGGTACAGATCTTGGACTCAACAGTCTTGCACAATTCACAGCGCTTACCAGAGCACATACCCTCCCCAGTGTCTATCACCCAGTCACCCCATCCCTCCCACCCCACCCCCCACTCCAACAACACTCAGTTTGTTTCCTGAGATTAAGAATTCCTCATATCAGTGAGGTCATATGATACATGTCTTTCTCTGTTTGACTTATTTCGCTCAGCATAATACCCTCCAGTTCCATCCACGTCGTTGCAAATGGCAAGATCTCATTCCTTTTGATGGCTACATAATATTCCATTGTATATATATACCACATCTTCTTTATCCAGTCATCTGTCGATGGACATCTTGGCTCTTTCCACAGTTTGGCTATTGTGGACATTGCTGCTATAAACATTGGGGTGCACGTACCCTTTAGGATCCCTACTTTTGTATCTTTGGGGTAAATACCCAGTAGTGCAATTGCTGGATCATATGGTAGCTCTATTTTCAACTTTTTGAGGAACCTCCATACAGTTTTCCAGAGTGACTGCACCAGCTTGCATTCCCACCAACAGTGTAGGAGGGTTCCCCTTTCTCCGCATCCCCGCCAACATCTGTCATTTCCTGACTTGTTAATTTTAGCCATTCTGACTAGTGTGAGGTGGTATCTCATTGAGGTTTTGATTTGGATTTCCCTGATGCCGAGCGATATTGAGCACTTTTTCATGTGTCTGTTGGCCTAAATGGGATTGTTTTAATTCCTCTTTCTGCTACTTCATTTCTGGGGTATAGAAATTAAACAGTTTTCTACAGATTGATTTTGTATCCTGTGACTTTACTGAATTTATCAGTTCTAGCAGTTTTTTGGTGGAGTCTTTTGGGCTTTCTCTATATAGTATCATGTCATCTGCTAATAGTGGAAGTTTTACTTTTCTACTGATTTTGATGTCTTTTATTTCCTTTTGTTGTCTAATTTCTATGACTAGAACTTCCAATACTATGTTGAATAAAACAACTGTCTCGTTCCTGACCATAAAGGAAAAGCTCTCAGTTTTTCCCCATTGAGAATGATAATTAGCTGTGGGTTTTTCTTATGGCCTTCATTATGCTGGGGTATGTTCCTTCTAAACCTACTTTGTTGAGGGTATTTATCATGAATGGATGTTGTATTTTGTCAAATGCTTTTCCTGCAGCTATTGAAATGATCATATGGTCCGTATCCTTTCTCTTTTTGATGTGATATAGCTCATTGATTGATTTGCAAATACAGAACCACCCTTGCAACCCAGGAATAAATCCCACTTGATCATGAGAAATGTTTTTTTTTTTTTTTTTTTTTTTAACATATTGTTAGATTCAGTTTGCTAGTATTTTATTGAGGATTTTTGCATGTATTTTAATCAGAGACGATGTCTTTATCTGATTTTGGGATCAGGGTAATGCTGGTGTCATAGAGAGAGTATTGAAGTTTTTATTTGTCATCTATTTTTTGGAATACTATGAGAAAAGTAGGTATTAACTCTTTAAATGTTTGGTAGAATTTTCCTGTAAATCATCTGGTCCTGAACTTTTGTTTGTTGGGAGTTTTTGATTACTGATTCAATATTTTTTGCTGCTAATTGGTCTGTTCACATCTTCTATTTCTTCCTGTTTCCATTTGGTTGTTTATATGTTTCTAGGAATTTATCCATTTCTTCTAGGTTGTCCAGCTTATTGCCATATAGTTTTTCAAAATCTTTTAAAATTGTTTGTATTTCTGTGGTGTTGGTTGTTATTTTTCCTGTCTCATTTGTGATTTTATTTATTTGGGTCCTTTCTCTTTGGTTTATCAATTTCATTGATTTTTTCAAAGAACCAGCTCCTGGTTTCATGGATCTGTTTTTTTTTAATATCTGCTCTAACCTTTATTATTTCCTTCCTTCTGCTGATTTTGGGTTTTGTTTATTTTTATTTTTCTAGCTTCTTTAGGTGTAAGTTTAGGTTGTTTGAGATTTTTCTTTCTTCTCAAGTAGGCTTATATTGCTATAAACTTCCCTCTTAGAACTGCTTTTGCTGCATCCCAAAGATTTTGAACCATTGTGTTTTCATTTTCATTTTTTTCCATGCACCTTTTTATTTCTTCTTTGATTTCATGGTTGACCCACTCATTGTTTAGTAGCATGTTATTTAACCTCCATGTATTTGTGATCTTTCCAGATTTTTTTCTTTTGGTTGACTTCTAGTTTCATACCATTGTGGTCAGGAAAGATGCATGCTATGACTTCGATCTTCTTGAATTTGTTGAGGCTAGTTTTGTGGCCTACCTGTGATCTATCCTGGAGAATGTTCCACATGTACTTAAAAAGAACATATATTCTGCTATTTTAGGATGAAATGTTCTGAATATACCTGTTCAGTCCATCTGGTCCAGTGTGTCATTCAAAGCCATTGTTTCTTGTTGATTTTCTGTTTAGATGATCTATATCTATTGATGTAACTGGAGTGTTAAAGTCCCCTACTATTATTGTATTATTATTAATTAGTTCCATTATGTTTGTTATCAACTCTTTTATGTATTTGGGTGCTCCCATGTTGGGTGCATAAATATTTACAATTATTATATCTTCTTGTTAGATTATCCCCTTTGTTATTATATAGTATCCTTCTTTGTCTCTTGTTACAGTCTTTGTTTTAAAGTCTATTTTGTCTGGTAGAAGCATTGCTACCCTAGCTTTCTTTTGACATCCATTTGCATGATAAATGTTTCTCCATCCCCTCATTTTTAATCTGCAGGTGTCTTTAGGTCTAAAATTAATCTCTTATAGGCAACATATAGATGGGTCTTGTTTTTTATTCATTCTGTCACCCTGTCTTTTGATTGGAGATTTTATTCTATTTACATTCAAAGCAATTATTGATAGATATGTATTTATTGCCATTTTATTACTTGTGTTGTTTCTAAAGATTTTTCTGATCCTTTCTTGTCTTTCTCCCATGGTTTTCTGGTTTTCTTTAGTGATCTATCTGGATTTCTTTCTCTATTTTCTTTGCATATTTATGAGTGGGTTTTGATTTGTGGTACTATTAGATGTGTATAATGTCTTCAGCATATAGCAGTCTATATTAAGTTGATAGTAATTCAAGTTTGAATCCATTCTTTACTCCTCTCATCCCATGTTTTTGGTGTAAGGTGTCATATTTTACATCCTTTTATTTTGTGAGTTCCTTGACTGATTTTTTACAGAAATATTCATTTTTACTGCTGTTGTGTTTCCTACCTTCATACCATCCTTTTTTGTCTTTCCACTCAAAGGGTCCCTTTTAATATTTCTTGTGGGTCTGGTTTAGTGATCATGAATCATAAACTCCTTTACTTTTTGTTTGTCTAGGAAACTCTTTATCCCTCATTTTATTCTGAATGATAGCCTTGCTGGATAGAGTATTCTTGGTTGCAAGTTTTTCCCATTCAGAACTTTCAATATGTGAGGCCACTCCTTTCTGGCTTTGAAAGTTTCTGCTGAAAAATCTGCTAATAGTTTTATGGGGTTTCCCTTATATGTAACTGCCTTTTCTCTTGCTGCTTTTGGGAATTTTTTCTTTATTGCTATATTTTGCAAATTTAATTGCAATATGTCTTAGTTTGGCCTGCTTTTGTTGATTTTGATGGGAGTTCTCTGTGCCTCCTGGATCTGGATGTGTGTTTCTTTCCCCAGATTAGGGAAGTTTTCAACTATTATGTTTTTCAAAAATATTTTCCGCCCCCTTTTCGTTCTCTTCTTCTTCTGGGACTCCTCTAATGCACATTTTATTATGTTTGATGGAGTTCCTTAAGTCCATTCTTGTTTTACATAATTCTTTTTTCTCTCTTTTGTTCAGCCAGATTACTTTCCATTATTTTGTCTTTTAGGCCATTAATTTATTCCTCTGTTTCTTCCAGTTTGCTGTTCATTCCATCAACTGTGTTTCTAATTTCATTTATTGAGCACTTTATCTTTCTATGTTATTGCTATCTCTGTATTAATGGTCTCACGGATGTCCTCCACTCCTTTCTTGATTCCAGGAAGTATCTTTATGATCATTGCTTTTCATTCTCCATCAGGCATGTTACTTACATCTGTTTGTTTAAATCTCCTGCTGCGGCCTCATTTGGGGAAAATTCCTCTGTCTTCTCATTTTGCCTAAGTCTCTGTGCCTGTTTCTGAGTGTTAGGAAATTTAGCTATATCCCCTGTTCTTGAGGTTAATGGCTTTATGAAGAAGAGGTCTTATAGTACCCTGCAGTGTAGTGTCCCCTGTTCTTTGGGGTCTGGAGCTTCCAGAAGTGTCTCTAATGTGTGCTGCATGTGCTCTGTTATTGTGTCCTTGCTGCTTCATCTTTCAGGCCAGTTGTCTGCAGAGGCTCTCTTGCCTGTTGTGTGCAGTGTTTGGTCCCTGTCCTAGATGTAGTGCATTAGTTAAAATCTAGGTGTGTTCTGGTGTTCTTGTGAGATAAGATGGGATAAGACCTGTTGCCACTGCCACAGGAACCAAGGCTTTGTCAAAAACCCAGGTTGGGAGACATGGTGTTGGCAAGGGTTTGGACTGGACTTCTGTGTAAGGGGGCTGGCCACACTGGGACTGAGGCAAGGGTGAATGGGAGGGTAAGTTCCACTGGAGCAGGGGAGTGGGCTTGGTGTAAGCAAGGTATGTAATGAATGTCAGTGCCAAGCTGCTTACTGCAGTTGGCCCTGTGCTTATGCTGAGGGACAGCGGTGGGAAATGGCACCTGTCAGTTTGTTTTTGGAGGGATCTTTCTGTGAACTCTGCCTCTCTGGCTCATACTCCAAGAGGAGTAAATAACCTCCCTCCTGTGTGCTCCAGGTACTCTTCAGATCACTATTTCTATGCTATATGACCAAGGGCTCTTTGCCTGTCTTCTTTTCAAGAGCAGCCCCAATGTCCTCTGAATTCTCCCAGAGCCAAACATGCTGACCATCCAAACTCTACGCTTTAAGCCCCTCTGGTTGCAAGAACTCATGAAATTCAGGCCCTCTCACTTTCCAAGCCAATTGCTATGGGAATTTTTTCCCTGTGTGCTCCCTTGTGTGCTAGTCTGTCTCTTGCCCTTCGCCATGACTGTGGCTCTTTCCCCACTGCAGCAGCCACAATTTGTTTCTTTTGCAAGCCACGTCTCTGTACTTCCTACCTTCTTCAATGTGGCCTCTTCTCTACTTTGGTTGTGGTTTGTTCATCCAGTCTTCAGATTCATTTCTGTGGTATTTTGGATGCTATGATAGTTATCAAGTCGGGACAAGGTGAGCCTAGGGTCCTCCTACTCTGTGGCCATCTTTGCTTTGTCTAATTGATAAAGGGCCATTTTAATCACATCATATCAAGGGTACATACAAGCAACATGGCATTACTGTTGATGTGAACCTTGATCACCTAGGTGAGGTAGTGTTTGTCAGATTTCTCCTCTGTAAAGTTACTGCCCCCCCATACTGTACTCTTTGAAAAGAAGTCACCATATACAACCTAAATGTAAGGAGGGGGTAAAGCAACATAAATTATTTGGAATTATTTTTTATGTATTTATTCAACCTATCATTTATTTATCTCAGTATGCACTCATGGATATTTATTTTATACTTTGGGTTATAATACTGTGTCATTTATTTTGTTGCTCAAATTGTTCCAGCATTGGCCATTGTGAGTTCTTTCAGATGGCTATGGTATCCCTTTGACATACCTCTTCATGTGTTTGGGTTATTTTTTGGTTTGTTTGCATATTTTTAATAATTCCTTACTTCTGGGCACTTCAAGATACTCCAGTCTCATATTATCTGTCACCTAACCTATCTCTAGACTCAGCCATTTCTCCAAGTTGCCCTCATTCCTTTTATTTGAAAACAGTATTAGAAACCAAAGTCTAGAGACTAGGAGTGTTTGTTGCTGGTGGTGTGTCCTTGCTTCCAGGTCCTCTTAGCTGACAGAACAAGGTAATATGTGTGTGTGCTAACCTAAGTATTGACAGACACATAGCTAAGAATATTTCTACATGTAACAATCTGTATCTATATTAACCCAAACATGAGTACATACTGGTATCTCCAACTAAAATCCATTTTCACATGGATCATTCTTGTCTCTTCCCCTTCCTTTTCTGTCTGTAATTTAACCAAACAGTGAGAAACCTGGTTCTCACTATTCATTGTCCACTTACTTATCTGTTCAATTCTAGTATGCAAGAAGAAAATTGTCCTCATGGGACAATTTTATCAACTAGAATACAATTCTTATGTATAGTTTCTTTTATCTTTAGTTTGACATATTCTACTCATTTCCAAAGTTACTTACATTGGCAATTTCCCCCATCCCCTAGAATGAGGTTGTTTCATACATTTGTAATAGAGTTAGATTGTTTTGTCACATTCTGCATTCCATCTTGGGATTCTCCTGACCTCCTACATGTTGCTTATTTAATTTGCATATATTAAGTGCTGTACAGTTTTATGAGTTTTGACAGTTGCATATTGTCATGTATTCACCATTACAATATCACACAGAATAGTTTCAGCCCCCTAAAAATTCCCTTGTGCTTCACTTATTTAACCTTCTTTCCCCATTCCCCAAACCCCCAGAACTACTGATCTTTTTTTATTGTTTTGTCTTCTTTTATTGGTTTGGCTTTTCTAGAATGTCATATAATTAGAATCATACACCATATAGCCTTTTCATACTGACTTATTTCACTTAAACAGTATATACTTAAGATTTATTCATTTCTTTCTGTGGCTTGCTAGCTCATTTATTATTGCTGAATAACATTCAATTGTACAGGTATACCACAGTTTGCTTATCTATTCACATATGGAAGCACATTTTGCTTGCTTCCAGATTTTGGTAATTATAAATAAAGCTGCTGTAAACATTCAAGTGCAGGTTTTAGTGTGGACATAAGTTTTCACATCGGTTAGGTAAATATCTAGGAGCATGATTGCTGGATCATATGATAAGGCTATGTTTAGCTTTGTAAGAAATTGCCAAAATATCTCCCAAAGTGACTGTACCATTTTGCATTTCCACTAGTAGCAAATGAGAGTTACTATGAATTACTGTTACTGCACATCCTTGCCAGAATTTGGTATTGTCTTTTTTTTCTTTAGCCATTTTGATAGGCTTTAGTGGTATCTCATTTGTTGTTTTCATTCACAATTTCTTAACAAAAATGATGATGAACATCTTTTCATATGTTTATTTGCCATCTGTATATCTTCTTTGGTGATGTGTTTGCCCAGAACTTTTGCCCATTTTTTAATTGGGTTGTTTGTTTTCTTACTATTGAGTTTTAAGAGTTCTTTGTATATTTTAGATATAAGTCCTTTGTCAGATATGTGTTTTGCAAATATTTTCTCCCAGTCTGTGGCTCATCTTTCCATTCTCCTAACAGTATCTTTCACACAGCATAAGTTTTTTTTTTTTTTTTAATTTTTATAAAGTCCTACTTACTTTTTTCTTCGATCTTGCTTTTGGTGTTGTATGCAAAAACTCATTGGCAAGCCTAAAGTCACCTAAATTTTCTCTATGTTTTCTTCTTGAGGTTATATAGTTTGGATTTTACATTTAGATCCATTTTAAGTTAATTTTTGAAAGGTGTAAGATCTTTCTCTAATCCCTCTCCACCCCCCCTTCTTTTTTCTAATTTGGGCATCCACTTGTTCCAGCACTATTTGCTGAAAAGACTATTCTTTCTCCATTGACTTATCCATGCTCCTTTGTTAAACAGTAGTTGACTACATTTGGATGGGTCTCTATTCTGTTCTATTTCCTGTGTGTCTATTCTTTCACCAATACTATACTGTGTTGATTACTGTGGCTTTGTATTAAGTCTTGGAATCAAGGTAATGTGAGTTCTCCAACTATGTTCTTCTTCAGTATTGTGCTGGCTATTCTAGGTCTTTTTCCTTTCCATATAAGGTTTAAAATCAGCTCATGTTAATATCTACAAAATACCTCACAGGAATTTTGATTGGAATTACATTTAATCTTTGGATCAAGTTGGGAAAAATCAACATCCTAATAATATTGAGTCTTCCAATTCATGAACACACAATATGTCTCCAATTATTCAGATAATTTTGGATTCTTTTTGTATTAGAGTTTTATAGTTTTCCACATATAGATCCTCCACATATTTTGTTAGATTTATACTTAAGAGTTATTTTTTTGTGTGCTTTATAAGTTATATTTCCATTTTATTTTAAATTTTAATGGTTTATTGGTGGCATATGGTAAAGCAGTTGATGTTAGGATATAAACATTATATCCAGCAACCTTGCTACACTTGGTATTATTTCAGGAGTATATTTGTTGATTCCTTGGGATTTTCTACATAGACAATCCTATAATCTGGGAAAAATGAGAGTTTTACTTCTTTGTCAATCTGTCAACATACTTTATTTCTTTTTCTTATCTGATTGCTGTAACTAGGCCTTCCAGTACTATGTGGAATAAAAATAAGAGAGGACATTATTGCCTTGTTACTGACCTTGTTACTGCCAGAAAGGTAACGAGTACCTCACTATTAAGTGTAATGTTAGCTGTAGGTGTGTGTGTGTGTGTATGTGTGCATGTGTGTGTGCGTGTGTGTGTGTGTGTGTGTATGTTCTTCAACAAGTTGAGGAAATTCCCTTCTATTACTGGTTTGCTGAGAGTTTTTATCATGAATGCATGTGGTAGTAAGTACAGGAGAGAAAGCATTTTATAATCTTCTGATTTAATCTTGTTTTCAAGGGCCTGGGTCTCTGGTTTGTAACTTTCACAAGTATTTCTCCATTTTTATAGCTCTGTTCTTCCTTTAGATGAGGCAGGGAAGCTAGAGGACCAGAAGTGACAGCAATGTTCTTCCCTCATTTCAGATAAGGTTTGGTTAGATCTTTTTTTCCTGAAGAGAAGGTCTTTGTTATGGAGAACACTTTTAGGGGTACTTCACCATGACTGGTTTCTTCCTGGCTCTATGAGAGAATCTTTCTTAGATCTTTACTTTGGGAAACTATAGATTCCTGGAGGTAAAACCCACAAAAGTCTGGAGACTCCTTTAAGACTGCAGCTTTCAGGAATATCTTAATTTACATGTTGGGTTTTCGATTCCAGAAACCTTTGCTTTAGGTATGAGCAGAGACTCTCTTGACTTCCCTCTCTTTTTGTATTTCAGGCTGGAAATTTGTCCTGCAACCTCACTTTGACAGGTCCAAGAAAATTCATGGTTTTTTAGTTTGTTCAGTTTTTTCTTGTTGTAAAGATGGGAGTGACAACTTCCATGCCATTTACATGTTCAAGCTGAAAGCAGAAGTGAACACTTTGCTTTTTATAATTTGGAAGTCCAGAAACTTTAGAACCTAGTCTGTATTCCATGGATCATCATGTATTCTATTTGCCCTGCAAGTTTATGTTGGTCACAGAAGCAGAGAAACATTTACCCCTGGAGCAAATAAGGTAATTTCAGTTTAATTGAGAATATAATGAATGAAAGTAGGACTGGTAACAAAAATGAATTATCAACTTCAGCTACACAAAACCCTTTTGTGAAAAAAAAGGCCTAGGGCAATATTTTTCTGGGTGGGGCATTTGAGGGCATAAAATCATTTATTGCAGATATTGATTGAGTACCTATTATATGCTAAGCTTTATGGGAGGTGCAGGGGCTATGAGAATAGGTAAGAAGAATGTACTCATCCTACATGCTGAGCTTAAAGTTTAGGGAAGGATATACAATTATGGTATATTTAATAGTATGATTGGAGGATAATCTTCCAGACAAGAGAAAAAGCCTAGGTAAACCCTAGAAATAAAAGAGAACAAGAACTGAAAAGAAACAAAGAATCCCAGGATGGAAGGAGCATGGAATTTGTTCAAGTCAGAATCAGAGCAGGAAAAACATGGCACATTCAAAAAGTACAATTGAAAGATGTTGACAAGGTTAATGAAGACTATCAGGAATTGATGAAGTCATCCCACCCCATGGAAAGGGCCATGGGAGGGAAGGGTTACCAAACCTAGAGGAGAGATATAACTGTAGGAGAGGGATGCCAGAAAGGAGAGGTGACTCCCAGTTGAGGCATGTAACTTCTATCAATGCCTGGCCTTACAGAAAAAGATGCAGAGGCATCAAACCTCTGCTCTATGATATACCATAGTTGCATATCATTGGCTGAATCCAAATAGAGGCAAGAAGATTCAGGCAGTCCATACAGTTTAGGCTTCTGGAACAACAAATTGTACAAAAGATGGAGAATGTAACTGGTAGGGATAAATATGGTGGCAATGAGAGTATGTAGCATAGCCCATTCTTGTTTCTTTACCTAGTGACAATGTGTGTCTTTTTGAAGTCCCATCAGTCATCATCTCATCATAGAGTGTGTAATTTTAGTCATAGTTCCATGTGAAGCCCAAAACACTCATGCTTACTAATATGCTCCGTATTATAAAAAACAAAACAAAACAAAACAAATGGGGAAAGAGGAGTTATCAAAAAAACAGTTAATTAAAATAAAATACAGATGCAACAGCCTCCACTTCTATAGCTGCTCATAAGATCTGCATTAAAAGTCAAAGTTTCCTTTTTTCTCCCACTAATTCCATGACCCCCTTGCTCTGTGTCAACATTTCCTTTGGATGGCATTATTTACCAGGTGGGATGAAACAAACCATAATTTTTGGGTCCTCAGCAGTCCTGATCTTATTGCTTTGCCTCAGTTTTCTATTGATTAGTATGATTATTTAAAAGGCATCTGAATGAATTTTCTAGATTTCAGTGATAAGTCCTTGACATATCTAATTCTCGCTTAGTAAACTGGATGAGCCATCTCAGCCAGTGGAGTGATTATTTTTTCTACCTGTTGGTTAAGCAGCATGAGGAACCTAAAATGGCTAGGGGGCAGTCTCAGCTTTAAAATTTAACAGAAACATGACTATATGCCCCAACAGACCACTTCTTTCTTAGGCACTAAAATCTCCAAACCCATTGTCCTCAAGCTAATGGAGAAGGGCAAGAGGAATTCCTTAAGTGTTAGGTATTAAATTGACCTCTTCCATTGGCATTCCTTGATGCCAGGACCAATTCACTTTGACTATGGGTGACATAACTGTATGTTATGAAAGAAATATGTTGCATCTTGTAGGACAACACTATAAACCCTAGATCCTAATGGGAACAAAATACTGCCTATTCTGTGATGGAAATAGACCCACTGTAATCAACCAGATAGATGGCTGCTTTTTCTAGGTACTAATGGGCTATATTGGGGCTTAGTGTTGGCTTCTGCTGATGGCATCCTGGGCACTCATGATGCAGTGGCATGGTATGAGCAATCTTAGTCAAGCAAAGTTCATGTTGTTGAGCTCAAGATAAACCTCCATTTTTGTCACCATGTTACCATGGCCACTTTTAAAATTGGTGCCTTGAGCAAAAATTGGGGTGGCTAGGAAAAGATGCAGACTGACATTTAGCAAATATGTCATCTTGTCCACCTTCTCTGCAATGGATGCCTTCTGATGGGTATTTACAAATATCTCTAAATTCTCTTCCCATTCTAAGAAACCCAACTACATACCTCTCCCCAAGTCTTCCATATTATCAATTTTTCAATCTTGTTCCAAGTCCTTGATCACTAAAACTATTAGGCACTCTTTGGGCACCTGGGTGGCTCAGTTGGTTAAGCGACTGCCTTCAGCTCAGGTCATGATCCTGGAGTCCCGGGATCGAGTCCCGCATCGGGCTCCCTGCTCGGCGGGGAGTCTGCTTCTCCCTCTGACCCTCTCCCCTCTCATGTGCTCTCTCTCATTCTCTCTCTCAAAAAAATAAATAAAAATCTTTAAAAAAATAAAAAATAAATAAAAAAAACCTATTAGGCACTCTTTGACAATCAACATTTATCTGTACCTCTGATCATATCTTCTTCAAAGAAAATGGACTAGATTTTTCTGCTAGGCATTCTTTATACTGGGAGGATTTCTTTTCAGCATTGATTTTCAGAACCAACCTTCAGTAGGGCTATAATGTAGCAACTACCCACTTCTAGCTGGTACCAGCATAGTGTTCATGCCTACCCTTAAATCAGGCCTGATCATATGTGTGAGTTGGGGGAGAGGTGACAACAGAAGAGAAGCAGGTGCCAAAGGAATCTGATCCACCTGCTCATAAACTTTGTAACTTTTAGACCTTCTTATTTATAACATTTCTATTTTCCATTTGAAAATGGCTTCACCATCTGATTTTATGATTCAGTGTATCAGATAACACCTAATTCTTTTTTTTTAATTCTGTGAATTTGTATGCCCTTTATTTTTTGGGGGGAGGTACTTTTTAAGTTTTTATTTTAATTCCAGTTAGTTAACATATAATGTTATTTTAGTTTTAAGTGTAAAATATAGTGATTCAACACTTCCATACATCACCCACTGCTCATCAAGTACACTCCCTAATCCCCATTACCTATTCAACCCCTCCCTCCACTCCCCTCCTCTTGGGTAACCATCAGTTTTTTCTCTATAATTGAGTCTGTTTCTTTTTTTTTTAAATTTTATTTATTTATTTGACAGAGAGAGACACAGTGAGAGAGGGAACACAAGCAGAGAGATGCAGTGAGAGAGGGAACACAAGCAGGAGGGAGAAGCAGGCTTCCTGTGGAGCAGGGAGCCCAATGTGGGGCTCAATCCCAGGACCCTGGGATCAAGACCTGAGCTGAAGGCAGACATTTAATGACTGAGCCACCCAGGCACCCCTTGAGTCTGTTTCTTGATTTGTGTGTGTGTCTCTCTCTCTTTTTTTCCTCTTTTGCTCATTTGTTTCTTAAATTCTGCATGTGGGTGAAATCATAGGGTTTCTGTCTTTCTCTGATTGAGTTATTTTGTTTAGCATTATACTCTTTAGCTCCATCCATTTGCAAATGGCAAGATTTTATTCTTTTCTGTGGCTGAATAATATTTCATTGTATATATATACCACCTCTTCTTTATAATCCATCAACTGATGGACACTTGGGCTGTTTCCTTATCTAGGCTATTGTAAATAATGCTGCTATAAACATAGGGGTGCATATATCCTTTTGAATTAGTGTTTTATTATTCTTTGGGTAAATACACAGTAGTGCAATTGCTGGATCATAGGGTAGTTCTATTTTTAATTTTTTGAGGAACCTCCATACTGTTTACCACAGTGGCTGCACCAGTTTGCATTCTCACCAACAGTTCACAAGTGTTCATTTTCCCCCATATCCTCATCAACACCTATTATTTCTTGAGATAACACCCACTTCTTGAACAGCATTTTGGGTGACTCTCCATGTCCCATTGTCATTCAGTCTCTACCAGAGTCAAGTAGTAATCTAGCAGTTGCTCTTCAAAAAAAAGATATATCTACAGGAACAAACACTTCCTTCCTCAAAAAAGCTAGGGAGCTTAGCCACAGACTCTGTAAGTCATCTCTATGTTCCAAAGATAGCTTCCAACACTATTGGTTCTACTGGGTCATAAGATTCAAGTAACAAGGCAACTTACATTATAGCCTGATCCTGCTACAGCATCTCCTTTTCCTCCAGAGCCCATTCAAAACAGGTAGAATTTTAGGTTATCTAGGAAATTAGCACAACACATTCAAATTAGCCTATGTTGTCTTCCAGAATCCAAAGAGCCGACCCCCCCCCCCCCAATTTTGTACCTCTTTGTGTTGGATGGGTAATACAGGAGCAAAGACTTGTCTCCTACTTTAATTTTTTTTTTTTTTTTAATCAAGCCCCCTGTCAGTGGACCATTAGAAACTTCACCAATGTGGCAGGCTCTACACTTTCATTGGGTTTATCTCTCATCTCTTGATATGAATGTGTCTTACTTAAGCATATAGCATAATGGCAAGAAATAACCAAGACAAATGAGGAAAATTATCCTTAATGTAATGGACCAGTGTAGTCTCCAATGGGCTATTAAAATCTTGAAGTTTCACCAGACAATTGACTGGGAGTTGACTTATCTCTAAGTGTAGACAGTGAAGGTGAATTGCAGTTTTTGCTTCCTGAAGGCAAACTGCTTTTGATTATCTTTGCTGATGTGGACTAAAAAGAAAGCATTTATTCAGTCAATATCTGCATATCAAGTATGAGGAGCCAGTTGAGTTGTGTTAGAAGATCCCACTTCTGGAACTGTAGCCATGATAGGCATCACCATCTGATTAAATTTATAACAATCTATAGTCACTCTCCAAGCTGCATGTGGCTTTTGTGCCTGGCAAACAGGTGAGTTTAATGAAGCCAAAAGTCACCTACTCTTAAATCTCTGAAGCCCTTAATGGTGGCACTATTTCCTGTAATACTCTCAGTGACAGGATAATGCTTTGGGGTTACTATCCTGGAGAATGGGGGTAATTTCTAGATTCCTGGGCTTCTGAGTGCTGGCTTTATTTATCCAAAAGTCATACATGCCCAGGACTGCATATAATATGATTCACCAAAGCTGTTAGAGCCTAAGTGGTAAGGTTAAACAGACTTTCCCAGTGATATTAGCCAACTTTGAAGTGAAAAGTTAAAAAAAAAAAAAAAAAAAAAAAGACTAAGGGAAAGGAAAAGACTTTTTTTGAGGTCAGGTCCAAAAGAATGATATATAGCCATTGGGGTGTTGTTAGACAAATAGACCAGATTGCCTTGAGACATTCTTAATGTTTCAGTTGGGAGGGGAAAAAAATGAAGCATGAAATGTAAATACAATCCATTTACCAGCAATGGAGGTTTCCAAGGTTGACTTTGCTTGTTTGGATTTTAGCATAGCCAGAAGTATTGTTCTTTTCCCAGATACTGCCTCTTTCTGAAATTAGTAATGGAATAGATATTGTATTTTTATTTGTACAGAATAAAATGGTTCATCTCAAAGTCAGTGGGAAGTGTGAGTGTTGTCTTAAAGCATGGGCATGCATACTTATTTTATAAAACATTAAAGAGGCAACTGTGCACCTGGGGGATAATTTGGAGGAGGGCACATTTCTCTATCTGATAATCCTATGCTGCTGCTCCAAGAAAGATATGGACCATGCTTTCCATATTGTTTTTTTGTGTGTGTGTGTGTTATGTTAATCACCATACCTTACATCATTAGTTTTTGATGTAGTGTTCCATGATTCATTGTTTGTGTATAACACCCAGTGCTCCATGCAGAACGTGCCCTCTTTAATACCCATCACCGGGCTAACCCATCCCCCCACCACTCTCCCGTCTTGAACCCTCAGTTTGTTTCTCAGGGTCCATAGTCTCTCATGGTTCGTCTCCCCCTCCGATTTCCCCCCCTTCATTTTTCCCTTCCTGCTATCTTCTTCTTCTTCTTTTTTTTTTTAAACATATAATGTATTATTTGGTTCAGAGGTACAGGTCTGTGATTCAACAGTATTACACAATTCACAGTGCTTCCCATATTGTTTTATCAAAAACTTATCTGTATGTGGTGTTCTTTGGATGTCTATAATAAATTCTATCAAGACTGCTAATTTTATCTCTTTATCCACATAAATTTACTTTGTGGACATAAATTTGTCCTTTCAAATAATACTGGTTTAAGTTATCTAATGATATCAACATACTTTATTTTTCTTATGATTTTCCATTCTTCCTTGTATGATCTGGGCTCTTGATAAGCCAGTAAGTTATTGAGTTTCCAGGAAAACAAAGTTGGGGTATGTTAACATTCTCTCCAGTTTCAATATGTTGTCTTGAAGATGATGAGCTGTCTCTAGCTCACTCTTGGACCCCAATACAGAAAATATACACACTGTCAAAATCAGGTTATGAACTTTGCCTGTTGATATGAGGAACATATATTTATTTAAAAATATTCATTAAATGTCTAAGATGTGTGAATACAATGACAAATATAAGAATGGTGGTCTCTTCCCACAAGAAGCTTAAATGGAAAATGGAAAATAAGTATTGCAAAGAAATGAAATAAATACAATCATATTTGAGAACTTATAACACAGGAATTTGGCCTAGTAGGGTGTCAGGAAAGGCTTTCCTTTTTTTTTTTTTTTTTTAAGATTTTTATTTATTTACTTGACAGAGAGAGAGATAGCGAGAGCAAGAACACAAGCAGGGGAGTGGGAGAGGGAGAAGCAGGCTTCCTGCTGAGCAGGGAGACCAATGCAGGGCTCTATCCCAGGACCCTTGAAGTCCGGAATTGTGATGCCTCCAGCTTTGCTTTTCTTTTTCAACAACATTCCTCTGGCTATTCAGGGTCCTTTCGGGTTCCAAATTTTAGGATTATTTGTTCCATTTCTTTGAAAAAAAGTGGATGATATATTGATAGGGATTGCATTAAATGTGTAGATTGCTCTGGGTAGCATTGACATCTTCACAATATTTGTTCTTCCAATCCATGAGCATGGAACGCTTTTTCCATTTCTTTGTGTCTTCCTCAATTTCTTTCATGAGTATTTTATCGTTTCCTGAGTACAGATTCTTTGCCTCTTTGTTTAGATTTATTCCTAGGTATCTTATGGTTTTGGGTACAATTGTAAATGGGATCAACTCTTTATTTTCTATTTCTTCTGTCTTGTTGTTGGTGTATAGAAATGCAACTGATTTCCGTGCATTGATTTTATATCCTGCCACTTTACTGAATTCCTGTATGAGTTCTAGCAGTTTTGGGGTGGAGTCTTTTGGGTTTTCCACATAAAGTATCCTATCATCTGCAAAAAGTGAGAGTTTGACTTCTTCTTTGCCAATTTGGGTGCCTTTTCTTTCTTTTTGTTGTCTGGTTGCTGTGGCTAGGACTTCCAATACTATGTTGAATGGCAGTGGTGATAGTGGACATCCCTGCTGCATTCTTGACCTTAGGGGGAAAGCTCTCAGTTTTTCCCCATTGAGAATGATATTTGCTGTGGGTTTTCATAGATGGCTTTTATGATCTTGAGGTATATACCCTCTATCCCTACACTCTGAAGAGGTTTAATCAAGAAAGGATGCTGTACTTTGTCAAATCCATTTTCTGCATCTATTGAGAGGATCATATGGTTTTTGTTCTTTCTTTTATTAATGTATTGTATCATATTGATTGATTTGTGGATGTTGAACCAACCTTGCAGTCCAGGAATAAATCCCAGTTGGTCGTGGTGAATAATCCTTTTAATGTATTGTTGGATCCTATTGGCTAGTATTTTGGTGACAATTTTTACATCCATGTTCAACAAGGATATTGGTCTGTAATTCTCCTTTTTGATGGGGTCTTTGATTTTGGGATCAAGGTAATGCTGGCCTCATAAAATGAGTTTGGAAGTTTCCTTCCATTTCTATTTTTTGGAACAGTTTCAGAAGAACAGGTATTAATTTTTCTTTAAATGTTTGGTAGAATTCTCCTGGGAAGCCATCTGGCCCTGGGCTTTTGTTTGTTGGGAGATTTTTCATTACTGCTTCAATTTCCTTAGGGGTTATGGGTCTGTTCAGGTTTTCTATTTCTTCCTGGTTCAGTTTTGGTAGTTTATACATCTCTAGGAATACAGCCATTTCTTCTAGATTATCTAATTTGCTGGCATAATATGTCCTTATAATTGTTTGTATTTCTTTGGTGTTGGTTGTGATCTTTCCTCTTTCATTCATGATTTTGCTTATTTGGGTCATTTCTCTTTTCTTTTTGATAAGTCTGGCCAGGGGTTTATCAATCTTGTTAATTCTTTCAGAGAACCAGCTCCTAGTTTTGTTGATCTGTTCTACTGTTCTTTTGGTTTCTATTTCATTGATTTCTGCTCTGATCTTTATGATTTCTCTTCTCCTTCTGGGTTTAGGCTTTATTTGCTGTTCTTTCTCCAGCTCCTTCAGGTGTAGGGTTAGGTTGTGTATTTGAGACCTTTCTTGTTTCTTGAGAAAGGCTTGTACTGCTATATACTTTCCTCTTAGGACTGCCTTTGCTGCATCCCAAAGATTTTGAATAGCTGTGTTTTCATTTTCATTGGTTTCCTTGAATTTTTTTTAATTCTTCTTTAATTTCCTCGTTGACCCATTCATTCTTTAGTAGGATGCTCTTTAGCCTCCATGTATTTCAGTTCTTTCTGACATTGAGTTCCAGTTTCAAAGCATTGTGGTCCAAAAATATGCAGGGAATGATCCCAATCTTTTGGTACCAGTTGAGACCTGATTTGTGACCTAGGATGTGATCTATTCTGGAGAATGTTCCATGGGCACTAGAGAAGAATTTGTATTCTGTTGCTTTGGGATGGAATGTTCTGAATATATCTGTGAAGTCGATTTGGTCCAGTGTGTCATTTAAAGCCTTCATTTCCCTGTTGACCTTTTGCTTAGATGACCTGTCCATTTCATTGAGGGGGGGTGTTAAAGTACCCTAGTATTATTGTATTGTATTGTATTCTTTGCTTTTGTTATTAATTGGCTTATATAATTGGCTGCTCGCATGTTAGGGGCATAGATATTTACAACTGTTAGATCTTCTTGTTGGATAGACCTTTTAAGTAGGATATAGTGCCCTTCCTCATGTCTTATTATAGTCTTTGGTTTAAAATCTAATTTGTCTGATATAAGGATTGCCACCCCAGCTTTCTTTTGATGCATGGTAAATGGTTTTCCACCCCTTAACTTTCAATCTGGTGTTGTCCTTGGGTCTAAAATGAGTCTCTTGCAGACAGGTTATGGATGGGTGTTGTTTTTTTATCCAGTCTGATACCCTGTGTCTTTTGATTGGGACATTACTCCATTTACATTCAGGGTAACTATTGAAAGATATGAATTTAGTGCCATTGTATTGCCTGTAAGGGAACTGTTACTGTATATTGTCTGTGTTCCTTTCTGGTCTATGTTTCTTTTAGGCTCTCTCTTTGCTTAGAAGACCCATTTCAATATTTCTTGTAGGGCTGGTTTCGTGTTTGCAAAATCTTTTAGTTTTTGTTTGTCCTGGAAGCTTTTTGTCTCTCCTATTTTCAATGACAGCCTAGCTGGATATAGTATTCTTGGCTGCATATTTTTCTCATTTAGTGCTCTGAAGATATCATGCCAGTTCTTTCTGGCCTGCCAGATCTCTGTGGATAGGTCTGTTACCAATCTAATGTTTCTACCATTGTAGGTTACAGACCTCTTGTCCTGAGCTGCTTTCAGGATTTTCTCTTTGTCTCTGAGACTTGTAAGTTTTACCATTAGATGTCGGGGTGTTGCCCTATTTTTATTGATTTTGAGGTGGGTTCTCTGTTCCTCCTGGATTTTGATGCCCGTTTCCTTCCCCAAATTAGGGAAGTTCTCTACTATAATTTGCTCCAAATACCCTCTGCCCCCCTCTATCTTTCTTCTTCTTCTGGGATCCCAGTTATTCTAATATTGTTTCATCTTATGGTATCACTTCCTTCTCAAATTCTGCCCTCATGCTCCAGTAGTTGTTTATCTCTCTTTTTCTCAACTTCTTTATTTTCCATCATTTGGTCTTCTATATCACTAAATCTCTCTTCTGCCTCATTTACCCTAGCAGTTAGAGCCTCCATTTTTGATTGCATCCCATTGATAGCCTTTTTGATTTTGAATTAGTTAGATTTTAGTTCTTTTATTTCCCCATAAAGGGTTTCTCTAATATCTTCCATGCTTTTTTCTTCTTTTTTTTTTTTTTTAATTTTATTATGTTAGTCACCATACAATACACCATTGGTTTTTGATGTGGTGACCCATGATCCACTGTTTTGGTATAACACCCAGTGCTCCATGCAGTACATGCCCTCCTTAATACCCATCACCGGGCTAACCCATCCCCCCTCCCCCTCCCCTCTAAAACCCTGTTTGTTTCTCAGAGTCCATAGTCTCTCATGGTTCATCTCTCCCTCCGATTTCCCCTGCTTCATTTTTCCCTTCCTTCTCCTAATGTCCTCCATGCTATTCCTTATGTTCCACAAATAAGTGAAACTATATGATAACTGACTTAATCTGTTTGACTTATTTCACTTAGCATAATCTCCTCCAGTTCCATCCATGTTGATGTAGATGTTGGGTATTCATCCCTTCTGATGGCTGAGTGATATTCCATTGTATATATGGACCACATCTTCTTTATCCATTCATCTTTTGAAGGGCATCTTGGCTCTTTCCACAGTTTGGCTATTGTGGACATTGCTGCTATGAACATTGGGGTGCATATGGCCCTTCTTTTCACTACATCTGTGTCTTTGGGGTAAATACCTGGCAGTGCAATTGCTGGGTCATAGGGTAACTCTATTTTTAAATTTTTGAGGAACCTCCACAGTTTTCCAAAGTGGCTGTACCAACTTGCATTCCCACCAATAGTGTAAGAGGGTTCCCCTTTCTCCACAACCTCTCCAACATTTGTTGTTTCTTTCCCTGTCCATTTTTGCCATTCTAACTGGTGTACGGTGGTATCTCATTGTAGTTTTGATTTGGATTTCCCTGATGGCTAATGATGATGAACATTTTTTCATGTGTCTGTTAGCCATTTGTATGTCTTCTTCAGAGAAGTGTCTTTTCATGTCTTCTGCCCACTTTTTGACTTGATTATTTGTTTTTTTGGGTGTTGAGTTTGAGAAGTTCTTTATAGGTCTTGGATACCAGCCCTTTATCTGTAGTATCATTTGCAAATATCTTCTCCCATTCTGTGGGTTGCCTCCTTGTTTTGTTGACTCTTTCCTTTGCTGTGCAGAAGCTCTTTATCTTGATGAAGTCCCAAAAGTTCATTTTTGCTTTTGTTTCACTAGCTTTTGGAGATGTATCTTGAAAGAAGTTGCTGTGGCGATGTCAAAGTGGTTACTGCCTATGTTCTCTAGGATTTGGATGGATTCCTGTCTCACACTGAGGTCTTTCATCCACTGTGAGTTTATCTTTGTGAATGGTGTTAGAGAATGGTCGAGTTTGATTCTTCTGCATGTGGGTGTCCAGTTTTCCTAGCACCATTTATTGAAGAGACTGTCTTTTTTCCATTGCATGTTTTTTCCTGCTTTGTCAAAGATTATTTGACCATAGAGTTGAGGGTCCATATCTGGGTTCTCTTTTTGTTCCGTTGGTCTATATGTCTGTTTTTGTGCCAGTACCATGCTGTCTTCATGATCACAGCTTTATAATATAGCTTGAAATTGGGCAATGTGATGCCCCCAGCTTTGTTTTTCTTTTTCAACATTTCCTTGGTGATTCGGGGTCTTTTCTGATTCCATACAAATTTTAGGATTGTTTGTTCCAGCACTTTGAAAAATGTCATTGGAATTTTGATCGGGATGGCATTGAAGGTTTAGATTGTTCTGGGTAGCACAGACATTTTAACAATGTTTATTATTCCGATCCATGATCATGGAATATTTTTCCATCTTTTTGTGTTTTCTTCCATTTCTTTCATGAGTGTTTTGTAGTTCCTAGAGTATAGATCCTTTACCTCTTTGGTTAGGTTTATTCCGAGGTATCTTATTGTTTTTGGTGCTATTGTAAATGGAATCGTTTCTCTAATTTCTTTTTCTACAGTTGCATTGTTAGTGTATAAGAAAGCAACTGATTCCTGTGCATTGATTTTGTATCCTGCCACATTACTGAATTGCTGGATGAGTTCTAGTAATTTGGGGGTGGAGTCTTTGTCATTTTCCACATAAAGTATCATGTCGTCTGCGAAAAGAGAGAGTTTGACTTCTTCTTTGCCAATTTGAATACCTTCTATTTCTTTTTGTTGTCTGATTGCTGTTGCTAGGACTTCTAGTACTATGTTGAACAACAGTGGTGAGCGTAGGCATCCTTGACGTGTTCCTGATTTTAAGGGAAAGGCTCTCAGCTTTTCCCCATTGAGGATGATATTTACTGTGGGTTTTTCATAGATGGATTTTATGAGCTTGAGGAATGTTCCCTCTATCCCTATACTCTGAAGAGTTTTAATCCGGAAAGGATGTTGTATTTTGTTGAATGCTTTTTCTGCATTCAGAAATTGACAGGACCATATGGTTCTTCTCCCTCCTCTTATTAATGTGTTCTACCACATTGATTGATTTGTGAATGTTGAACCACCCTTACATCCCGGGGATAAATCCCACTTGGTCATGGTGGATGATCCTTTTAATGTATTGTTGGATCCTATTAGCTAGGATTTTGTTGAGGATTTTGGAGTCCATATTCATCAGGGATATCGGTCTGAAATTTTCCTTTTTGATGGGGTCTTGGCCTGGTTTGGCGATTAAGGTAATGCTGGCCTCATAGAATGAGTTTGGAAGTTTTCCTTCTGTTTCTATTTTTTGAAACAGCTTCAGGAGAATAGGTATTATTCTTCTTTGAATGTTTGGTAGAATTCCCCAGGGAATCCATCAGGCCCTGGACTCTTGTTTTTTTGGAGGGTTTTGACCACTGCTTCAATCTTGTTACTGGTTATTGGCCTATTCAGGTTGTTAATTTCTTCCTGTTTCAGTCTTGGCAGCTTATAGGTTTCCAGGAAGGCCTCCATTTCATCCAGATTGCTCAGTTTATTGGCATATAGTTGTTGATAATAATTTCTAATAATTGTTTCTATTTCCTGGCGTTAGTCATGATCTCTCCCCTTTCATTCATAATTTTATTAATTTGGGTCCTTTCTCTTTTCTTTTGGATAAATCTGACCAGTGGTTTATCGATCTTATTAATTTTTTCAAAGAACCAACTTCTAGTTTTATTGATCTGATCTACTGTGTTTCTGGTTTCTAATTCATTGATTTCTGCTCTAATTTTAATTATTTCTCTTCTAATGTTTGGCTTAGGCATCCTTTGCTTCTTTTTCTCTAGTTCTTTAAGGTGTAGAGTTAGTTGGTGAATTTGGGATTTTTCTATTTTTTTGAGTGAGGCTTGGATGGCTATGTATTTCCCCCTTAGGACCACCTTTGCAGTATTGCATAAGTTTTGGACCGATGTGTTTTCATTCTCATTGATTTCCATGAATTGTTTAAGTTCTTCTTTGATTTCTTGGTTGACCCAAACATTCTTGAGCAGAGTGGTCTTTAGCTTCCAAGTGTTTGAATTTCTGCCAAATTTTTTCTTGTGATTGAGTTCCAGTTTTAGATCATTGTGGTCTGCGAATATGCAGGGAGTATTCTCAATCTTTAGGTATCGGTTGAGACCTGATTTGTGACCCAGTATGTGGTCTATTCTAGAGAAAGTTCCATGTGTGCTCGAGAAGAATGAGTATTCTGTTGTTTTAGGTTGGAATGTTCTGTAAATATCTATGAGGTCCATCTGGTCCAATGTGTCATTGAAAGCTCTTGTTTCTTTGTTGATTTTCTGCTTAGATGATCTGTCCATTGCTGAGAGTGGAGGCTTGAGGTACAATTAACGTATTGTTATCAATATGACTCTTTATTTTGGTTAACAGTTGGCTTATATAGATGGCTGCTCCCATGTTGGGGCCATAGATATTTACAATTGTTAGATCTTCTTGTTGGGTAGACCGTTTAAGAATGATACAATGTCCTTCTGTGTCTCTAATTACAGGCTTTAAGATCTAATTTGTCTGATATAAGAATTGCTATACCAGCTTTCTTTTGAGGTCCACTGGCATGGAAGATGGATCTCCATCCCTTCACTTTCAGTCTGGATGTATCTTTAGGTTCAAAATGAGTCTCTTTTAGACAGCATATGGTTGGGTCCTGTCTTTTTATCCAATCTGCAACCCTGTGTCGATTTATGGGAGCGTTTAGGCCATTCATGTTGAGAGTGATTATTGAAAGATATGAATTAATTGTCATCATGTTGCCTGTGAAGACGTTGTTTTTATAGATTGTCCCTGTAAATTGTGTTGTAAATCACTTTTGGGGTCTTTCTCCTTTTATAGAACCCCCCTTAATATTTCTTGCAGGGCCAGCTTAGTGGTCACATATTCTTTCAGTTTCTGCCAGTCGTGGAAGCTCTGCATCTCTCCATCCATTCTAAATGAAAGCCTTGCCGGATAAAGTATTCTTGGCTGCATGTTCTTCTCATTTAGTACCCTGAGTGTGTCTTGCCAGGCTTTTCTGGCTTGCCAGGTCTCTGTGGATAGGTCTGATGTTATTCTGATGTTCCTCCCTCTGTACATAAGGAATCTCTTCCCTCTAACTGCCCTTAAGATGGTTTCCTTGGTTCTAAGATTTGCACATTTTACTATTACATGCTGGGGTATTGGCCTGTTTTCCTTGATCTTAGGAGGTGTCCTCTCTGTCTCTAGGACGTGAATGTTTGTTTCATTCCCCAGATTAGGGAAGTTCTCAGCTATGATGTGCTCAAATACATCTTCTAGTCCTCTCTCTCTCTCCACTCCCTCCGGAATTCCAATGATTCTGACATTGGAACGCTTCATGGTGTCACTTATTTCTCTGATTCTATTTTCATGGATTCTGAGTTGTTTTTCCCTGGCCTCCTCTTTTCCCTTTTTATCTATTATATTGTCTTCCAGGTCGCTTATTCACTCTTCTGCCTCTGTTACCCTAGCTGTTAGATTATCTAGATTGGATTGGATCTCATTGATAGCATTTTTAAGTTATGCCAATTCCCCTTTTATTTCTGCCCTTAGAGACTCTATGTTGCCATTAATTGATTTCTCCATTCTAGCCATTGTCTTCACAATTGCTAGCCTGAATTCCATCTCGGACATCTTGGTTATGTCTGCATCCATTTGTCAATGTGCAGCATAAGTCATAATCTCTGAGTCTTTTCTGTTTTTGGGGTTCCTCCGTCTAGTCATTCTGTTGATGGGTGTTTGAGGGAATGTATAGAGTCCAAATTATTGACCAGAACCCAAGCAAGATGCACCTGTTTTCTTGGGACCTTAGGGTTGCTGGCCTCTTGTATTCCCAGCCTGTCTTCTGTGGGAGAGGCCTGCCGCGCTGTTACTCAGGCAACCCTGTTTGGGCAGTGTTGCCCTGCCCCCCCTATGTCGGGGGATGGGCTCAGCGGGAATCAGTCTTTGGGGCTTTTGGTCCTTGGCGGCTTTCCCTGGCGGGTTTCCATGTCTCTTCCACCAGTCAGAGCAGAAGAGACCATTTCCAACCCTCTGCCTCAGAGCAGAGAGATCGCAGTCTGTTCTTTAGCAAGATCTCCACGCCACACCATCTCCTCTCTGTCCATGATGGTATAAACTGCAGCGGCCTGGGGTGTTTGCCCCTCCACAGTGCTCCCAGTCCTGCCTCCAGGTTGGGGTAAATCTCTGTCCTTTGTTCTTCTAAAACCGCCAGCCACTCCCAGTTCACCGTGAGCAACCCCGCTGCTCCGGGTTTCCGTCCTGGGGGCTGCAGTTCTCAGGTGCATCCCCGCCTTTCCCAGTTTCCGCCCCAGGAGCTGCCCTAAAGTCCTTTCCCAGCCGCTACCAGTCTGCGAGTCTGTTCTCCATCCGCAGCGCTCGAGACTGTCACTCACCAGCGGTGTAGGATCCCCACCCCCAGGCACTCTCCTGCTGCCTTTTATCCTCCGATATCTGCCCGCAGAATCATGGCTCCCCACTTCCTACCTCGAAACCAACCGCCTGCGATATTCTGTTTGTAGAGATCCAGATCTTCTTACATCTCAGGCTGGTTTTTTGGGTGCTCAGAGTTGTCTGGTAGATATCCAGCTCAATTCCGGGGACCAGTTGAAATAGTGTCCCCTACTCCTCCGCCATCTTTCCCCCCTTGCCATGCTTTTTTCAAGCCCAGATAGTATCTGTATAATCGTCATTCTGAACTCTAGTTCCAGCATCTTATTAATGTCTGTATTGAGTAGTTACCTGGCAGTCAGTACTTCCTTTTGTTCTTTTTTTTGAGGTGAATTTTTCCATCTTGTCATTTTGTCCAGAGGAGAATAGATGAATGAGAGAAGAAAATGCTAAGAGGGTAACAATGACCCCAGAACAATATACACGAAACAAATCAGAAGAGACCTGAAACCAGGGGAAAAGAAAAGGAAAGAAAGAAAAAAGAAAAAAAAGAAAAAGGAAAAGGAAGTGGAAAAGGGGAAAAGAAATAAAAAAGAATGTGATCAAATATGATCAGGCTGGTGCATAGATCAGTGCCACACACTAGATTTGGGGCATATTTTGGTCTGTTAGAAGAAACTGCCTCCGAAAATTTTAAAGAAAGAAAAACTTATATATGTACAAAAATAAGGGTAAATACGATGAAGGGATGGAATATGACTGTAAAGATGAAAATTATAAAAGATTTTCTTTTTAAAGATTTTATTTATTTATTCATTAGAGACAGAGAGAGAGGCAGAGGGAGAAGCAGGCTTCCCGCGGAGCAGGGAGCCCGATGCGGGACTTGATCCCAGGACCCCGAGATCATGACCTTAGCCGAAGGCAGACGCCCAACCATCTGAGCCACCCAGGCGCCCCAAAAATTATAAAAGATTTTTAAAAGGAATTGATAAGAAGTTGGTTGAAAAACGAAAGAAGAGAAATTTAAAAAAAGGGAGAAAATGTGATCACACAGGAGACTAGAACAAAGCCATATACTAGAGATTTAGGGTATATTTTGGTCTGTTAGAAGAAAATGTATCCCAAAATTTTAAAAAGAGAACCACTTTTATATATACCAAAAATAAGGTTAACTACAATGAAGGGATAGATTATGACTCCAAAAATGAAAAATAAAAAAGATTTTTAAAAAATGGATTGATAAGATGTTGGTTAAAAAAGGGAAAAAGAAAAATTCAGAAAAAATAAATAGAGAAAGAAAAAAAGAAAATTAAAAAAATTAACTTTGAAAGACTAAAGAATCATGGGAAAAAAACATGAATTCTATGTGTAGTATTCCCCTAGTGCTGGCATTCTGCCATTCTCATTGATCAGTAAACTTGGTCTTGGCTGGCTGTTCTTGCTGATCTTCTGGGGGAGGGGCCTGTTGCCATGGTTCCCAAATGTCTTTGCCAGAGGCGGAATTGCCCCACGCTTGCCAGGGCCTGGCTAAGTAATCTGCTAGGGTTTGCTCTTGGGAGCTTTTGTTCCCTGCAAGCTTTCCATACAGCTTTGAAGGATGAGAATGGAAATGACAGATTCCCAATCTCTGCCCCAGAGGAGCCGAGAACTTGGGGCCCCACTCCTCAGTGAGCCCCCAGAGAAAAGCAGTCAGTCACTCCCGTCTCCCTGGTCTCCAGCCGCACTCCGTGCGCACCCGACCTGTGACCAAGCATTTCTATCTCCGGTACCCGACCCCATGTAGAGTCTCCAAACCCAGCAGATTCCTGTGGTGCGCTCCTGTGCCGCTCCTCCCCGGGGAGGAAGGGGAATCTCCCCAGATCTGCCGTTTGTTGGGTCCCTGCTGGAGGAGCAGTGGCCCAACTGTGCCCCGGATCATGGTTAATGGCAACCCTGTGCTGAGAGTCCACACCTCAGCTCTGTCTCTGCAGCTGGCTTCCCCGCTCTGATACCTGGGAGCTCTGCCACACTCAGGTACCCCCAGTCTTCCTGTGACCCCCAGGGTCCTGAGACCACACTGTCCCAGAAGAGGCTTCCACCCCCCGCTTAGCCACTGGAGTGACGTCCCTCAGTGGAGCAGACTTCTAAAAGTTCTGATTTTGTGCTCCACTGCTCTATTACTTGCAGGTAGCTGCTGATTGAGGCTCCCTTCCCCCGCCATCTATCTTCCCGAATATCACCTCGGATTCACTTCTCCACATGTCCTACCTTCCAGAAAATGGTCGCTTTTCTGTTCAGAGAGTTGCTGCTATTCTTGTCTTTGATCTCCTGTTGAGTTGTATGTGTTCAGAATTGTTTGATCCCTATCTAGCTGAATTCCTGGGACCAGATGAAATTTAGGTCTCCTACTCCTCCGCCATCTTGCTCCTCCCCCCTGACCCTTATGTATCTTAAACATCATGTTGAGGTAGAAAGCCTCAGTTTCTTCTTGCATCAGTGTGGATATGGTTAGGAAAATGAAGCTATTCCTGGAATAAAGGGTTTCAACATAGGAGTTATGGTTTATACCCGACTTGGGCAATGATGTTTTAGTAGGCTACAGTTAGAAGATTAGAGATGATAGGAAGAAGATTGCAGTTAGAAGAATTCCTGAAAATTTCAGCCTGAAACACTAAAGTGGGTGTTTTTCAAAAGTACTCTGATAAATCACTGCAAATTTTGTCTTTGGGAAAGATCCCACCATTTTCCTAGTTTAGTGTAGAGCTCACAGAGAAATTTATAAAGCCACTAGATTTGTTTACAAAGACCTCCTAAGGATAATGACCTCTCTTCCATTCTGTCTTCTAAATGTCACACAAGTTGCTTTCATAGGTAAATATTCTCCAAGAACCATACAGGAAAGGAATATCTTAGAAATGTAGCTCCCAGCTTCTACCCTGCATTATAGAGGAGATCTTAAATGGGGGTGCATTAGTCCAGCTCACCCACAAAGCTGCCTCCAAGATGGAGCTAAATGCACAGTTTTTATTAGGGGTAATGCCTGTAAGAGAAAAATAAAGAGGTAGCTAGGGAAGGCTGGGAGAGGCATCGGGTTATGATGCCATTCCGATTATCAGTAAAAGAAGAAAGAAAGTTGGATGGAAATGAGGTGTACTGTCATAGAGTCTAGAGAAGGTTTGCCAGGAATCAGAGAGTCTTCAAGCTTGCAATCAGCTTATCAATCAATACATATGTTTTAAAAGCCAATTAGGTGCCCAGTGCATTGCTAGGCTATTTTAGTATTTCTCACTCTTTTAGTTCTATTATCTTTCCAGTTCATCTTTGCTCAGGCCTCTCAATGAAATCAATGGAGATCAGTCCTATGAGTGCCTTTGCTTTAGATTCTATCACCATTGCTCGAGAGGGGGAAATTCATGATGAGAATGGATTGATAATCACTATCACAATATCGCTCCCTATCTTGCAGTTTATATGCCACATTTTGGGCTTGTATCTAAATTTTTTTTCTCAAAAATTTTTGTATCTAAATTTTTTTTCTTAAAAATTTTTGTATCTAAAATTTTCAGGTCAAAATGTTGCCTCCACCTTTGCTTTTGGCCCTATAATTCTTTTAACTAGTGTGGCCAAGAAGGGATGATCAAACCTTAGTTTCCCCTTCGTGAAATGGTTCTCAATCAAGGGCCACTTTGTGCCCTAGGAGACATTTGGCTGTATTTGGAGAAATTTTTGGTTGTCACATGGTGGGGGCTGGAGGGAGTATTACCAGCATGTAGTGGGTAGAGGCCAAGGTTACTGCTAAACATCTTGCAACACATGGGAGAGCTGCCCACCACTCAATGTCCATAGTGCCAAGGTGGTGATGTTATAGTGGTGTTATAGGGGAGGCAGTTGGGTGAGAAGGTTAAAAGCACAGATTTCAGAGTCAGACATACCTGAATTAAATTCTGGCTCTGCCATTTACTAGCGCTGATGTTGTTGGCAAGATCTTTCTCCTATCTGTGCCTCAATTTTCCTGTTAAATAAAGTAACATGTTAATTATCATTGCATAGATTTGCCGGGAAGATGAAATGAGCTAAGTTCATGTAAAATATTTAGCATTGTTCAAGGCACGTAGTACTTGGTAATAAGTCATAGATTTTGTACTCTTCACCTGAGATACAGAGTTTTTTCCAAAGAAGCTTTTCTAGGAAACTAAGGCAAACATAGAACAAGCAGGAACTGAAAGCAACAGTGCAGAAAGTGGACACATGTACTGAGTCAAGAGTCTGTGTGCTAAGGCCACCGCAGCCCAATCCCCAAGAAGGCGGCTGGATCCACCTATCTTCCCTTGTCTTTCTTCATCTGTGTAGAGCACAGGTATGGCAAAGTCAAGTGATGACAGGGGCCAGATAGGTAGTATAGATGGCACAAGTGGCCCAATGTTGGCATTTTAAACATATAGGAATGTCTTCACTTCTACAAAGAAATATACTCACTCCCATTTTTCTTGAATCATGTGGCTCTCTCAGTCTTTCGTTTTCCTGCTGTTGACAGAGACATGGGCACAGAGAAATATTTCTCTGCCTTAATCCATACAAAGGTACAATAACAATGATAAATGGCAACTCACACTTGGCCTTGATGTTGGGGAGATAGTTGTATGTGTGTGTATAAACTGGAGGAGGCAGGCCTGGCCTTAAAAAGGCAGCTGCTACTCAAGCTCAGATGATTGTTGGAATGTGAGAATATAGGTCCAGGGGATGCTAAATCTTTTCACATTTTGGAAAGAAGCCAGAATCCTGGATTTTTATGTGAACTCTCTTGATATTTAAATATTGGTTTATATTGCTGAAAAATTGCTCTGCAGATAAAACAAAACATGGTTGAAGACTGCATTCAGCCTCAGAGCACTCAACCTACTGCCCTCAGATGAGTAAAATAAGGCTTTCTCCTCCTACATTTTAATATCTTTGTCATTATTCAAAATGCTCAGGAATGTCTAATGCATTTTGCTCATTCAACAATTATTATTGAGGGTTTACTGTGTACCCAGTGCTTTTAAGTGCTGTGGATATAGCAATGAACACAAACTGCCTATCATTATGAAGCTTGCATTCTTGTGGGAAGAGACAATGAAAATAAGTAAATTATATACCAGGTGGCGATATGGATTATAAATAACATATAGCAGGGGAGATAGAGTGCCTTACGTGGGAGGACTTAAAATAAGGAAGCATTTGGGCAGAGACATAAAGTAGAGAGGAAAGGAGGCTTACTGATGTTTCAAGGACTAGAAGTCCAGGCAATTGGTACAGAAGGTGCAAAGGTCCTGAGGCAGACAGATTACTTAGCAGAATTGAAGAACAGCAAGGAGGACAGAGCACAGTAAGTGAAGACCAGTGTGGAAGGGCCTGTGGGCTACAAGAAAGGTTTAGATTTTGTTCCCAGTCGATGGGAAGCCACTGAAGGAGTTTCAGTAGAGAAATCACATATTTTTATGTATATTTGAATAGGATTACTCTGGCTTTTCTTGAGAATATATGGTAGAGAAATAACTATTTGGGTGTTCTGAGAATAGTTGAGGCTGAATCTTGGTGGCAGTCAATTGTGAACAGAGCTGAAACTGACTCTTCAACTTAACACCACTTTTCCCTGACCTTCCTGGTTAAGCTGCAAGTTCCCTATGGAAGGGGCCCTTCCTCTCACTTATAGGCACAATGTATAGATCCCTAGGTATTGTGTTATTTTTCTTCTCTAGAATCTTTCAGGTCCATAGCTTTGTACTTGCTCTTCTACCCTCTGCTACGCTGTTTATGGATTTGACTCTCAGCTGGAATGGACTTTTCTCTTACCAAACTCATCTTTATCATAGGATGAGTGGTATTTGCTTCACTTCCTTCTCCATTCCTTTTCTTATCCCTGGATTTTTTGATCATCTTAAACACCAGCACTCTCTCCATGTTCCACTTGTTCTGGGAAAGGTTTGAAGAAGACTGCTGTGCCATGGATATTACTTCCAGTCTGTTGGTCTCTAGGCAAGTAACACAGCCTCTCTGTTACTTTCTGCATTAAGTGGGGACAATATGACCATCCTACAGGATTGTTGTAAATATTAAATCAGTACATGTAAAGTACTTAGAACAGCATCAGACATACAGTATTCTCTTAATAAATGTTAGCTATTATTATTACTGTTACTTTTCCTTTACATTATTTAAAAATGTAAAGCTTTAAAAAGTATTAAATTTTTGGGAAAGAGTTAGGTGGCAGGGGAGTAGAGTGACCCTAAACTTGCTTCCTCTCTCAAACTCAGCTAGACAAATATAAAATCATTCTGAACACCCAAGAAATTGATTGGAAGTCTTAGAGAACAAAGCTGCACATCTACACACCAGAAAAATGACCTGTGGAAGGTAGGAACTGCGGAGAGTAGATTCATGGGAAAAAAAGAGCTGTGGGTGCTGTCCGGGAGGGAGCATTGATTATGGAGGGAGTAGCAAGAGAAAAGGAGGAGAGAGAGAGAAAGCATGGGGAAAAAAAAGTGAAAACACAGACAGGAGACTGCATAAGAAAACTATTTCCCAAAACCATTGATGGGGAAAAAAGAAAGGGTTACAATACTACCAGTTTTTTATAAACAGTGGAACACAGAATCTGAAGTTTTGGAGGTCTGCAACATCATCAGCGTGGCTTCTGGGGAGCTGTGTGGTGGTCTGATGGGGAAGCAGAGCAGAGCCCCAGGAGCCCCAGGGTCACACAGCAGCATTATCAACATTAGCCAAACTATTGAGAGAGCCCAAATGTCCATTGACTGATGAATGGATAAAGAAGATGTATATATATACACACACACACACACACACACACATATATATGCATACACACACACACACAATGGAATATTACTCAGCCATCAAAATATGAAATCTCGTCATTTGCAATGACTTGTGGATGGAGCTAGAGTGTATTGTGCTAAGTGAAATAAGTCAGTCAGAGAAAGGCAGATACTATATGAGCTCACTTTTATGTGGAATTTAAGGAAGAAAACAGATAAACGTATGGAAGGGGGAAAAAAAGGAGAGAGGGAAACAAACCATAAGAAACTCTTATCAATAGAGAACAAGGGGTTGATGGAGGGAAGTGGGTGGTGGAATGCGCTAGATGGGAGATGGGTATTAAAGAGGCACTTTTTGTAATGAGCACTGGGTGTTGTATATAACTGATGATCACTGAATTCTGCTCCAGAAACTAATATTGTACTGTATGTTAACTAACTAAAATTTATATTTAAAAAAGTATTAAATTTTTCAATGTATATCAAATGCATGTACATAATGCTCAATAAGTCAGTGTTTAGAACTCAAAGGAATAGTGTCAGTAGCTTACAAAGGTTTAAATAGTCACTGAATGATATGATCAGTATTAGGAAAATGTCACTTGAATCGAATGCCTTTTTTTAAACAGGAGGAAAAGAGAAAGATTATAATTTAAATAAATCAAAGCTATTGGATTTCACAAGACTCTGTCGGAATATGTGTGTAGTTCAAGAATTTTAAGTGGAAAAAGACAACCTCCCATAAATCTTCTTTTCTTAAATTCATATCTGACCCACGTTAGACAATTAGGTCCCTTACACGTTGTGAACAAAAAGGAGGTGGGGGACAGAGAAGGAAGGAGGTTGGATGATGCTGTCTTTTTTTTTGTCTTCAAAAAAATAATGGCCCTGAGAGATCAGACTTAGTCTCCTTTTAAGGAGAAAGGTATGCAAAGACAGATCCAAGGACTGAAAGAAAGAAAGAAAGAAAGATAGAAGGAAAAGAATAATTCAGATCATTTTAGAAACCTCATAGTGAGTTTTATAATTGGTATTTATGATTTCTATGCTTTAGGGAATTCCATGGGTGGAATAGCATACAAAATAAATGCAAGGCAATCTTTGTTTTTATAGGATTCATGACAGGACTGTCTTTAAGGCAAAATTTCCTTGGGTGTACTTAAAAGGAACTCAAATTATTATTATTATTATTTTTTCTTTTTTTTATTCTTATGTTAATCCCCATACATTACATCATTAGTTTTAGATGAAGTGTTCCATGATTCATTGTTTGTGCATAACACCCAGTGCTCCATGCAGAATGTGCCCTCCTCAATACCCACCACCAGGCTAACCCATCCTCCCACCCCCCTCCCCTCTAGAACCCTCAGTTTGTTTTTCAGAGTCCATCGTCTCTCATGGTTCGTCTACCCCTCCGATTTCCCCCGCTTCATTCTTCCCCTCCCGCTACCTTCTTTTTTTTTTCTTAACATATATTGCATTATTTGTTTCAGAGGTACAGATCTGAGATTCAACAGTCTTGCACAATTCACAGCGCTTACCAGAGCACATACCCTCCCCAGTGTCTATCACCCAGTCACCCCATCCCTCCCACCCAAAAGGAACTCAAATTATAAGAAAATTGGTTTGCAAACAGCTTTTGGAGAACCATCCTTTAATTATTTATTAATCTATTTACATATTTGTGATTTTATTGGACTCTCTGGAAACCCTGTTAAATCTGGAATCCCTATCTTCAAGTGTCTGCATGAGCACTGATGAAGGGATTGAGGAAACAGGTGACACCAGCCTTTGAAAAGACTTTGAAAAAGAGTAAGAGACTCACTAAGAGCTTGTTGGTCCTCTGATGGAAGGCTCATCCCATTTGATTTACAGTGTCGACCAGACTAGACATTCATTTCAGGGTCTTATACTTGTGGCAGGGCATAACAGATACTGCCCTTTCTCTATAGTTCATCTTTCTCTGATCCCTATTACCTGGGCCAGCAGGTAATAAGGATTACCTGGACTTCTAAATTTCCTCCTTCTAAATTTTCCTTCTTTATATGTTTACATGTTATACGTGTTTAAATGAAGTGTTGTACATGTTTCAATGAAAATAGACTTTTAAATGAAAACACACGATTAAATGAAAATGCATATCATACATATTTAAATGAAAATAATTGAGGGTGACAGATGGATTAGTATCATTCAGACTCAATGCTTTTTAGGTGGTGGTTCAATTTTTCTGTCAGTTCGTTTATAAATCTGCTGCATCCAGTTGCAAAATGCAGTAATTTGGTTTAACCATTGGCCTGGTGTGCTACATCTTTCTCTGAATTGAATATCTTCCATCTCTGCATGGCTTCCTGTTAAATATTTATTATCAAACAATGTTGGAAATCAGGTGAGATTTTGCATCCAACTAAGACACAAATGTCCCATGCTGAGTCCCTCCCTAATTAAACCTCCAGATCCTGTCCTTGTAACGAATGCTTCAGCAGAGAACATAAAAGAACAATAAGAGTCTCCTGATTAGTGCAGACTATATTTCCAATGCCATCACTTGTGTGTGTGTGTGTGTTTAACTGGCAAGAAACAAACAGCACTATGAAACTTTCTCTTTCCTTTTTCAATTCTTAGGTGATGATGTGTCAGTTACTTTTGCTTCAATATAGGCTATAAAGTAGGTGATATACTTATTAGAACAAATGCAATTACTTGATTAATTCTTTAATTTTTGGTTTGCTGAGATTGGTGATAGATGACAAAAATATAGCTGACATATGAAAGTTGGATCAAATAGTCTTTCAGGTCAGTTGTTCTGGAAAAAAAATTTCCTCTAGCACTGGCTTTTGTTTCTCTGTGTTCACCAATGTAAGCCCAGGTTCTCACCAAGAAGGCATGTGTTAGAGCATGTTTTGAAAGGTAAGGTTAGGTTCATACTAGAGTTGACATTACTCGTTGGTCTGTTTTCTTCTCTGGCATTCTGTTAACAGATCAACAGTTACCAAAGCTACATTTATGTCTTCTCCTTCCTAAAAAGAGTTCCAGTTAGGGCCAAGGTAGACCAAGGAATTTGTAGGAAAGTCATCTGAAACACAATGACCCTTCTGTCCAAAACCCTAATTTACTCTATATTTTTCATGATCTCATCTTGTTCTTGAGAAAAATAGTTAATCTTGTTAAATTATATTAATGAAACTTCCTTTTAGGCAACTCAGAATGTTAAATTCCCTATCAAGACTGTTCCTCTCCATATCCCTTCCCAGGTTGGAGACTTGGTACAGAGAGAAGCGGCCTCTGTTATTCTATCACACATGTGGTCCTCTCTGACATTCCAGAGAGCTTGCTTCATCTTGCTGCATCTCTGCATCCCTGGGTATTAGTTATTGATGTCTTCTGAGATGTGATGGAGCCACCTCCTTCCTCTAGGTTTCTTGTTAATACCTGCTATTTAATTCTGGCTCAAGCATCCATGACACATTTTCTGGTCTCAGAATCTTACAATGGAGTGACCTTTAATCTTAATTTCAAGCCTTTATAAAAAGGTCCAATAGCAAAATGGATTTCATTAAATAAAAGGAAGAAGATTTTTTAAAAATATTTTTGTTTATAAGTCTTAATTTCATGTAAATTCTGACCTGCTTGATATGGTAACCCCTTTCTATATATTTTCTTTTTTTTGGTTAATATATTTATTTTTCAATTTTTTTCATTTCTACTATTTTTTCAGGTTTTTAAAATTCTTTACTTAAAAAAAATTTTTTTTTTATGTTATGTTAGTCACCATACATTACATCATTAGGTTTTGATGTAGTGTTCCATGATTCATTGTTTGCGTATAACACCCAGTGCTCCATTCAATACGTGCCCTCTTAAATACCCATCACCGGGCTCACCCGTCCCCCCACCCGCCTCCCCTCTAGAACCCTCAGTTTGTTTCTCAGAGTCCATAGTCTCCCATGGTTCGTCTCCCCCTCCAATTTCCCCCCCTTCATTTTTTCCTTCCTACTATCATCTTCTTTTTTTAACATACAATGTATTATTTGGTTCAGAGGTACAAGTCTGTGATTCATCAGTCTTACACAACTCACAGCACTCACCATAGCACATACCCTCCCCAATGCCTATCACCCAGCCACCCCATCCCTCCCACTCCCCACCACTCCAGCAACCCTCAGTTTGTTTCCTGAGATTAAGAATTCCTCATATCAATGAGATCATATGATACATGATACATGTTTTCTGCTTTAAATGTAGGAGCCATTAATATTTTGACATCAGATACAGGATAGATGCCAGTTATAACTTTCCTGCCAATAGAAATGATATTTGGGTGAACAAGAAATTGACACAAAGTGATAAGCAAGAACCATCTGGCACTTTTTCTTCCTTGCAAATGAAAAACATGGGTCAAGGGAAGAAAAATGATATTTGAAGTGACTTTGCAGCCAACTGATTGCTGCAGAAATTCATTTCTTGATGAAGGAAGCGTGAGCCAGCATTTCTCTCTGCCTGCTTTAGGCGACTTTTTTTTTTTTTTTAAGATTCTTTTATTTTTTATTAGACAGGGAGAGAGTACAAGCAGGGGGAGTGGCGGGTAGAGGGAGAGGGAGAAGCAGGCTCGATGTGGGGCTCGATCCCAGGATCCTGGGATCATGACCTGAGCCGAAGGCAGACGCTCAACCGACTGGGCCACCCAGGCGCCCTTTTAGGCGACTTTTCTATAATACCTTTCTATACTATTATACATAGCAGATATTCATTATAAGCATTTAATGTAGTTACACTCTCAGTGCCCAGTATAGTGCCCTGCTTATCACAGGCACTCAACAATATTTGTTAAATAAAAGACTGATGATCGAATGGCTTGTCATATCATGCTGCTACTACCTGGAGGTGAAGATACTAGAAGGAAGCTGTGAGTTTATCTTTTTAAAAAGACAGGAATAGGGACGCCTGGGTGGCTCAGTCGGTTAAGCGTCTGCCTTCGGCTCAGGTCATGATCCCAGAGTCCTGGGATCGAGTCCCGCATTGGGCTCCCTGCTCTGCGGGGAGCCTGCTTCTCCCTCTGCCTCTGTCTCTCTCTCTGTCTGTCTCTCATGAATAAATAAAAAAAAATAAAATCTTTAAAAAAAAAAAGACAGGAATAGAAAAGAAAAGGAAGAGGAGGAAAAGGAAGTGAAAGTCAAAGCAGAGAAGAAACATGAGTCTATAATGCAGGAGCTACAGGAGAAACTTTTCAGATTTTTCTATGACATTCCTGGATTACTTATTACTTTTAGAAAGCCTTGATTCTATAAAAATCTGTAAAAATAGAGTCTTTCTCTATTACCTACCATGTCCTGCTAGCCTTATTTTGTTGCCCTTGTTAACTGTTCCCTTCTGCATCTAGTTGCTTCTATCTTTTAACCTCTCAAGAGCAGGGAAAATCAACTCAGTGTATTAAGGAAACTCAGAATTGTAGGAGGCAGGGGCTGGATGGTAAATAATCATCCTTGCCCACTTCTTCCAGAGGCTCTCCAGCATCAAACATCAAGGTTTATCAACAAACTATGATGCTTCTTTCAAACCCAGAAAGGTTTCCAAATCTATGTTAATCCTTGGTTATAAAATGTTCCCCTTCACATGTCAGCAGAAAGCCACACACACACACACACACACACACACACACTTTTTTTTTTTATAGCAAAGTCTGGGAAAACCCCAAGGAAGTGGGAAATCTCTAATGATGGCACAGGCAACAATAATTCTCCTTTTGCCGGCCTTGGTGTTTACAGACTACCAGAACCCTTGAGGCTGGGGCAGCCCCTCATAGGCAGAAAGGTGACTTCGAGGCTCAGAGAACTCTGCAGCCCTTTCTCACCAGTTCACTGCTCTGAAAGCACCTGTACTAAATATTTTTATGCCAAGGCCATGAACATCCAGGGCGTGCAGCCAGCCTCAAAATTTCTCATTTCTTACCTGCCATGGCAAGGTCACAAGGTGGCTGCACAAATGGCTGAGGGATAGATTGCATACGCCAGGGCAAGCAGAAAACAGGAAAGGGATTTTATTGAAATGGCACTGAGGCCCTTCCAGAGACTTCCTTCTTTCTAAGGCAATTCATGGAGGTCCTCCAGCACAAGGTGTACAAATGGCTTCACTGCAAAAAATTCTGAAAGGCTTCCTCTTATCCACCCTGAGTTCTACCTACTGTTTTATGAGTGTGTTAACATGTTTTATTGCCCAGCTTCAGAAGAACGAGGCTCATATTTAGTGCTCTTTCCTCATAGTATAATGCTACCTGACTCCACACTTGTTAGCTCTGTCAGCCTCCAATCTCTAAGAACTGGTTTCTTCTCGAAGGTACAGATTATCTCTGCCCACCTCATGAAGCTGATCTAAAGGTCACAAGTAAGGAATAAATTGGAAAGTGCTTCAACAACGGACACAACAGGCAAATGTATGTGATGAGTATTGACTTTATACATCACACATTTTTTCCCTAGAATTTACCAGAGGGCGCACTGGGTGCTGCTGCTTTCAACCTGGATCACAATCCTACTGTTAATTTATGCAGTTGAGCCCCAGGACCTACCATGAAAGTACTTCATTGAAAAGCTCTCCCCATGTAGGGCTCTGGAGGGGGACTGCCACTCCAAAGGACAAATTCCACTGGAGGAAGAAGAACGGCACAAGTGCCCCTAAGAAATACGTAATAGTAAATTCTCACTCTTAGTCAACTGCTGGAGGATGCTTTTAAGATCACCTGTTTCTTTACTATTCAATCTTTCTATTTCCATTTCCCTTTAAAAATGTTTTTCTCCTGATGCTCTTTACTTTTTCAATTTCACATTTTTCAATTTTACATTTTAGTTCCCCATTCTATTCTTAATCCTTAGTCCAATTTTCTTTTACATATTTCACTGTTTATCTCCTGGGCTTTAGCCTTTTATCTAATTTTTATTTTCTCTACTTTTATGTGTTTAACCTTTTATCTTATTGGCTTCTTGCTCTTTATCTTTTATTTTAAATCACATCTATTTTACCTTATTTTTAACCTTTAAACTTTTATCAGAGTTTTAATTAAAAAAAATTTTTGACTTTTACTCGATTCTTTTTATTTTCTCTCATATTTTAGTTTTAATTTGCATTTAACTGTCTATCATACAGTCATTGTTTTTAAAAAATATAAAGTGAAAATCTTTTTACTCTAATATTTATCATTATTAACTTTTTTTTAATGATGACTGACAAGGAGGATGGTTGTAGGGGGGGTGGTATAAATGAGGATCTGAACCCTAATGCTCAGAGGCTCCTCCTATGAGCTGCTCCTCAAGGTACCTTGGAGCAGTTTCCATTGTTAGAGGCTGCATTGTTCAAACAGCTCATACCAGAAAGTCAAGAGATCTACAAGCTGAGTCCTCTCTTCTCACATTGGTACATTTGGTTTATTGGAGCGATGCTGTTTCCTACCATTATTCCATAAATGCTTATGCAAACTTTTGTGTGCTTATCATCCTTAAGAATAAAATTATTTGATTGACTTACCAGTAAGACCCAAACCCAGCCCATACTCCTATAATCTTCCCCATTTCTAGTATCAAACCCCATTTTGTCTCAGATGAACAGAGTCATCTGGGTCAGAGTCATTTGGGTCAGTCAGATGGAACCATGTACTCTGCTGGAAAAAGCTGATTTCCTGGAACTAAGCTTAATAGCAAGGTCAAGAGCTCTGTTTCTTTAAATTTAAGATGCTCTGTTGAGTATGCACCATCTCTCCCACATGATGACCGGTTGAGATCTGAAAGGTAAAGATGTATAGGTGTTGCTTTATTAGTGTATCTAGTATTATTTGTGTCCAAGAGATGAGATGTTAGAGCAGTTATCATTCTGGTCTTCTAATTTTAGAGTTTATTTTTTTCTTGGCTATCAAGGCGAAAAATATGACATCTCTGTCAACATTATGAATTCTACCACTGAATTATATGACCTGAAATTGTTCATCCATTCCTGCTCTGGTTTCCTACAAATGAGGACATGACTTTTTGTGACACTTACATTCTTTTTTTAAGGATCTTAGTGTTTGTTTAACATATGATTTTTGATCATCTTTTACTACTTCATCAATATTATCTATCATAGAGTTAATAATTTCTGCTTTAGAAGCCACTGGGGATTGGTGGGGAGAAGTGGTAAATTTCCTAACAGCCATAATTTGAGAGCCATAGACATGATTTAAATATCCTGAAACTAATAGGATATTAGATGCTAATTATATTTCAATTAAAAAATAGTTGTATCAGGAGACACATACAAAAAAAATATGTAAAATCCCTCTTCAAAATCAGTCATGAACTTCAGCATCATTAGTTATTAAGGAAACACAAATTAAACCACAGTGAGATATTGTTACACACTTATCAAAATGACTAAAATAAAAATGAGTGACAACACCAAATGCTAACAAGGATGAGGAAAAACTGATCACTTATACATTGCTGATGGGAATGTAAGATGGTACAGCTATCCAGGAAAACAATTGGCATATTAAAAAAAAACCCTAAACATGTAATTATCACAGCACCCAGCAATTGTTCTCTTGGGCATTTATCCCAGAGAAATGAAAACCTGTGGTCACACCAAATCTTATACAGAATGTCTATAGCAGCTTTATTTATAACAGCTGCATACTGGAAACAGCCCAGGTGTCCTTCAGTGAGTGAATGGTTAAACTAACTGTGGTATATCCATACCACGGAATACCGCTCAGCAACAAAAAAGAATGTACTAGTGAGGGATCTTTGTGGTGATGGGAATGTTCTTTCTCTTGATTGTATCAATGCCAATGTCCTAGTTGTGATACAGTATTTCAATTTTACAAGGGAAAGTGTGTAAAGGATATATGGGACCTATTATTTCTTGTAACTATATGTGAATCTATGATTATTAAAATTTTTAGTTAAAATAGTTAAAAAATAAAAATTCAGTGATGAATAAAATCTAGTGGAATTTGGTGTATATAAGTTAAATATGGAAAAAACATTTAAAAATATTTCTATGCTGGAGGTTGGTGCCATAGATTTTATCACTGTCATTCATTTGTATATGTTCACTGAGTGTATTATATATTCCAGGCACTACTTTGGGAATACTGTGAGATGAGAAAATAGCAGTCAACTAACAGATATGGCTTTTCCAGCTGAGCTTATATTCTAATGGAGGAAGATAACCAATAAGCAAAAATGAGTACACAGAAAGTGATAGGTATCTTGCAGGAAACACACACACACATGCACAAACACAAACACACACACCCCAGAGTAGGACTGGGAATACTAGCCAATTGGTGAGGAGTGGGTGGAGGCTGCTATTTTATGTGAGGTGGTCAGGCAAGTTGATGTTGGAAGAGTGACCTGAAGAAACTGAAGCCAGCCGTGTGGCTATCTGAGGGAAATTTTCCAGGTAGAAGGAAGAACCAGTATAGGTAGGGGGCGTTGAGAGAAAGAATTTTCAAGGATGTCACCAAAGTTTTTAGTCTTTAGAATGATGGAGTTACTATATACAAAAGTGGTAAAGACTATGGAGGGGAGCAGGTTTGTTGGAGGATAATAAGGATTTGGTTTCAGACTTGTGAAATTTCAGATCCATAGGGGTCTTCAATATTGGGAGTTCAGTTATAGAGTTATACTTATGAATCTTATGTTTAGTTGAGAGGTCTGGGCTGGATAAATAATTTTGGGACCCAATAACACATATTGGTATTTAAGCTGTAAGACCAAATGAGATCATCTAATACAAAGTTTAGGTGGAGAAGAGAAACAGCTCAAAGCCAAGAACTGGGGCATCCAAAGTATATGGATTTAGGTGATAAGAAGAAATCAGCAAAGGAGACATAGAGGAATGTCCAGTGGGGACTGGAGAAAAACCAGGAGAGTGAGTGTACTGACTGCCAAGTAAAGAAATCGCTTCAAAGAGAAGAGTTAAGCCTTGTGTCAAAAGCTGCTAATAATTCAAATAAACTGATTATTGAGAACTGACCTCTATATTTCCCAATATAGAGGTTTTTCTTGGCCTTGGCAAAACTGTTTTGGTTGAATGGTCAAAGTAAATGCTTGATGAAAGTTGGTTCAAAAGAAATTTGGAGGAGAATTGGAGAAAATGAGGAAATTTGCTATAAAAAGGAAGAGAGCAATTTGTTGGTGACTAGAAAAAAGTATAGGGCCAGGAAGAAATAATTTCTAAAAATGTCAGATATTTCATGTTTTTATTATGATGGAAGTGATTTAGGAGAGAAGGAAAACTGGATTATACAAAAGAGAGATGACACTCATCGGGAATATTAAGTGGTTGTGAGAGAATGGAACCTAATGGAAAAGTTGGCCATAGACAACCTATCTTATTTATGGGATGGCAGGAAATTATGGCCATAATGATGCCACACAGCAAACACCACTGCACTTCAGTGACTCATACCGATGAGGATTATGTAACTCTGCAGGTGTGTTGGAGGTCAACATATCTAAGCTGGATTGGAGAAATTGGACAACTCTTTCCAGGCAGCTGTAGGTGCCTCAGCTTGTCTCCATGGTTTGGGCTCAGGTCTAATCCACATGTCTCCTGTTCTGGGCTCAGGCTCATGATAATGGTTGAAGCACATGAAAGGCAGTGGGAAACTTTAAGGCCACTTGAAACCTAAGTTTAGAACTGGCACAGTCACTTTTGCTCTACTCTGTTGGCCAAAGCAAGTCACAATTGTTAAACCCAAAAAATCAAGAGGTGAGGAAATACACTCGATCTCTTAATAAGAGGAACTGTCAAATAAGATGGCATAGGGTGTGTCTAGAGGGAGGAATGAAGAATCCATTAATGCTATATTCCACATGTAATAACAAGAGTGAAGTCAGTGTAGATAGGCAGAGATTAAACTATGTGAGTAGAGGTAGATGTTATTTTCTCATTGTTCCTATTTCCTTAGAAGAACAAGAATCAAAGTCATGAGCTAAGATTGAGGGTGTTTTAAGTGCTTGTAGGAAGAGAGACGATATAAATGGTCCAAGGGAAGGGGATAACTCATGGACTAGAATATAATATATTGCTATAGAGTCTATAAATACAAAACGAGACCAGTTGACATAGACATGTGTTTCCTTCTAGGTTCATTCAGTTGTGCAGATGATGCAATTGATTAGTTTGATGGCTGCATCTAGCCAGGTTTGGGATTTTTCCATGGAGTAAAAACAAGTGAGGGAGACTAGGGAGTTAAGAGTAAATGCAGTATAACATTACAATATGGAATCTAGGCTGGCGAAGGGAGGAACCAATGGCACTGAAGGTGTAAGTTACTGTGAACATTTAATAGGCTCAATGCACTGCAGGTACCAGTAGGGTCAAAGAGTTTTAAGTGTCAGAGTGCTTAGATAAAGTGAGCTTGAAAGACAGCAGGTGGAAATCAGAAAGTGAGATGCTTGAAATTGAGGAAATGGAAGGAATGTAGTTATTGGTAGAGTCTATGGTGTAACTATCAGAGAAAGTGACTGAGATTGGGGGAAGAGTAAGGTCATTGGAAGAGAGGACTTCAAGGATCTGTAATGTCAGGATCTGGAAGGATCAGAATTGGAGCTATTGAAATCACCAAAAATGATCATGTGACTAGCGTTGGACAGACTAAAAATGAGCCATGAGCCAAAACAATCTGGGCATGAGAGTAAGTAAACTGGGAGTGTATAGTGACTATACAATGAGGGCTAGAGATAAGTGGGGTGTTAGTTGAGGTTCAGATATAAAGGCTTTTATAGCATATGGAGAGACAGTTCTGAGAAGAACAGGAGGAGCAAGGAAGACACAACTACACATACCGGCCCAGGATTATGAGGTGTGTGAGAGACAAAGCAGCCACCAGTGGGGAGAGCTGCAGGAGATGAGTTGTGCTCTCCTCTCTGAGCCAAACAGAACAAAATGAAACAAGCATTTTGAGGTAAGAGCCTAAAAATAAAAGAGATGTAGCTGACGAGTGACCCTTAGTTTCAGAGGAGGAGGGTGCCAGGAGCTAAGAGAGGCCAGGTGATAAATTTAGATTAGGGGATGTTGGGTGCACAGAGTTGGGATTGCTGAGTTTCTTGTAGGGAGGTAGTGGACAGGGTTAGAGGGACCAGAAGAATTCCTCTTGATGCTCAAGTCTCTTAGATGGTGGTGGTAAAGCTGGGAGTTTTCCAGGAGATAGAATGGAGTCTCACCAGGATCACACAGAACTTTGGGGCCCCAACTTCCCTCCTGCCTGTAGTAGCATGAGGTCAAGGGAGGGAGAGTGACAATGGTATCTGAGTCTTTTCCGTCATCCCTTACCTTGAGAAGGAACACTAGGTTGGAGAACACTTTTTTTTTTTTTTTTTTAAGATTTTATTTATTTGTTTAACAGAGAGCTAGCGAGAGCAGGAACACAAGCAGGGGGAGTGGGAGAGGGAGAAGCAGGCTTCCTGCCAAGCAGGGAGCCCAATGCAGGGCTCGATCCCAGGACCCTGGGATCATGACCTGAGCCGAAGGCAGACGCTTAATGACTGAGCCACCCAGGCGCCCGGTTGGAGAACCCTTTTAAGTCGCAACCTTGGTATAGCTGCCTGGAACCCCACCTGCCATCATTAGTTAGACTGGAAAGGTTTGAAGAAAGAGAAGAGTTAGATGTGCTGGGGGATTTAAAAATTTGGTGATCTGTGGTTATCTGAGGGCCTTTACCTCTGCCTTGGAAAAGGATCTGAATAGACTCTTCAGCAAAAAAAGAATATCAAGAACTCATACGTAGACAAAAAATTTTAACCTCTCTATACTCAAATACATGCAAATTAAGAATACAAGGAGATAACCATTTTCAGCTGTCAAATTGGCAATGTGAAAAATAATTAGAACATTTAAAACTGGTGGAGTAAGGTCACAAGAGCAATATCATCATCACTAGTATAAATTATTATAACGTCTGGAAAATTTAGCAACATGTTTTAAAATCTTAAAAAAATCTACATCTTTTGATCTAATAGTATTGCTTGTAGGAATCTAGCTAGTGAAATTTATCAGAAGGTTTGAAAAGTTTATATTTTACTGTTTACAGTTGCACATTTATTAGATTAAAATGAGAATGAACCTATATATTAAAAATAGAAAAATATTTTATTTTTTTAAAGGTTTTTTTTTTTAAAGATTTTATTTATTTATTTGACAGAGATTGAGAGTACAAGCAGGGGGAGCGACAGGGAGAGGGAGAAACAGGCCCCTGCTGAGCAGAGAGCCCAATGCGGGGCTCGATCCCAGGACCCTGGGATCATAACCTGAGCTGAAGACAGACACCTAACCGACTGAGCCACCCAGGTGCCCCCAAAAACAGAAAATATTTTAAACTTTATAATCCAATCTGATGATGGGAAACCCAGAGATTATAAAAAAATCATGCTTTCAAAGGATTTTTAATGAAATAAAAATATGTTATAATATTTTATATATTGTATATTTTTGTATATTTAATAATATATGTGATATAACAAAAACAGGGCAGCATATATAAATCAAAATTGGTTCTCAAAATTGGTGTACCTGGGGAATTTATTAAAATTACTGATGTCTTGGTCCTACCTCAGAGCTATTGAACCAGAACCTCAAGAGGTTACATGAAGTAGGAATGTGGACAATTACAGTTTAAAAATCATGTTGTTTTGGGGTGCATGGGTGGCTCAGTTGGTTAAGTGACTGCCTTCGGCTTGGGTCATGATCTCAGGGTCCTGGGATCGAGTCCTTCACTGGGCTCCCTGCTCCATGGAAAGCCTGCTTCTCCCTCTCCCACTCTCCCTGCTTGTGTTCCCTCTCTCACTGTCTCTCTCTCTGTCAAATAAATAAATAAAATCTTTAAAAAAAATCATATTTCTCAAAGGAACACTTAACTACTTTTTTAGTTAGAAAAATGTAATAAATATCATTAAAATGTAAAATTTCCTTTAGGTCCTTGAAAACAAGGCTCATTATTGAAAGATTGCTGATGCCATAATATCAATACTATCTTCAGAGTATATCAATGAAAAGGATACTCCTGCTCTAGACAGAGTCAAGTTTAACAAGGATTAGTGTAATTTTGTAAAACAAAATAAATCAATACCAGGAAGTATTAAGAACTCTTCTAAGATTTTTATCTTACTTACATTATGTACCTACTCACATAGAAATCTCAAAAACACAAAACCTCAAGTGTGATCACAATATGTAGTGAAACTTGAAGACTTTGGCTGGCCAACAGATCTGGGATGAGAGTGAAGGAAAAGTGCAGATCCTAATGAACAGGAAGGAGCTTGCTTTTCCAGGCCTCACGAAGCAGGCCAACTGCCATGAACTTTATTAAGCCAAACCCACTTTCTGACTAGGTGCTGGCCGTATGTGTTTATTTACAAGATTAGAAGAAAACTCAACAAACTTAAAAAAAATGGGGTTGATTTTCTGCTCTTAACATTTGTTCAGATACCACTCTTCATGGCTGATGGACACATATTCTTGCCAATTTATTTACCTTGATCAACTCCATGAATATGATCTGGTTTGCCAGAACCCATTTAGGATTTATCATTTTTTTTTAAGAGAGCAAACCTTTATTTCTCCTAATTATCTGCCATTTGTTCATTAAACATTCCATATAAAACATTTGTCAGTTTTCTTATTGATCATTGTGTTCATTCTAAGGCCGATATTCTACACCAAGAGATAACAAGCTTGATGTATAGTTATATTGCTGTTGACTCCAATTAATGGCACTATTTATCATTGTATGTAGAAATCAACTGGAAAAATACAAGATTATGGCTGGTACTGACCTTTCCATTTTCTTTGTCTCTGTGACATGAATTGTTTGCCAGGTAAACTACTGGAGCTCAATATAAGCTCTGGTTACTGGTTTTTACTGTTCATATAAATCCTTTCTCACAGTAGCAGAGGAAATATATCAGATAACAACTCAATTTTAACAATTCTAAATAGAGATGTGTTCTTCACCTCCATCTTTAACTTGTCCTTGAGAACTTGAAATCACTCTTGGGTAAATGGATGTATGCCCTTTACCACAGAGAATAAAAAGACGATGCCTTTTCTCATATGCAGTTTACACAGATTTTTGTCATGTAGAAAGATTGGTCTTAATAGAGAACTGGCTCTTTTGTCAACTGCCAACATGAATATCACAAAATCAATTTAATGATTGGTATAGGATCCCTAATATTTAAGTGACTTGGAATCAATAATTATATTTAGTGAGTTAATTCATTTAGTTAGCTAGGCTTATATTTTCTACCAATTTACCTGGAGAATATACCAGGGAGTTAAATGGCCTAAAGTAAAGTAACAATGCAGATAAGGAAGGCAGCTTATAATGTTTGGGGAAGCCTTCTTTAAAAAACAGAATAAAAAATCAGGTGTAAGTGTGAATGTTTACATAGATAAGAATAAATCACAACAGGGGTACCTGGGTGGCTCAGTAGGTTAACTGTCTGACTTTGCTCAGGTCTCAGTCTCAGGGTTGTGAGTTCAAGTCCCAAGCTGGGCTCCATGCTAGACATGGAGCCTACTTTAAAAATAAATAGATAGGGCGCCTGGGTGGCTCAGTCGGTTGGGCGACTGCCTTCGGCTCAGGTCATGATCCTGGGGTCCCTGGATTGAGTCCTGCATCGGGCTCCCTGCTTGGCGGGGAGTCTGCTTCTCCCTCTGACCCTCCCCCCTCTCATGTGCTCTCTCTGTCTCAAATAAATAAATAAAATCTTAAAAATAAATAAATAAATAAATAAATAAATAAATAAATAAATAGATAAATCACAACAAATTACAACTCAAAACAAAAAGCCAACAAATACCTCAGACTTTACAAGTTTCAGGATCTTTCTAGAACCTTAGAAGGGTCCAGCAAATCAGGAGCATTGAGACTTGAACTTCATTAGCTTCGCAGTAAATCCACATTTGAGTCCTTGAGAGCCTTATCGAAAAAAAAAATGATCATGAGGATGTGTAGAGTTTGGGTTTGTCTGTTTTAAATATCTTCAGACCTATATGATTGTAGTTTAAGATCTGGAGGCTAGTATGCAGTTCAGTGTTTGACATGGCCCCTGGAAGCTACTTTTCAGAGAGAATTTTGGTCTTTCTGCCATGTATATTTAGGAGGCCTATGTGCAGAGAAAATGAGTGGGTTTCAAAGCACAGATGTGTTTTTTCCAGATTCTCAACTTTTATTAGAGGATGTCAGCCAAAGCTTGCCTCAGCAAGCAGTTAAGAGATAAGGCTCCACCCTTTACTGCTCCTGAGACACTTGTCAGGAAGTTCACTCCCCTTAATGCTTATCCAAAGCACAGTTCATGGAAGCAATGTTTATTGCTCACTCTCTGGAGGAGATCCATTCAAACTAGTCCTCTGAAAACAATCATCATCTTTTTAGTGTAAGGAATGTTCCCAGACATGGAGACACTAATTGAATTGGGTCATTACATATTGGTACTTAGGGCCATGCATATTGGCAAGACACTCAACTACTCTTTTCAAATCTGTTTTTAGACAGAAATATTGTTTCCAGATATTTTTATTCTTACTTCTTTGCACTCTCCCCAGATCCTAAAGACTTTTAAATTCTACCTTCTGCATACTGGTGCCAGATTATGTTCATAATCTGTCAAACAACCACACAACTTTCCTTTTTAGAAAAATTCAAATACTCTCTTTGTATGCAGAATAAAATATAAATTTCCCAACCTGAGGTTTTTTTAAAAATAAACTTATATCCCCTTCATTCATTTCTCCCTCCCACCCCCAATCTCTGACAACACTAATCTGTTTTCTCTATGAGCTTGTTTTTTGTTTGTTTGTTTGTTTTGGATTCCACAATAAGTGGAAGCATACTATATTTGTCTTTCTTTGATTTATTTCACTTAGCATAATACCCTTGAGGTCCATCTATGTTGTCACAAACAGCAAGATTTCTTTTTTTATAGCTGAAAATTACTCCATTTTATCAATCTCTCTACAGATAGATAGATATCACAATTTCTTTAACCATTCATTTATCGATGTACACTTAGATTGTTTCCATATCTTGGGTATTGTAAATGATGCTGCAGTAAACATGGGGATGCATTAATCTTTTTGAGTTAGTATCTTCATTTTCTTTGGGTAAATATACAAAAGTGGAATTGTTGCTGGATCATATGGTAGTTCTGTTTTTAATTTTTTGAAGAACGTCCATACTGTTTTCCACAATGGCTTCACCAATTCACGTTCCCACCAATAGTGTACAAGGGTTCCTTTTTCTCCACATCCTTGTCAACACTTTTAATTTCTTATCTTTCTGATAATAGCCATTCTAACAGGTATAAGTTGATATCTCATTATGGTTTTGATTTGCATTTCCTTAATGATTAGTGATGTTGAGCAACTTTGCATATATCTGCTGGCCATCTATATATCTTCTTTGGAAAACTTTCTATTCAGATTTTTTGCTTATTTTTTAATTGGATTGCTTGTGGTTTTTTACTATTTAATTGTATGAGTTCTTTATATATTTTGGATATTAGACCCTTATCAGATATATGACTTGCAAATATTTTTGCCCTTTAGTAGGTTACCTTTTTTTACCTTTGATTGGAGAATTTAGTCCATTTACATTTGAGGCCTATGTCCCTAACTCGGGTTTTGAAGTCTACTTTAAACTTATGTGCTCATTAATCCAGCTAAATCATGAAACTTCCAGATTTTGCCATTCACTTTTGCTCACAGCTTATCTTCTCTTTTCTGATTTAGGTAAAATGTACTCATTCCTCATATCTGTGTAGTTACCTTTCAAGGCATCACTAAATTTAAATCTTTTTCATGAGTGTTCTTAATCATCCAAAGCAGAGTTAATCTATTTATTTCCTATTCTTCCACTGACCTTTTTTCCTCCTGGTGTGTGTGTATCTACTATACATTCACCACAATTTTCTTGTGCTGTGTCTGTTTCTTTCTCTCATATGATGGTATGTCTGCATAAGTGGACCCATAGTACTCAGCAGACTATCTTATACTAAGAAAGTACGTGTGAATTATGATGAGAGTGAGTGATTGCCAGATGATTTTGGATGAAAATAGCTCCCCTCTCCCAGCCTGGACCCTTGAGGGGCTTTGTGAAGGATTGGCATAATTTAGAATTGATTAGACCTGTGACCAAATCTTGACTGTGACTCTGTTATTCAAAAACTGGGTGGGGGTGCCTGGGTGGCTCAGTCATTAAGCATCTGCCTTCGGCTCAGGTCATGATCCCAGGGTCCTGGGATCGAGCCCCGCATCAGGCTCCCTGCTTGGCGGGGACCCTGCTTCTCCCTCACCCTCTTCCCCTGCTTGTGTTCCCTCTCTCGGGGTCTCTCTCCCTCTCTCTGTCAAATAAATAAATAAAATCTTTAAAACAAAACAAACCAAACAAAACTGGGTGACCCTAAGAAAAGAAATTACTCTAAACCTCAGTGTAGTCATTTGCAAAATAGAGTATTTACCTGTGAAGATTATTACATGAACTAAAGATAATGCAAGCAAAACCAATAGGATGTGTTTGATTAGTGTGGTTGTTCTATCACTGTTTAACTTCCAGATTTCTTGCCCCTATGGTAAGGATTCTGAGATTCTCCAGAGCTGAGGGCATCATATCTGCATCTACTTCAGTCCTGAGCCCTGTGGAGATGTGTGGAATTTATTTGCCCTCATCCTCTAGGCCTGAGTCAAGACATTTCTTTTTAATACTGATCCCCTCAAAGGAGCTTAAACATTTCTCATGATAACTGAAAGACAATGTTATGCTGACAGGCTATGAATTGAATCCCAGTAGGCAAAATTTGGAAGGGAATTTAGTAAAGACAAGTCTCTGAAGCTGTAAAAGTGTTTAATTCTGCCACCATGAGGGGCCATGTGTGGAATTCCTTTGTTTTGCCTATAGGCACCAGACGTCTTTGGCTACTGTCATTCCTTTGCTTGACTTCTTAAAATTTCATTTTCTTACAGCTAGTGTTTTACCAACACCTTGCAGGCTGAGGACTAGCTGAGTAGTGAGTATTAGGAACTAAGATTCATGATGTTTCCTTATATCATGTAAAGGTCAGCGACAATATTCTCTTATACAAATAAATTTCATTCACATACATAGACATAAACAAATCAGCCAACCCTCTTCAGGATGATTTGGCTGCTGAAAAGAAGTACAAAACAATAGTATACATAAGTGTGTGTGTGTGTGTGCGTGTGCGCACGGGCGCGTGTGCGTGCATATTGCATGCATGTGCGTGTCTATACTTTTTTATTTTAACTGATTGAAGACATCTCAAAGTATCTCATAATAATGAATTTGTTACTGCCAGCTCAGAGACTCTGCATGTCAATGAGGAAAACTCTCTGTATTTGGTCCTATGCATTCCTCAGTTGGAGAGATCAAGCATTTTTTATTTTTTTATTTTTATTTTTTATCTTTATGAGGCTGAGAAACTGGGTAAGACCCTAAAATATATCATGCGATCTCTCCCTGGTTCTTTCTTTCTTTTTTTTTTTTTTTCATCCTAATAATCTACTCTTACTAGCCCACCTAGGGAATAGGCTTCTGTGAAATGATTTATCCGGAAATGGTGTGTTCCTGGTGCATATATCAGCAAGTGTCATTTCTGTGAACCAGCTGTAATTCTCTGAGGAGCATTTCTCATCCAACTGTAGACATCCTAAGGTCTAGTAATCTGGCTATTTATACTCTTAATATTTAACCATAACATTATTCCCTCTCTTTCAACTGCTCTCTTTCTCTCACACACACACACTCATGCACACACTCTCACATATATGCACATATCGACACATGCACATTTTCCTCCTCTCTACACTTATCATTTCTACTATTAAATAAAGAAAATTTAATGATAAATGAGGATAAATGCAACATATTACAATATATCCAGGCATTTCCTTAAGCTCAAGGAATTGTCTTATGCTTAGGAACAAATATTCTTCTGTATGAAGTATTTCGGCCTAGAGTGTTGTATTTATTTCTCATAAGAAATCCAATACTTAAAAGTTCTGCTTATTTGAGCTTCTGAATGGATTCTTTCATTATCTTGATGCTTAACTGTGGCCATCACAAAACAGTCCATTAATAAAATACATTAAAGATGTCCCTACAAAAATGTTTAGTTGATTCAATATATCATTAATACTTATGAAGCCTGCATAAAAATTCTCCAGAGTCCATCATCTCCTCCCTTCCTAAACCTGAATGTCAAACCCACACCTTTCTGTACATATTAAGTCCAGTGTCCTTCCTCTTCAGGTTCCTGAGACAGTTCCAGACGGAAGTGACAGAGTCACACGTTCACATCAAGTTTGTGTCGACAGTCAGGTGAACCCTAAGAAAGGACCAGGACTTTTCTTTATTTCCAATCCTAGATAGAAAATAACATCTTTATGTAGCTTAGTTCATTCCAACACTGTCTCAACAAAAAGATATGTTTTTGTCACTTTCACACACAGATAAGACTTGTATCAAGGTTGTTGGGGAAGGCATTACAATTTTTCAGTTTAACCAACTGCTCATATCAGTGAAGTCTTGGTGAAACAAATTCCCAGTGAAACACAAGATAAGGCAAATCCATTAGTATATTAAATGGAAATTTGTTGCTGTATTATGTGTACCAGTGGGGGAAAAAAAGGAAGGGGAGAGCATCTGGGTGTGATTTGATAATTACCCATTAACTAGTGCAATTAATAAATTCTCCAGATAATAACCTTGACCCAAATATTTGCTCAAACCCACAATTATTTTGTTGATGGTACATGACAAAGAGATCTCAGACATAATCTTGCCAATTTTACCTGCTTCTGCTTATGTCTGAGCAGAGGTCAGGTGGTCTTGCTCACATCTGTTGGCTTTGATTAACTTATGCCCTGTTGTAGAGTTCAGGGAATATGGAGAGAGAAACATATGAAAGTTATCTATGGGGGATGAAGTGATTTTTTCCCCTTCTTCAGCTACAGATTAAATTAAAAACACTAATTGTCATACTAACTTCAGGCTATTATAAAAACAAACAAACCATAGACTGGGTAGCTTAAACAACAAACATTTATTTCTCACTGTCCTGGAGGCTGGGAAGTCCAAGATCAAGGTGCCGGCAGATTTTGGTGTCTGATGAGAACCCACTTCTTGGCTTGTAGACAGCAGCTTCTTGCTGTGTCTTCATGTCCTTACACGATGGAGAGAGAGAACTCTGGTTCCTTCATCTCCTTTTTAGGGCACTAATCCCATCACAAGTGCTCTACCTTCAGTACTTCATCTAAACCCAATTATTTCTTAAAGGCCCCATCTATGAATGCCATCACATTGGAGATTGAAGCTTCAAAATATGGATTTGGGGAGGACACAAATATTCAGCCCACATGCATGTTGATCAGGCAGTTGATGGCAGCCCCCATATTGGTAGAGTAATTTTGATGAATGTTGGAGCTCAGGGTTGATGGGCCATACAGAGTTAAGCTCAAAATAGTGGTGTCAGCTGGTCTGGGGGGCAGAGGATGGCTGAGAGGATGTTTCAAAAGTTGAATGGAAAAAAAGTTGGAGGGTGATCAGAGGCTGGAAGAAGGGCCATCCCTCGGTCTGTTCTGTCCAACACTGTTGAAGTAAGAGACAGATTTGTGGATTGTCCGCACAACGCCTCGACAGTGGATTTTTTGCACTACAGTACTGTAAATATATTTTCTCTTCCTTATGACGTTCTTTTTTTCTTTTTTTATTTGAGAGAGAGAGAATGAGAGACAGAGAGCATGAGAGGGAGGAGGGTCAAAGGGAGAAGCAGACCCCCTGCCGAGCAGGGAGCCCGATGCGGGACTCGATCCCGGGACTCCAGGATCATGACCTGAGCCGAAGGCAGTTGCTTAACCAACTGAGCCACCCAGGCACCCCTCCTTATGACGTTCTTGATGACATTTTCTTTTCTCTAGCTTACCTGATTGTAAAAATACAGCATATAATACATATAACATATAACCTATGTGATAATTGAGTATTTAATCAGTTTAGGAGGTTATTTTGTAGTTTAGTTTTTGGGGCGCCAAAAGTTGTATGTGGATTTTTGACTGTGCAGGGGTCAGCGCCTCTTATCCCTGCTCTTCCCTCACCCTGCACTACTCAAGGTTCAACTGTATACTTAAATGCACAAAAATTAATGGTGCATAGTTACAGGATTACAATGTGAAATGTAGTTACAACTCTAGATTATGTTTAAAATGTTTGAATGGTACTGTAAAAGGAAGTGAGAAAGAAGAGAAAATGTAAGCTTTAGAAGTTAACAGGACATGTTTTCCAGAGGTCAGACATGTGCAGGTAGACAGAAATATGGCAAGGCCATAACTACGTCCAGCCTGAAACACCATCGACTTGTTGCAGGGGTAGCATCATGTGGCTGGACCACAGCAGGGCCTGGTCCTCTCTGCTCGGCACATGGGCCCTGTGGTGTCAGCAGATGAAATTGCTTATGGCTTCCCATAGGTGGAAGAGGGGATGTGTTCTATTTCAATTTATAAAATCAAACACAGAAGAGCACACATCTGGGGCTGTTATCTACTATCACTTCAATGTTTTCACTGGGTGTCTTTCTCCCCTTAGATCTCTCTCCACCTTTTTCCCCCTTAAGAAATAACTGTATAAAAAGTAAAAGCAACCCTGAAAAGATGGTGATGTCGTGACTGATGCATTTGCATGACTTCTGGGAATGGACTGGCTTCATGGGACAGCATCTTCACTGAGCATTTCCTATGGGGTATTAGCAACAGAGAGGGAGGCCTGGTCCCCAAGATAGGTTTGCTGGCACTTTTTTTGTCAATAATGACTGACCAGTCACTTCAGCCACAATAACAAGGAGAACACCTTCCCTTTACCATTCCTGCAAAGGCAACCGAGACTTCAGGCATTCAGATCTTTTAAATTACTCATGCTAGGGGGATTTTGATTTTGCTGGAGATAGAGGGGTGAGAGAAGTTCTTGAAAGATCATCCCTGAGAGAATAAAGTTGAACCTTTAGCCCTCATTGAACTAGAAAGATAGATCCTGTTTGAACTTTGGGAAGAGAATCTCAGAAGCAAAAATGTGGGATTTTGCTGTTTTGCCATGTGATCTTACACAAATAATCCCAATTAACTTTTTCTGTGCCATCTGGTAGAACAGGAGTTATGATCAAATACCTTCAATTTAGAATTACCTTACATGAAAAGCACTGAGCAAAGTACTAGAGGCATAAAGGAGAATATAGGGCCTCCTCTGTGAGCTCGACATGACAACCAGAATGTTAATATCAGGTACTATAGGGTAGGCTGCATGCATCACAGAGAATAGGAGCACTAGGACATGTTGACCTAGACTGTGAGGACCCATCCTTGGTTCCTCACGGGGGCGGGGGTGATCCCCCACCTGCTAACAGTGCCCACTTCTTACTGTTGCTGCTCCTTGCTCCACCAAAGCCACCCAGGCAGCTATCCTCTCCCAAATAGGCTCCAGCAATGGTTTTAACTGTTCTTCCTCTAATTCTCTGAGCACACCACAACGTTTAGCTCTACAGAATTCACGCAAGTTGTTCTACTTCTCTGACTTATTTTGACTAACTTCTGCTGATCCTTTAGATCTCAACTTTTTTTTTTTATTTGACAGAGAGAGAGACAGCAAGAGAGGGAACACAAGCAGGGGGAGTGGGAGAGGGAGAAGCAGGCTTCCAGCTGAGCAGGGAGCCCGATGCGGGGCTCGATCCCAGGAGCCGAAGGCAGACGCTTAACGACTGAGCCACCCGGGCGCTCCCCCTTTAGATCTCATCTTAAATATCTTCCCTAGGGGAGACATTTCTCGACCCCAGAGCTAATTAGATCTATGGGCTCACTCCACACCCCTATCTCAACACTCGCTGTATCTGAACTATAATTTTGGGTTTAGTGTCTCTCTTCCCTGCTCCATTAAAAATTCTGTTCACTACTACCCCCGTCCCCCAATTAGCAAAGTGCCTGGCATGTATTAAGGACCGTATATGTATAATCTGTGTTTGAAGTTGTTTCAGTAAGTGGAAGTGGGTTGAGAACAGATGTTTGGGGTATTCTGGAGAGAATGGAGTATCATACTCAGGTATGGGATAGTCTAGCATTCTGTCATGGAGAGAGTACTGAGGTTGTGACACCTGAGCCCAGTCCCAAATCCACAGCTTATCAGCTGTTCATCTTTGGGCAAGTTGAATTTGATTTGAGAATGGAATAAAAACAGTCCTTCCAATGACTCTGCAGACATATTATTGCTGTCAATGTTAAGTTTACTTTCCTATGAAGAAGAAAGCCATAAACAAGAAAGAGACTTATCACTTATGATTTCTTTATCTCACTTTAAAATAATGGAGTAATGCTTAAGTACCTCTAGGTTCATTCAGCAATGCCATTCTATAATTTCATCCTGAGAAATGATATTCAAGGGTGAATGTTCAGAGAAGGGAACTCCTGAGACCCTCCCCTCTCCTACCTCTTATTAACTCGGTACATATGGAGGTTCTTTGTGAGCTATATTTTCAGAGAAAATGGTATCATGCCAGGACTTTTCAAAGTAGAATCTGGTATCTGCATTATTTGGAGGAGCTCAGATATACCTAACATGGATTTTTTTACCTCTATAAATCCACCCCATTTGATATATTATTAGTATATATATTTTTTTCAGGAAAGTGAGTTGCGATTTAATGGCATGGGGTCATGAAATGTGCTTGGACTGCTGAGTCAGCAGCTCTGGACAGCAGCCCATCCATGGGGAGAGAGAGAAACTTGGGAAGAGCAGCCTGTCCTGTGGCAGGGAAGGATTTTCATAGAAACTGCTGCTGCATGGTGACAATAAAAAGTAGGCTGACTAATTGCACTACTGGATATTTACCCCAAAGATACAAATGTAGGGATCCGAAGGGGTACGTGCACCCCGATGTTTATAGCAGCAAAGTCCACAATAGCCAAACTGTGGAAAGAGCCAACATGTCCATTGACAGATGAATGGATAAAGAAGATGTGGTATATATATACAATGGAATATTATGCAGCCATCAAAAGGAATGAGATCTTGCCATTTGCAATGACGTGGATGGAACTGGAGGGTGTTATGCTGAGTGAAATAAGTCAGTCAGAGAAACACATGTATCCTATGACCTCACTGATAGGAGGAATTCTTAATATCAGGAAACAAACTGAGGGTTGCTGGAGTGGGGGGTGGGGTGGGAGGGATGTGGTGGCTGGGTGATAGACATTGGGGAGGGTATGTGCTATGGTGAGCACTGTGAATTGTGCAAGACTGTTGAATCTCAGATCTGTACCTCTGAAACAAATAATGCAATATATGTTAAGAAAAAAAAAAAAAAGAAGAAGATAGCAGGAGGGGAAGAATGAAGGGGGGGAAATCGGAGGGGGAGACGAACCATGAGAGACGATGGACTCTGAGAAACAAACTGAGGGTTCTAGAGGGGAGGGGGGTGGGAGGATGGATTGACCTGTTGATGGGTACTGAGGAAGGCACGTTTTGCATGGAGCACTGGGTGTTATGCACAAACAATGAATCATGGAACACTACATCAAAAACTAATGATGTAATGTATGGTGATTAACATAACAATAAAAAGAAGGTAAAAAAAAGTAGGCTGACTTTTCATTGGTTTTATAATTGTTGTTAATTTCTCTTTAAGATAGTACACTACCCCATTGTTGCCTGCATCTGGGGCAGAGGTCAGACCATCCCAACTGCACCCCTATATCATTGGTTTGGGATTTTGTCTTCTTGCCATCCCACCTAAGCAATCTTTGGCATGCCATTGGAGGGTCTGTTCCCTTACTTACAAAATTTAGAAACTTACAGGTTTGATATTCTTTGGTTTATAATGCCAAGTCATATAAATTTACCTGGAAACCTTGATACCCTCTGAATTTCTGTAACAAGGGCAACTATGTTCTCTAAATTATCATCATTCTCTTTCACTTCTGAGGTCCGCACATTGGACCATTTCAGTATTAAACATTTACTGGAAATGTTAGATAAGAAGAAACACACACTGCATTCATTCTAATCATCTGTCAATTCTTCAAATTTCCAGGCTTTTGAAATAGGGTCAACAGAAGGCTATTTTCAAATCAGATAATTCTGCTAGCTAAGAAATTTCTCTCTTGGCTCTCAGTAAAGTATGAACTCCTAAGGCTTCCAAGAGTCATTCTATACATACTTAATAGGTGAAAAATATCTTCCCTAAGTTGGATTAAATAAAGTAGCATGTGGATAAATATGTATATAATATTTTAATAAGGGGAATAGATTCTGCTTTCTTTCATTACATCTTCCATTCATGTTGCCCTGAATATAGGGTACAGAGGAAGCTGTGAAATTACATTTAATAACAGAGCAGGGTGTATAGTGTATATTAATTAAATATCAGCAGATGGTAAAGGCAGACCTTGCTGAGTATGAATAAGGAGAGATAGAGTTCTAACTGCCATGTAATTAAGCTGAACCTGTAGAAACAATGGAGGTGTGATTACTTTTTTATTAACACATTATACTTACATGTGATGTGGAAGAATCTAATTACTCTGTAACTCCTATTATGTGAATCCAAGTTGCTATCACATCCAGTTGGTCTGTGTTCCCAATAAACTCAATGGAGCAGTCCAAATCATGTTATTTCCAAGCATTTTGATTATCATGTTGAGCAAGTCCCTGAATGTCCCTCCATACCACAAGGTGGCTGGCATGTCACTTCTGTGTCCTGCTAAATGTTAGTGGGTAACTCCAGAACTCCAGAGAAGAGCAGAAACAGAGGGGTCAGCTTGTGTTTCTTGCTGTGGCATGTCTTGGACACATCACATTGGATCATCAGGTTTTACTCAAGTTAGAGAAAAAGTCAGGAAAAGAGAAAACAAATCTGTTTCTGCCTTGAAGTTGGTAAGCCAGTTAGTTGCTTCGAGTCGTAAGCAAGTTCACTCTTTGAGGGTGTGTTTGCTTTTCATGATCACTTGTTCATTTGGATGCAGGTGTATTTATTAAACTGCAGTTGTTACTTGCTGGTTAATGATATATATAAATATTTTTAATTTCATAACAAGAGAATTTGGCCTTTTCTGGTGGTGCTGGTCTAACATCTACACTTGTTTTCATGGAATTCTCAGTATGTCGAAGGTTTTCCTTTCTTTCTTTCCTTTTTTTTTCTTAGATTTATTTATTTATTTGAGAGAGAGAGAGAGAATGTGTGCAGGGGGGAGGGGCAGAGAGAGAGGGAGACATGCAGACTCCCTGCTGAGCGGGGTGCCCGAAACCGGGCTCAATCCCAGGACCCTGAGATCATTACCTGAGCTGAAGCCAAGAGTCAGGCACTTAACTGACTGAGCCACCCAGGTGCCCCTTGAAGCTCTTAGTTAAAGGAAAAACTGATAGATGTTCATGGGCAGGGCCCTTGATTAATATTTGTGATTGACCTAGACCTTCCCTAATCTGATTATGGGCATATGAAAACTGATTTCAAGGAAGTAAAGGATGAATAGCAAACTGCTTGGTAGTTCTCAGTACGATGAATGCTTATGAGAAAAAATTTGTGAAACAGTGCCAGTCTTTGGTGATTATTTGCTTTCAAGGGGAGAAATAGCCCCTGAAAAAACCTGCCTCAATTTTCTAGCAAGGAAAGAAAAGTATTAGCAAACGGACAAGCAAACCATAGAAGGAAGCATTGTGGGATCACCCCTCAAAACCAGCCCCATCATTTTCCTCTGTGTTTTGGTAAGACTTGATCTCTAACTCCTTCTCTGTCCTCAAGGTTGGAACCATGAATTCTAACGCCAGTGGTCACTGACTGTGAGTTCTTGATTCAACTGTGCTCCAGGTTAGGGATGGTTTTAGAGGAGCCCTAATGAAAATCTGAGGTGACTCCATTCAGGGTCAGGCCAACCTTAGTTCTAATCTCCTCTTTCCTCTTTTTGTGTAAGTATCAGGTCTTCCAGTATGGATTTCAGACCAAATTCTCATCTTACACCCTAATTCCTAGAACTGGATCTCGGTTTTCTGGGCTGCTGAACTGCAAACTTGCCCAGTATTCAAGCCTCTTGGGAATTTAAAGAGTAAAAGTAACTCACCCAAGATTACATACTCATCAGTGATGGGGCTGAATTATCCACAGCTGTTTGACTTGGGGGCCTAAAAATATTAGTTACCAAGTTCCGAGGACCTTGAGGTTTTTCTGTTTGGGACCATTTATTTCTAATGCTCTGAACATGATGACTTTCATTTACACCCCTCTCTGAAATCATATTTAAAAACACATATTCTGGAATCAAAGAAATCAAGTTTCAGGAACCGAAACAAACAAACAAAAAGCTAAGCACATTCCTAAATTTTTTTTCTTTTTCTTTTTTGATGCAGTAGTAAAAAACATCAACACTTTGTAGAACTGGTTGAGCTACTGGCCATCTCTGTAACCCAGCTCGGGTTACTTCAAATCTCTATTCCTCTGTTTCTTCATATTAAAAGTAGAATGATCAATCCTGCTAAATTAGGATACTGTAAGGATGGAAGAAACTAACAATGTTGGTCAAGTGCTAAATAACTGGTAGTCAGCTACCTTTTTGGCTTTCCTAACGTCAATAGATGAGCCCTGGTTATAATTAGGACTTGGGAGGGAAGTACTCTAATGATTGTGAGATCATTTCAAGCCAGGAATAGAATTACAAAAGAAATCTCTTAAGATCAAAAGGGTTCCCCACATCTAGGATTTGTGTTTTTAAGTGGTGTGATTTGAAGTAAGCATGCTTTCATTCTTTGTCTCAGAAGGGAGATTCACAGAAAAATTCTAACTACCCACTTTGGTTTAATCCTGAGACATTTTGGATTCAGGGTGTGTTTTAAGTGATTAGGGCCCAGAGTTAAAAGGAATTTGCTCCTGAGTCAAATATAAATGGATACAGGTAATGCATCCTCCTGGTGTAAGAGCAGGGGGATGGGATCCCTGGCAACCCCTAGCCATATCATAGGTCAGAAGTGGCTGGGAGCGAAAGGGCTGATATTGATCCTGAATACATTCCATGACCTTCCCTAATTGACAGTGAAGGAAGAAAGTGGCCACAGACGTGCACATTATCATTGGTCCATGAATATCCATTCTTTTTATTTTTTTAATTATCAAACGTCATTTAAAATACCAGTAGCCTCCCAACACCATTTGTTGAAGAGACTTTTTTCCATTGGACATTCTTTCCTGCTTTGTCAAAGATTAGTTGACCATAGAGTTGAGGGTCCATTGGGGTACGTACACCCCGATGTTTATAGCAGCAATGTCCACAATAGCCAAACTGTGGAAAGAGCCAACATGTCCATTGACAGATGAATGGATAAAGAAGATGTGGTATATATATACAATGGAATATTATGCAGCCATCAAAAGGAATGAGATCTTGCCATTTGCAACAACGTGGATGGAACTGGAGGGTGTTATGTTGAGCGAAATAAGTCAATCAGAGAAAGGCATGTACCATATGACCTCACTGATATGAGGAATTCTTAATCTCAGGAAACAAACTGAGGGTTGCTGGAATGGGGGGTGGTGGGAGGGATGGGGTGGCTGGGTGATAGACAATGGGGAGGGTATGTGCTATGGTGAGCACTGTGAATTGTGCAAGACTGTTGAATCTCAGATCTGTACCTCTGAAACAAATAATGCAATATATGTTAAGAAAAAAAAAAGAAGAAGATAGCAGGAGGGGAAGAATGAAGGGGGGGGAATCGGAGGGGGAGACGAACCATGAGAGATGATGGACTCTGAGAAACAAACTGAGGGTTCTAGAGGGGAGGGGCATGGGAGGATGGGTTAGCCTGGTGATGGGTATTAAAGAGGGCACATTCTGCATGGAGCACTGGGTGTTACGCACAAACAATGAATCATGGAACACTACATCAAAAACTAATGATGTAATGTATGGTGATTAACATAACAAAAAATTAAAAAAAATACTGGTAGCCTCCTAAAGGATGATAACATTTAAAAAACTTCTCCATTTCAAATTTAGAAGTGGCTTTAAAGCTTACCTACTCTAACTGCCCCCCCTTTTTTTCAGATAAGGAAACTGAGGTTCAGAAAGCTGATGTGCCCTGCCATGCATCGCACTGAATAAGGAAACGGTTAGGGCATAGACAGGGAGAAGTAGGGGGGCCATGGCTGGGCTCTGAAACTATTCCTGGCAGGCAGAAGCTCTAAGCCAGAGTGAACAAGAGATAAGGAAACAGATCCCCTGGCCCTGAATGTTAGGGAGTATTTTCTTTGATGGCTACGGTGTAATCATAGAAAATGGCCAAACCTCAAAGAATTAAGTCATTGAGGGTGTTATCAATAGTCCATGCTCCGACCAAGATGGCACAAGAAACTCAAGACTACAAATTTCCCAGTCAGTTCTCAGTAAATGCCACTAAAACCCTCAGTGGCAACCCATTTGGGACCCCTCTCACTCCTGAGAGCTTTTTCTGTATCCTTGCTTAATAAAACTCTATCGCTTTCCTTACTCTCCTTTGTCCACGACATTCATTCTTTGACTCCGTGAGACAAGAAGCCTGCAATCCTGTAACAACATCATTTAATATCTAGTTCCGCACTCTGATTCCAGCCCCCTTTCCATACTCTGCCTGGAACATTACTGGATTAACTGCGTTGAGTTAGCTTAATCATGCCTGGGAAATAGAAGTAGACATGGTCCTTTATGAACCCAGCCTTAAATCCTCATGGGAGCACTGCTCACCTGCAGTTTTTAATGAACAAATGGAGCCCATGTGTACATAAACACAGTCATTCCCATTAGACCCAACAGGCTCATTGGGTTTATACCAGCTGCATGCATTGCCAGAACCCCCAGGAGTAAAGTTTAGGGTATCGTTCTGACTCTGAAACATCGCCCAAGTGTCACATTGCATGCATGGACGTCTTCCTCCTTTGGTTCTGTGGCAAGATTTGTAACTAGAGCTGCCTTCTCCAAAAGCCGGGTTTGAAACAAAGATTAATATACCTAGATGTGCCCACTATAGTTCTAAATGGAACCTCTTTCTAAAAATAAACTTAAGAAATCAGCCCTCAACTATTAAATTGTAAGACAAAATTAATAATTCATTTTTATTAATACAGATAATTCCTTTGGGTCATTTAAAATGCATATGGCAGCACAGTAGGGGCAAGCCAACATAAATTCACTTCCTCAAGTCAGTCTTACTATTTTTCTAAGAACCTGGATAGATGTAGGCAAGCTGACACACTGTGGAGGGAAAAGAAAAACAGGTTTCAGACTAAAAAAAAAAAAAAAAAAAAAATAGACAATTCCCAGTAATAAATAAATCCACCCTATGGCCTTCAAAAATTGAAAGAATACAGGAAAACTTCGTATCTAGAAATAAGATAGAATATTATATGTATTTCTCCACCACTGGCAAAGAAACATCTGATTTTTCTAAATTGTAAGAAGAGCACTGGTGTAGCAAAATCTTCTATCCTACTCTATCACTAAAGAAAATGCTCTAACTTCACAGACAGTGGACCCCAGCTCATTTTTTGACAAACACCCTATAATTTCAAGCATGGCGTTCCTAAGCTTCAAATAAATTCCAAGATATTTAGTCCAATAGAGTAGAGTTTCTGAAGTGGTTATGGAGTCGAGTCTATTTCTGGCCCTGAAGAGGACACAGTAAGTGGATCAGATTACAGTGTAAGGACTTGAACCACACTGACTCAGGTTTGAACTGGTCTTCATAGAAATGAACCCCTTGGCTTTTCCCCTATTTGCCACAATCAAAAAATGTCCCTGCAGCTCTGCAGGCCTCTATTCTATGCAAGCAAGACCGAAATGCTCAGTCTTTCTAGGTAAGGTAATAAAAGCACTGCAGGGGATGAGCCTGTCAATTTGCAACATTGTATATCTCTGTCTCTGTTAATTTCAGGTCATTTCCCTTTTCTCTCTGGATGTGGGATAGTCTCCCCAACAAGGCATGAGAGAATGCTTTCTGTATTGGGACCCAGAACAGATAATAAATAATTCAGCCTTGATTTTTATGGAAGCTCACATCCAAACTTTATATTCATTCTTAGCTTCTCTTTCTTTTTGCACACCCCATGTGACTTTTTATAGATTCTACATTCACAATACTTTAAGAAAACCGGAGCATCAACACTCCACTGTTCCCACTCTTTTTTTTTTTTTTTAAGATTTATTTATTTATTTGAGAGAGAGAGAGAGTGAGTGAGAGTGAGAGAGCAAGAGCCTGAGTGTGGGGAGGGGCAGAGGGAGAGAGAGAGGAAGAGGGAGAGAGAGAGAGAATCTCAAGCAGACCCCTGCTGAGCACGGAGCCAGATGCGGGGCTTGATCCCGCAACCACAAGATCATAACCTGAGCCAAAATCAAAAGCCGACCCTTAACAGACTGAGCCACCCGGGCACCCCAGCTACTGTTCCCACTCTTGTCCAGGAACCCACCATTCATCTTCTCCAAGTGATTTCCCTTTCACCCACCTCCCTGTGGAGCCTATTCTCAGCACAATGACCAAAGGGATCCTGCTAAATGGTGCTAAAAATCTTCCCATAGCTTCACAGATAGGAAATTCACTTCCATACTGACCTTATTTCTTTTTATACTCATTTACTTTCTTTCTCCCTATGACTTTCTTGCTGATTCTGAAATATGTCAGGCGAACTTCCAACTGTGGAAGTCTGAATTTGCTTCAGGGAGCTCACTTTGTCCAGATTAACACATACCACACACCCTCAATTTCTTAAATCGTTGCTCAGATATTCTGTTATCAGAGAGGACTTTTTAGACGAATCTCAACAAAATATGCAATTCATCTGTTCTCCATATGCTTCATCAATTTTGCCCCTAGTACTATTTATCACCTGAATGATTTGGATGGATGGATGGATGGATGGATGAACTAATTGCTTTGTTCCTCTAGAATGTGAGCACCCTGAGAGTATGAGCTTTACTGTGGTAGATTCTGCATCTACAACAGTGCCTGGCGTCTAATATATATGCAATATATATTTGTAGAATGAAGGAGGGTTGAAAAGATTATTCTAATTGATTATGAGTAAAATTCAATAGAAATGGCCCTAACTAGTTCTGAATGGTCCAGACAGATTCTTCCTGGATCCAAGACAATCCAAGATGTAAGGTCCAATTTTCACAGTTTTCTACCAGCTCAAATAACTGGCAGGAGCTAGCTATGCTGTGAGAGTTTTGAAGGAGATACCTCTTTTTTGTTGTTCTACCTTCACTGCCTAACATCCACATGACCTATATCAGGCACCTAATAAATGATCATGAATTAAATTTTTGCCAGAACAGGGTGCAGTAAACCAATTCTGATTAGTTTGCATAAGACCCACCCACTTTAAATTTGTATTTAAATATGATAACTTACTAAAATTATTCCAACAGCATACCTGCAGCTGATGAACACACTACGTTTCACCATTGCCTTTTCTAGTACAAACAATTAGATTAGCTATAAAGATCTTGTCTTTTACAAACTCAACTGTCACAAATAGCATATGAAGCCAATGCAGAGAGAGGCTTTCTGACTCTTGTAGAAAGTGACATAAATTAAGATTAGTATAAACGGAATATTTGAACTTTTAAAAACATATGCACTGAACTGTAATTTTGGAATGGCAGAGTTGAGGGCTTTCTTCCAAATTCATAGTGAGATCAATTCTGCCTTTTATATAATTCCCTGGGAAAAAATTTGTTTGCAGTTACTGATAGTCTTTATTTAAAGAAAAAAATTATGACAGAAAAAAACTGCTAGCTGTAGGTAATTAGCTAATTACAAAGTCATAGTTACAGTATTAATACACTTAATATTATTAATACTTCTCACATTTCTTGAGCACTTCACCAAATGTCAAGCACTATGTTAAGAGCTTCAGATGTAATGCATATTTCTTAGGCAGATTTATAATACAGATACTAATGTTATCTTTGTTTTGTAGACAAAGAAACTAAGATTTAGATAATGTTAGTTTTCTCAAGACCACACAATTAGTACTTGATTGAAGTTGGGTTCAAATTTGACCCCAAAGTCTGGGTTGTTAGTCTCCAGTTTTATAAGCTATGTTTCAGTTGTATGACTGGGGATATATCCTGTTTTCTTATCAAAATACATGCAAATTAATTATAAAAGATTATTTAGAGCATACTATTCTTTACATAAGAAAGAAAGAGATATGAGACAATATGCACACATCTGCTCATTTCCACAAAAGAAATGGAGAAAGTACAACCCAGAAACTAGTGAGACAGGTGACCTAACAGGAGCGGGGAAGAACATGGGGCAGGGATGTAACTCGATAGTGGAAGGGATGAGGAGAGAGTGACACTTCTTTAAATATACCTTTTTGTTTACCTAGGTAGTTTTACATGTTTCATGTGATATAATATCTATGTCTTTGTCTATATCTATATATCTATATCTATATTTGCTTTTCCTCCCCATTTCTGGCACAGAGCTCCTAAAACTCTTGGAATTTCCCAAGTGAGGAAAGCAATATAGCTGTCTTTTGTTGCCACAATGAGGTGACTTTTGGAAGCCCCTAAGGATAGGGGCGGGTTGTCAGGAGAACCAACTATGTAATTAGTGAGTTGGAACTTTGAGTCCCACCCCTGACCCCCGGGGGAGGAGAGAGGGACTGGAGTTAGACTGTCAATGGTCCACGATTTAATCAATCATGCTTGTATAATGAAGGTTCCTTAAAACCCAAAAAAGGATGGGTTCAGGGAGCTTCTGGATTGGTGTACACTCAGAGATTTTTGGAGAGTGGTGCTCTCAGAGTGCATGGAAGCTCTGCACACTTCTTAATCCCATACCTCACGTTATTTCACTGCTTCCATCTGACTGTTCCTGAGATACATCCTTTTATAATAAATTGGCAACCTAGTACATAAAATGTCTTTCTGAGGTCTGTGAGCTGTTCTAGCAAATTAATTGAACCCAGGGAGGGGGTCCTGGGAACCTCTGATCTGTAGCCAGACAGATAAGCACAAGTAACAACCTGGACTTGGAATTGGTGGCTGAAGGGGGTGGCGAAAAAGTCTCATAGGGCTGAGCCCTTAACCTCTGGTACCTGATGCTAGCTCTCTCCAGTAGATAGGATCAGAATTGAGTTGAATTGTCTAAAAAATTGCTTGTTGGATGTGAGGGGAAATCCACCTCCTATCAGAATTTAGTGATCAGAACCCCTTACTCCACAAATAAATAAATAGTTAAGGGGCACCTGGGTGGTGCAGTCAGTAAGGCATTGAACTCTTGGTTTCAGTTTATGTCATAATTTTAGGATTGTGAGATTGAGCCCTATGTTGACACCATGCTCAGTGCAGAGTCTGCTTGAGATTCTTTTTTTCCTCTCCCTCTGCCCCTCCCCACCCTCTCTAAAATAAATAAATAAATCTTTAAAAAAAAAAAGTTAAAATCAATAGGATGTTGTGAGGGGGATCCCAAAGGGAATTCAAACTCTAACAAATAATGGTTACTGTGTCATGCTTGAATAACTTGAATAAAATAATCACATTTAGGAGAGAAGAAAGGAAAGGATTGACCTAGATAACTTTGGGAAACATGACTTTGGCTATACGCTGTAAGGATAACAACAAAAAGAATTGTATTGTGTGGTGACATGGCACTCTTGTTAGTAAATTTGGTTTCCACAGGGATATGACTAGTAATTCTGAAACTAATTTATGTATATATTTGGAAAGAAAATAAGTAAATACATAGTAGATAATGAGAGCCAGTTTTCCCACTTGTGGAGGAGGAAAAATAAATTTCCCTTTACCTTTCTAGGTTATTGGCTGGGACTCCCCTGTTATAAAAGACAAATTACAGGAGAAAAGAGAACAGAAGTTTAATAACATGTATACCTCTTGTATACATAGAAGAGACTCAGGAAATTTGAGTAACCCCAAAATGGCCCAAGCCACCACCTTAAATAACATTTCCAGCTAAAGACAAAAGAAGATGCCGGGGGGCGGGGGTATGATGGGGGAGGTCATTTAAAAGAAGTCTCCAGGAAAAGTAGAGTAAGCAAGTGTAAAGTTTTTATGCAGATTTAAGTTATCACCTTCTTGCAGCCCAAGTGTCTGTGTCCATCAATTGATGAATGGATAAAGAAGATGTGGTATGTATAATGGAATATGAATCAGCCATAACAGGAATGAAATCTTGCCATTTGCACCAACATGGATGGAACTAGAGGGCATTATGCTAAGTGAAATAAGTCAGTCAGAGAAAGACAAATACCATGTGATTTCACTCATATGTGGAATGTAAGAAACAAAACAAATGAGCAAAGAGGAAAAAAAAAGAGAGAAACAAACCAAGACATGGACTCTTAACTGTAGAGAAGAACAAACAGAGGGTTACCACCCGGGGTGGGGTGGGGTCAGGGGGTGGGTGAAATAAATGATGGGGATTAAGAATGCAATTGTCCTGATTAGCACTGGGTGCTGTGTAGAATAGGTGAATCACTATATTGTACACCTGACACTAATATAACACTGTATGTTAACTAACTGGAATTAAAATACAAACTTAAAAAAAAGTTGTTCCCTATCCGTTGATAAATTTCTAGAGATTTAAAGTCTTCCTCCTATTCCTGGAACAGAGATGGAGGCCCTCTTACAAATGGAAATTTCCCTTTTAAACGTAAATATCTCTTACAAAAGGGTAACTTCTGCTTAATTTTTACAGCTTTTCCTACGTCTGCTCTTTCCTACAAATAACCAGCCTGAAACAATTCTTATGCCAAGGAGGCATATTTCGGAGTGACAAATTTTGTTCCCCTTAACACTGTTGGAAAACAAAGTTAAAGGTAAGAAAAATCAACAACGCTGTATCTATGTGCATGTGAATATACATACATCTCACTGTCTCTGTCTAAACAGAGGACCCACAAACAAGGATACCCCTGTAGCAAGGAACACATCTAGTGCCCGGATCTTGGTTTCTAATGTCATCCTTCAATAGAAAGAAGTAGGGCTCCTCAGAGGAGATTGATACAGGGCTGGGACAGGAGAAATACAAAATGATCTTGGGAGATCTTTTGCTGCCAGAAAGTCAGAATGCTTAAAAAGTAATGGAGGTATGCCTAAAGAACAGGGGAGCCAACTGAAGGCTTTCTCAATGGCCAAATGTGTGACAACTTGAATAACAACAAAATGACACCAATAGATCATAATACAAAGAATAAAAGGAAATATCCATGGGACTATACTGATATAAATAAGGAACTGAAATAAATAAATTAGGGAGAAGGGAAAGCTCCGTCTTACAGAAGAAGTCCAGTTAAACAAGGTAGAATGAATGATGAATAGAAAATTAGCACTAGGAAAACATTGCAGGAGTAATAATAGGTGCAGACAAGAATCACTGGGGGATGGGAAAATTAGGGACAAAAATATGATGGGAGAAAGGAGACTTGCCTAATCTCAAAGTATGTCCCACAGGATACTTATTAATGACAAAGGGAAAAAATCTAACTATAAAGTGGAGATACCTGACAGATACTACCTTACCAAATTGATCAAAACTAACATCACCAATAATCATCCCTGTTAGGGAGCACTGAGAAGGGTACATGATCCTTCCTGTGGTATTCTTGCCAAAAATACAGAACGTTAATCTCACCCTGAGAAAATAGCAGAGAAATCTAAATCTCAAAATACTGTAAAAATAAAATGCACATGACCAGTATTCTTCAAATACTGAAGTACGTGAGAGGTAAATATCATACTATGAAATAACCTGGAAATAATAAAGACTGGAACTGTCACAAATCGGAGAAAATGGATACATAACAATCAAAGATAATACAGAATCCTGAATTAGACCCAGAGCTGTAAAATAGGTATTAGTTGAAAAATTGGTGAAATGATAACCAAGTCTATGGATTATTTAATCGTGTACCATTAATGTGAATTTTCCGGTTTCAGTACTTTTCCTGTGGTTATATATGATGTGAACATTAGAGAAAGCTGGGTGAAGGGTATACAGGAAGTTCGTGTCCTGTTTTTGCAATTTCTGTAAGTCTACTGTTTGGAGACTCCATTTTAAAAATATAAAAATACTTGAAAATAATTCTAGAGAGCAAGATGAGAGAGTACACACTATTTATTTTATTTTTTTATTTTTTTAAAGATTTTATTTATTTATTTGAGAGAGAGAGAATGAGAGAGAGCACACGAGAAGGGGGAGGGCCAGAGGGAGAAGCAGACTCCCTGCTGAAAAGGGAGGCCGATGCGGGACTTGATCCAGGGACTCCAGGATCATGACCTGAGCCGAAGGCAGTCGCTTAACCAACTGAGCCACCCAGGTGCCCGAGAGTACACACAATTTAAATGAAATATATTCATCATCAAGAAGAGAGAAGACAATTTAGAACATGCTTTCTATTGAGTAGTCTATTAGTCTAAGTTGCTGTAACAGAATATCATAGGCTGGGAGTTTCAAAAAATAGAAATTAATTTTCTCACAGTTCTGGAGGCTGGAAGTCCAAGATCAAGGTGCCAGCAGGGTTGGTGCCAGTGAGACCTCTCCTCCTGCCTTGTAAATGTCTGCCTTCTCACCGGGTAGAGGAAGTATGGCCTTTCTTCTGTGCATATGTGCTGAGTGAGAAATCTCTGGCATTGCCTCCTCTTTTTGTAAGGACACTAGTCTTTTTGGATTAGGGTCCTAGCCTTATAACCCACATTTAGCCTTAAACCTCCATAAAGGCCCTATCTCCAAATGTGGTCACACTGGGGCTTGGGTTTTAACATCTGCATTTTGCAGGAACACAATTCAGTTCATAACAAAGACCAACTGGACTCATAATCTTCGTATATAAAAAAGAGACGGTATGTATATTGCTGGACATTTTTTATAGAAGAAGGAAGAGAACAAGGAGGAAGATGGGACGACAGGGGAGGCAGACTGATTCTGTGTAAGATGATCTGGTAGAAGAATGCATGCCTTTTGGATGAATACTTATAGTTTAGGTTTGCTGGGTCAGGACCCACAATTTGATTCCCACATAAATCATACAGTTAGCGACACAAGAGACTACATGGAAAGTGTATGTGTGTGTGTGTGTGAGCACACATGGGCGCTCATGTGTAAGGCAAAAAACCACTTTGATTTCTCATCAGCATGCCCAGATTTTCACAGAACCTCTGAAAACAAGGGAAAAAGGGGATTTAGAAGCAGAAGTAGCTCCATTAACTCATACTAGCTGAATCTCAGTTATATTCACTCTGACATAAAACTCCGTGAAACAGACAAGAATGACATTTAAAAGCAAGCAACTGACAGACCTACCTTCCCCCCTCCACTCTAAATAATAATGTACAGCCACATTCTCTAGCCAATTCCACTTCCTAAGTACCTTGTTTGACATTTTCCTGCAATGAATGGAACCCCTACCAGCACCATTAGCTTTGCAAGATTTTCTCCAGGGAATGGGCAAAGCAGCTGCCAATTCTAACCAGCCAGGATAGAGGGGAAATATAAAGAAACAAAAGGCAGGATAAAATAAAGTAAATCCCTGCAGTAAATTTGAAGGTTTTATTTGCAAAAGTAAAAGATGAAACAAATATTTCAGCTTTTGGATGCATCAGTAATAAACAACCAGGCACTTACTGCAATCCAAAACAATCAAATCAAAGGCCACTGTGAATCAAAGGGTAAAGAGAGAGAGAGAAAGAGAGAGAGAGATAAAAAGAGAGAGAGAGAGAAAAAGAGAGAGGGAAATAGCCCCAATTTCCATGACCTATGCATCTGGATATGTAGAGTTTATATGTATGTTTGGTCAGCTTGTCCTCATCTGGGGAAAGGTTACTGGCTGTAAAAATGCCAGGGTTTTGCTCATTAGAGTTGTTCTAGTTTACCTTTGAGCTGTGGTTATAACTGCCTACACCTCCATCAGAAGGTGAGGCAGAGAGGCTCTTACATGAATGAAATTGATAGCACTGATGTGAGAGGATAGAAAATATACATACTCATCTCTGTCTTTGGTTCCTGGCACAGAACTCCTAAAACCCTGGATTTAGAAATCTTGACATCTGGGCTTTGTCTCATTCCTAGTCCAGACCCTAAGGCCTAAGTCCAAAAGCCTGGAACAATGGAAATGATAAAAACAGTCTTCAAGCCAAGATATTCTAAGTTTATATGCTAAATATCCATGTGGCCTTAGATAAGCCACTTAAGCTTCAGAATTTTAATTTTTTTAATCTATAAAAACAGATTATCAACACTTCCCACGTTACAGTGATATTCACCTGATGAATGAGGAAGTGTGTTGTAAGCCACAGAGACTCTGGAAATCCAATCTGTTGGGAAAATGTGGTCAAATTCTTGAGGTCACCCACCATTCTTCCCCTTCTCCCATTGGAGAACTTACTTATAGGGTTTGATAGAGTAGCCCAGGCATTCACCCCATGGCACCAAACTCAAGCACAGACATCTTAATGCCCCCCTGGTGAGATACAGTGGCAGAAGCCCGAGTGCCAGGTCGAGGTGTGGTTTCATGAAGCTTGAGCAGACACATCCAGCTCCCTCCTCCAAGATACAGTGGCAACTTAGGACAAGCAAGAAATGAGACATGTATCAAGGTGTCTAGGAGGAAGTCAAAGGCCAGGCACTGGAGAGACCAACTTGATATATCAAATTTAAGACCAAGGGATGCAAAGGAGCAATGCAGAGTGTTTCCAAGCTAGAGTCTCCTTCAGTGGGAGGAATCTTTGAAGCATGCTTTCCAAGACAGTTGCTGTCACTCCTGGTAGATGTCTGCATTTTGTCTTCATGGGCTGTAGTATGTGGTTTGGACTGGTGTAATAGGACAGACAGCAGGTAGGGGAAATAGAACACATAGCTAAGGGAGGACTGCCTTGGCGGGGGAAGACACCCCCAAGAGCTATCAAATAATGGAAGCAAATGTCACAGAACCTTTGATCAGCACAAAGATGAGAATTTGGCCAGCACCATTATAATTCCATACACCTCCCCATAATGTATGCAACAATGTAATAAGAGCATCTCTTTGTGCAATGAAATCTTGTTAAATTGATATAGTTTTATTCAAAACAGCATGAATTTGAAGTAGCTATTTCTCCCTAGTTGGCTTAAATGTCTTATTGCTCTTAAATAAAATATCAGATAATATATACTTAAAGTTATTTTTTTCCATAGCTCCCTTAATATAGAATTAACAAGGTGTTACTCAATTATTTAGAGTTTTCTGGTAAAGTGCCCATAAAGCATTCACAAAAATAATGGGAAATATGTCCATAATTATCATGTGACATGCAATAAAACTCAAATTCTAGAAGGTGGAGCAACTTCTTTAGCCAGCAAGGCCAGTCTTCCATTTCATGAACTTAAGTACCCTGTATGGGGCTGAGATCTGGAGTCAGCGGGGGTGAATGTGTGAGCGGGAGTGCCGGTCATGGTGGAAGGACAGTTAAGCGGCCAGAATCAGCACATGCGTTTCCAGCATACACTGTTAAGCAAAACTCATTTGGACAAACCGATTGCCTCAGAGAAACAGCAGGAGGTGTCCTAAAAGGGAATAGGAAATGCAGCTGCAGAGAATGCAGAAACAAGCTGGGGGTATCTAGGGAGTCGGCACAGGGGAAGGTCACAGTAGGCTTTGGGAGTCAGATGTCTGCCACCTCAAGCTGTGGGACTTTATGGAAGGCTTTTCTGAACCCCGCTTCCTTTATTTGTAAGACGAAATGCCAGCCTAAAATTCATGCCAGAGAGCTAAAGTGAGAGTCCCAGAAAGATGAAGTCCAAAGATATTAATTTTTTATTCTCAGAGAATTATTTTGAGGATTAAGTGAACGAAATTATGTGTAAGTGCTCTGTATGCTGTAAGTCATTATGCAAACACTACTCTTTATGTATGCCATACGAAATGGAAAAAAGTGTTCTCTTCAAATTATAAAAGTTAACTATAGAGATTTAAAAATATATATATATTTTGAGAGAAAATTTAAAAGTTACAGCTAAACTCACTACTCAAACTACTTAAAAAATGGTGGGGGAGATTTTTCTGTTTGTGTATATATATATGTGTGTGCATCTGTATTTCACTTAGCATCATATGATACATACTAGACAGTACTAAAACTACTGTTTTTCTTTTTACTTAACAGCATGTTTTCACATTCTTGAATATCTCATTTCTAAATAAGCAAAAAGGAGATATTATTGACTTAATCCCAATAAAAGGAATCAGAAGTGACTTTTATAAGAAAAACATTTGTTTAAGTCATTTGTTGGTGAGCACTTCCAACTGGCTGCTGGGATCAGCCAAGGCCTGTGAATAAAAGATTGACAAATACATATATTCAAAGCAAAAGTCAATATGGTAATGAAGAAAAAAATCCATAGGGAGAAAAAACAAAACTCCTTACTATGTGATAAAGATTAGAGAAAAGTATTAAAGATTTAAGATATATTATCAGTCACTGAGGTCTAGAAGCCTTGCTTATTGTAAAAATGAAATAAAATATCAAGAAAGTATTATTAAAAGAGAAAAAGACTAACTCTATAATTCAATGAGTAGTTGAAGAACAGCAGGCACCAAACCTTGACCAGCACTTTATTTTTATTTTTTTTAAGATTTTTATTTCTTTATTTGAGAGAGAGACAGAGAGAGAGGGAGAGGGAGCACCAGCAGGGGGAGGGGCAGAGGGAGAAGCAGACTCCCCACTGAGCAGGGAGCCCAGTTTGAGGTTTGATCCCAGGACCCTGGAATCATGACCTAAACCAAAGGCAGATGCTTAACTGACTGAGCCACCCAGGCACCCCAGACCAGCACTTCAGAGACCAGCTTTTCTGTAAACCCCATCAGCAGCCCCTGGTAGAATAATGAACCCCACATTACTCGTTGAAATTTGCATTTAGCTTGCATCTAGCATGAAAAAGACCATATAAGCTGCATGTGAAGCTGTTGTTACTTTGGAGCCTGCTCCAAATTAAGAATTTCCTTTTAAACAAGTATTTGATCTAAGCTGGCATGTTCTTTTCACGCTGTGCTTTCCAAAATACTGTACCTTCTCCCCTTTAGGTCATCGGCAATGGGATGTAATACCTGCCCCAGGTGTGCTCATGTTTCTTGGCCAAGGAAGTTGGTTGTACACTTATTAATTATGCTCCTGGTAGCTACCGCTGTATAACAAATGGCCCTACAACTTAGTGACTTAAGAGAGCAATGGGCATTTATGTTTCTTACAGATCTGAAATTTGGGCAGGATGTGTAGAGCTGACTCGTCTCTGCTTCATGGCATCTGGGGCCTCAGTTTGACTGACTAACTGACTAGAGAGGTTAGAATAGCTGAGCCGAGGCATCTCTCTCCTTGCTTCATGTCATTTCTGTGTCTTTCTCCATGGTTTCTCAGCATGGTGGCCAAGAGCTAGACTTCCTACATGACAGCTCAGGGGTTTAAGGGGGGTGGGAGGGGTGTTCCCAGAGGCCTAGGCAGAAACCTAACTTCAGAAGGCCTGGAATTAACATTAGTCAGGCAAGTAACTGAGGCCAGCCCAGACTCAATGGGAGAGGATTCAGATTGGACATCTCAGTGGGAGGAGTAACGGAGTATGTGAGCCATCTTTAATCTCCCACAAATTCTATGAAAAATGCTCCTCTTTGAAAGAAATTTTTGAGAGAATAACTAGAGAAGAGTGTGAGACTGAATGTAAGAATTCACCCTAATTTTTTGACTATTAAAAAAAAAGGAATATGATTTACAGTATCCTTTTCTCCAGTTTGCCTTGACTCTAATATAGCTAACTCCTTCTCAGTTCCTAAAAATATTGGTATCTGGGGCCCACTGATTTACACTTGCAGGGAATTTCTCCCCTATGGTACTGCATTTTTCTTCTTAAAAAAATGAGTGAGATGTTATAACTTATAAAAAATATTTCCAGAATTACCAGATATCTTAGTTTTGGGAAAGCAAAGTCTTCATTTTATTTTCTCCTACCCAGAGGCCATAGCTAATACTGTCCACATAGGCTGAAACTAAGAGAATAATTTTGTGGTTGATTTAAAATTATCAGGTAAAATCTACACCGGAAAATCATTTTACGTCTATTCAAATTGCCACTGAATAGCAGTGATGTTCTGGCAGGCGATGAGCAAAGTAAACTGAAAAAAATGATAACGTTAATGAAAGCCAGAAATCGAGAACAGTACTGCTTGCAGATTACAGAACAGTGGAAGAATGAAAAATCGGGGGGAAATGTGAACTAGTCTCAGTGATATCTCGATCTTTGGAGAAGCAGTCCTTGAACTGAGAGAAAGGCAGAAGCTCATTATCATTTGACATGATGATAATTTCTACTCTGAGCTGTAGCTTTCTTTATCACCACACGTTACCAGTGTAGGTGCAACTCACAGACCTTCCTCGGGTTTGTGAATCAAAAGCCTCTTCACTATTGTGGTCTCTAAAGCCTCCTGATCTCATCCAGTTTCCAGGTTGTCAAGCTCCTAGAACCCTCCTGTTGGAGGGGTAGGAATAGGAAATACACTTGTTGGAAGGAGAGAGTACATAGATTGGGAAAATACCCTCACTTACTGTTTCAGATGCCACGACGGTTCTCGTTCCCCTTCTCTTTCTGGAGATTGCCTACAACCTGTATTACACGCGGTTCCTAACTCCTCCAGTAATGGTGTGTTCTTATTCAGTCTTTTTGATACCTGACATTATTCAGAGCTCTTTTACTCCCTAGTTTCTCAGATCGTTATTTAAAGCTATGGAATTGTATTGAACAGGCAGGGCTGTGTAATCAACCCGTAGAAGAGCTACAACTTATGTGGTATCCACTACATCCCATGTAATGTTCTGAGCATGTCCCGTATAATCCTAGCTTTTATCCTTACAACAAGACCCTATGAAGTAGTTAACATGAATTATGTCCAAATTGCCAATGGGGAAATGAAGATACTGGACAGTTAAATTTATTGCTCAAGACGTTACTGAAATAGCACGTGGCAGAGCTGGGATTTAAACTTAAGCAACCTGAAGGCAAAGTCTGAGTTCTAACATGACCTCTTAAAGGGCTCATAGAACACATTGCTAGAGAAAGTTATTAAATGCCAACAAAGAAGGAATGATCTTTACCCAAGTTCAAATCTAGTAATAAGAATTGTGGCTTTTCAGAGTTTTCTCAGATTTCAAGTCAAGTTTACCCACTGCTGGGTCCATTGCAGTAGGATGGAGCAGCCTGAGAGGGGATGGGATCTAGAGCTATCTCTGACCTTTGAGGTGAGTGATGGTCTTCCAGAAATGAATATCCTTGTATGTAAATCTTTATATACACTTTTGGTTATTTTTAGACAAATGGTTGAGTGAATAGTTAGTCTTCTTAAAGGTTTTTAGCACATTTTGCCAAACCATTTTCCAGAAAGGTTGCACCTATTTATCTTCCCCCCACAAACTTGAAACATTATCTATGCTAATTTATTCAATCTTTGCCCATTTTATGGTTGAGAGTGGAATTATGTCACTCATTCTTCAGTAAATTGAATATTCATCAATGGAATGGTTATTGTATAAACATATACCTAGATCTGCTCTAGATTCCAGGGAATCAGACAGTGTCTCATACTAGTTTTATTTTCCATTTTAATGAAAACTAGCCAGGTCTTTCATATGTGAATTGATTATTTGTGTCTCTTCCTTTGTGAACTTTGTGTTTAAGTCCTGTGACTGTTTCTGTAGAAATGTTAGTCTCTTTATTATATGTAAGGTCAAATCAAATACTGATTCAGTTCAGATTCAAGTATAAGAATATTTTGAGAGCTTGACAAAATTATGCAAGCATAGGTTCTGGTTTGAGCTGATTCACTAATTGTTTCCATTCATGCATCTACCCATCAAACAGTCAATGAGCTTCTATTATGTGTGCAAACTCAAACATTCTTGTAAGCACTGGGAAATATAATAATAAGATGCTGTTTCTGCTGTCAGGTTGATCACAGACCAGTAGCAGAGACAAATGAGACAAGCAATTACAATATAGGATCATTTTACTGTTAAACAGATGCATTTGTTTTTCTATTTGGCATTCATTCACCTGTCCTGGTTGGGAATGCTTTCCCACTTTGTGTTTTTGGTTTTGGTGGCAGACAATGCTGGGCTTCCAGTGTGAATACTTGAAGAGCAAGATACACTCTGTCTCTCTCTTCATTCCAGCAGCTAACCTGGCCATTTGATGCCAATAAGATGCTCTCATCCAGGACTTTGAATCCCAAGCAAGCATTAGTGGCTGTCATACGGGTGGTGTACAACAATGAGCACAGAGGTGTCCTGGAGGGGCATCAATAGTATCCAGTTTTACTTGCAGTTTAGTATAGAGGCAGCAAAATTGTCCTGGTAGGTGCACCTGCTAACAGACTATAGCTATATTTCCTACTTTGTAAGACCTGGAAGCTGTTTTTATGGCTGTTGAATTTCCAAGTCAGTCCGTATGGCTTGGGAAGTCCTTTCTAAACCATGTAGATTCTCCTGGAAAATTGCTTGTCTTTCTCTTAAAATAGTAAGAGTTGGTTTTTCCTACATGAAACCAGAGCATAATAACTGTATGGACATTAAACGCTAGGTTATAAGAGAAACACCATTAGGGCTCAGTTAAGCAATGAAGAGTTGATGCTGGCTTCATTAATAATTGTCATAAAACACATTTTTTGGTTTTATTTTACTTTTGTTTCGGCACATTGTTTGGATCAAGAAACTTTCTTTAAAATGATTACTGGAGAATTATTAACTGAACCCATGTAATGATGGAAAATATCTTTGCAAAATCCTCAAAAGGAGTTCAGTTCATAGAAAATCTTAATCTTTCCACCTTGGTAGTGTTTTTAACTAGCTGAGAAGATACTTATCTCAGTGTTGGGCAACCTGTCCTTGGAAGGTGTATTTTTTTCACCTCTCTCTATAACTCATCTGTGGACTGCTTGTAAAGTCTTTCTTGATTTATATTAGTGTTTATCACATATCCATTATTTTCTTAGTTCATGTAAACTCTTTGGGAGAAACCATGTGATATACTTCTTTGAGTTATCACAGAGCTGAGGATAAAATAGGCATTCAGTAATTATTGCATAAATTAATTATTGCAAAAGAAAAGTTAGAAAGATAGAAGCAAACATAATGTCTTTTTTTAAAAAAAAGATTTTATTTATTAGAGAGGTAGGAGAGAGAGTAAGCACAAGTGGGTGGACGGGCCAAGGGAAAAGCAGACTCACCGCTGAGTGGGGAGCCGATGTGGGGCTCAATCCCAGGACCCAGGGATCATGACCTGAGCTGAAGGCAGACATTTAACCAACTGAGCCACGCACGTGCCCCGCAAACATAATGCCTTATAATATTGATCAGAATAGATTTCAAGTGTCATTTGCTTCATATAACCAGAGCATACAAAGCCTATGTGATATGCTACATCATTTATTTAGTGAAGGACAGAACCCGTTCAATGAATTTTTCTACACTAAACACATACATATAAGTCTGAATCAAGAAAGAAAATATCCCTAGCTCCTTAGAACTCCAAACAGTTCTGTGTGCCCTCTTCTATCATCCTGACTTAAAGCTCCAAAAATTGTCCATTTTTTGGTTATATATGTTATAGTCATAAATACATATTACTTATATTTGTTCCTTTTGTCAATACTTTGTTAGTGATATTGTAATACACATCTATCTTGCACGCAGCCATAATTGTTCTTTTTTATTCCTGTATATTATTCCCTCATAACAATGCATCACAGTGTATTTACCCATTCAGCTATTGGTAGATATTTGGGCTGTTTCCAAATGGCGCTTCTTTGAACAATCCTATACATATCTTTTGGTGAGGAAACACGTGTGAGCACACACACACACACACACATATGCCTACTCGGTCCATAGCTGGGAATGGAACTGCCTAATCATAAGATCCCAAATTATACACATTTAGAAATAACAAAACCGAGAGCATATTTAGGAATGAGGAAAAGTTATTAGGCAATTATACGATTCAAAAATGATCTCCGCAGAAAACAGACTTTCTCAAGTGTGTAGCTCAAACCAGCTGGCAAATATCTGTAGCGACTTATTTTAGCATCACCACTTAGCCTTGGAGGGATATTTACATTCCTACCTGTGCAAGATTGTCTCTATTTAAATAGACTCTGAAGTGGGTCCTATGCTCTTGAGGCAAATTAAAAATGAAATCTGGGAAGAATTGACAGGCTGTTCCCTAGAACTCTGAGCAGCTCTAATTATGTTACAATACGTTTAGATGGTTTAGCACAAAATACTCTACCTGCCTTTTGAGAACTGAAACCTGAGTAGAATTTTCCCAAAGTGCTTCTCTTGATGTGCGCGGGGAAGCTTCAACATTACACATTAACGTAGGGAACAACTGTAGGTTTTTGTACTACTTAATTCGTTGCTGTGTTTGACTTCTGTTTTTACGTTCAGTAATACGGACAGTTTCACGTTGCTGATTCCGAGTGTTACTGAATCTCTGAGTGTTACTGTTGGAGTCATGCCTGCCACGAATTCCTTCAGCTCTGCCACCCCTCAGTGTGCAAGGTGGGGTTCTGGTTCATTAGCCACAAGCTGGGCAAAACACCAGTCCGAGCGGGGCATGGAGGTGAGGGCAAGGGAGCACCCAAGCGGGAGGATAATTTGCTCAGCTTCAACAACTCCTGCTCCCGGGAACTTCTCTGTGTTGTGTGACAAACTTCAGGCTTACCTGTCACCAGCTTGCTTGCAGGAAGTCCGCCGGAGCGCCTCTGCCATGTTACGGTAACAGCAGGAGCTCGAAAGTTCTCCAGATCATCTTCCTGCTTGTGTTACATAAGCATCCCGGGTGACATATCCTAGAAGGAGACGAATACAAATAAGATGGTAATAAATGAGCAGAACTGTCTCTGATGGTAATGTATTTCCAAAGGTGTCTGTGGGGAGTCAGTGAGGATGTCATAGTCACTGCCTAATTTGCGTGGCTTTCTAGAATCATTTCCATTTATCTGCAATCTAGTTAAAAGCTGCTAGCTAGTTCATCCATTTCGACACGGGGATCCGTTATAAGAAAGCACTTCTCCTGGCAAAGTAAGATCCATTCTTCCCCATTCCCCAGAGTGAACTATCAAAGGTTAAATTATTTTCCAGGCAGGTGCTCCACGCCACTGAACAGCTCCATCTGTGTTCTTTTATCTCTGCATCTCTCACTCGATGCAATTCCTGTGCTAGTTCATTAGCTGCTTGCAGGCAGGGCTCCCCCTTTTCCAGTGGACTTTATAGCTCCAGAATGGTCTTGGTTTGGACTCCTTTCTCTTCATGACTTAATTTTCTGTTTCCTTTGTAAATAGCCAGGGGATAAAAGAGAGTCTTCATCTTTATTTGTAAAACTAAACAGCATTTTGCAATTCTTATTTGTGTATGTGTGTTGTTGGGGTGGGGGGAGGCACATGACAGGTTCTAGAGGCCAATATACTAGAACTACTTAAATTAAAATTAATTAAAGTAAAATGAAATTAGGAGTTTCGTTCCTCAGTCACACTGGCCACATTTCAAGCGCTTCATCGCCACAAGCAACTAATTGCTACCTAATTGGATGATGCAGACACAAAACGCTTCCCACAGAAAGTTCTATTGGATGGCACTGCTCTAGTGGAGACTCAAATCCTTTTGAACAAGAGCCCCCTTCTCAGGCACCCTTATAGTCTAGGACTTTTGTGGAAAAGTAAACCTACTTTAACAAAGGTTTGTATGATGCATGAATGGCAGAAGAATGCAGTTGACGTCCTGGCAAAGCCAAATCACAACTCACTGGGATTTTCTAGTTAAAAAGCATTTACCTATAGAGGTCCTAGAAGAGTATATGTGATTAGCAAAATAATATAAGCAAGAAAATACACGTATGACCTGTTACTGAGAAATGGGAGATTCAAACATTTGAAGATACATGTCAATTACTCAATAAAACTTCAAGCTAGTGGGATGAATGCTATCAGGAAGCACATGAATGAGAGTCATACAATAGTTATACAAAAGGTCTGAGGAGCGAGAGCTGGATGGGTGGTAATCAGTGAAAGACTTCAACAGAGGAACTATAGCCTTGCATATCTTGGTGTGAATGGCATAGCTGACGCCTTCCAATTATGGTGAGATGTGTGGCTGTGGCCTGCTACATCATTGGGATCTATCTCATCCCTAAGCAGGATTTCAGGCTAGACAAAAGTCTTTCCCTCCTTTCTGTGTAATTCCCAGCATTGAATACTCTTCAAAGGACCCTCTTTCCTGATGGAGAAATCCCATCTTCTCCAAAAGATTATGGTAGCTCTCCTCTCCTGTTGGGGTCAATGAACCAGATGCCCCATCTGCACTGGGCTCTCCAATAGTCTCCACCATAGGAGCCCAGGCCTGCTCCCCAGGAGTTCCATCCTGTAGACATTATGGAGACTGCCCGCTCTCCTATATGATTTAATTAGCTCTGGCACAGGAAAGGGGTAGGATTAAAGGCTGATTAAAGAGCTTACAGGAAATAGATATGATTTAGGAGAATAATCCTCTGGAAACCCAAGTCCACCTGTGACAAATTCCCCCCCCCGGGCAGACTCTACTCTGGCAGAAATGACTGCCCCTGCAGGACTTATAGCCAGAGGTGACCCTGGAAAGTCAGGTCAAAGAAGAGGTGCTCCATGTGGAAACAACTTGAAGAATGGAGAGAAACACACACAGTACATCTTTTATTCAAAAACAGATGTAATTGCTCCCCATCGTGTCATGAAGAAACAATGTAGGAAGTGTTTATGAAACATGATTCATGCAACACACTTTTTTCTAAGTAGTATTTTATTAATTAACATTTATTTACCAACAAAGTAAAGCAACTACTCTGACAAGCACCTTATTCAAATTGTAATGTTAGAATCAGTTAGCAGAAACTACGCAGAAGGCATGGTGTCTTCTCATCCCCATTTTTAACATCTCTACAAATATCTGAGATAGCTCTAGGGAGGCAAGTGAGGATGTTATTTCCTGGGAGGGACAAAACTTGCCACTCAAGAAATTTCTCCCTTTCCAAGACTTGATCGCAACCCTAAAAGCATTAGCTATGGAGAAATGGTGCTTGCCACCTTGAGTTGTCAAAAATAGAAGGAAGCGGAGGGCAAAGGATGACAGAACTCCAATCAGCTTTGTGAGACCCCTGGCAGTCTGATTTTGCTCTAAGGTACCATAGTTCAAACTCAATCAGCTTCCATTACACAGGGCAGGATCTTGATGAGCTTGTAACCCTATAAACAGTTCTCTGGAGAGATGTGTAAAGTTATTTGAATATAATTCATCCAGGCAATAAATTGGCCCATCACTCAGCTCACAAACCTCTCTGTTGACCAGGCTACCAAAACAGGAATAGTGCTCCCCTCTGCAGAAATCTTCCTCTATACTGTGCTCCTTGTGCAGAAAATCCAGAGTCTTTCAAAAACAAAAGAGTAATTTAAAAAAGTAAAAATAGACATAATTTTTTCACAAATTCTTCCAATAATTCTGCAAGTTGGGCATTATTCACATATTATTTATGAAGGAGATTGAAATTTTGAGAGGTCAATACAATTTCTAAGTTATAAAACTGATATGATATATTCAGAAAGCTACGCTCAAATTCAGCCTTTGTTGTTTGAAAAGGAAGGCTACTTCTACTAGGCCCTGCGGTTCCCTTATCTTCTGCTGTGAGAACAAAGTTGCAAACAAAATGAAATTCAAGAAAGAAACTTGTGGTTTTGATGATGGGAGAAAGTTGATTTATGGTCTGATAGTGTTGAAAGGCTTAATTGATCATCAACTTGCTTGACTCTATGCATCTTAGGGAGAAAATATCTTCATTTCTGATCTCAAAGACAGCAAGTTCCTCTCTGCCATAGTTTCAATTTAGGATTCTTCAACTGTTGTGACATTCTCAGAACCTGGTGTGGGCAGCAATAGAAATAGGATGTGACTACCACCCTACAGACCAATATGAGACCATGCTTGGGGGCAACAACAAAATCAAAAGCCAGACAGGAAGGTCAGCTGTATCTACCCAAGGGGCAAGAGAGAAAAAGAAAAATTCAGTATAGGTAGCACCAAGGGCTCCCTTGTAAAAATCTATGGATTATCTGTAGTACAGTTCTCCTATTTCACTAAATAATTCTTCATTTTCTTTGGTGGTTGAGTATAAACAAGGCGAAAGAGTCCACTAAAGTGGTAGTACATTGAGATTTGAATTGTTACAGAAAAATCTAGATGGCTGCCAAACCGAGTCAATAGGAAAAGAGATTTCATTTCTAGGTGAAGACTGACATTATTGGAGGGACTGTTTAGGAATAGAATTAAGGAATAAAAATAACTAAAAAGAATGCAATTCTCTGGTGCCTGGGTGGTGCAGTTGGTTAAGCTCAGGTCATGCTCAGGGTCTTGAGAGCTAGCCTGGCACAGGGCTCTGCACTCAGCACGGAGCCTGCTTGAGATTCTCCCCCTCCCTTACCCTCTGCCTCCCCCCCCCCCCCCCCCCCCCCCCCTGCATAATGCTCTTTCCCCCTCTAAAAAAAAAAAAAAAATCAAAAAAAAAAAAAAAAAAAGGAATAGTCATTATCACAGTAATCATCATTATTATTATTGCTCTGAACTCTGAACTTTGGTTTATTAGGCATATTGCAGTTTAGAATTCTGGAGCATGGTCTCATATTGGTCTGTAGGGTGGTAGTCACATCCTATTTCTACTGCTGCCCACACCAGTTTATTCCTTACTAACTAAATTAAAATTTTATTTCCTAAGTACCTTGAGTATGGTTCCCTCTTTGCTCTGTTTTCTACTCCAAGGTCTCCTATTAAAGCTGTGCTAATTATCAGCTCACTACTAGTATGGTGTCCAAGGTGACTTGCCTTCTGACTGGCGTGGTATTGGTCCCTTTGCTGAGCAGTTTGCCAAATATCGCAAACATCTTCCCTGTGTAGTGGGATTTTGAATGTTCAACACAAATACTCTATACCTCTTAATTTTTTTTTTAAAGATTTTATTTATTTATTTGAGAGAGAGAGAACACATGAGAGGGGATAGGGTCAGAGGGCAAAGCAGACTCCCTGCTGAGCAGGGAGCCCGATGCAGGACTCGATCCAGGGACTCCAGGATCATGACCTGAGCCGAAGGCAGTCGCTCAACCAACTGAGCCACCCAGGCGCCCCCTCTTAATTTTTTTTTTAATCTCAGAATTTTTATCCTTTTAACTTTGTATTGGCAATCTGAAAGAATACTTTGGCTTGATCTTGCTGCAAACTAATTTAAATTTGTATATTAAAGATATGCAATCTGTGAACATTCTGCTCTTTATTTCTATTTCTTTTGTGGTTGCAACCATAATTTCCAGAATTTAATTTCCAACAACTCTGATCACTGTTCTTTTGTGGCATCTCCATCCTTTCTTTCTCCCTCTGTCTTCTCTTTCCCTTCCTCCCTCCTTCTTATACTCCTTTCTTGCTTTCCCTTCCCTCCTTATTACATTATTTATATCTCAGAGTTAAAATTGTACTTAGTTTCACAAGGAGAATTTTTTTTCTTTTCTTTTTATGGTATCTACACAAGATGATGGATGTTAAGTGCACCTGTTGCGCTGATCATTTCACAATATATGTAAATCTAACCGTTATGCTCTACAACTTCAACATATATGAAGTATATCAATTATTTCTCAATAAAGCTGGAAAAAAATTGTAGCTAGTTTCTCTTTATGTTTCTTGTGTTAACTCTGTTCCTTTATTGACTGATTCTTGTGTGTTGATTTCTAAGCTTAGTTTCGTAAATCATTTTTCTCTCAACCTTTTTTTGTAAGGCTCTCTATTTGACTAGTTTTTGTCCTGGGAGAGGATTTCTTTAGCTTTGGGGAAACTCTGTGTTTTCCTGGCAGTCAACAAGGATTTCAGTTATGTGTCCTTTGCTCCGAGCACAATGTAGGGCATTCAGGAGGAGATCTGTGGCCAGCAAGCTGTCCTTGCAGAACTGGAGAGACAGCTTCACCTTTAGAGGCCAAGTAGGTAAAGCAAATATTTGAAGCTGGTGGAGTTTTAAGATAGTAAGGCTTGCTGGCTACTGTGAAGATGAAGCCCTGGAGAGGGTATCATGTCTCCCTTCTTTCAAATAAAATGAAACAACGTCAAGTGAAACAAGTCTTCTGTCTTGAAAGGACTGATCCTCCCTTATCTTGTCACATTAATAAATCCTGCTCTGTGGTTTGCATGGATCTTCCGGGTGTAAGATTTCCCTGCCCCTTTCGGCAGAAATAATTTATGTAGGACATTGTCCTACTTCCACAATGCTAGCACCTACTTTGAAAGTCTCTTGTCCGAATTTCTATTTTGTGAGATGTAAATTTGACTCATAGTTTTATCCTGAAGGCAAATACTGATGCCTATTTATATGAAAAGGCATACTTGACACAATTTTTCGACAACAGCTAATTGATTACTGCCTGGTTATAGCAAATTGCATTATTATTTAGTGTATATTCATTTCTGTTTTACCCCATCTGTGGGAGGATTACCCATTTGCCCCAATAATGCTGAGCTTTGCCATGTCTTACTTTGGCCATTGCAAGGACATGCCGAATTGGCACAGAGCCTTTTAAATGTACTTGTGCTGTTTGCTTATCCTCTTTTACTCCTGCATTCAAGCATGAGAAGAGACTTTCCCAGGTAACTTCTGCCCCTTTAGCCTGGATCCTGGGAAACCAGAAGACATAACAGAGCTGAACACCCTCACCCTCATCCCAAAACTTAGATTAGAGAGCCACTGCATATCTGTGAACATGATGTAAATGTTTGGTTTCTCTAGGGTATTGAGATCTGGGAACTATTTGTTATTGCAACAAAGCCAACTAATATAGAATTTGGTACCAGGAATGGGGCAATGCTGTTAAAAAAACAAAAACAACAATAAAATGAAACTAAACTATATATCATTAGCTTTGGGGCAGAACAGTGAATGGCAAAGGAGCTGTTACAGAAGGTTGAAAAAGGCAATCTATATATCATCGCAGCAAGGCAATTGATTAAACTTCCTCTTGCAAAATCTAGAAAGTAGTCAAAAGATCTGAAAACTCATGCCTGTGGTTGATGCAGTAGAAAGAGGGAATGTTTGTAGTTGAATGGATTGTTACTGGTAGTGTTTGAGGAGTTTCTACAAGAAAATGGTATTAGCTTAAAGGAAAACAAATGAAAAGATGAACTCGTCGGAAATTAGGAATGAGAGGTAAAAGAGAAAATCCATAATTTTCCTTATGCAGGGTTGAATGATGCAATTTTTTCTCTTTGCCAACCAAAGATAAAATTGAAAACCACTTTGAGTAAGAAAGGCCTAGTGAGATCCAGTTCAAGACTCAACCTCAGGGCAAAGATCGAAAAAGGACATGATAAGTACACTTTTTGTTAAATCCACTGATTGGATTAGTCTGACCCCAGATGATCCTTTCTGGTGATCAAAATGACTCATAATAGATACTAAGGGCAAGCTCCCACAGACACACAAGAAACTCAAAGTTATGAACTCAGAATCATTTCTTGCAAAGAATTATGTATGAGGACATTGGTATATGGAGCTAATGGAATAAACCAGATTAACCAAACCAAAGCAAATAAAGAAACAAAAACCACAAAATTTTTGACAAATATGTTTCCAGTCTATATTAAAAGGCACTGTGACTCTGAGATGTAAAGGATCCTTGGAGCCCAAATTTAGACAGAAAGCAGGCTGGGAACGCTGCTCAGCCACCCTAGAGCGAATATTTTCTAATGCTTTCTTTGGATGTGTTCTAGGAGGAAAATGGAAAAGGAAGAATTTCTAAGGGCAGAATTAAGAGCCAATGAAGAAGAATGGAATAGGAGTTAATCCCAGGGGTAAGACTGGTACCTAATTAGTTTTCTTACCACCTGGATGAGAGACCTTGCAAAGTTTGTCCTGCTGGATTTCAAAATTGCTGTGGATCAGTGACTGCCACGTGTCTCCCCTTTTACCCTTTCTGAATGTGTGTGTGTTCCATGTTGGGTGTTGTAGGAGGAGATAACCTGTCATTTTAGATAGAGGTCTCTGGATCAAGAAGACCTATATCTACTACCAGTAAAGGGATCTGGGGCCTGATGGCATGTTTGAAGGGAACTTTGGGGCTTCTTCATTGCAGAGAAGGTGACTGTATTTTATATTTTGTATCAAGTGAATATTTGCAACTAAAAAGGAAGACTAGTAGATTTTATTATTTAAATACTTACACTGTTCTCCCCCACCCCCTGTGAATTGGACGATACTTGCTGTCCCATTGATTTTTGGGCTTGGTCATGTGATTTACTTTGACAAAAGGAATATACCCCAGTTCCATTCAGAGCAGAGGTGTTGGAAATATACGCCTCCACTCATATTATTGTGCTCCAGGATTTGACAATGGAAACAGGACACTCCAGAGAGGATGTGCTTCTTTAGCCTGGGTCCTGGAATGAAATATTTGGAAAGAAGCTGAACCTCTCACGTCAAGTAAAGCTTCCTTAGCCAACCTTCATATACAAGAGCAAGAAACTAACTAACATTACTGCAAGCCAATGAGATTTTAGATGTGTTTGTTGTCCCAGCAAAAGCTGATTAATACACCAGCCTACTAGCCCATGGTCCTTTTTTTTTTTTTTTTTAATTGGATGCCACTAACTGACTCCTTATAAGTTTCTGTCTGGAAGACACACCTCCTTTTGGAGACTTTGCTGTTCATTTGTAATTGCTTGTTAGTTCCTCTGCTCTGTTGGCTTTCATTCCATAGAATATATTTATATCTTTTAGAAATCACTGCTTCAGTCTGGAAATAGCATTTTTTATTCTTCCAGGATTACCACGAATTTATTCTTAGATTTTTACGTATTCTGCCTTTTCAATGGAATTTTAAGAGGGGGAGGTAGCTTGCAAGTTTAGTGAGTGAGCTTGACTGGGCCAATCTGATTAGATTCTCTTTAATCCCATTAGTATTAGAAAATGGCACCTATAAGGAGGTTGGCTAGGTAAGGAGAACATCTCTTGTTTATATGAATATTTTCAAACCAGAAATAATGCTATTGCAATTGGGGAGAAAGGGTAGGTGGTACCAAAAATATCTGAGAGGATGTACATATCTCTTTGGGGCTTTATGGACCCACTGAACTTCTCTAATAACCCCCATAATAGTCCGAAAAAAGTTCTCTAATATAGATGCTCTAAAATCCAAGTGATTTGATTCAGCAATAAACCCTAGTGAAGAACAAGAATCCCGTTTTAATTCTGAATTGATGAAACAATTTAAGATATAGCAGAAGGATTTATTCTGAATAAATTGAGGCAAAAATATGAGAGGAGAGGAGAGTTAGGAGCCACAGAGAAATTCTCAAAGGAGCCTAATGGCATGGAGGACCGGCAGTGTTCTCTTGCTTAAAACTATGTGCCATTAACAACTGCTGTAAGTACACTGGGATTTTCAGTAGCTATTGCTACTGGGACCCTTTTACTCTGAGTTGTAAACATTCATATTATTCTGAAAGTTTCTTTGAAAATTAGACAATTGTCTACCAGAATTTTTCTGGAAGTATTACACAGATTGGAGCTACTAAAATCACAGGCTAGACATGGACTTTCCAAATCCATTCTAGCATCTTCCATGTCAAGAGTTCTAGTGCTCTCCTTTACCAGGAGCACTTAGTAAGCATGCTTTCAATTCAGCATGTTTTAGGGAGCATTATCCAGTCATTCCCTTCCCAATGTATATGTCCATTCATGTGCGTGTACATCTGCATGGTTTGAATTATTGTATCATTCTTCCAGATAAATTCCTGATGAATGTCACCAAATTATTAACTCTAATTATCATCAAAACAAACAAATAAAGAAGTAAATCAGATGATTCTAAATCTTTTAGCCTTTCAGGATGCAGAGCAGTTATTTAGTTTCTAAATAGAATTTTCTTCTTCTTGAATCTTAGAGAAAGACGGGCACACTAGAACCCCCTTTGTCACCAATCACAGTACACTGACTGCAGTGACCATTCTCTGAAATGACCTCAGTGATCCCGCCTCTTGGTAATCATCCATTTCTATGGTCTTCTCCCACATCCCACCAGGTTTGGTCTGTGTGATAACACAATATAGAAGAAATGACGGTATTTCATTTCTGAGATTATAGAAGACACCATAGCTTCTGTTTTACTCTTGCTCTCTTGCTCTCTTGCTCTCTCACTTGCTCTGGGGGAAATGACATTGAGAGTAGTCTCATGGAGAAGCCCTTGTGGGAGAGAACTGAGACCTTTTGCTAACAGTCACATGGCCATTGCGTGAGCTTGAAAGTGAATTGTATAGCACCGATCAAGGCTTTAGAGATACACAGTCTTGGTCAACAGCTTGGCTACAACTTCATGACAGACTCTGAAGCAGAATCACCTAGCTCTGCCCCTCTTGGAATCCTGACCCGAAGAAACTCTGTAAAATAATGTTTGTTGTTGTTGTTGTTTGTTTGTTTGTTTTTTGGAGAGCGAGAACGACTGGTGGGGCAGAGGGGCGGGGGCAGAAGGAGAGGGTGAGAGAGAATCTTAAGCAGGGTCCACGCCCACCATGGAGCCCATTGCAGGGCCCGATCTCACAACCGTGAAATTATGACCTGAACTGAAATCAAGAGTTGAACACTTAACTGGCTGACCCAGGCCCCTCTTAATAATGTTGTTTTAAGGTGGCATATTTTGGGATAATTTGTTATGTAATAGATAGCTAATATAAGAACAAAGTCATGGAGCCTCTTTGTGTCTACTTTCCTGTCTGTAAAATAATATGACATATTCTTACCTACCTCATAGAAATAGTTCCTAAATATATTGGGGATACTTTATGTAGAAAGAAAAACATATTATTTTTATCATTCCTTATAGAAATCATTTATGTTATTTTTAAATTACATTTGATAGTATCATAACCACTTTTGTTTATATAAAGAAAGAAATTGTATTTCTCTTTTGTTCAACCAGCAAAAATAGTACACATTTACCAATGCAATCGTACCTCACTTTCTTGTACAGGTGCACAACAAACTTTTGTCTCAGATCTCTTTTTATTCAGAGTTTATTTTTATTTTTATTTCTATTTTTTTTCAAGATTTTATTTATTTGACAGAGAGAGACACAGTGAGAGAGGGAACACAAGCAGGAGGAGTGGGAGAGGGAGAAGCAGACTTCCCGTGGAGCAGGGAGCCCGATGTGGGGCTCGATCCCAGGACCCTGGGATCATGACCTGAGCCGAAGGCAGACGCTTAACGACTGAGCCACCCAGGCGCCCCAGAGTTTATCTTTAAATCACATTTGGTCCTCAGCAAGAAAGTATAGTATCCATAGGATACTTTGCCTATCATAGTCCCTGACTTGTAGCCATCCTTTAGCCATGATGGGATACTTTAAGACTTAGTGTCACATTAGTTTTGTTTTTGCCTTGATTGAATTAAATATCTATAGAATTTAAACAGACTCTCTTGAGAGTTGGTTGGAAAGCATTTGAAGATAGATGTTCAGCATTTGAGGGATAATTTTTCATGAGTCATGACTTGTTCATATAACCTCTCTTGACTTTGAAAACCTATGATCTATTCTGAGATATTTGGCAATTTCTACAGCTTTTAATTGCTTTGCCTGACACGTGACAGGCAGTCGTTTTGCATGTGTCTCAATGACAAGGACACATAGCTTTTCTTACTTGTGGGTGTCTTCTATTTTCATGTCCTGTCAAGTACATTTTTGTATCATGAACTTATACCATGAAGATCTGTTTCTCTGCTCCTCTGCATACACAATGACTTTTCCTTTTAATGCAGCATCATAGTGCAGTATTTCTGAAAATATTTCAAGCTAAATGTAGAAATCCAAATGTAAAACTTAATAATTCTTTGGTACTATTAATGCACACATTACAATAAGATGATAAATAGATACACTCTACCTTTGCAACTTTATAAGTACAAACAAGAATTTTGTCACAGTGTATATCCATTAAGAAAGTTCAAATTTGAATGAAGTATGTTATAAATTGAGGGAGCAATATAGTGACTGTCTACTCTGTAGGGAGCACTTCATATACTTTTTTTTTTTTTTTTTGCTTATTTAAGTTTACCAACAGTCTTTCTAGGTTACAGATGAGGAGATTGACACTCATGAATGTTAAGTGACTTGTTCAGGGCACATAGGATATAAGAGACTAAGTCAGAGTTTAATTCGCATTTTTCCATTCCAAAGTTTGTGCTCATTCTAGCATATACTGCTGCTTCTCAAATGATATTATTGATTTTACTGTAGTCTTTAGTCTGTTCCTACTAAAGCAATATCAGTGAGTGAAAATTCTGTGAACTTTTAGCTTGGGAGATGGAAAGGATCTAGTACCCATTCTTGCTGTCTTGATAATCTCTCTGTAACTGAGCTCACACTGTATGTGCAAGCCTTTCCTGGTAAAATGTTAACACTTCACACTTTTTCATTTAAAAGCTATTCTAGCTTTGGTTTCAGAGAGTGAAGCAAAGCAAAAAGAAAAAAAAGGGAAAAAAAAACTAAGTCAAGGTGATTATAGCAGAGAAATCTAAGATTTTTCTAGAAAATAATTAATTTTACCCAGTATAACTAAAAAAAATCAAGAGTCCAAAATGCAGGTTGTTGATGCCAGATATTTTCTTTGAATTTCTTTCAGATGAGCCACTATTTTGCCTAAAAAAAATCTACATATGTGTATGAGGGAGTGCTAGATATGCATGCATTTGCCCATAGAAACACATGTGTAATGAAAAAAGAATTTTAATTTTATTTCCTTCATCCCCAGGATCTCTCTCCAGTTACTTAAAATAGTGGTTAATTAAGGGGACTTTCTACAGAGGGACTGCATGATTCAAATAAGGACAAAAATCCATAGAGACACCCTAGCAATTCAGGGTTATATCCTGGCTATAGTTATAAAAACCATTTTTCCAACCAGCTAGCTGCTGTTTTTAAACTTCCTGGTCAACCTACACCTATTACAATATCTAATTATACATCTACTTTGTATATGTTAAATTGTCCTTACAAAATAAGAGATAATTCTTTTGGAGGGTGATTACAGTTATATGCAATGGGAACCTTTTGTAATTCTGGTGTTTAATTTGAAATTTCACAAAGTGATCCCTCCTCATTTTAGATTAAAACATTATTTTGTGTCTATATATTGTATAATTTCCCTCAAAGTGAGAAAATGCCATAAAAACAATTTTTATATAAATTATTTGGATAGTACCAATACTTAAAATAAATCAGACTATATCATGCTAAAATTTGTAGAAATCATGTTGACTGGCTTCTGTCCCAGTTGAGGAAATCAAGTACAGTCTCAATGTCACTCAACCATGTCTATTTTTTTTTTAATGTTGAACTTATTTACTGTTAGCACTCACTTCTCTGGTTATTTCACCAACCCTCATGGCTAGACATGTTATATATTTGCTACCAAAGTTTATATTTCCGAGCTGTACCTCTTCCTTTTATTCCAGACTCATATGTCCACCTGCCTACTTGGCATCTTCTTTTTGATGTCTACTAGTTATCTCTACTTGATTATCTCCAATACGGAGGCCCCGACCTTTCCACCAAAGACTGCTCCTCTCTCATTTTATTGGATGGAATTGATTCTTCTAGTTTCTGGGGCCAAAAACTATGGAGTCATTTTTGATCCTTTGATCTCTCTCTCTCTCTCATCAGCAAATACTGTTAGCACTACCTTCAGAACAGATATAAATAGTCATAACTTCTTACCACATCCACTGCTCCTACCCTTGTCCTTGTCAACATCATTTATCATATAAATAGTTTCGGTACCCTCCTAATACATCTCCCTACTTCCACCTTTGTCTTTCTAGAGTCTGGTTTTGACACAACAACCTGAGTGATTGGGTGAAACCCTACGTCAGCTTATATCCTACCTCTAAGCAAAGGCCTTCCCTTCCCCCCAGAGTAAAACCCAAAGTGCTGCACAGGCTATAGGACGTGTCCCCATTCTCTCAAAATGCCCCATCCCACCCCCCGCCTCCACTCACACTCATACTGCTCTCCTCACGAACCTCTCCTACTGACTCCTACTATTTACACTTTTACTTACTCTGCTCTGGTCTCACTGGGTTCTTGCAGTGAGTTCTTTAAAAGTGCCAGGCAGCCCCCCTATCACATGCATTCGTGTCATCCTGGAGCATTGTCCTCTCAGTGTTCGTGTGGCTAGCTCCCTCACTGTTTTCAAATTCATGCTTAGATGCTACTTTCTCATCGAGGACTTCTCTGACCACTCTCTTTAAAACTGCAATCCCAGTTTCAGCATCCTCCATCCGCCCTTCCTGCTTTAACTACTTCTCTCATTAGACTGAAAACTCTATAGAGGCAAAGATTGTGTCTGTTTTGTTTAGTCATGTATACACAGTACACAGAACATTCCATGACATACAACGTGTGCTCAGAATATAACTGAATAAGTGAATGAATGAATGCTTTGGTAATTTCTAGTAATCAATCAATACATCAAAGCGTTGAGAAAACATGTGAGCAAGATGCCCTCACTTATCCTATGTATAAGGAAAATCATAATCATAATCCAATAGGAAATGTTTTTTGAATTATTGAATATTTTTTTCATAATAATTCATTGGATGAATTATTATTACTTTATTAGTGACATCTTGGTTGTTTAGTGATTTAAAGCCTACAATACTACATAAACGGTTTTCTCCATTCCTGAAGTGCCAGAGTCAGCTCAGGAGCTAATGCCACTTTGGGACATATGAACCTGTAGTTCCTATCTTTAAAAGAAAATGATCAGGAATTATCTCATGTAATAGAGTTTAAAATGATATTGTAGAGAGTGGGTGGTGGGTATCTGACATTCTCAGTTATAGATTAGAGGAATTACAACTGGTATTTTTTTTTTTAAGTATTTTTAGGTCTAATAATGGATGCTTGTGGAAACCCACTCAACATTTCCCCAAGGCCACTCAAACCCTAACCTCCAAGCAAACCATCTATCTATTCATGTGACTTTTAATGTATGATGTCACAGCATTTATGTAAGCAGTTGACTTATTTCTAAATATAGGAATTTAACCATGAGTAAGTTGTGAGGTCTCTTATGGAAGGAGTACGCCCTGTATGTCTCGGAACTTGTCCTAGGAGTGGCCACTCAGCATGCAAATGAGAGCTGATTTGATTGAAAGCCAACCAAAGTCAAGACTGTGAGTATTTACTTAAGAAAAGGATGTCGATTCTTTGTCTATATGAACACAATGTAAAAATGTCTCCTTAATTTTATCAATTCAGTGCAACACTGCATTAGTGCTATCCATTTTTCAGCATCAATTCCTAGCAGGCAGGCCTTCTGACTGTTGAACTTTTCTCTGAACAGCAGTATGTGCAGGGGGATGCTTAATAAATGCCATTAGATAATGATTGCCCATGTTTAATATTTATTGAGCACCTATAGGGACCTTGAGACCTTGGTCCAGGATGAAAAGCTTTAAAAAAGCCTGTACTTAATTAAGAAAAACATGGTCCCTGCTCCCAAGAAGCTTATCTGCTAAAGCAGAAAACACTGGTGTGGGTGCACAGAGAAAATTAATTTTTTTAGCTTAAGTGCAGAAAACAACCACTTTTATGAAATTGCAGGATTTATCTTCTTCTCTCTTAAACTTGTTTTCTTTGTGAGGGCCTCATGTTAAATGTCTGGCAAAGAATGAAGGTAGAAGAGCCTGGAAAAAGGACAAGGGGATGAGGCATGAAGAAAAAGGGGGATAACAGATGGCGAGGCAGTAGGTTGTATGGCCTGAGGGAAGGAGCAGTTGGGGAAGAAATAGAATTTCTGTAGGTGGCTGCTGTGTTTTCTATATTTTTTAAATAATTATAACGTACCATCATCATCACGATTAATTAATATTTAAGTTCCGGTGGCAAAGAAGACCAAATACGAATGAATCAGACATTGATTTCCTTCCTTTTAGGCATGCTGAAAAGCACAGCTGTGATAGAGGGCAGGATTGGCATGGTTTTAAAACAGATCACAGTCTATTAAGAATGGTTTCCTAAAGCGTTTGTGTTCATGCTGCCAGAGATTGGAGAATTGAGAATAAACTGGATAATAATCACAGCCTGTAGCTCTGTTTACATTTCCATTATAAAAATTAATATTTTTAGTTTATTTTCATTCCATCTCTTGAATAAAATGGGGTCAGTACAGGAAAGATTTGGTTATGCATAGAAGACACATTTACTTGTGTCATCAAAATGTTTGTTTTATACAGGAACATTTTGATTAAATCAAGAGAAGAATTTTGGTTCCCAGTTCATACGTTCCGAAAGTTATCTTTGCCATATTAATTGGTATTTGATCTGTAACTGTGTGAGAATGACATTCCTGGTTTCCCAGTTTAGGATGACAGTGGATCAAGGAGATGAGACCAAGTCAAAATCCCAAGGAAAAGCTGGAAGTGAAGTCTGGGAGCACACAAAACAGTGTTTATCCCCAAATCACAGAGAAGTCTGAGACAGAGACAACAAGGACTAGTCAAAGCCAAGGAAAATATCAAGGTAGAGATGGTCAGAGCCAGGAAGCAAGGCAAAAACCCGGGGAATGTTCTGGAAGCCAAGGATTTCTGGGCAGGACCAGTCTTAGAGTAAAACCATAAAAGGCATCACAGTGCTGCTAACACACACACACACACACACACACACACACACACACACCCCTCACCGTCTCGCATGGAATTAATGAACAATAGTACCATCTGAATAAAATTGAGGGAAGGCTACAAATTCGAGTGTATAAATTGACAAGATTCCTTTATCACAAAAGTTTTTGGAATGACAAAAGTCCTTTCGCTATGTGCTTCTGTTCTTAGTGGCTGTTTCTTTCATTAACTATTCCCTACTTCTGATCACTCTATTTTGTAGACAAATTCTTCCCTATATCAAGGTCTCTTCAAGAGCCACCTAATAGGATCTTTTACCTGATTCATCAAAACAGTTGCAATTTCTCCTGTCTCTGACCCTTCTTAACACTGTTTAAATCCTTCATATGATATGTATTTTTAATTTTATTTTTTAGAAGATTTTATTTATTTATCAAACAGAGAGAGAGAGAGTGAGCACAAGCAGGGGGAGTGGCAGGCAGAGGGAGAAGCAGACTCCCCACTGAGAAGGGAGCCCAATGTGAGACTCGATCCCAGAATCCTGGAATCATGTCCTGAGCCACCAAGGCACCTGACATTTATTGTATCCTATTATTTTTGTATTTGTTTTGTTCCTCTTAAGTAGAATGGGAGCTCCTAGGGGTGGAACTTACCCATCACTGCATATCCTGAAATGCCAAACATCTAATACCCACACCTAGCCAGGAGTCAGTAACATTTTTGTGTGATGTTTGTAAATGTGGAGAAAAAAGCCTCCCTTTAAACACATACCTGAGGGGCACCTGGGTGGCTCAGTTGGTTAAGGGTCTGCCTTTGGCTCAGGTCATGATCTTGGTCCTGGGATCGAGCCCCACATTGGGCTCCCTGCTCTCAGGGAACCTGCTTCTCACTCTCCTCCCTGCTCATGCTCTCTCTTGCTATCTCTCTGTCTCTCAAATAAATAAATAAAATCTTAAAAACAAAACAAACAAAAAGATGGCATACCTGAAAGGCCATGTGCACATCCATGCTGTCTCATATTTGTGTCTTATTTTATCCTCCTGGTAATCTTTAGGTGCCATTGTAGGTAAAAAGCCTTGTCTCTTACTAATAATCTATAGAAAAGGACTAATAGAATGTTTTGGATAAATTAGGGACCAAGAGACAAATATATATATGTTGATACTTAAGCAAATATTTCACTGTAGAAAATTGTAACTTTGCTCTTTTGAAGAGAATGCATTCATATAGCGAAGATGAAATATAATTCCATTTGAATTTCATGTGCATCCTTGAACTGTCTTTCAAATTTACTTTTTATCCTGTGATAAATCTACATTCTGGATTTGATTGTTCACTCTCAGTCAGTATTGCTGACATGAGCTGTAATCAGTTCAAAATATTAGGCTTTTAATTTGTGGTAATCACTAAGAGGTATACAGAAATGAATCAGACACAAATCTTATTCCTGGAAGCTTCCTAATATAGTGGGGGGCTCAAGTCCCATCAAGGAAGAGATAAGTACCATGGAAGTTATAAGAGGGGTGGGGGAAGAAGGTAGAGGCGGCATTTGCCTTTGGGTCTTGAAAGATGAGTACAATTTTAATGAGAGACTTGGGTGAAGACCAGTCCATTGAAGAAATTGCAGTTGTCACAGGAAACAGAGCATCACATTTGTCTCCCAGGCAGGAACACACCTACAAATGTCCAGGAGGATGCCTGCTGTCCAAAAATGGACCCAGGGTCTATTCTCTGTGGAAAGTGGATTATAAACCATTTCTCCACAGACTTCATTCTCCTATCAAATGGGGACCTTAAGTGTTAAGTGAACCTGTGACAACAGAGTAATTGGAACTTTTAGAGGCAAAAAAAAAAAAAAAAAATAGTGCAACATAATTCCAGTAAAGTGAAATGATCTTTCTGTTTCTATTCTTTCCAGGCTTTCAGGCTTGGAACAGTAAAGATGTAGAATTTTTTTTTTCTTTTTGTCTTTTTTGAGGAAGGGGTGGGGGTTGTTGAGAGCAGTAAGCAGTAAAAAGCTATTCTGTGTTGCCCTGGGAGATCCCTGCTCTGTAGTTAGTAGCACATGGCTGGCACTTGTGATGGAAGGTTTGGAGAGTTAACCGGAGTGCACTAAAGCTTGTAGGAAAGGCTCCCTTGGGGAATTAGATCTTTTAGTGGGACAATGAAATTGCATGGACTGCGAAGGGCTAAACAAAACCTTTACCACAGGTCCCAGGGAGTGCAAAGAACATTGAGGGAGCTTGGATGTGGGAGGCATGCTGCAAAGCACCACCTCCTCTAGTGTGCTCTGAGGCTTCTCCCTTCTGCCCTGGTCGACCCGAGGCCACACCAAGCACCTGCACCCAGCCCTTGACCAGAGGGCCCTACACTCCCTGTCTGGGGTCCCAGCTGTTGGCATTTGCTGTTGAGATTCTGGCTGGGACCTCTGTTGTCACAGCCACTCAAGGCTTCAAGCTGCCAGAGCACCTCCCTTGGTGGAATGGCACCGTTCTCCTGGAGATAGCACCCCCCACCACTATGTTCTCAGTTGAGAATTAAGAAATTGGTAAACAATTCTGAAGCCATGGATGGATTAAGGAGAGCTAGATGGTACCTGCAGGAACTTCCTTCCCTCTTTTCTCAAGGAACAGAGCCCTTGAAGAGCATCTCTAAGACAGAGTGCATTGTTCATGTCAGATAATAACAGTGATAAGAACACTGTTGATGGTGATGATAATCATAATAAGCCCTTATAGCACATATTAAATGTTCCAGGCATCATTTAAAGTACATTATGTAAATTAGGTCAATGATCCACCAGGAAGAAATGATGTGTCAGATAAAGCCTTACACAGCTACCTGTCACATAAAGCCTTATGGCAGAGATTGGCTAGATGCTCAAAACCAAAATCATTTCCTCTTCATAGGCACACAGGAAAATTCCATTTTCTGGTCTTCTTGCAAATGGGCAGGGGCTTTCTAGCTAATGGAAAGAGGGTGGAAGTGTTTCACCTCACTCCTTAGCTGGGCCACAAATGTCACAAGCCATTCTCAACATTCTTCTCTCTTGGATGGTAGGATACAGGGGACCTAGTGGAAAACTCCAAGGAGACCCTGACATAGTCTTTGACATCTGAGGTTCTATGAGCAAGGTAAGGCCCATAAAAAATTATTTGTGCCACTATTTCCTGAGTTCTTCCCAGAGTGGCACATAGTTAGTAGATGCCTTTTAGATGCACAAGAGAGAAGTTAATTCATTACATTCATGGATGCCTCAGGCCATCAGATCTGAAATTTTTCCTGAACTCTGAAAAAGGCTGCCCTGGGTGATAATGCTGCCATAAAGTAGCAAGAGCCTGGATCCCTGAGTCATTACTTGGCAGGGAATCACCAGAGACTTGCACACTTAACTTCACAGAGGAAAAAATAAGCAATTTGGGGGTATACTCACTAAGATTTGAGAGTTTACGTTTTACCACTGGATAGTCCAGCTTATCCTGGGTAATTCATCTTCCAACCAGCTTGACCAGGAGGAACCTCTCTCCCATCTTCTTTGATGTGTAGCCACATTAAAGTGTCTGCTGTAAGATGATCATTTATGGAACTTTCCTCTTCTGTCATCACAGTATAGCATGCATTCTTTGTCCCTGCTCTTCCTCAGGGACCTCATCATATCAGGAACAGGATGGCTCAGACTGGCTTGAAGTAAGGGGTGTCTACACAGTTGATAATAGGAAATCTTGCGATGGAAGATAAGCTAAAAAGACAAAGCTAAATGCCTCAGAAAGAAACCTAGAGAAAAATACTTACATTCCTTGTAGAGAAGGTAAGGTTCAGAATTGTACCTATTATTCCAAGAGACTGGATTTTTTTCAATTGTTTTAATGGTTATCGGAAACAGGGTGAGATTGTTGTGACTCTTATACATAGACTCGCTTAAAGACTAACTCTAAAAGGAGGTGAAGTTTATGGTTTGAATCTGGTGTGGGTTGGGGAGGGCAATGTAGACTGCAGTGTGTTATAGACCCATCAGCGTCCTAAACCCTGCAGTCACTTTACATTAGCAGGGAAGGCAATGAAGAGGGAGAGCAGGGGTCAATGTACCGTATCTTCCAGAAGCTGATTCAAATTCCTCTCTTCTCTAGGACAGAAGTTAGGCTAAAGATCTCTAAAGTTCCTGATAGGTTTAAAACTCTGATAGTAAGAAACAGAAAAGATATTGGCAATGTTCAGACAGCTTTTACCTATGCTCTGATCCCCACAAACCCTGCAGAGGGACTGAACAAGGCAACATTTAATGAAAAGCTAGGCATTCTTCTCTTGTGGCCTGCTTTCACGGGGCTCACAGGGTGGGTGGTTGTGGGAGCTGGAACACAGCCCTGCTATACAAAGGGAAGAGGACCACTCCCTCACTGTTTCATGTGTTCCCAACTAAACAAGATGCTATGTGAGCAGAACTTTGTTTTATATTCTTTCTTTCCCCCTTTCCCATCCTTATACGGTAGTACCTAGGAAAGTTCTTAGCATTTAATAGGTGCTGAGATTGATTTATTGATTTCCACATGTGACAAACAGCATGCTTTCATTATTTGTGACTCATATTCATGAATTATTAGGAAAATAATAGCTAATTGTATTCTTGAAGACTAACATGAGCCTTGGCGCTCTTGATTTAAAGACATTTATACAAAACTTCATTATGAAGACAGTCTTTATTGTGTGTGCAATCATGCACTACTTAAAACCTCCAAGTTATAATAACAAGAACATTAAGTTTATAGCATGGATATTAAAATATTTGAATTTTTTAATAAAGCAAAGTGGTAAACGCTTTTGAGTTTAACTCTTTCCTTCTTCATCTCCCGTACTTGATTTGAATAAACCATTACTTAGGATGTTTGTCCATAATATTTTCCCTTTATTACTAAACCCCCAGATAGGGAGCATATCACAATTTAAGACTCAGATAGTATCCCTATGGTATCACTCATACCTAGAGATTTAATACAAATAGTATTTGCTGAAATAAAAGTGAATTTTCAATCACAAACATTTATTGAACACCTAGTTGTTTTCCGGAAATGGGCCAAATATTTTTGGTCATGAGAAAACCGGAGGAAATAGGAAATTCATACTAAGATACAGGAACAATTAGAGGAAAGAAGATTGCTAGTTCTTACAGAAAGAGAAATAGTGCAACACTTATTTATGTGCTAGAAGAGTCATATCCCTTTGGTATGGCATAGAATAAATCCTAATTTCAGTTCTAAAGGATCCCTCCATCTACTAATTTCTCAATCAGGGTATATGGACTGGTTAATTGAGTTGATTAGAGAACACAGACCTCAGGGTTCTTAGCATCAGAGTTGGCCTTATTGTACAGAAGTTGACTTCACTCATGTCAATGACACAGAATGTGCCCAGCCCCCATCAGCCACCCAATCCTAGAGCAGTGTTACTCAAAGTGTGGTTGGGGGGCCACCATGGATCACAGGCCATAAAGAAGTGAGAGTCAGCACTGATAAAGCATTTAGAAATGTACAGCCATTTGCAGTGTAATTTTATGCATTTTGAGTCTCATGATAATTTCAGAATTGGAGTTCTATTTTAGATATTGTTTCAGTTTCATTTTTCTACTAACTGATTTTTAGTGTAGCTTATAAAAGTATTTGCAGCCTATAAAATGAGTCTTTGACCATAGATTGTTCAAGAAGAATTGGCATGGGATATATTGTCTTGGATGCAAGAATGAGCTCTAGAGCAAGACTACATGCCAACACCATTGTTTTCTAGCTGTGTGATACTAGGCAAATTCTTAATCTCTGTGCTTCACTTTCATCATTTAATTCTGGGAATAACATTAGTATCCTATCCTAGGATAGCTGTGAGGATGTAAAGCACTTCAAACAGAGTCTGGCACATTGTGAGGGATCATATTATCCTTGGATATAAGAGGACAAGGTTGCATTATGGCAGCATAGCCATGATAAGAATTGAGAAGGAAAGAATCTAAAATAGTTTCTGTTTTCCCACTGGATCCTGCCTTGTTTCTCTCCAGAAATAGCCATTTTGATATGCTGAGAGTCTAACTTTCCAGAAAGTATATCATAAGAGCTTAATAGTTTCATTACAGTCTGTCTTATACCAGCTTGTCAAGGGATGGTTAACAAGGCTGTACAAAAGTGAACTAGATCTCAGGTACAGGTATGCAAATAACTATTTCTAGACCTATCTAATTCACCTGTTTCTTCCTACTGATTCCGATAGATGAACCACATATCATGCCTGTATCCCCCTCCATGGGCAGATGTGTTTAGGTTTTTGTTTTGTTTACACTTTTTTTCTCAGTCAAGAGCTATATCTTGCCCTCTCACAACATCCAACATTCCTACTAATTCTAGGAAAGACAGCCTGTTGGGCAAGGCTTCACAGTCCATAACTCTCCTTTTATTGTCACTTTTCCCCCTGCTCCCCTAGAGGGGCAGTTTGTGAGCCAACTCCAGAACACAGCCCATGAAGCAAAAGCTTAAGCATGGCTTGGAGTCAGCCTCTTTATCAAATGAGCCCATAGAGTGTGACCAAAAGCAAGCCTCTGAAAGACAGATCTGCTTTGGCAACTGGTCCACCAGTGAAGATGCCTGTAGGAAAAGCAATTGGTATCAGAGACTAAAAATGGCACACTGTTTTGGCTGCCTCAGAAACGGCATTTATCTTCAACTATTCTATGAAGTAATTTAAGTGAATGAAGGATGTATTTTATTCCTATGGCCTTGCCCCCAGATTTTCCTTCTTCTTCTACTATTCAAGATCAATTACAACACTATTCTCTAAGGTACATCTTTAATAGTAAGCACATTCAATCAAGAATTAAAATCTTATGCAACTCAGAGGGGAAAAATGTTAAGGTAAAGAACTGCAGGTCTTTTAATTTTTGCTTATGTGTCTAGTTTCTGAATTTTCAGGATGACAGAAGTAATTGTTTTTATGTTTAAGTGATATGTTTGGGTCATGGCTTTTTTTTTTTTTTTTTTCCTTTCATCTCTGTGATATGGGGAAAGTCACTGAAATCTGAGCCTCAGTGTTCTCATTACTAAAATGATAATGATCCTAAATCATATGGCTTTTGTGATCAGTACTAAAAGCCACCTTTTAATGGGAGGTTTTATATTCCATGAAGTGAATGAATTATATATAACACTTAAATTATATGTAGATAGAAATCCAAACAGTAACTTAGGAAGGTAGAATATTGATTACCTTCCAATTTGTAGATAGAGAAACTTGAGTATAAAAGCATTAATAATTTTTTCTAGTTAACATAACTAGTAAGGAGCAGAGGTGGGATTTGAACAGAGATCTCAGACTGAAAACCCATATTTTTGCCTTTATATCTTCAGAGGAGTTAATAGAAGTGCATGCATTTTGTAAACCAAGTTTTTAATACATATCTGGCATCCTCATCATCCATTCTCACTTCTGGAAAACTCAAACCCCACCCATAGCAAGTTAGCAGTGTGATCTTCAAAGGCCACTTTCAATTACTTTGGTAAGCAAGAGGAGAAGACTCTAAGCTGCCGTTTCTGAGGCAGCCAAAACAGTGTGCCATTTTTAGTCTCTGATACCAATTGCTTTTCCTACAGGCATCTTCACTGGTGGACCAGTTGCCAAAGCAGATCTGTCTTTCAGAGGCTTGCTTTTGGTCACACTCTATGGGCTCATTTGATAAAGAGGCTGACTCCAAGCCATGCTTAAGCTTTTGCTTCATGGGCTGTGTTCTGGAGTTGGCTCACAAACTGCCCCTCTAGGGGAGCAGGGGGAAAAGTGACAACAAAAGGAGAGTTATGGACTGTGAAGCCTTGCCCAACAGGCTGTCTTTCCTAGAATTAGTAGGAATGTTGGATGTTGTGAGAGGGCAAGTGTCTGGTATTGCAGCTCTCATTGGGCTCTCTCATTGGTAAGACTCCTTAATGGCTAGCCTTGCAAGGAATGCACGATAGCTGTGCCCGGAGACAGCACACATTGAGTGTGATTAGGATAATGTTTTCTTCAATGCTTAAGCAATAGAAGCAATAGAGGCTTAAGCAATGCTTAAGAAAAGATCTGGGCAAATACATCAGGCTTTCATTTCAGGTGCAGGGTTGTGGGAGGAGGCCACACAGCTACAAAATGGCCGTCCCTCTGATCCAGATAAAATTGAGTTGTTTTGCCCATGGAAAATAGGAAAGAAAAAATATATATATATAATCTCCTCTTCTAAAACAATTAAAGAAAAAAAAATAAAGGAAAAAAAAAACAATTAAAGAAAAACTCCAAACCTTGGAGTGATGTATACAGAAATCATGGGGAAAGCATGGATCTATGTAAGAATCATGGGAAATGTATGGTATTGTGGTACAAAACCTAGAATGTCTAATCCCTTTCCAGATCTGCCTCTCAGTTTCTGTGTTGTATTAGGAATGTCATTATCCTGCACCGTGCCTCAATTTTTTCATCTGCGAACTGGAGATAAGACACCTAATCTACCAACATCAGAGACATTTTGTGAGGATCGAATACATTAATGGATCTAAAAGTGTTTGGAAATGTAACTATATATTATTATATTCATATTAGGTGTGTGATGGTGAATAGATTCAGTATCTAATTGCATGAAGTAGAAAATATGAGGGAAAATATCAGAAAACCTGTGTATTATTCAAAGGGTTTAAAAGAAGCTCTCAAAACTCACACTTCGCTAACAATTTCTAAAGCCTTCTTACATTTTTGTTTGTTTTGATTTTTACCTGTTCAGCTTCTCTGATGGTTAATTTTATGTATCAACTTGACTGGGTAACAAAGTACTCAGATATTTGGTCAAATATTATTTCTGAAGGGTGTTTTTGGATGGGATTAGCATTTATTTATCTATTTATTTATTATTTACTTATTTATTTATTTATGTTATGTTATGTTATGTTAGTCACCATACAAAACATCACTGGTTTTTGATGTGGTGATCCACGTGCCATTGTTTTCCTATAACACCCAGTGCTTCATGCAGTACATGCCCTCCTTAATACCCATCACTGGGCTAACCAATCCCTCCTCCCCCGCCCCTCTAAACCCTGTTTGTTTCTCAGAGTCCATACTCTCTCATGGTTCATCTCTCCCTCCAATTCCCACCCCCTCATTTTTCCTTTCCTTCTCCTAATGTTCCCCATGCTATTCCTTATGTTCCACAAATAAGTGAAACCATATGATAATTGATTTTCTCTGCTTATTTCACTTAGCATAATCTCCTCCAGTCCCATCCATGTTGATGTAAAAGTTGGGTATTCATCCTTTCTGATGGCTGAGTAATATTCCATTGTATATATGGACCACATCTTCTTTATCCATTCATCTGTTGAAGGGCATCTCAGCTCTTTCCACAGGTTGGCTATTGTGGACATTGCTGCTATGAACATTGGGGTGCATATGGCCCTTCTTTTCACTACATCTGTGTCTTTGGGGTAAATACCCAGCAGTGCAATTGCTGAGTCATAGGGTAGCTCTATTTTTAATTTTTTGAGGCACCTTCACACTGTTTTCCAAAGTGGCTTTACCAACTTGCATTCCCACCAACAGTGTAAGAGGGTTCCCCTTTCTCCACAACCTCTCCAACATTTGTTGTTTCTCGCCCTGTCCATTTTTGCCATTCTAACTAGTGTAGGGTGGTATCTCAATGTGGTTTTGATTCAAATTTCCCTGATGGCTAATGATGATGAACATTTTTTCATGTGTCTGTTAGCCATTTGTATGTCTTCTTCAGAGAAGTGTCTTTTCATATCTTCTGCCCACTTTTTGACTTGATTATTTGTTTTTTGGGTGTTGAGTTTGAGAAGTTCTTTATAGATCTTGGATACCAGCCCTTTATCTGTAGTATCATTTGCAAATATCTTCTCCCATTCTGTGGGTTGCCTCTTTGTTTTGTTGACTGTTTCCTTTGCTGTGCAGAAGCTCTTTATCTTGATGAAGTCCCAAAAGTTCATTTTTGCTTTTGTTTCAGAAGCTTTTGGAGGTGTATCTTGAAAGAAGTTGCTGTGGCGATGTCAAAGTGGTTACTGCCTATGTTCTCTAGGATTTGGATGGATTCCTGTCTCACATTGAGGTCTTTCATCCACTGTGAGTTTATCTTTGTGAATGGTGTTAGAGAATGGTCGAGTTTCATTCTTCTGCATGTGGCTGTCCAATTTTCCTAGCACCATTTTTTGAAGAGACTGTCTTTTTTCCATTGCATGTTTTTTCCTGCTTTGTCAAAGATTATTTGGCCATAGAGTTGAGGGTTTGTATCTGGACACTCTATTCTGTTCCGTTGGTCTATATGTCTGTTTTTGTGCCAGTACCATGCTGTCTTGGTGATCACAGCTTTGTAATATAGCTTGAAATCAGACAACGTGATGCCCCCAGCTTTGTTTTTCTTTTTCAACATTTCCTTGGTGATTTGGGGTCTTTTCTGATTCCATACAAATTTTAGGATTTTCTGTTCCAGTACTTTGAAAAATGTCATTGGAATTTTGATCAGGATGGCATTGAAGGTATAGATTGCTCTGGGTAGCATAGACATTTTAACAATGTTTATTCTTCTGATCCATGAGCATGGAATATTTTTCCATCTTTTTGTGTCTTCTTCAATTTCTTTCATGAGTGTTTTGTAGTTCCTAGAGTATAGATCCTTCACCTCTTTGGTTAGGTTTATTCTGAGGTATCTTATGGTTTTTGGTGCTATTGTAAATGGAATCATTTCTCTAATTTCTCTTTCTACAGTTGCATTGTTAGTGTATAAGAAAGCAACTGATTTCTGTGCACTGATTTTGTATCCTGCCACATTACTGAATTGCTGGATGAGTTCTAGTAATTTGGGGGTGGAGTCTTTTGGGTTTTCCACATAAAGTATCATGTCGTCTGTGAAAAGAGAGAGTTTGACTTCTTCTTTGCCAATTTGAATACCTTCTATTTCTTTTTGTTGTCTGATTGCTGTTGCTAGGACTTCTAGTACTATGTTGAACAACAGTGGTGAGAGTGGGCATCCTTGACGTGTTCCTGATCTAAAGGTAAAGGCTCTCAGCTTTTCCCCATTGAGGATGATATTCACTGTGGGTTTTTCATAGATGGATTTTATGAACTTGAGGAATGTTCCCTCTATCCCTATACTCTGGAGAGTTTTAATCAGGAAAGGATGTTGTATTTTGTCAAATGCTTTTTCTGCATCAATTGAGAGGACCATATGGTTCTTCTCCCTCCTCTTATTAATGTGTTCCATCACATTGATTGATTTGCGAATGTTGAACCACCCTTGCATCCCGGGGATAAATCCCACTTGGTCGTGGTGGATGATCCTTTGAATGTATTGTTGGATCCTATTAGCTAGGATTTTGTTGAGGATTTTGGAATCCATATTCATCAGGGATATCGGTCTGAAATTCTCCTTTTTGATAGGGTCTTTCCCTGGTTTGGGGATTAAGGTAATGCTGGCCTCATAGAATGAGTTTGGAAGTTTTCCTTCTGTTTCTATTTTTTGAAACAGCTTCAGGAGAATAGGTATTATTTCTTCTTTGGAAGTTTGGTAGAATTCCCCAGGGAATCCATCAGGCCCTGGACTCTTGTTTTTTGGGAGGTTTTTGATCACTGCTTCAATCTCGTTACTGGTTATTGGCCTATTCAGGTTGTCAGTTTCTTCCTGTTTCAGTCTTGGCAGCTTATAGGTTTCCAGGAAGACCTCCATTTCATCCAGATTGCTCAGTTTATTGGCATATAGTTGTTGATAATAATTTCTAATAATTGTTTCTATTTCCTTGGTGTTAGTCGTGATCTCTCCCCTTTCATTCATAATTTTATTAATTTGGGTCCTTTCTCTTTTCTTTTGGATAAGTCTGGCCAGTGGTTTATCGGTCTTATTAATTCTTTCAAAGAATCAACTTCTAGTTTTGTTGATCTGATCTACTGTGTTTCTGGTTTCTAATTCATTGATTTCTGCTCTAATTTTAATTATTTCTCTTCTAATGCGTGGCTTAGGCATCGTTTGTTGCTTTTTCTCTAGTTCTTTAAGGTGTAGAATTAGTTGGTGAATTCGGGATTTTTCTATTTTTTTGAGTGAGGCTTGGATGGCTATGTATTTCCCCCTTAGGACCGCCTTTGCAGTATCCCATAGGTTTTGGACCAATGTGTTTTCATTCTCATTGATTTCCATGAATTGTTTAAGTTCTTCTTTAATTTCCTGGTTGATCCAAACATTCTTGAGCAGAGTGGTCTTCAGCTTCCAAGTGTTTGAATTTCTGCCAAATTTTTTCTTGTGATTGAGTTGCAGTTTTAGAGCATTGTTGTCTGAGAATATGCAGGGAATAATCTCAATCTTTTGGTATCAGTTGAGACCTAATTTGTGACCCAGTATGTGGTCTATTCTGGAGAAAGTTCCATGTGCACTTGAGAAGAATGAGTATTCTGTTGTTTTAGGGTGGAATGTTCTGTAAATATCTATGAGGTCCATCTGGTCCAGTGTATCATTCAAAGCTCTTGTTTCCTTGTTGATTTTCTGCTTAGATGATCTGTCCATTGCTGAGAGTGGAGGCTTGAGGTCTCCTACAATTAATGTATTGTTATCAATATGACTCTTTATTTTGGTCAACAGTTGGCTTATGTATATGGCTGCTCCCATGTTGGGGGCATAGATACTTACAATTGTTAGATCTTCTTGTTGGATACATCCTTTAAGAATTATATAGTGTGGGGCGCCTGGGTGGCTCAGTCGGTTAAGCGACTGCCTTCGGCTCAGGTCATGATCCCGGGGTTCTGGGATCGAATCCCGCATCAGGCTCCCTGCTCTGCGGGGAGCCTGCTTCTCCCTCTCCCACTCCCCCTGCTTGTGTTCCCCCTCTCGCTGTGTCTCTCTCTGTCAAATAAATTAATTAAAAAAAAAAAAGAATTATATAGTGTGCTTCTGTGTCTCTTATTACAGACTTTAGTTTAAAATCTAATTTGTCTGATATAAGAATTGCTACCCCAGCTTTCTTTTGAGGTCCAGTGGCATGGAAGATGGATCTCCATCCCTTCACTTTGAGTTTGGATGTATCTTTAGGTTCAAAATGAGTCTCTTGTAGACAGCATATGGATGGGTCCTGTCTTTTTATCTAATCTGCAACCCTGTGCCATTTTATGGGAGCGTTTAGGCCATTCACGTTGAGAGTGATTATTGAAAGATTGAATTAATTGTCATCATGTTGCCTGTGAAGACATTGTTTTTATAGATTGTCCCTGTAATTTTTGTTGTAGATCACTCTTGGGGTCTTTCTCCTTTTATAGAACCCCCGTTAATATTTCTTGCAGGGCCAGCTTAGTGGTCACATATTCTTCCAGTTTCTGCCAGTCGTGGAAGCTCTGCATCTCTCCATCCATTCTAAATGAAAGCCTTGCCGGATAAAGTATTCTTGGCTGCATGTTCTTCTCATTTAGTACCCTGAATATGTCTTGCCAGGCCTTTCTGGCTTGCCAGGTCTCTGTGGATAGGTCTGATGTTATGCTGATGTTCCTCCCTCTATACGTATTGAATCTCTTCCCCCTAACTGCCCTTAAGATGGTTTCCTTGGTTCTGAGATTTGCACGTTTTACTATTACATGCCAGGGTGTTGGCCTGTTTTCCTTGATCTTAGGAGGGGTCCTCTCTGCCTCTAGGACGTGAATGTTTGTTTCATTTCCCAGATTAAGGAAGTTCTCAGCTACAATTTGCTCAAATACATCTTCTAGTCCTCTCTCTCTCTCTCTCTCGCTCGTTCTCTCCCCACTCCCCCGGGATTTCAATTATTCTGACATTGGAACGCTTCATGGTGTCACTTACTTCTCTGATTCTATTTTCATGGATTCTGAGTTGTTTTTCCCTGGCCTCCTCTTTTCCCTTTTTATCTATTATATTGTCTTCCAGGTCGCTTATTGGTTCTTCTGCCTCACTTACCCTAGCTGTTAGATTATCTTGATTGGATTGGATCTCATTGATAGCATTTTTAAGTTCTGCCAATTCACCTTACATTTCTGCCCTTAGAGACTCTATGTTGTCACTAATTGATTGCTCCATTCTAGCCACTCTCTTCACAATTGCTAGCCTGAATTCCATCTCTGACATCTTGGTTATATCTGCATCCATTTGTCAATCTGCAGCATAAGTCATAATCCCTGAGTCTTTTCTGTTTCGGGGTTCCTCCACCTAGTCATTCTGTTGATGGGTATTTGAGGGAATATATAGAGTCCAAACTATTGACCAGAACCCAAGCAAAATGCACCTGTTTTCTTGGGACCTTAGGGTTGCTGGCCTCTTGTTTTCCCAGCCTGTCTTCTGGAGAAGGGGCCTGCTGTGCTGTTACTCAGGCAACCCTGTTTGGGCGGAGTTGCCCTGCCCTCCTGTGGTGGGGGATGGGCTCAGTGGCAATCAATCTTTGGGGCTTTTGTTCTCTGGCGGCTTTCCCTGTCTCTTGCACAAGTCAGAGCAGAAGAGACCATTTCCAACCCTCTGCCTCAGAGCAGAGAGATCGCAGTCTGTTCTTCAGTGAGCTCTCCAGACCACACTGTCTCCGTTTCTGTCCATGCTGCTATAAACTGCAACAGCCTGGGTTGTGTGCCCCTCCACAGCGCTCCCAGTCCTGCCTCCAGGTCGGGGCACGTCTCTGTCCTTTGTGCTTCTAAAACTGCCAGCCACTCCCAGTTCGCGCACACGACCCCGCCAATCCAGGTTTCTGCCCTGGGGGCTGCCCTAAAGTCCTTCCCCCACCGCTATCCATCTGCGAGTCTGTGCCCTGAGAGATTAAGCATTTAAATTGGGGGTCTAAGTAAAACCGAATACCCTCTTCAATGTGGGTGGGCCTCATAAAATCAGTTGAAGCCCTGAAGAGAACAAAAATGCTGACCTTTCTTCAAGTAGTCACATTAGTTCTTCTTTTTCCAGCCTGCTAGCCTTCCAAGTGCAACTAAACCATCAACTCTCCTGGGTCTTGAGCTTACCAATTCACCTTGCAGGTCTTGCGATTTGCCAGCTTCTATAGTCACATAAGCCAGTGAGCCAATTCCTTATAATAAATCAGTTATCTCTCTCCTTTCTCTCTCTCCCCTCTAATTTTCTCATTCTCTCTCCCTATGTGTGTGTATATGCATACATATATATACACACACACATACAGACGTGCATGCGCACACACAAACACACACATAATACATGCATACATGTTATTGGTTCTGTTTCTCTGCAAAACTCAGTCTGTCACATTTTATACTTTTAAATTCCTTATGAGAAAATGTTGGTCATTCCTCAACATGCTATCCTTTCTTCTATACTGATTTTCCATGTTAAAACAACAGAGAAGTTACTGTGTGTACATGTGGGTGTATGTATACATAAGCAGTTCATATACAGAAAATTTTTACCAATATAAGAGGACTTTATCATATTTAAACCCACACTCCTTTTTTATGTGCATCTAAAATGTTCCTGCCCCTTATTTCTTTTCCTTCACTTTTGATCAGTAATTCTTTTCTTGGATAGTTTGCTGATGTTTTCCATCTACAGTACACCACAAGATTGATGGCCTCAAACCTTCAACTTCAGCTTTTCCTTCTTTTGCAAGTTAGGATTGAGTTTGGGTCAACTCTGGGTCAGAAAGATATTAGGTTAGTCTTTTCAGATTGTGTTTAGATCCATATATCAAGAACACAGTAAAATTGAGATGGCTTCCCTTGACTGCCCTCTCAAACCAGTTGACCTTTTAAGATTCTCTTTCCAGTGTGGTTTCCTCTTTGCATTCTGTCTATACAGTTTATGTTCAAAGTGCTACAGGAAAGTCCTGTCCTAAAACCTCAAAGCCCCACACATACTTAAGTTTATTTCTTTTTCAGTCCAGAAGACAGAGTGCCCCAAGTAATTCGGGGGCAATTAGGTAGTGCTGTGTTAGAAAGAACACTATACTGGCAGTCAAACCACACTTTCAGGATTCCTAACTTTGGACCTGCATAACTTTCAGTAAATCACTGAACCTCCCTGATTGAGAAAACACTGCCTCCCTCACAGGAATTGAGGAACGGATGCTATAGGATTTGGAAAATTAATTTGCAAGCTATCAATTAATAACAAAACATTTTAAATTTGTCTTCATTTTCTAAATAAGTGATACTTGATTTGTGGTCCCATATCCCCTGCTTCTCATTCTCACATCAAATCAAAATTATCATCTTTTATATTTTTGGTGTCAGAGATGAATGGACATGCTGAAACCTCACAAGTATATCTGCTTTAGTTACTCTCCAAAGTCTAACTGTATATGGAAATGGATGATTAATAAATTGGATCCCATCAATAATTAAAATACAATTATTAAGATCAATAATAATGTCCATTTATTAAGTGCTTATTATACTCAGCACATTGCATACCCATCCCACTGAAATTCCACAATAATGTTATAAAAAGTACTATCTCCGTGTTGGCAATAAGGGCCCTGACATTCAACAACACAGTCAAATCACACAGGTGGTAAGCAGTAAGGCTAGGAAATAGATCTCATTCTAGATGGCTGTCTGGATGGATTACCCTGTGATCACAGTCATCTAAACCCAACACTGACATTCATATGAAAGGCAATATATTAATGCTTTCTTCTTGATGCATTGTGCATCTTTAGGAGAGTCACTCAGATTTACTTTTCTTCAGTTTCTCTCCCTTTGAAATAGGGACACTACAATTCGTGTGACCCTCACATGGGCATTGTGAAGGTAACGTATTTACACGACAATCAGACTAACATCATAGGTATTGCCAAGTTTTCTTTATTGTGTCACTACCCATCTTCAGCTTGATTCTGAATGGATTTCCAATCACCTTTTAGAAGTCATTTTTAAATATCTTAGAAGGTCAAATGGCAGAAAAGAGACACAATTTCAACTACACTCAGGGTGATCCTGCATGAGCAGAGGATGCTCAATAATTTTCAATGCTTGACAATTAGAAAACAAATTAATGTAAAAAAAAGATAAAAAAGCATTGAATACTACTGAGGGATTCTATGATAGACCTGTTTCTGGTTTTACTGTTTTCTACCTTACAGATGAGCCATCCTCTTAAGAGATACACAGGTCCTAAATAAACAATGAAAAAAAAAAAAAAAACCACCCTGGAAAAGAGGTAATTTCCCAAAGAAGAGGAAATTAAAAGAAAACCTATTACCTATTCCCTTTAATCATTCAAACTTCTTGTTGTCAGGCATCTGTGCCCTGTGTCTGGAATGTTCTCTCTTTCCCTACTCACAGACTTTCCCTTGAAATAATTCCTGACCATAAGAGTATTTTAGCTTTATTGCAAAGAAATAGGCAATTTCTTCATCAATTTACTAAGAATGTATCAATGCCATTTTCATTGAACATATATCAGTTCATTATTATTATATCACTCTGTGGGTGTGTGTTGAATATATATATTCCAAGACTTATTTTGGATTATAGGACAAAACATGATTTGAGTTTAGCGAATATGTTGGCTGGAGACACATTATATTCATCTGTTTGATCTTTTATGTATAGATTGCATTTCTCAAGCCACTGCAAGTAGTTTCAAGTGCGTGGATGTGAGCCATCATAACCTTAGTCTTTAGCTCCAAGACCCATTGGCTTAACTGCCTGAACCAGCCAATCCAGTCCCTACTTTTCTTTATGGTAGTAGTTCTTAACTCTGGTTGCTCATTAGAACCCCTGAGGATTCTAATCACTACTGACAGGGTTTCATGCCAGAACACCTAAATCTTAATCCTCAAGGGTAGGGCTCAGACATCAGCATTTTTTTTAACCCCCCCTAGATGATTCTACTGTTGTAGCTGGGGTTGAGAAACATGCGTTGCTATTGTCAGTGATGATCTGTTTGGAAACATTCTCTGCCCAGTGGTTTCTACTCTTACTAACTCTGTAGTCCCACTCCTGCCATCTACAGTAGGATCTCTCACTCTCAGCTGTTCTGTTAGTTGACTTTGGGATTTATTGGTGTCATTCCATGGAACATCTCTTTCTGATGTCTAACCTTACTTCAACAATTACCACGCTGGAAAGGAGAAGGGCTCTGTCCCCTCTGTATTAGGATTATTTATTAAACCACAAACAGTGGGGGCTTGGACTTCCATTTCTTTCTTTATTTTTTAATCAGTCATGGAACCACTTCTCTATTACTTAGAGCTGCTTGTTCAGCTTATTTAGACAGCGGTTGTGTATGTCTTCCCTGAAGGACTAGGTCACACAATGCTTTAATTAATACCATACAACATTCCACTCAAATCATTCCTCATTCCTGATATTCAATGAATATGTCTGTAGCAAGATGCATACCAACTTAATTTTCCCTTTAAGGGATTTTCTCGGCTAATAAATTTCCCAAGAGTAAAGGACCATTACTGCCTATACCTCTTCTTTTTCCATTGTTCCAGTTCCAGCACTGGTCATTTACCATAATATACCTTAGCCATCTCTGCCAGTAGGTTTATCTGGTTTTCATGCAATCAGAACCTCCAACAATTCACTCCAACAATGCCTAACTCTAGCAGACAAACCCCTTTCCCAGTCCCCTGGGAATCCTAGATATAAATATTTATATGAATATGTTCAGTTCAGTTTTCATGTTCATAAGAATCAAGGCCTTGGAGGACAGTTGCTAGAACTTTATAAACAATCTCAATACATATTTAATGAATGAATGGAGAAGTCAGGGAGCAGTACCCAATACAGAGCAATCAGCAAGCAAAAGCCTCAGACATTATTCATTATCATGCTCATAAAAGTGGTGCTGGGATTTCTGAAGAATAGGAACAAGATTTCATATCTCCTTTGCTTTCTTTCCAAGTTCATACTGTTGTTTTATCCAGTAAGTCAAGAAGATGCTGACCCAGGACCTTTCAGAGAAAAGCAGCTCCTGCCAGCCAAGTCAGGTGAAACAGGATCACACGCTTACCTGGAGCCCCTGCCTCTTGCACCGACTGGTTACAATAATCAAAGCTGCTGTGACATGTAAGCAACAAATTAGACATCAATGCCATGGCTCAGTGAACAGAAGCAGATATTTACCCTCTAATGTGTAAATCCATTTAGCTCTAATATCTAACTGCCTCAGCTAGAGTTAAGTCCCTGACAAGTTAAAAGGATGCCTGACAGGTATGCCTGTTCCCCCTTGGGAAGAAGATAAGATGGGGGCAGGTGGGAAAGATAAGCAACTGGAGAAGGGGAAATTGAGTCCTTTGGGATTTCATTTACAAGCTGTTTATTAAAAAAATTAACATGTGAACATGCTGTACTGAGTGGCATTATCTTCCATTTGTGTTCAGCATCTGGCCATTCTCCCACCCCTTTGCCCGCCATCCCCCATCTTCATTGTTGTCTGACTTTGATGGGAAATAACCATCTTCCTTCCCAAAGACCTGTTAAAAATCGGTAATGCAAGGGAAGAGTCAGGCCAGCCTGCCGGCCACTCATTCCTTATGAATCATCTGACAATTTTTTAGTTTGACAATTGCACCTCATATATTTTAATATTGGTTTTGAAAGAAGAAAGCAGAGAACTTCTATTTCTTTACAGCTCCCTGTAATTTCAACTTGCTCTTTACTATGTATGAAGTCGACTTGGGTGGAAAGGTTAGAGGCAGATGAATTTCTAGTTTCAGAGCCTAGGAAAGGCCAATAAAATGTGCAATAACCTTAATGCTAAGGTTTCACGGAGCTGAAAGTATGTTTTATATTCATGGATGACACTCCTTGAAAATGATGACAGGGACCTCGTATTTTTAAGGATTTTTTTTCTTTGATTTTCTTTCTATATCCTAAGCTCTGCTTAAAATTTCTTAGACAAGTATATAAAAACAAACCAAAACAAACAAGAACCCATCATGATTTAAAAGGTTTTCTAATACTTTCAGATCCAACAAGCAAGGAGTCTGTTTGTTTGATTTTAATCTTTTCTGGTCCAATCAGAAAAGAGCATACTACTTTTCTAACCCCAAATGTAATTTAGCAGTCTTCCTACTTATAAACTCTGCTTTAACTTTTATTCATGAATCTGCTTTTTAATGACTTCTATGCACAACTAAATGATTAGATTAGAAACAGTGGCAGACACAATAAAGGATTAGATATCTCTGATGTCATAGGTGAAAATAAAACATCATATGACAATAGTTACTTATTTAAATTCTTAGACTTACCATGATAATGGGATGAAACTTTTGATTATCCCTTCTTTTCTTCTACTGCCCGCTGGTCAAATAAAGAGAGACGAGGAAGGAAGGGAAGGGAAAAAGTGAAGAGATAAGATGTATTTTCAAACATGAATTTTGGGAACCACTAGATCAGGTCTACCCTGAAATTTCTGTTCTATTTTATTCTAGAAGTTTACATCCTATTCAGTACCAACAATTGTACTTAACATGGCACTCCAAAGCATCAAAATAATAGCATATTTTTATGGAGATTCACACTTTTCAAAGTACTCTCATTTACATTATTTTATTTTAACGACACCCTTGAATCATAGCATTCTATAGTTAGGAGGGCCCTTCTATACCATTAGCTCTAAAAGAGTTTCCAAAGTTATGATCTAGTCTTTAATTTTGGAGAATTTACCATATTATAAGACAGACAACTCCATTAAAATTTTCTTTCTTAATAATGAAAAAGTAGCACTTGTCCATTTTTGAAAGTTTAGAAATTATAGATTAAATAATAAAAGTGAAAACACTTTTAAATTTGCCACCATGAATTAAATGCTATTAATGTTTTGGTATACTCCCATGCTGTGTCTTTCATCTATACAAGTGTGATTAGTTGGGAATGAATTATTACTGTAAGAGCTAGCACATATATAACTATACTTGTTGATCTGTGAGGTAGAAGTTGATCCCTAGGCAGGACCTGGTTATCAAATGGCAACAAGGCACCAAGAGAGAGGCGGTGAAGACCAGAGATGAGAGGAGAGGACAGGGGTTGGGGGCAGGAACTGTGGAGGCCAAGAGATGTAGTGGAAGGTCAAGGGCAATGCAGTGTAATGTCCTCTCTGTAACCATACCCCACCCCAGCCCACCCCCACACATGCTGCCTTATCTTCAGTGAATTCAGTAAAAACTCATAAATTGCTTGGTGTGAGTGGATATTTTATGGAAACTGATAGAAGGATGGAATATTTTGCCTGGGGTGATGAAGCCTGAAAATGATATCATTCATAAATTTAGGTGCTGCGTCAGGAGTGCTTGAGCCCTTGGGAATGAGCAGAAATTTGAGGGAATAATTTTCAGTTCCATAAAACATGACTACAGTAGAGATCAAGTTTTAACTAGTTTTCTCAGAGCCAATGTGATCTGGGATGACCTCAGAGTAATATATGGAATTATGATATGACTTTATAAAACACTGTTCAAATGATCTTTTGTTTTGCTTTTTGTCTTTCACTTTCATACAATATTATTTATCTTGTAATTACACACTGTTTATAATAAAGTGTGTTGCATTTGACATAATTTTCTTCTCTTTTTTAAGTCTTTATTTAAATTCCAGTTAGTTAACATACAGTCTAATCTTAGTTTCAGGTGTATAATTTAGTGATTAAACACTTTTTATACATCATGTGATGCTCATCACAGCAAGTGCACTCCTTAATCCCCATCACCTATTTTACCCATCCCCATCCCCCTCCCCTCTAGTAACCATCAATTTCTTCTCTATATTTAAGAGTCTGTTTCTTCAAGATGAAACCCAAGAAGGAGACAAATCATAAGAGAAACATACTGAGGGTTGCTGGAGTGGAGGCGGGTGGTAGGGATGGGGTGGCTGGTTGATGAACATTGGGGAGGGTATGTGCTATGGTGGGTGCTATGAATTGTGTAAGACTGATGAATCACAGACCTGTGATTCAATAATACATTATATGTTAATAAAAAAAAAAAAGAGTGTGTCTTGGTTTCTCTCTTTTTCCCTTTGCTCATTTTTTTTGCTTCTTAAATTCACATATGAGTGAAATAATATGGCATTTGTCTTTCTCTGACCTATTTGCTTAGCTTTATACTCACTAGCTCCATCCATGTTGTTGCAAGTTGCAAGATTTCATTCTTTTTTATGGCTGAGTAACATTCCATTATATATATGTATATGAGTAATATTCCATTTATATTTATGAGTAATATTCCATATATTCCACTTATATATATATGAGTAATATTCCATTATATATATATATATTCTTTATCCATTCATCAGTTGATGGACACTTGGCCTATTTCCATAGTTTGGCCATTATAGATAATGCTGCTATAAACATCGGGTGCATATAGCCTTTTGGATTGGTATTTTTGTATTCTTTGGGTAAATACCTAGTAGTACAATTACTGGATCATAGGGTAGTTCTATTTTTAACTTTTTTTGAGGATCCTCCATAATGTTTTCCAGAGTGGCTGCACTGGTTTACATTCCCACCAATAATGCAGGAGGGTTCCCCTTTCTCCACATCTTTGCCAGCACCCATTGTTTGTGTTGTTGATTTTAGCCATTCTGACTCACTGTAGTTTTGATTTGTATTTCCCTGATGATGAGTGATGTTGAGTATTTTTTCATGTGTCTGTTAGCCATCTGGATTTCTTCTTTGGAAAAATCTCTATTCATATCTTCTGCACATTTTTAAATTGGATTATTTTGGGGGGGTGGGTGTTGAGTTGTATCAGTTCTTTATATATTTTGGATACTAACTCTTCATGAGATATGTACTTTGCAAATATCTTCTCCCACTCCATAGGCTGCCTTTTAGTTTTGTTGATTGTTTCCTTCACTGTGCAGAGGCTTTTTCTTTTGATGAAGTCTCAATAGTTTATTTTGGCTTCTGTTTCCCTTGCCTCCAGAATCATATCTAGAAAGAAGTTGCTATGGCTGATGTCCAAGAGGTTACTGCTTGTGTTCTAGAGGTATTTCATCCATTTGAACTTATTGTTGTGTATGGTGTAAGAAAGTGGTCCAGTTCTCCCAAAACATTTGTTGAGGTAACTTTTACCCATTGAATATTCTTTCCTGCTTTGTTGAAAATTAATTGACTATATAATTTTGGATTAATTTCTGGGTTTTCTATTATGTTCCATTGATCTATGTGTCTATTGTTGTGCCAGTACCATTCTGTTTTGATCACTAAAGCTTTGTAATGTAACTTGAAGTCAGGAATTGTGATGTCTTCAGCTCTGTTTTTCTTTTTCAAGACTGCTTTGGCTATTTGGCATTTTTTGTGGTTCCATACAAATTTAGAATTGTTTGTTCTAGCTCTGTGAAAAATGCTGTTTGTATTTTGATATGGATTGCATTAAGTGTGTAAACTGCTTTGGGTAGTATAGACATTCAAATAATACTTGTTCTTCCAATCCATGAGCATGGAATGCTTTTCTGCTTCTTTGTGTCATCTTTAATTTCTTTCATTAGTGTTTTATAGTTTTCAGAGTACAGGTCTTTCACCTCTTTAGTTAGATTTATTCCCAGGTATCTTACTGTTTTTTGGTACAGTTGTAAATTGTATTGATTCCTTAATTTCTCTTTATGCTGCTACATTATTGATGTATACAAATGCAACATTTCTGAACATTGATTTTGTATCCTGTGACTTTACTGAAATTGTTTATAAGTTCTAGCAGTTTTTTTGGTGGAGTCTTTCAGGTTTTCTATATAGAATATCATGTCATCTGCAAATAATTTGACATACTTTAAGTATATATAAGTTTTATAGATATATATATGTATGTCACTATGTACTCATTTTCAGCATTTCAAACAATGTAAGTGGCATTTATGTATATAAAATAAAAAATTAAACAGCACATCTGATGCTTTCTTTGAAAATATCCCTATATGTGAAATGTTTGGTTCAAAGGTTATGCATATTTTTTTGTTTTTTATATATATTGCAAAGTTAAAAAAAAAAAAGTGTATCAGTGAATTTATAATTCCATCAGCAATTTATGAGACTACCCAGAGCCCAGTCCCCATTCCATAAGTTAAATTTATCCACCTATCCAGTCTGTTGAAACATTTTTGAATTTTGATCTTGTTATCAATTGTATTAGGAGTCCTAATGGGTTTGGTGAATCAAAATACACATGCCATTTTTTTCATTTAAGACAACAACTACAAAAAAAAGTTAAGTGAGGTAAAATATAGTCAGAGTCTTTTGGAAAACCAAATGAAAATTCCATCCAGGAAAATACTCATGGACTTAAGAACACTTTTTAAATTTGATCCATCAATCTCTACCTCATCTATATTTGTACTGTATTTTTATAATCATCATAATCTATTATAATTATTGCTATTTATATCTACCATAGTATTATCTACCTGTTCATTTGTATATTCCCCATCACCCACCATGCACTGTGAAACAATATAAATTTATACAACATTCTGAGGGGAAGATGATTTACTCTGCCAATAGAAACAGGGACAGGTACCATAGGAAATGTTTCAGAGAGGAAGTAACATCTAATGTTGGCTTTGGCAAATCAACTGTAGTTCCCTGCACAGGAATGGGGCTAAAGGGAATTCCAGAAATGGAAAACGTTATCTTTAAAAAGCACAGAGATATAAAATAGGTTGGTATGTAGCAAAGACATAAGAAATGGTTTGGTATAACTAAAGCATAGTGTTAGGGGTAGAGAGGAGGGATCTGGAAAAATAAAACAGTACAGTCTCCTTAGTGTTCTCAGCATAGAAGTTGACTTAACTTTTGCTAGACTTAGTAGGCTTCTCAGGTTGACATTAATTCAGACTGCATAAGGCTCTTAAAATAAGAGATTCATAACTAACTTCCAACATACAACTACTAAAGGGTTCGAACTAAGAAGGGATGAAAGGAAAATTGAGTTCCCCTTACCTAATCTATTACTTATCTAGGTCTTGTAATCATTGTTTGGGTTATTTTGGACCTTTGTTTCCTATGGCTCTCTTCTCTTGAAAAATGGGTTTTTACCTTTATCTTCCAACTGTCTGAACTGCTAGATAGAGTATATTCTGGGACAATATTTTGGGTGCACTGAAATTGAGGGTATTGGGTTGTCTCATAAGGTAGATCCAATAATCAATAGTTGTCCAAGGACAGGCAGATGAATCTGATCCTACCTACACAGGTATTGTTAGCCAGAGGTCAGGATGAGGAGTAGCTGGAAATCAGGACTGAATCTAACTGTGGTGTAGATAGTATTGAGAGTGTCTAGACAGTTGTAGGACAGGCATCAACATTTCAGAAAGGTTTGTTCAGGTAGAGCTCCATTCAGATTCTAATACTATAGGTCTCAGATCCAAAATATGGGGCATTGGAAATTGGCATGAACGAGGTGGCAAAAAATGAGCAGGAAGTGTACTTTTTCAACCAACTAATCTGCAATTTACTGCAAGGTTCTGATCTTAGGAAACTAAATTCTCCCTTGAAACTATTTAAGGGAACAAATTAAATGAATTGGGACAATACAACAGTTGGGTTCCCATGTGGTGGCCCAAAGATAGAGGGCTTAAAGCTATGGACTCACCCACTCATGAGAAAGTCTCTCCTAATTTCTGTCCAGGCTTAGCCATCATTGTTTTGAGGACTGAATAGAATCACATTAGTTGTGTGGTAATTTGAGATACGTGGAGGCTGACATCCATTAGATCTGGGGCAAACGTAGGTTGGATTTCTTGATGAAGCTCCACTCCCTATGATTGTGAATTCTTTTGTGACAGCATCTGAGGTGAAACATTGCCAAACATTGTGCCAACAGGCCTTTCAATGGGTCATAAAAATGCTATAAAAACATGAAAATTGCTTCCATAAAAGAAGAGTTACAGCAAAACAGGGAACCTACTAAATTCAGAGGTGAAGAAATACTGAGAAATGAAAACTGTTCCACATATTCCAAGGAGTTTGTGGGTACAGCACCCCCAACAGCCATTTACATAGGCAAGGGTTATTTGTACTCATAATATACTTCTGAAAATCTCTCGGCATTCTGCCATTAAGTATGTGGTCACATGCCTTTCCTTGGGATTCACCCTTTACTTGAGTCACTTCTCAGTTTTGTTGGCTAAATTCAATAGTGTGAATTTCTTCTGCTCTGTTTCTACTTTGAAAGGATCGACAAAAGCCCCTTTTATGGGATAAAGTGTTTACATCACTTTGATGCCTGGGAAAAATGATGCCATATTACAAGCATAGTTCATGATGAAGTTATCAACTTGGAATTAATAAAAAGCTTGTTTGAAGTATTCCTTACTAATAAATCTGAGAATTAAACTTCCTTCCCGACAACTACACCTTTGCTTTCATTTCCAGTGTTTGTTTTTCCAATAAAATTCCTAGATATCCATTAACACTGGTAATTTGGGATAAAGTGTGCAGAAGGAATTCATTTTCCATATGCCTTTCGTGCAGATGTGGCTATACTGAGGTACAGTAAGTATTATTCATATCTATTATATAAAATTCTGAGCTTAAGCAATAGTCATAAACACATTAAATAACACCATCCCAAGCACTAAGAGCCTCTGTCTGCCAGCTGGGTGAGCCCTTTCTATATGTCATTTTGATGTAATGCACTCTCATTTCTGCTGTTATTAGATGCAAAGTATTTGAAAAGATGTTAGATTGAATTGAAATCTGATTACATCTGGGCTTGGGTTTTTGAGATATTGCCTATTTTCCTAAGATACACTGTTCTGTTTTCTTTTTAATCTCACAAATATGTACACACATTCACACCCTTTCATTTCTATCTTCTCTTCTCTACATTCATGGATCATATGGGATTTCTGATTTTATTTTAAAAAAACCAAGATATAGAAATTATGAAGCAGTATATCATAGATTCCAACATAGAGAAAGCAAAAAATAAAGAAAGGGAGAGAAAGGGGCGCCTGGGTGGCTCAGTTGGTTAAGCGACTGCCTTCGGCTCAGGTCATGATCCTGGAGTCCCTGGATCGAGTCCCGCATCGGGCTCTCTGCTCGGCAGGGAGCCTGCTTCTCCCTCTGACCACCCCCCCCCGCCATGTGCTCTCTCTCGCTCTCATTCTCTCTGTCTCAAATAAATAAAATCTTTAAAAAAAAAAAAAAAAGAAAGGGAGAGAAAGGAAGGGGGGAGAAAAGGAAGAAAAAAGAGAAACGTTTAGCCTTTGATATATCATAGATTAATGGTCTGGTGCACATTGGATATAAATCCATATATAGTGTGTTTATTTGTACATCATTAAGTTATAAAGCTGTAAGTCATTTGAGAACATCTCTATGATCATAAACTGCTTCTTATTGTATTTGTTTTTCTTACAAGCACCTTTCATGGGGGAAACTTAAATCAATAGGAACACATTTGATTACTTCTCACAATTGCTTTAGAGTTTGGAAGACTAAATGTGGTGGTTCAGTGTTGGTCACATAAGACTGTGTGGACTGAGGCCATAGGATTCTTTCATAGTTATTTTCTTAGATTTTCTCCTTGAAAAGTCACATCTATTTATGAATACTGTATCATAATCAAAATGTGATTTATATCAGGATAATATTCTCCACTGTACCTTCTAAAATGACCAAATCATATCAATGCAAAATTTTTACTTCTTAAATGAGCCTTCAAGGATAAAACAGAGAAGTTACATTTTAACCAGTATAGGGATGGTTTCCTCTCCATAGGGGGTTGCAGTTTGAAGGGGACAACATGATGAAATGTGCACCACACAAGGAGACTACACAGCTAGTGTAAACAGCACCAAGACAGAACCAAACAAGAAGTATTACCTTGGTTAATTGGGCATAGTTTAGAGCTGGTCTCAGAACGTCTGCTTTATCTAAGCCCCAAAGTTAACTGGACTCAATGATTGGTGAGCTTGGATCTAGAGCAAAGGGAGGTATATAATGTTTTAAAGAGTTGAGCATCCCAAAACACACAGGGTACACATTTTTAGTCCCTTGGTTTACATCCACAGATAGCCAATCTCTTCCATGAATATTGAAATTTACTACATTAAGTCTTTTCTCTCAATCTCTCTCTTTTTATTTCTTTTGAAGTAGTGGGAGGACACCATATCATGTCTATACAGTATCTACTTGGTAAATGCTTTCACCCTTCCTCACATACTCAAAAGTAAGTTGTACGGTCATCAAGTACTGTCCCATCTTTAAAAAATGTGAATTCCTGTACTTCCCACCCTGCTTCTGCCTCTTAGCATCTCATCCCGGGAAATTTTAATAATATCCTATAGGATTTCCCTGCATTCAATCTCTTTCCTGTGACTCCTGTACTTTTCAAATAACTCTGCATATGAACACCCAATCAATTTTCCTAAAAGAATAGACTTCACCCAGCCATTGATCTCTTTCAAATTTTGATAGTTCTCCATTTTATGAAGTTCAGATTCCTCAATTCAGTCTTGAAAATCTACACCCAACTTATCTGTCAAAAATCATTTGCCATAGTTTTCCAACAAAAACAAACCTCTTTTCTCTCAGTCCTGCATCGTATCATTCTGTTTTCCACTTTATCCTTTCTTGATAATGAATCTTATTTTGTTCTTCTTTTAAAATCACTGTATATCTAATCTTACTCAATATTTGAAGACTAGATTAAGTCTTATTTTTAATTATCACCATTCTCTGACTTCCTATGTCATGTTCTGGGCATTCATGCTTATTCAGAAGTTTTGTTTATGAATGTCTGTTCCCAAAACTAGAACACAATTTCTAAGTGATTTACACTCTATTTAATTTCTGCCAAATTGGTATGGCCACAGCAATACATGTTATTGATAACTCATGATGAATACACTTTAAAAATCCTTCTCTCATTTGCTTTAGCTAGTGCTGACTGTCCCATGTGATTTAAGTCCAGGGGAAATAAAAGTGACTTTGTCATTTTATGTCATGTCACATACACTTACCAGTTTACTAAGTGATTTTCAATGACAAGTATAATGAGAACAGCCTCTCCCTGACTTAAAAAAACAAATAAAATCCCTCCAAAACAGGAAGCAATTTTGAAAACAAAGGTGGCAAGAATTCATTTATCTCACTATTTTCTGACAAATTATAATGAGTCACTCAGCATTTCTCATTTCTGAAGCTACACCTACATTGGGCTGTAAGCTACACTGACTTGTCCCTCTTGACTCAGGGCTTGTTTTTCTTTTATGGCTCCTGAGAGTTCTATTATATGACTTGCCCAAAAGCATCGTTCTGTTGTGTACATACTAAGTGCTACAAGATTTTCTCCCCAACTTCCTCACGCAGCTTCAATCTGAGGACTGAGTATCAGAAAAGAAAAGGACTTACTGTTCCTGAATTTCAATAAACTGACCCATCGATGCTTCTTGCCTTTGCCACATTTGGGGATTTTCTGGTGAGTATACAGCATGGAGTAACTAGCCTCAATAAGCAGCAGTTTGGAACAGGTGAAAAATGTATGGGCTTCAAAACCATTCAGAATTTTAGAGCTCAGGTCCATCACAACCTATGTGATGTTGAACAAGTTATTCAGATTATCTAATCTTGTATAGTTGACAGGAGCAAGAAAACTGATTTACTAAATGTCACAATGTGTCAAGCATACTACAGGGATTAAGATTGTAGTTTTGAAAACAAAGAGCAGTGTATAAATCATGGTTCCCCCACTAATTAGAGTTCTGACAAACTTCCCCAACAGTAAAATGAGGAATAATAATAGCACTTATCTCATATGGGTGTTATGAGGATTGAATGAGTTAATGCACATAACATGCTTAGAATAGTACCTGCCAAATGTAAGTGGGTAAGTGCTCAATAAGGGTCAGATATTATTATTGAGAGGACTAAAGGAATTAACAGACAAGGAGTCTGGAGAGCTGCGATTATCTAAAAATACCATGCCACACCACCATAAATGCACTTTTTCCTCCATTGGTCCTATTGTCAGAGTACAAGAATTTATGAAGTTAGGCTTCTATTTCCTGTAGTGAATCACCAGGGTCCCCACCTCTCATTCCTCTTGTTCTCAAATTTGGAGTCCCCTGACCCATCACTGGACACTGAGCCCCATGCATAGGGAATCCAGTTTTTGTGTGACCTGAAACTTATGCAAGGTTGGGAGCCCTTTTTGAGAAGAAGACTACAAAATTGCTAATGTGAAGTCAAGTACAAAGATGAATATTTATAAAGAGAAAGGTACCGCAATAAATTACATATTTAAAATATGATATTAGCCATTCTGACAGATGTGAGGTAATATCTCATTGTAGTTTTGATTTGTATTCCCCTGATGATGAGGGATATTGAGCATCTTTTCATGTATCTCCTGGCCATCTGTATGCCTCCTTTGGAGAAATGACTGTTCATGTCTTCTGGCCATTTTTAATTGCATTATTTGTTTTCTGGGTGTTGAGTTGTATAAGATTTTTTGATATATTTTGGACACTAACCCTTTATTGGATATGTCATTTGTAAATATCTTCTCCCATTCTGTAGGTTGCCTTTTAGTTTTGTGGATGGTTTCCTTTGCTGTGCAGAAGCTATTTATTTGGATGTAGACCCAATAGTTTGCTTTTGCTTTTATTTCCCTTGTCACAGGAGACATATCTAGAAAAATGTTGCTACGGTGGATGTCAGAGAAATTATTGTCTGTGTTTTCTTCTAGGGTTTTTATGGTTTCAGGTCTCATATTTAGGCTTTAATCCATTTTGAATTTATTTTTGTGTATGGTGTAAGGCAGTGATCCAGTTTCATTCATTTGCATGTTACTGTCCAGTTTTCCCAACATCCTTTGTTGAAGAGACTTTCTTTTTACCATTGCATATTCTTGCCACTTTTTTCAAACATATAATTATGGGTTTGTTTCTAGGCTTTCTATCCTGTTCTATTGATCTATGTGTCTATTTTTTTTTTTTAAGATTTATTTATTTGACAGAGAGAGAGACAGCAAGAGAGGAAACACAAGCAGGAGGAGCAGGAGAGGGAGAAGCAGCTCCCCGCTGAGCAAGGAGCCTTATGTGGAACTTGATCCCAGGACCCTGGGATCTTGACCTGAGCCTAAGGCAGAAGTTTAATGACTGAGCCACCCAGGCACCCCTAGGTGTCTGTTTTTGTGCCAGAGCCATACTGCTTTGATGACTACAGCTTTGTAGTATAAAGTGAGATCTGGTATTGTGATGCCTCTAGCTTTGCTTTTCTTTTTCAAGAAAGAAAAAGTAGCTTTGGCTACTCAGGGTCTTTTTGGTTCCATACAAATTTTAAGATTATTTGTTCTAGTTTTGTGAAAAATACTGTTGGTATTTTGATAGGGATTGCATAATTCTGTAGACTGCTTTGGGTAGTATGGACATTTTAACAATAGTTGTCCTTCCAATCCATGAGCATGGAATGTCTTTCTATTTCTTTATGTCATCTTCAATTTATTTCATCAATGTTTTATAATTTTCAGAGTACAGGTCCTTCGCCTTCTTGGTTAAGTTTATTCCTAGCCATTTTACTATTTTTGGTGAAATTGTAAATAGGATTGCTTTGTTTCTCTTTCTGTTGCTTCATTGTCATTATATAGAAATGCAAGAAAAGACAAGTGTTGGCGAGGATGTGGAGAAAAACGAAAAGTTGTACACTGTTGGTGGGCCACTGTGGAAAAAAGCATGGATGTTCCGCAAAAAACTAAAAATAGAACTACCCTATGACCTAGGAATTGCACTACTGTGTATTTATCCAAATACAAAAACACTAATTCAAAGGGATACATATACCCCTTTGTTTATAGCAGCATTATTTACAATAGCCAAGATATGGAAGCAGCCCAAGTGCCCATCAATTGATGAATGGATAAAGAAGAGGTGATATATATATATCAAAATATATCTAATATATTTTGATATATCAAAATATATATTTTTTATATATATAAAATAATATAGTAAAATATTATCCAGCCATAAAAAAGAATGAACTCTTGCAATTTGCAACAACATATATGGAGCTAGAGAGTATAATGCTAAGCAAAAGAGAAAGACAAATACCGTATGATTTCATTCATATGTGGAATTTAAGGAACAAAACAAATAAACATAAGGGAAAAGAGAGAGAGAGAGAGAGAGAAGCCAAGAAACAGACTCCTAACTATAGAGAACAAGCTGGGGAGGGGAGCTACCAGAGAGGAGGATGGTAGGAAATGGGTTAAATAGGTATTCAGGATTAAGGAGTACACTTGTTGTAATAAGCACCAGGTGATGTATGGAAGTGTTCAATCACTATATTGTACACCTGCAACTAATATAACACTGTATGTTAACTATACAAGAATTAACATAAAAACTTTAAAGAAATGATAAATAGCATAATCATCTGAAAATTCAGAAAAATAGCAAAGTTTTTATTAACTGCTTGACACATCTAAACTCTTTTTATCCTATATATTATAGCTATACTATAGCTATAGTATATGAAATATACAGCTATAGTATATGAAAGCTCCTTTGTATAATGATTTTCAAATACAATTGTCTGTAGAAAAATAATTGATTGTGATTAACTAAACTTGTTATATTTTAATTATTGATAGTTTTTAAAAGTACTTTCCAGCTTTACAACTCATTGATAAAGTCATAAAATTTTAGAATGTTGTCAATTTTGGGGATCTTTTCCAAGTTTCTTTTTTCAGCTCTTGGCTGTATATTTTGGAGGATTTTCCCAGAGATTGCCTTCTGTCTTCATGCATTTCATATTTTGCTTCTGCTCAATTGCCCACATACTTTGGTACCAGGCACCACATGGGACCTTCAAACCACCAGATAACCTGTAGTCCTACATTTTAATGTCATGGTTCCTGGTGAGTAGACAAGTGGGTGGTAGGAGTATTCCTGGAACATATTCCTAATGCTGAAATGATGGTCAAAGTTTATCTATACCTATAAGCTACAGTAAAACTAAACTGATCTATTCTAAGTTAAATTCCACTTAGATAGATCCCCAAATGCCCATAGCCATTCCTTGTCCACCAGACACAAGGAGAAGCCTGATGGAAATGAAGCTGGAGTAGAAATATATAGTCATCTTTATCAATGGCTTGTAAAATAACATGTGTTTTTGAAATTGTATAAACACATGTGAATAGGTAAACATTATGAGGGCCCCTCTTGGGGCCTTGAATGGGAGGGGTCTGTGCCCGTAAAAGTTCTTGAAAATAAGCTGCATTAGATTCACCATAAATCTCCTCTGTTTGGGGTCAATTTCCTTAATCACATGTAATCTAATAAGCCAAAGTCCTGCTTCCATTTTAGGTAAGATAAGTAAAATTTTCCCTTTGCATGACTTAATTTTTCTTCATTTCTCCAACACTTATTCATTCCCTTTTTCTCTTTGTTCTTCAAACTTCTCTTTACTGGCTCTTTTTTCTTAAAACTAGAAATAGGCTGCAGAATTATCCATTACAAAAGTGGTGTTAAAACCAACTTCTCCACCATTGCCTTACTCATAATCCATATATAGTCTTTCTCCTTTCCTTCACCACCACTATTCTTACAAGAGCAGTTACAAGTGTACACTCTTTCACTTTCATTATTTTTTTTAAGATCTATTTATTTGAGAGAGAGAGAGAGAGAGAGAGCATGGAGGGGGGAGGGGCAGAGGGAAAGAATTTTCAAGCAGACTCCCTGCTGAGCATGGAGCCTGACTCCGCCGATCTCATGACTCATGAGATCAAAACCTGAGTTGAAACCAAAAGTCAGCTGCTTAACTGACTGAGCCACCCAGGTACCCCTCTTCTACTTTCATTCTTACTTCAACCTCAAAACAGATCTCTTCCTCTGCAATCTATTGAAAATACCTTTGTCATGATCACTCATGACCTGTTTAAATTCAAATGCCCGTTAGTGTCTCAATCTCGAAGATGGCATCTTGATTTTTTGTGACATTTGGGTTTCTAAAACTTTGTAATGATACTAATCTTATCTGGCTAAATATACACATATTGCCTATAGGAAAGTTCATCTCTGAGCATGTGAACTGTTGAAATTACATATATAAAGTTACTGAATCCCAGCTCATCCTAGTCTGGTTTATTCTGCTGCCTGCTGAGATTTAAGTTCTTGTTGTGCCATTTCCCTCATCGAGAGGCTGTAAATAACATTTTCAGACCACATATGGAGCACTGTGAGAACTGATGCTCATTAAGTGTGTTAAGTGAAAGTCATGAGTGAAGTACCAAACATTAGCTATAAATCAAAATTAACAAATGTGACTCGAGTTCTCAGGAGGCAAAACACTTCGAATCTTAAATAATATGGCTGTCAGGAATCACACTGAAAGATACATTTCTCTTCAAATATGTGCACAGATGAAATGCAAAGAAGTAAGCTGTCAAGTTAGACAAGGAGAAAGAAATCTGTTGCTTGGTCCTTGAAACAAGTTAATTTAGCATTATAAACCATTGGAGTTTCCTTTTCAAATGGATCCATGTGGAAAATCCAGATGGCCGAATGCTCAGCTCATAAATGTGAAAACTAAGCTCCAAAGCTTGAACATAGTCAAAGCATTTTACTTACTTATTGCTGAACATTTTTATCATTTATATTTAAGAGCGAAACATGTAAATTATTTCTTAAGGAAACAATATTAGTTCATGCTGTCTTTCTTAATGGGAATCAGTTTGCAGGATTGGTGGGAGAGGGGGCAGTGTAAGAGGACATTGGGTAATTTAGGAGTAAATTTTAAAATTACCAATCATCAACGCTGTGCTAAACACTTGGCTGCTAGGTCTTGAGGTTATAAAAACTTAGCTCTTTTTTGGATTTTCCTAACTCAGTGTATTCCTAAAGCCAGAAAAATATTCAAATTCCCATTGGTTATTAGTAGGTGGAGATCATCTTAGACTATTTCTTCTCCTTTATCCTCTTTCCCACCATCCAATAAATCAGCAAGCAGTACTGGCTTCATGTTTTGAAAGTCTCTCCACCATTATCATTCCTTTCAACCACATTGCTGCTACCTGCCTCCAACTTCCATGGTCTCTTAACTAGAAGATTCCAACTGCCTCCTACTTTCCCTTCTCACTGACACTTCCCCAGAGCGCTTTCTGACTAGAAAATCAGTTAATGTGGGTCTGCTGCTTGAAATTTCTTGATGGCTACCTGTAGCCCATATGATAACATTTCAAATTCTTAGCAGAGGGCAAAGAGCCCATTACTGTAGGTGTCATGTCAGTTTTCATCGTTATGCTTTTCATAGTCCAATCTTTCTGAGTTGTGTCTATTCTTCCAAATATGCCATATTCTAGCATGCTTTCATGCCTTTCTACCTTTGGTCCTTCTGCCTGATAGGACCTCTTCTATTTATCTGCTTGGAAATCTGCTGGTAAACCCTCAAATTTCACCTCCAGTTTCACTGTTCCTTTAAGTCTTCACTGATCAGCAGACAGAGTTTGATATTCCCTACTTCCTATTTATTCTGCTATCCACCCTCCCCAACACACACTAAACTGTAACTCCTTTAAGAAAGAGATCCTGTCGGGGCTCCCGGGTGGCTCAGTCATTAAGTGTCTGCTTCGGCTCAGGTCATAATCCCAGGGTCCTGGGATCGAGCCCCATATCAGGCTCCCTGCTCTGCGGGAAGCCTGCTTCTCCCTCTCCCCCTGCGCCTGCTTGTGTTCCCTCTCTTGCTGTGTCTCTCTCTCTGTCAAATAAATAAATAAAATAAAAATAATAAAATAAATAAAACCGAAAACCAAAGAATGTGCTCCTACTTTATCAGGAAGTACAATCTCCCAAAATGACGGGGAGGCAGGGATGTGTGTGAAACAGGACAGGAAGGAGCCAATATGACTGGTATATCATCCATCTGGCTACCACAATTGATGACACAAAAGAAGAGAATTAGTCCTCTCATTCTACTAGTGGCCTCCAGTTTTAAGAGGAAAAGATAACCTCCACTTCTTCCTTGAGAAAGATGGGTACAAGTTTAAACAGTTGGCCATTCAGACTCTGAAAAGTCTTAAGGCAAAAAGGTTTGTTTTGAAAAAACTCTACTTGTTGCTCTTGTAGCTGGTCCTGAAGACATTGCTGATTTTCATCATCTTCATCCTGTACCCTCCAAACAAAGGGACCCCACCTTCAAAAGCATTTTGTGCTTTGACTGGCCTGGTAATTTACCTATTATGGTGACCAAATTCACATTCCTGATGGTTTCAGTCCTTATTGCCTTATTTTTGTTGGGTCATGGTTCCACTAATTCTCTATTGTTATTGCTGGGCTAGAAACATCATGAGATATTTCCCACTGAATGCTAAGTTCCAAATATATTCCTCATTTCTAACACTGCTTGGCATTAATTCTTAGAACATATATATCCCCCCCCCCAGGTTCAATACCCCATGAGTATATTAACCACTATCCTTTCCTATTGATCTGATGGGTGAAAAGCCCAAAGAAGCCTCATGGTAGTAGCAGACTCTACTTCACTAGAACAATTATCCTGCTCCAATCAGAATTATTACTCTTTCTGGAATGAGAAACTCTAACCCAGCAGAAGCCAAGTTTGTGAGGATGGCAGGCAAAACTCTGGGAGTAGGTCACTAAGATGATGGTGAAAAGTCAACACTACTTCCTATGGTTCCCAGATCCATATGTTAGCAATTGGGAATTCAGCACCGAATGTTAGCTTTTGGTTCAGCCCAAGAGATTGCCTGATCTTACAGAAACCTTGATCTGTAAGAGTCTATACAAATTACTGAGTCTCAGATCAACTGAAGTAAAGGAAGGGAGAAAAATTTATTTACTGAGTCCTATACTGGGGCACATAGGTGTGGGAGTGAAGCAGGTCTTCTGGCATCTCATACCTTGGTGAGAACAGGAAAACTTGTGGTGGGAGGTGACAGGTGCCCAGATCTGAGCATTGGGCTAGACACAATTGGATTATTTCTCATGTGAAGTCAGTCACAAAGCAGGTGGGGTGAAACAAGAGGCCAAAGGCATCAGAAGTGATGCACAAAAAGTGTCTGATACAAGAGCTTTACATTATAGATAGAAAGAAAGACTTGCAAATAGATATTACACACACACAGAGGCAGTCTCAGCTTTGCACCATTCCAGTATGCATAAATTTTAGTTCCTGTGACTCATGGCTTACTTGACAACATGGTCTAAATTTTAGTTTCTACAGTATATTAACTGAGTAATATGCAGAAAGTACAAACTCCCTTGCTAATTCTTCCATTTACAAATCATAATGTAAATAACAGATGTGCATCATGATCAGTGACTAATATGTCACTTCTTTTAAAGTCTGTCAGTGATGGGATGCCACGGTGGCTCAGTTGGTTAAGTGTCTGCCTTCGGCTCAGGTCATGATCCCAGGATCCTGGGACAGAGTCCCACATTGGGCTCCTTTCTCAGAAGGGAGCCCTGTCTCCCTCTGCCTGCTTGCTCAGTGGAGAACCTGCTTCTCCCTCTGCCTGTTGCTCCCCCGTTTGTGTTCTCTGACAAACAAACAAACAAACTTAAAAAAATAAAGTCTGTCAGTGATTGGGGCACCTGGGTGCCTCAGTGGGTTAAGCAGCTGACTCTTAGTTTCAACTCAGGTCATGATCTCAGGATCCTGGGACTGAGCTTTGCGTTAGGTTCTGCACTCAGTGAGGGTTCTGCTTGAGGATTCTCTCTCTTCTTCTGCTGCTCCTCCTGCTTGTGCTCTCTCTATCAAATAAATAAATAAATCTTTAAAAAAATAAAGTCTGTCAGTAATTGCTCACTGTGCACCTTCAGGCACAGAAAAGAGTGTGTAGTTGTATTGCCTCCTTGTCTCCTAGTTACAAATCCATGTGGTATTTACAAGTATAAATAATGAAAAGAGGAAATTGGCTAACGAAGATGAAATCTCAGCAAAGAAATGAAAAGTGACGACATTGGAAGTGAAATTCAAATTAAATGTAAATAGAATTACAAAAGAAATAGCTGACAGTGGTAATGTTGATAATGCTGTCATCCAAGGAACCCTAGATATGTAGCCAGAAGAACTTGATAAAGACAAACTTGTCGATATAAATGAGGAAAGAAGGTGAAGGAAAAGGATGAAGATGTCCCAAAGGAAATGATGCTGGCAAAAAAACCATGTTAAAGAAAACCCGGGAGATATTTTGTGACACTGAAAGTGCAAAAAACAAAATGTTGGAAGCCAATCCAAACTTAGAAAGGAGTATGATGATTTGCCAAGGCAGAGAGAAGATGATTTCTCTGCATTGTAAGTTACACCATGAGGAGAGGGAGGAAAGCTCTGCTCAAACTACTTCTTACCTTTTCTAAAAAGAAATAAAATACTCTCATTTTTAATGTTTCTAATGTTTTTAATCACAGTGTGCTAAATAATCATTGTATTGTTTATTTCTGTCTACATTTATAACTGACATAGAGAGTTTTTAGTATTTTGACAAAAATTTAAGGTCATGGAACAATTTTATTTTTTCCCACTGATTATTAAGACCACTTTGCTTGGAAAAAAAAAAAAAGGTTACTTTGCTTGGACTTGCACAGTCACATTTATGGTCCTGCAATATTGTGAAAAATGAGGACTGTGTGTTTACACATATCCATATGTCCCTACATACGTCCTGTGAGGAGATGGTATTGGAGCTGAGTCTTGAAAGAAGGGTAATTGCTAACCAGTAATCAGAATGATGATGAGGAGGGTGGTAATGTTCACTACAGAACAGCATGTGCAGTGGCCTGATGGAGGATGGGGTACGTAACATTTGGTACAGCTAATGCTCAAGTGTGTACAAGGTAAAGAGCAGGGAGATAAAACTGAAAAGGTCATCTGGTGCCAGGTCTAATAGTGATTTCCTTGCTTGACTACAGATTTTGATCTTTATCCTTCAGGTTATGGAAACCTCTGAAGGGTTTTCAGCACATGAGTGACACGATCAGACTTTTCTTTTAGGACGATCACTACGAGGAGTGTGGAGTTCAGATGGGATGGCAGCCTGCAGCTTGGAGGCAGGAGTAATTGGACGCTGATTGGCTGGCAGAAGCAGGTTACAGGTAAGAATGAGGAGAGACTGAGAGGAGGTCCATGTGAATACACAGTCCCCTCACTTTGCTCTTTGTCACCACTAAAAACCCTGTTGTTGCCTTAAAATCCAACTTTCTAAACATGTCTCAGTAATACTCCATTTCAACAGGTTGAATAACATCCAGATGGACTGGGCTCTGGTCACACTGCTATGCACACCCGCACAGATGCCGTGTGAGTGCCATCCCTGCTGGTTCAGCCAAATACCAGCTACTTTCTCACTTACACGATCAGAGATTCCTTCACCTCTTCTCCCTTGCATGGGCACTTTGCTGAACATACCTTTGTTTTCCCTAGCCTGATTAGTAAAAACTTGTTCAGGTAGGATGCTTGATTAACAAACAATACTCTCTTGTTCCTTTCAGGCTATCTTCTACATTTTAATTTACTGGGCGATGCTAATGAACACAACAGGACCTAATAGTTTTCCCTGGGGAATGGAGAAAATTAGAAACTTTCCAAGTAAACATAGAATAGTAAATACAGCAATGCCAATTTCAAATCTTAATGATACCAAATGTTGCACAGGTAGTAAAGGGTAGGAATGTCACCAAAGTTTGCTTTTTCATACATTAATGTTTTTAAGGATTAACAGTGTTCCAAGAACAACTATGCCTTATCCTTTTACAGACAAGAGGATTGAAAAATGAAATGAGTGAAAATATTTTCTTCTCTACGTTAGAGATTCCAGACCCCCAGGCATCATAATCTTACTTTTTCTTTCAGATTTATTTTATCAGAATTTTCCTTCTTGATACCAGAAGCCAATCCCCTCTCGTAATTGTAAAACTTCCTTGAATTATGCTGTTTGGCTTTTGTGGATCTGAGTTTTATTTCTAAGAAGAGAAAGAAACTTATTGTCAGTAGGCACTGTTCCTTTACAATCCGAGGCTACATTATTTTCTCCAAGGATGTCCATGAGCCTTCAATCAGTGGTTTTGTTTCGTCCAATATGGACTCTTTATTACTAGTTCTGCCCTTGGATGAGATTTTGTTCTTTTCCAGAGAACATGTCCTAATTTTTCTTTCTTTGTTAAGACATTTTCTATTGTAGTGGAGGGCAGTTTGTGATTTCACCACATACTTGGCAGATTTCCTTATTCCTCATAATGATCACATCAACATCAGCAATGAATATCTATGATAACAATGTCCCTCTTCAGGCTCTTTCCTAGGCAGATGCATCTGGCTTCCTCGAGTGGCATTTGCTAGAGCCCAGACAGCAAGATAATAAGACGTCAAGGCTAGTGATGGCAGCTTTTCACTCTGTGACCAATTACCTCCTCGACATTGTTCAAACTGAAACCAAAACACCCTGAATGAGTTTACTCATCTTTAGAAGTTAAGAAAATACATGAGAAGCTACAAATAAGACCAGCAATCTTTTCTGGGTGATGGAAAGAGACACTTATTCTTTCTATATAATAGCAAAATTTTCATTTATTATTATTTTTCAGGCACTGAAGAACAGAGACTGACAATTTTCTGTGGACATTCAAATGATAGTGCATACAGTATCAGAGACAGGGCACATATTTATTTCTGTAACTATAAGATAACCCTATGGTCATTAAAGTCCTGAATTATAGAGAAAATGTAGTAAGAGCATTTTCTGAGTTACAATATCAACTCAAGTTATATTATTTTAATGATGAATGGCTGCATTACTCAGGTGCTCATGACAACATAATTATGTCAACAATGATATGAAAAATAAAGGCGAATAGTAGCACATTCATGAAGGAAAGGCAGTTACTACTTTTTCAGACTCAAGAAACACAGTAAAATATGGTAACTGGGAAACAACCATAGTAAAGGAACAGAAGTATAGAAACCCTGCAAAAATAGATTGATGATGAGTCAAAGTGTCACAAAGATTAAACATTTTTGTGGAAAGCAGCTGTACTTCCTAATCAAATCATATGCAATACATTTTGAAATGACTGATTTTCTGCATTGACATGTATATAAAGATACCATATGGTTGCCATTTAGTAAGCATATTTGCATATATGTTGATGCACATATACAGACAGAGATGTAAGCACAGTTATACATATAAACTCCTCATATAAGGCTTAGCACAACTTTAAATGATTTTATGCCAATCCTATAATCTTGATTAACTGATATTCTGCTAAACATAACCTTCTTTTAATTGGCATTTCAGAATATGTACAGTATTATTATGTTTAATAATACTATAAAATAAAGATTAAAAGAATGAATTCTGGGGTTATTATTTATAAACCTATGAAAGATAATTCTTTGGTAGATATAATAGCATTTAACCAGAATATTCCATTTTTAACAACATTAGATAACAGAAAGTAATATTTTTCTATTAGTTATACATTTGCTTATGTTCACTGATAATTTGCCTTTCCTCTCAGTTTACAAGTTTTGCCAAGCTGGATTTAAAAAACAAAAAAACCAAAACTTTATTTCTGTATCTGTTCTGGTCTTTAAATAAGAACTGAGGGCTTACCTCAAATGGCACTTTTTTTTTTTTTAAGATTTTATTTATTTATTTGACAGAGAGAGACACAGCTAGAGAGGGAACACAAGCAGGGGGAGTGGGAGAGGGAGCAGGTTTCCCTCTGAGCAGGGAGCCTGATATGGGGCTCGATCCCAGGACCTGGGATCATGACCTGAGCCGAAGGCAGACGCTTAACCAACTGAGCCACCCAGACGCCCCTCAAATGGCACGTTTAACATGAGATCATTTCCTAGGTTGTGCTAATTTAGGTACTATCTTGTCTTAGTTGTTATAGCTCAATTAAGCTGTACACTTAAAGTCACAGGCAACAGATGTCCAAGATGCAGGTCTGCTCAGATGTTGAGCGACCAGTGGGCTAATGAGATGAACTGAATAAGGAAAGATTTTATCAACCATGAGCTTGGCACATAGGAGTAGGCTACTGTAAATTTTTGTTAAAAAACAGTTTAGCTTTGATCAGATATACTAAGTATTTAGACAAGAAAATATGCTTGGTTCCTAAAGAGAAATCAAGCCAAACAGAAACAAACAAACAAAAAAAACAATTAAAAAGAAATAGTTACAGAACTTTAAAGAATGTTAAAAAAAATTCTGCCAGTTTAGGGAGAAGAGTGAAGTATGTTTCCAGAATATCTATTTCCCAACTGGCTAAGGTGTTAGGGAAATGAGAATAAAAGTTTCTTTTAGTATTTGAAGGGTTATTTTCTTCTAGCCACAGAAATATGTGGACTCGGTGGTATAAAAAGATTAGTTACAAAACAACAACAATAAAATGCCCCCCCCCCATTTGAAAAGAAAAATACAGAAGTAGTAATTAGAGAAATGAATATCTGGAGGAAATGGGAATAATAAAAAAAAATTAAAAAAATTTCCACAGATAAAAGCCTTTGTAATCTGCTTAAGTCTATCCTATCACCTGGAATCTACTAGAAAAAGCAAAGCAGTTGGAGAAGGTTGGAAGCAGTCATTTGGAAGCTAAGAATGGACAATGCCTGAGATGGAAGTTAAAGATGTCTCTCAAATGTTAAAAAAACTTATTGATAGAAAGCACTCCACTAATGTTTACAATAGAAGAGCTAATGAATAGGTACATCTTGGACATTTAAAAGAAAAAAATATTCAACTTATGCTTCCTGAATGTTGTTACCTGTTCTTTTATCCTTGATCTATGTGTCCACACTGACAAGTTTTACAGCTGAGAATCCGTGGGCCAAATCAGAGTTAATGCATCTCCCCACAGTTTTATAAGCTGAATGGCAGTGTATATTCTGGGTAGAACACCCTAGGGGCACCATGTGTAGAGTAGAGGTCTTCTAAGTGGTATGATTTCAGGGGTGCCAGGAATGAGCCCTCCTGTATGCCTCCCAGCTACCATGAATTTTACCATCATGTCCTGTAGACTTCCTTCAAGGCAAGTCTTTTCAGAGAATATCCTACCCTTTTATGTCACTTAACTATTAATTATAACTTATAGCTGGATGTGCATGGTTTCATCAACTTACTTCCATTGGCATAGTTAGCTGTGAATTAGGAGCAGAGGGTATTTGGGATTATGGAAGATGGGGAAAAGAGCATTTTGTACATGGGAACCACCTAGACATTGAGCTAGATCAGGAAAGATGGTGGGGGTTCCCTAGGTAGGTGATGAAAAATAAACACACAGGCCATTTACATGGATCTTGGATATTTACTATGAATTTTTCTTAATCTCACTTCTTTGTATAATTCTCTCTCCTTTTACTTGTGAAGAAGTTGAAATTCGGGAAGAATGTATGTGGCTTGTCCAAATTCATGCAGCTAACAACAAAGACTCACTCAGGTCTTCTGATTCCACATCCTTTGCTCTTTTCACTAGAGCATGAGAGGCCTGAGCACGTAGGGAAGGCAACAAATTTTTGAAAAAAGAGTATAGAGTCCAAAGGGACGATATTTTTTGTCCACAATTCTGTCAAGGATTGGTTTTCAAATACATGTTAGAAGGTCGTACAGGTGATTTCTAAGATTGCCTTTATTTCTACATATGTTGGCCACTCAAAGGACCAGACTGAGGTTGCATCATATACATGTTTTATGTATTAAAAGTCAAACATACGCACTTGATCAAAAAAAAAAAAAAAAAAGAGGACGTGATCTAAGATCACTAGTGACTTGTCCCACTGTTCCCCTCTGTGATCTATGGCCACAGATGAGCAAGTAATCAGACACAAACCTGTCTACATCAGTCCTTATCAGCTCCTTCTCTTATCCCTAACATGGGTGGTTCACCACAATGAGAGTGGTTCTATTGTTTAAAATATTTTTTCATATGAGATTTTCAGTTTAGGCATGGTCTTTAGAACCTAAGCCCTCATGATTCAGCTCCACAGTGTTCTATTTAGTTTTCTACAGCAGTGTCTTCAAATGTGTCCTGCAGAATATTAGTTCTGTGTAATGTCAAACAAACCAGGGAACTCTTGAGGTGTATACATATACATATATGTATACATATATGTCTCTCTCTATATATATATAGACAGGTTTTTGACTGTAGGACCTACCAGTTCTTTTGATGTGCAAATTTGAACATGAATCTCTAACTTGGAGGGAAAGGGATCCACTGTGCATGAATTTTCCAGTGCATGTCATGGGCATTATATTCTGGGGAACACACTTTGGATTATACATATAGGTATATGTACACACATATGTATGCATGTATGTGTATACATACATATAACCCACATATATGTATATATACATACGTATATATGCATGTATATATTTACATGTGAAATATATAACAATTGGCCTTTTTATAATAAGAATAAACAGTCTCTAATGTTAGAAAGGGAAAATAGGTGATTTTGAGGTGATCAAAAGAAAAAAGGCACGTATGTAAGTTTCCCTGGTATCTGCTGACTAAGGACTGTGCAAGCAAACCACAAAGAGGCTTGAGGTAGAAAGGTATCTTCTGGACTCTAATCAGATTAAGTCAAAAGGCACCGCAGGGAAGGATTGCAGACTGAGCATGTGCAGCAGAAGAGACCATGTCCTTCGCTATCCCCACTCTCCAGCCAACCCCAACCCAGAGGAGAGTCAGAGCCTCTCTGGGGAGGGGTAACTGAAGCTCCGGCTATTCTGCAGCATCACCTACCAAGTTTGGCACAGGCCAGAGAGGAGGGCTGTGACATTAGTAAATAAGAATTTCTGAAATGATAACATTCATGGTAGAGAAAGGGGAAGCTGAGATTCCTGTCGGAACAATCACTTTCTCTTTTGAAGCCATTTGCTTCTCTTGCCTTCAGATTCCTGTGAGGGTCTGACCCTTATTGCTGATGATACCGTCTAACAGGCCCTTCCTGTGGGGAAGTTCATGGGAAGACTAAGTATATGCCACTGACGGTTCCCAGTTGTTCTGAGAGGCATTATAGCCATTCTGGCTGCAAGCCTCCTATGGATGAACAAGCACACGTTCATTATCACAGGAATTTATGTCAGGAAACTTACTATAACAATTTTGGCCTCTATTTTTCTTGTGAACCTGGGAGTTAACGTGAGATAGGCCCAGCACATTTCTAAGCAATTACAATGGATGGTGTAGGATCCAATGGGACAATTCCAGGCATCCCTATATAATATGTAATCTGAGAAAAACTAGACTTCAGTCCCCACCCTACCCCATCCCCATTCAAAGACGATGCTCTTCCACTGTGGAAGGAAGGATGATAGCCATGGGCTAGAGGGAGAAGTGGTGCCAGGGCAGAGAATGGAGCAAAAGTACGTGTTAAAGACCAGCCACGTGATGCCCTCTTCAACAGAAATCCATCCATATCCATACAAAGGAAATAATGGCATGCTATAAAATTATAAGATTAACATGGGCACAATCCAAAGACATATAATAATTTTTTGTTTAATGTGACCATATCTCTTCCTCTAATTGCATCACAATCTAAAAGGACAGTTTGCTACTGTGTCTACAACTGTATTCAAAAATGGGAATTAAATTAAGCTTCATATTTATTGGAATGAAGGGAATAATTTAAGCATGAAATACCAGAGAATGCCTAACTTTCAGAAGGAAAGGTGGAGAAAAGTGTATCTGGATAAAAAATGAGATAATACCACCTGTTCTCACACATGCATGTACATATGTGTAACACCCCCTGCATACCCTATACACAAAGGTTAGCCTTTCATTGGGCTTCATGCCTCCCCCTCAGCTTGGAGAAAGAAACTTTGGGACTGCCACCAATGAGAGTTGGTAACAGCTTTTAACGTAGCTCACAATTATCTAAAACCAGAGGAATGCTGGGGCATCTGGGTGGCTCAGTCGTTAGGCATCTGCCTTTGGCTTAGGTCATGATCCCAGGTCCTGGGATTGAGCCCCACATCGGGCTCCCTGCTCAGTGGGAAGCCTGCTTCTCCCTCTCCCACCTGCCCCCCGCTTGTGTTCCCTCTCTCGCTGTCTCTTTCTCTGTCAAATAAATAAATAAAATCTTAAAAAAAAAATCAGAGGAATGCTCCATAGGCTGCCAGAAAATGATCTCTGGATTTCAGGATGCTTGTTTGTTGGGGATGCTCTCTCCCTACACTTCCAGGTCTAGTTATGGTGTGGGGGCTGACTAGGTGGGAGGACACCTACCTGTACCCTGTGATTTGAGGGCTGCTGACAGAGCCATTCACTAAAAATATATTCATCATATGCCTGTCTCAATGACCAAGAGACAAATAAAACTCCATCAGGGTCACCCATTAATAATTATGACATAGGGAATCTTAGATGAGAGGAAGAAAGACTTTGAAAGATTACCTGGTCAAGCCCCTTCACTGTACAAATGAGAATATGACACCCACAGGTAAGGTGATGACTCTACTTTTTTTCTAGTTAGTCCATGATTACCTTGTGTCAGCAAGTAAAGAGCTAGGATCTTGTGTGTAGGTGTTCCTGAAGGACATTATTAATGCAAGAGGCTTCATGAAGCCTTGAAGATCCTGTAACAGAGCTGAAAGAGTGGCTCCACAGAAGGCCATCCCTCTTTTTTTTATAAAGATTTTACTTATTAATTTGAGAGAGAGAGAATGAGAGAGAGCAAGCACATGAGAGGGGGGAGGGTCAGAGGGAGAAGCAGACTCCCTGCCGAGCAGGGAGCCCGATGCAGGACTTGATCCCAGGACCCCGGGATCATGACCTGAGCCGAAGGCAGTCGCTCAACCAACTGAGCCACCCAGGTGCCCTATCCCTCTTTTCCTATGCATTATACTACCATCTAAAGGTAGCATACCTGTGTGTGTGTGTATGTATATAAATAAAATTTAGCATACTGTATCTAATATTAATAACTATACATCCTCATAATGCTTTCTTTTCTTTTTTTAATTTTATTATGTTATGTTAGTCACCATACAACACATCATTAGTTTTTGATGTGGTGATCCATGATCCATTGTTTTCGTATAACACCCAGTGCTCCATGCAGTACGTGCCCTCCTTAATACCCATCACTGGGCTAAACAATCCCCCCTCCCCTCTAAAACCCTGTTTGTTTCTCAGAGTCCATAGTCTCTCATGGTTCATCTCTCCCTCCAATTCCCCCCGCCCATTTTTCCCTTCCTTCTCCTAATGTCCTCCATGCTATTCCTTATGTTCCACAAATAAGTGAAACCATATGATAATTGACTTTCTCTGCTTGACTTATTTCACTTAGCATAATCTCCTCCAGTCCCATCCATGTTGATGTAAAAGTTGGGTATTCATCCTTTCTGATGGCTGAGTAATATTCCATTGCATATATGGACCACATCTTTTTTATCCATTCATCTGTTGAAGGGCATCTCGGCTCTTTCCACAGTTTGGCTATTGCAGACATCGCTGCTATGAACATTGGGGTGCATATGGCCCTTCTTTTCCCTATATCTGTGTCTTTGGGGTAAACACCCAGCAGTGCAATTGCTGTGTCATAGGGTAGCTCTTTTTGTAAATTTTTGAGGAACCTCCACACTGTTTTCCAAAGTGGCTGTACCAACTTGCATTCCCACCAACAGTGTAAGAGGGTGCCCCTTTCTCCACAACCTCTCCAACATTTGTTGTTTCTTGCCCTGTCCATTTTTGCTATTCTACTGGTGTAAGGAGGCTTCTCAGTGCAGTTTTGATTCGGATTTCCCTGATGGCTAATGATGATGAACATTTTTTCATGTGTCTGTTAGCCATTTGTATGTCTTCTTCAGAGAAGTGTCTTTTCATATCTTCTGCCCACTTTTTGACTTGATTATTTGTTTTTTGGGTGTTGAGTTTGAGAAGTTCTTTATAGATCTTGGATACCAGCCCTTTATCTGTAGTGTCATTTGCAAATATCTTCTCCCATTCTGTGGGTTGCCTCCTTGTTTTGTTGACTGCTTCCTTTGCTGTGCAGAAGCTCTTTATCTTGATGAAGTCCCAAAAGTTCATTTTTGCTTTTGTTTCACTAGCTTTTGGAGGTGTATCTTGAAAGAAGTTGCTGTGGGCGATGTCAAAGAGGTTATTGCCTATGTTCTCCTCTAGGATTTGGATGGATTCCTGTCTCACATTGAGGTCTTTCATCCATTTTGAGTTTATCTTTGTGAATGGTGTTAGAGAATGGTCGAGTTTCATTCTCCTGCATGTGGCTGTCCAATTTTCCCAGCACCATTTATTGAAGAGACTGTCTTTTCTCCATTGCATGTTTTTTCCTGCTTTGTCAAAGATTATTTGACCATAGAGTTGAGGGTCCATATCTGGGTTCTCTATTCTGTTCCATTGGTCTATATGCCTGTTTTTGTGCCAGTACCATGCTGTCTTGGTGATCACAGCTTTGTAATATAGCTTGAAATTGGGCAACGTGATGCCCCCAGCTTTGTTTTTCTTTTTTAACATTTCCTTGGTGATTCGGGGTCTTTTCTGATTCCATACAAATTTTAGGATTGTTTGTTCCAGCACTTTGAAAAATGTCATTGGAATTTTGATCGGGATGGCATTGAAGGTATAGATTGCTCTGGGTAGCATAGACATTTTAACAATGTTTATTTTTCCAATCCATGAGCATGGAATATTTTTCCATCTTTTTGTGTCTTCTTCAATTTCTTTCATGAGTGTTTTGTAGTTCCTAGAGTATAGATCCTTTACCTCTTTGGTTAGGTTTATTCCAAGGTATCTTATGGTTTTTGGTGCTATTGTAAATGGAATCATTTTTCTAATTTCTCTTTCTACACTTGCATTGTTAGTGTATAAGAAAGCAACTGATTTCTGTGCATTGATTTTGTATCCTGCCACATTAATGAATTGCTGGATGAGTTCTAGTAATTTGGGGGTGGAGTCTTTTGCGTTTTCCACATAAAGTATCATGTCGTCTGTGAAAAGAGAGAGTTTGACTTCTTCTTTGCCAATTTGAATACATTTTATTTCTTTTTGTTGTCTGATTGCTGTTGCTAGGACTTCTAGTACTATGTTGAACAACAGTGGCGAGAATGGGCATCCTTGACATGTTCCTGATCTAAAGGGAAAGGCTCTCAGCTTTTCCCCATTGAGGATGATATTTGCTGTGGGTTTTTCATAAATAGATTTTATGAACTTGAGGAATGTTCCCTCTATCCCTATACCCTGAAGAGTTTTAATCAGGAAAGGATGTTGTATTTTGTTGAATGCTTTTTCTGCATCAATTGAGAGGACCATATGGTTCTTCTCCCTCCTCTTATTAATGTGTTCTATCATATTGATTGATTTGCGAATGTTGAACCACGCTTGCATCCCGGGGATAAATCCCACTTGGTCGTGGTGGATGATCCTTTTAATGTATTGTTGGATCCTATTAGCTAGGATTTTGTTGAGGATTTTGGAATCCACATTCATCAGGGATATCGGTCTGAAATTCTCCTTTTTGATGGGGTCTTTGCCTGGTTTGGGGATTAAGGTAATGCTGGCCTCATAGAATGAGTTTGGAAGTTTTCCTTCTGTTTCTATTTTTTGAAACAGCTTCAGGAGAATAGGTATTATTTCTTCTTTGAAAGTTTGTTGGAATTCCCCAGGGAATCCATCAGGCCCTGGACTCTTGTTTTTGGGGAGGTTTTTGATCACTGATGCAACCTCGTTACTGGTTATTGGCCTATTCAGGTTGTCAGTTTCTTCCTGTTTCAGTCTTGGCAGCTTATAGGTTTCCAGGAAGGCTTCCATTTCATCCAGATTGCTCAGTTTATTGGCATATAGTTGTTGATAATAATTTCTAATAATTGTTTCTATTTCCTTGGTGTGAGTCGTGATCTCTCCCCTTTCATTCATAATTTTATTAATTTGGGTCCTTTCTCTTTTGGAAAAGTCTGGCCAATGGTTTATTGATCTTATGAATTCTTTCAAAGAACCAGCTTCTAGTTTTGTTGATCTGATCTACTGTGTTTCTGGTTTCTAATTCATTGATCTCTGCTCTAATTTTAATCATTTGTCTTCTAATGTGTGGCTAAGGCATCATTAGTTGCTTTTTCTCTATTTTTTTAAGGTGTAGAGTTAGTTGGTGAATTCGGGATTTTTCTATTTTTTTGAGTGAGGCTTGGATGGCTATGTATTTCCCCCTTAGGACCGCCTTTGCAGTATCCCATAGGTTTTGGACCGATGTGTTTTCGTTCTCATTGATTTCCATGAATTGTTTAAGTTCTTCTTTGATTTCCTGGTTGACCCAAACATTCTTGAGCAGAGTGGTCTTTAGCTTCCAAGTGTTTGAATTTCTGCCAATTTTTTTCTTGTAATTGAGTTCCAATTTTAGATCATTGTGGTCTGAGAATATGCAGGGAATAATCTCAATCTTTTGGTATCGGTTGTGACCTGATTTGTGACCCAGTATGTGGTCTATTCTGGAGAAAGTTCCCTGTGCGCTCGAGAAGAATGAGTATTCTGTTGTTTTAGGGTGGAATGTTCTGTAAATATCTATGAGGTCCATCTGGTCCAGTGTATCATTCAAAGCTCTTGTTTCCTTGTTGATTTTCTGCTTAGATGATCTGTCCATTGCTGAGAGTGGAGGATTGAGGTCTCCTACAATTAACGTATTGTTATCAATATGACTCTTTATTTTGGCCAACAGTTGGCTTATGTAGATGGCTGCTCCCATGTTGGGGGCATAGATATTTACAATTGTTAGATCTTCTTGTTGGATAGACCCTTTAAGAATGATATAGTGTCCTTCTGCATCTCTAATTACAGACTTTAGTTTAAAATCTAATTTGTCTGATATAAGAATGGCTACCCCAGCTTTCTTTTGAGGTCCGCTGGCATGGAAGATAGATCTCCATCCCTTCACTTTCAGTCTGGACATATCTTTAGGTTCAAAATGAGTCTCTTGTAGGCAGCATATGGATGGGTCCTGTCTTTTTATCCAGTCTGCAACCCTGTGCCGTTTTATGAGAGCGTTTAGGCCATTCACGTTGAGAGTGATTATTGAAAGATATGAATTAATTGTTATTATGTTGCCTGTGAAGACGTTGTTTTTATAGATTGTCCCTGTAAATTTCTGTTGTAGATCACTCTTGGGGTCTTTCTCCTTTTATAGAACCCCCCTTAATATTTCTTGCAGGGCCGGCTTAGTGGTCACATATTCTTTCAGTTTCTGCCGGTCATGGAAGCTCTGCATCTCTCCATCCATTCTAAATGAAAGCCTTGCCGGATAAAGTATTCTTGGCTGCATGTTCTTCTCATTTAGTACCCTGAATATGTCTTGCCAGGCCTTTCTGGCTTGCCAGGTCTCTGTGGATAGGTCTGATGTTATTCTGATGTTCCTCCCTCTGTACGTAAGGAATCTCTTCCCCCTAACTGCCCTTAACATGGTTTCCTCGGTTCTAAGATTTGCACGTTTTACTATTACATGCCAGGGTGTTGGCCTGTTTTCCTTGATCTTAGGAGGGGTCCTCTCTGCCTCTAGGGTGCGAATGTTTGTTTCATTCCCCAGATTAGGGAAGTTCTCAGCTATGATTTGCTCAAATACATCTTCTAGTCCTCTGTCTCTCTCCACTCCCTCTGGGATTCCAATTATTCTGACATTGGAACACTTCATGGTGTCACTTATTTCTCTATTTTCATGGATTCTGAGTTGTTTTTCCCTGGCCTTCTCTTTTCCCTTTTTATCTATTATATTGTCTTCCAGGTCGCTCATTTGCTCTTCTGCCTCAGTTACCCTAGCTGTTAGATTATCTAGATTGGATTGGATCTCAGTGATAGTATTTTTAAATTCTGCCAATTCACCTTTCATTTCTGCCCTTAGAGACTCTATGTTGTCACTAATTGATTGCTCCATTCTAGCCACTGTCTTCACAATTGCTAGCCTGAATTCCATCTCCGACATCTTGGTTATATCTGCATCCATTTGTCAATCTGCAGCATAAGTCATAATCTCTGAGTCTTTTCTATTTTGGGGGCTCCTCCTCCTAGTCATTCTGTTGATGGGTGTTTGAGGGAATGTATAGAGTCCAAATTATTGACCAGAACCCAAGCAAGATGCACCTGTTTTCTTGGGACGTTAGGGTTGCTGGCCTCTTGTTTTCCCAGCCTGTCCCCTGCCCCCTTGTGGCGGGGGATGGTCTCAGCAGGAATCAGTCTTTGGGGCTTTTGTTCTCTGGTGGCTTTCCCTGGTGGCTTTCTGGGTCTCTTCCATGAGTCAGAGCAGAAGAGACCATTTCCAACCCTCTGCCTCAGAGCAGAGAGACCTCAGTCTGTTCTTCAGTAAGCTCTCCAGGCCACACCATCTCCATTTCTGTCCGTGCTGCTATAAACTGCAGGGACCTGGGTTGTGTGCCCCTCCGCAGCGCTCCCAGTCCTGCCACCAGTTCGGGCCCGTCTCTGCCCTTTGTGCTTCTAAAACTGCCAGCCACTCCCAGTTCGCCAGCGTGCGACCCTGCCGCTCTGGGTTTCTGCCCTGGGGGCTCCCCTAAAGTCCTTTCCCTGCCACTACCGGTCTGCAAGTCTGTGCCTGTCTGGAGCATGCGAGGCTGTCACTCACTGGCCAAGGCACCCTCCTGCTGCCCTTTATCCTCTGATATCTGCCTGCAGGATCATGGCTCTCCGCTTCATACCTCAAAACCAACCGCCTGCAATATTCTGTTTGTAGAGATCCAGATCTTCTTAGATCTCAGGCTGATTTTGTGGGTGCTCAGCGTGGTCTGGTAGATATCCAGCTTAATTCCGGGGACCAATTGAAATAGGGTCCCCTACTCCTCTGCCATCTTTCCTCATAATGCTTTCTAATGATTTCATTAGTAGTCAGTGACATGGACATATTGTGATTTATTTAGCCAGTATGAGCTCCACTCATAGGATCTCAGTGATCTATCGCTACTAGGATGCACTGTCATTCCCCGGCCAGATGGTGAGCTTGAGGCTCCTGTTGTCTCTCTGTGTCTTGCATTGTTTCTTGTTCTGAAAAGCCTGAGGGTCATTAGAAGTGGACAGAAATCAGAGACAGGAGACCAAAAGGATTGCAGAATAAAAGAGAGAAGAAATGACCAAGGAAATAACTCTTCATTTTACCAGTTGTGGAATCTAAGGACCCCAATTACCAGAGGGAAAAGAAAGCTCCAGTGGTGCAAGATGTATTACAGAAGACCACCAATCAGAGCAATTGCAAAAATACCTGCCATGACTACCAGAGAGACACAGTTTGTCCTGGGAGAGAAACTGAGAGGGAGAGAGAGCTGCAATGATTGTCAAGATTGTTCAGGAATTTCCCAAGCCCTTTGTAGATTTCAGCCCCTTCTCTTCCAGAAAGGCAAGCCCTCTTTAAAGCTCAACTAAGCCATGGCTCCAAGGTAACATTTAAACAGCATGCACTGTGCCTTCAGGTACAAGCAAAGGCAAATTTATCCATTTCTCCAGCAATGCCATTCTCAGGACGTGTTTGCCTTTTTAACTGCTCAGCGAGGCTTCATTGGACGTAACTGAACAGCTACCTGATTAGAAGGCACAGGCTGAGAAGGGCAGGAGCCCACTGCCAGGAGTCTGGCACTTGGAGTGGGCTCCCTCCGCCTGCTTCCCCTGTGCGGTGAATGGAACTGAACCGTCCTCTAATGCTCCCTTGAGTGGAGAGGAGGACAGGAAGTCCCTTTGACCTGACCAGCCAGTCAGCAGCAGGAAAACAGCCTGACAAGAGTCTCTCTTTCATGACCAGATGTTAACTGAAAGCCTCATTTCAGGGATTTCATTAAAGGTGAGAATCACACCTTCTTCTCATCACCTGCAAAGAGCCGCAGGCTCCCTGAGGGAGAAAGGCAGCTCCACTGTCTGAGTGCCTCTTTCCTGACTCCCCACTGACATCTTTGAATAGGGCTGATGCCATGAAAAGGGATCTTATTTCTACTGTGAGAGGTCTCAGGACAGGAGCATTCACATGGAAGGAAAGAACATTTTTCTTGAGCATTCATCTTCCCCCTTGCCACACTTAACACTTCCAGCAACTGAAGTTCATCAGATTCTGAAACACAATCATCTTGCAGGGCAAACAGCTGCTCCAGATTGATTTTGCAGACAGATTTCTAAACATCACAGGCAGAAACTTCTTTTTAGCCCACTCACAAATTTTCATCCATATCTCTCACACTTGCTAAAGCAAATCTCTCATAGTTGCCCATAAGTTCTCCCACTCTTTCTATGATAAAATGATAGAATTTTAGAGTTTGGAAGGAGTGAAGTGTGTGGAATAGCCCTACTTTCCCAGAGTTTGTTTATTTATGGTAGTCATAATAGAAGGTGTCATTTAAAATGCAAAGAATAAGGGTGAGTGTGCCTATGTTGAATTTTATTTAGCGGATTACTTCTTTCAACCTCTTTTCAGCAACTCTTCATGGTGGTGGAGGCTGGTGGCCACAAAGGGTTAACATTCCAGTGGTAAAGTCAGGCTGACGTTGATGGTAGCCTTGCTTTTCTGTAAGTGGAATATATTTTGGCATTTAAAGATAGCAAGCAGAGCATCTTGTTTTGGCAAATGGCCCGTGGAACATTGCCCCTAGAGCACCCAAACAGGAAGCATTTGCCCACTGCTCCTCCTGGGAAGCTTTCCTCTTCTAATGTCCTGAGAAATTAAATTGGAAAGAGGAAATTTATTCTCCAAAGACTAGACCTATCTATTCCCCTGGGATTGCCCTTATTTTATTACTGTACTCAGGAATGGCTGCATCATTTGCAGGACCCAGTGCAAAGCAAAAGTATAAGTCCCCTTCTTCAAAATGATTAAGAATTTCAAAAACAGTGACAGCAGAGTCATAAACCAAGCATGGGGTCATTCTAAGCAAGAGCTTTGTGTAACTGACAATTCTCACACCCATGAACCTGGCTCTGACTATAGATCCCTTCAAGTGTAGCATTCTTGGTCAATTGAAATGCACAGTTTATTGCCCCAAGAATAGGAAGGAATTTTAGAGAACAGATTACATAGAACTGACATAAATTGAAAGTGTAATTTCATGTTACTACATTAATCTGGTATAAGTTAATTCATGAGATGAACCCTCTTGACTTTCACTCCTTTCTGTTAGCAGGTACTATCTCTAGCTGTAAGTTTTGGAGCTACTGGTTTAATTTGTTAGTCTGCCCTACTTAAGTCTCTAAATTGAAAATGAGTTCTGTATTTTCACTCTCTAAAAAAAAATGTCTTTTCTTCTCTGACACCAGGTTTGCCTCCTCTCAATTTGAATTTGGTTCTTTTAATTTGAATTTGGTTCTTTTAATTTTAATTACCCTTTCTCTTTTTCAGTTTTCTTTAGCCTTTTATCTAAAGCAGCATTTCTGGTTTTTTTTTATATTTTTTTTTATCTTTTTAAAGATTTTGTTTATTTATTTGACACAGAGAGAGACACAGCAAGAGAGAGAACACAAGCAGGGGTGGGGGAGGGGGAGAAGCAGGCTTCCTGCAGAGCAGGGAGTCAGATGCGGGGCTCAATCCCAGGACCCTGGGATCATGACCTGAGCCGAAGGCAGACGCTTAACGACTGAGCCACCCAGGTGCCACCTAAAGCAGCATTTCTGAACCATTTTTTTAATCTCCCCCCTAGGGAGTGTTCTGAGATCATTTTTTCCTGATTGCATCCTCCATGAAATTTTAGTACATAGATATATAAAGGGTATATATACATAAAAGGTATATATACATATTATATACTAAATATATTAGGAGACAATAGTATGCTATGTATACTATATATATATGTATACTATATATGTATACTATAGAAAGTTACATATATGTGTATAAATTTTTTCACCATACAAGAATTCATTTTTGTTCCTTTGGGGGTGATATTACCTCTTTTGAGACCATCTGATCTAAAGGAAGATGTCTCAGAATGCTGTTCACCTCTATCCACATATTGTTGCTCTTTCAAAAGAATAACAAGAAAGTCCAAAACACTAGCTTTTACATCCTCAGACCTCTTGTCTGAGATCAGAGTTCCATATCACCAATTGGGAAATCAGCCTATAAACATTTGTGTACAAGTATATGCTGTAAATCTATTTTATATACAACTTTATTTTCTCGACTTCTAAGGTCAGTTCTATTCATAGCTATTCAAAGATCTATTCAAAGGGGATGATTTTAGGGACAGATATTAACACAAAGGTGATGTGGTTCAGGACACACTACCCCAAAATATGGCACCTTGGCATATTGAATATTTTGAGCTGAAGGTGTGTGAGAAAACAACGGGAGCAGGAAGGTCACTCCAACCTTCCCCTCACCCTTTTCCCTTGAAAAAGTCATAAACCCTTATGTAAGAGGTGTTCTTCCTATGTTCAGAGGAGAGAAGTACCCTTACCTTTGAAGACAAAGAGACATCTGAGAAGAATCTGAATAAACAATCCTCATGGTTTCCCTGAGATTAGGACACTTAATTTATACTCTTTGACCTATCATATTTCTCCAAGATGGTCCCCTCTTCATCAAACCTTGCATAAAAATCATCAGGCTTAGCCATTTCTTCAGGTCTTCATTTTCTTACAAAGGCTCCTTTGTCATGGAAAACTTATGCTAAATAAATTTGTATGCTTTTCTCCTGTTCATCTGTCTTTGCCAGTTTAATTTTCAGATTCAACCCTAAGAGGGTGGAGAAAAACTTTTTTCCTTTCCTACAGTAACAAATTATTCCCAGCAATCATGAAGGAACAATGATATTTCTAGGCAAACTCTAGAAAGATGAGCTTCCTTCTAGCTTGTCAATTTTTAGATTGACGTTCTGTGGACTTAGAGGGGCATATCATAAAGCCAACTTCCAACACAGAATGTCTTTTTTTCAATAAATGTGGCAAAAAGTACTGCTAGAGCAGCTCATTCATGGATCATGGGAATGTTGTCACTGGGCTGGAGAAATTGTGAGAAGCCACTTGAGGGAAAGAAAAGGAGCACAGATAAAGGATTCCAGCACTTCTGGTCTGATCTCAGGCAGGGAAAAAATGGTCTAAAGGAGTTGTGAAACATTAATGTAAAGTACCACTTTTCCTAAAGAGAAGATAAAACTTTCCTGGATCTTTTTAAATGATATTATTCCATTGCTTGATAAATGATCTCTTCTTTTGCATGAAGACATGGCAAGAAGATTAAACTAACTATAAAATATTTACTTCCATATAGCAACTAGCTAACCATGGAATGAAGTTTAACTCAGTTTGAAATAGATAGTATAAAATAAAGCAATTTGCTCTCTTGGAATTATGTTGCTTGGACCACCTTAAAATTATACTGCTAAAGCAGGACAGCTAAAAAATAAAGATCAGTGAAATCATCAAACACCCATTTTATCTTGTTACATCAGTGTCTTTTATGTCTAAACCTATCATAACAGCTCCTGGAATAAAGAAAGATGCGGGTTTTCTTTTTCCATCTAGGGAGGAGCTATGTAGTAAGCAACGAAACAACAAAATGGGAAAAGGTATGCGAAAAACTGAAAACAGAGTCTGGCAAGAACATATGCTGCCCGGATGGAAAATCAGGAGACAATAATTCCCAGTGTAGAACCCCATGATTTTCATTGCTTATTCTTGCTTTTATGTCTTCACTCAACAAATGGTCATTGAGCACCTAGTCTATCCAAATGATTATGCTAGATGTTCTGTGACATTGGATTTAAACTACAGCAGATTTTCTTTCTAATCCTGGCTTCTGAAATATTTATATATATTTGCAAAGTTTTAGCTCTATTGCAGTTAAAGTCTCCCTCCATTTCCCCACCTCCTACCCTCCACAAACACCTCTAAGATTTTTTATAATTAGCTGCAAATGGCAGTGAATATGGTGCATCCAGGAACATCTATAATGACTAACCTTCACAGGCATATAAAATATTCAGTGGTTTGGTATTATTTCTCCTAGCTATATTAATCTAAGTTTGGAGTGAGAAAGGAAGCAGAGAAGATGAAGCTGGAACTTTTACCTGAGAAGTATGCCTTTCTCATAGAGATAAAAGCCCTCCAGCTCATATTTTTTTGTGGGTGTAACATCAATGATCTTCTTTACCATTTGGGGTGCAAGTAAGGTCACTTTTTTTTTTTCCAATTAATTACTTAAACACCACCTCTTGTTACTACTAAGAGAATATTCAGTGCCTGCTTCTTAATGACTACTACTATTGTCAAATAATACAAGAACCTTGCTGGGTTTCCTCAGAGTGCAGTATAGTATTCCTGACTCTGTCAGTTAGCCAGAGAAGGGGAGCACCAATTTCCTGGACCATGCTAATTAAAGAAGCTTTCTTGAGGGGTGACATCATCTACCTCCACACAATTTACCATCTCCTTCATGGGTTGGCAAACTATGGGTTGTTGGCCAAATCCAGCCTGGGGCCTCTTTTTATAGGACTCCTGAGCAAAGAATATTTTCTTTTTGCATTTTAAAGATAAGGTGGTAAACAAAAGTAAAAACAAAAACAATGAAAAATATGTAACAGAGTACTTGTCTAAAATATTTGCTATCTTATCCTTTACATAAAAAATTTGTTAACCACTGACCTATATTAACATGACCTTACTATTCCATTGTCACCATTAGCCTACCTTTACTATTCCAGGACTTTTGCCCAGGAAACTTTATTATTCATTACAAGAAGTTCCAGAAAGCCTTATCATCTTGTTAATAAAAAGCATTGAAAGGAAGTTTACATCTCAAGACTCTTGAACTCCTTGCCTCAAAATCTTCCTTTGGCTGTGTCCACAAATCCTAAACTATTATATTATGATCCTCATCCAATACAAATTAATACCCCCTCCTCTATTGAAAGACCTGCCTTAAATCAGACCTCAAAATTAGATCAGAATTTATCCTTCCTCCCCCAAGATGCTATCAGACTCTGTTGAGGTAGGGGTGGTTTTTAATGTGACAAACAGTAAACTCAACTTTGTCTTGCCAATATAATTTTCAGGGGATATCTGGGGAATGTTAAAGAAAAATAAATATTCTGACACTTGTTAAAATGGTAAGGAAGACTTTATTCAGGACTACTGCAATAGGAATGAAGACTATGACAATAGGGTAGAGAGATCAGGCTAACCTCTGAATACAACAAAGAGGGCTGGGAATTTATAGCCAATGAGCAGAGTAAGGGGGTCAGTGGATGGAGAATGGCTAAGAGAAAACATCAAGGTTGTGGGGGTGCACATTCCTGCTAAACCAACAATAGGATTCTTGCTGCAGGCAGGCCTGGGTGATCAGATATCAAGGTGGGGTGAGAAATTTGATCAGATACCAAAAGTGAACCAGTATTAAGGGTGGGGATTTTCCCTAAACTGACTTAGCAGAATTCCTGCTAAGACTAGGAGATGCAGGTTCCACAAGGACAGGAGCCAAGGTTGAAGCATTATTGAGCAGAGGGCTCAGAAGAGCTGAACTAAGGTTTAGTGGGAGAGAGAGTCTTTGTGAGGAACCAGCATTCTCTAGCCACTCTCTACACAACTATTCTGCTTTATTTCTCTCATCATGGGTATCCTAACTTAAACTATCTCATTTCTTTAGTTGTTTACTTTATGCCTCTGGTACTAGAATGTAAGCTCTCTAAAAGCAGAGATCATGTCTGCCTTGTTTGCTGCTGTATCCCCAGTGCCTAGATGAGATCTCATTACACTGTAGTTACTCAATAGATATTTATTAAATGAATATTTGAATTGCCTTGAACAAGGCCCTAAGAGGTCACTAATGAAAATAAGTCTCACCCAGTTCTAAGCATTCTTGCCCACTGCTGCATTGCTTTCCATTGGTCCAGATCCCTGTATGTCTGCAGTGAAGGTGCACACTTAAGTTTGCTAGGTGGTAACCATTTTTACTACCTAATCACATTCTCAGGTATTGCTCTTGTAAGGGAGGGAAAAAAAAAATTTCCTTCTGCCCTTCTAAATTCTTGGTTAGGGCCCATCTAACCAGAGACAGATTAACAAAAGAAAAGCATTTACACCTCACCTTGAGTACAATCTTTCAGTTCCCATGAGAAGCCTGGGTTATCAGGCCACTTTCCTATTTTTGTCCACTAAGTTCTCCTTTGGCATTCTTGCTGGTCTTTTCCTGCCAGCAGATCTCAATAAACATCTTAGCAGATAGAACAGGCCTCCTTACAGTATTAAATCTTAAAAGGGAAGAGGTCAGGGTCTCTACCTTTTCCCTCCAGAATGGTCTTTAGCAAATTTATCCGGTCACTAGTTTTGTATATCAAAGTATATTTTAAAAAGAAGGCTTCCAGGTCAAGAAATGTCCTCTTGCCCATCCTTCAGGGCAGGGATTACTAAAGGAAGGTCTCTAAAAAAAGACTTTCTCTCAGGTGAATTTCTGTGTTCCTCTAAACAAAGATGGTGGACCCTGTGATATGTGGCCCTCCTAGACCTCCTTCAGGAGTGAAGAACTTATTACCACAGCTGCTGGGATTGCTGCAGGCCACAGTCCTTAGGAGTCAGCTCCCTTTGGGGCTTGCCACTGCTGAAGAGAGCCAGACTTACACCCCTTCCTCTGGGGACTGTCCACACTACTGACTGATCCATGTGGGAGGGGAAAGGACTGGCCCCACACCAGCTTGGATACCATGGAAGCTTCAGAATTCTCTGTAGAGTTGGCTGCCACTTCCATCAAGATAACATTACAATTCAACTTCTCCCTTTGACCAATCCCATTTCCTACATTTTTCTCCCATGGTGGTCATTCCTAAAAGTCCTCCCAAATAAACATTTTGCATGGGAACACAACATGAAACAGCCTAGTAATCGCTGCTATTTGGACTGTTGAAAAACCCACCCCATTATAATGGGAAATAATGTGACAATTTACTTAGTTTATTTATAATTTGAGAATAAAGATACTCAAGTTTCAATAGCAGGGCTAAACAATGTCTCAGGTTTTGTTGGGATAGAATAAAATTCAAAAGAGAGGTGAAAAGATGGAAGTGAGAGATAGTTCAAATGACTAGACAGTATATGAAATTAAGATTGAAATGTATCAGGAGAAGAAGCAGATAGCTTGCCCCAGATTTTGTATGAAGGGCTGACTGGTGATCCAAATAGTAGTTCACATTTACATTTTGTTTTACAATGTCTAAATAATTTACATATACATTGACTTATTTTGACATCTCAGTAGATCTAGGGAGGAGGAGGTAAAAAAAAAAAATTTGTAAGAATCTTGAAAGTCCTGGAATATACCCTTTCTCTTAAATGTAAGAATGTGCATTAGACCCTCAGTTTGTTTCCTATGATTAACAGGGGAGGAGGGTGGAGGGATGAGGTAACTGGATGATGAACATTAAGGAGGGCATGTGATGTAATGAGCACTGGGTATTATATAAGACTGATGAATCAAAAAATAAAATAAAATCTACCCTCCCATAAAAATTCCTTCTCACTATAGATAGTAGTGCTCTGTTCCATCTCTGAGCTTAAACACTACCTACTGCTTATTACAGAGAACACTATATATGGTGCTTCATTCACCCAATGGTTTGTCAGGGCAAATCATGTGTTGAACAATACTGTGCCTTGCTAGATTGCAAAATTCTGAAGGGATTTGTGTCAAATCCTCTTTTGGAGTGCCTAATCTATGTTGTATGGAAGTGTTGAATCACTATATTGTACACCTGAAACTAATATTATACTGTATGTTAACTAACTGGAATTTAAATAAAAACTTTAAAAAAAAGAATGTGCATGAGATATCTCATTTGTAGGGGTTCTGTGGGAATACAGCAAAATATTATTTGTAAAATATTTAGCACAGCGCTTAAATATAGCTACCTGATGGATGTTAGTGATCATCACCACCATCATCATCATCATCCCGCCAGCCCCTTTATAACATCCTTCCTGAAGAGAGAGGGTACAACATTGTAGCTCACTACTGATTTTCATATCTTACCAATACTGGAACTATGACTCCAGGAAGGTAAAAACTATACTCAAGACACATGGGATGGTAAGTGTCATAGACAAAACTAAAATTCAGCTCTCCCAAGTCCCTGCCCACACCCTGTTCCAAGAACTTTCAAAATGTCTTGGAATGATGCATTATACCTCAGAGAACCTGGCTCCTTCCAATTGGTAGATCTTAAACTGAGAAATTGTGAGAATTGGTATGATCTCAGTGAGAATGTAAGACAAAATCTGTAAGAAGTATCATTCCCTCGATATTCAATCCAATCTTTTCTAAAGCAAAGTAAAAATAAATACCAGGCTTTACACATTCAGTAGGGCTATGGTGGACTTGGGCTGTGAAGCTATAGGATGGTTAGGTCTGTAGTAGAAACATTAATAAGGTTCTTAATGTGAACTGCTACACATTATTGACTCCATACCCTCAACCCCTCCCTGTCCACACCCTTGTGTAAACCCTCTCCCTCTCCCCACTCTTCTCCCTCTTCTCTCCGTTCTCATAAGACAAAAATAATATATTGTATTGGTTTCCTTAATGCCCTGGAGATGCTGTTCAGTTGGTTCCTTTTGTTTATTTATCTATTTACTTGTTGGTGTTTAAAATGGAGGTTAATTGAGGAGATTTACACAGGCTTGTGAGGAGCTTAGGGTATTGGCAAGCTATTAGTTTCTGAGATCCTTTACTCCTGACACAAACTCACTGCTTTGATACCACCATATCTGGAGCAAAGTAGTGTCCACAAAAAGTCTCTCTTATGAGACTTAAAATAACTATCTTCTATTTCAACACTGCTTAAGAAAGTCAAACTTGCCATTTGGCACTTCCTTGCTGTTTTATTAGTCCTTTCATTTCCTAAATTTTTATTTTCATTTTAACAGACAAAACCTTCCAAGTTTCCACATCTAAATAGAGGGAACTAAGGGCAAACTTGAGGAGCCATTGAACAATTCTGTAATTTCCTATCTGTTAAGAAACAAAAACAATAACAACAAATATCTGGCATTCTCTGTTCTCTAAGTGAGAACAGTGATCAAGGCTGAGGTGCTGCAAGATTTTCAACTATGGTCCTGCTTAGTGCTTGCAAAGAATGCCAGCCTGAGTAAAACTGTGGCATATCTGGAACCCACATTTCTCTTCTCATTTTGTAGAAATGGACATCACAGTAAGTAGCGTTGGAGGAATGAATATATAGTCCTTACCCAGGTGTAGTATTAAGGGAGAATCACTGAATGTTTGATTCTAAAATGTGGATGACACTTGAAAAGCAGTATGCTCATTTCCTTTCACCTTATTTAGCACTTCTGGAAGATTGGACACAACATATGGGGAAGTTTTACTTATTCTTGGTGAAATAAATGGTTTGTCCATGGTCCCTCCATGTGAATAGTGACAATTAGTTAGTTGGAACCAGAGGGGACATCGTGAGATGGATCTATGTGATGATCTGCAGCATTTCTGAATAATCTATTTTTTTTCTTGATGACACCAATTTCTCTTGCATGTTCATACCTCCCCCTCCCCATGACACCAAATTCTGAGATCCTGAGAGGTCTCTTGGTAATTATCTCACAAACAAGTCTTAAATTTTAAAGTTTTTCACAAAAAAACAATAACAACAACAAAGGTCAAATAGGTATGTTCAAATTTTATAGAAAATTAAATATTTATTCCCTGAGGCCAAAGAACTTTATGTAGTGTTTGTGCCAAGAATCAATTTTTGAGACAAATTGTAAGAACCTCCAAGGCAAGCTTCTAAAATGGAAATGTTGAAAATGTCCCTGTAAAGAAATTACCACAGGAAATGGGAGCCAGTCGGGGAAAACACTTTTCCTTCTCTCGGATCTTTGCTCAAAACTGGAATTGCCCCTTTGCCAACACTAAAAGGGGCAGTTTTTGAAACTTTGGTTGAAAAGAAAGCCTACATTTGACATAAACAATCTGTCAAGATCAAGGACAGGGAAGCATAGTGATTTCATTTATTATCTTTAATTTTTGTTTGTGGGCATTAAAAAAAAAAAACTTTAAATAAATTTAAATATATGGAGAAGTTGAAAGGTTGTAGGGTGAACACCCACACACTCTCTATCTAGATTTTACAATTAGCTTTTTGCTCCACTTATTTTATCTAATGCTACCCACCAACCCATCCCTTTAACTGTCCTATTTTGTTGAAGCATTTCATACAAAATTATAGAATTGAGTGCTTTACGCCCCTATGCATGCCAGCATTTTTTTCATTAGTTTGCTTGTTTTTGTTTGTTTACAATTCTGCTTACAAGAAATCTCTGTAAAGAGCTAGTTATTGTGAGGTAGATCCACAAAACTGGTCTCTATGCCCAACTATTATGATGGGCCAATGATTGTCTTCTGTTATGTTTTAATATTTGTATAATAATAGTTTCAAATTATATCACATCATTTCACAAAACCCGACAATCATACCACACATATTAGAAAAGCATGAACTCCTTTCAAGTAGTTTAGAATGGAATTAAATGAATAACTGAAGCTTTCCATTCCTTCCCCAATTCCTAGTCCCATTCTTTAGGGATAAATTATTTCTGCTGTTTTTATTTTCACTTCTACCCTTGATGAGCACCAGAAGTCTAAATCACTGGGTGTTATACGCAAACAATGAATCATGGAACACTACATCAAAAACTAATGCTGTAATGTATGGTGATTAACTAACTAACTAACTAACTAACTAACTAACTAACTAAATAAATAAATAAATAAATAAATAAATAACATGTTAGAACTCCATTTCTGGATGCACCATCTTTAGACCACAGAGCTCTGCTATAGTAGGTGAGAATTTGTACCTGCCATTTTCCTTCCTCTGCCCAATTTTTAAAACTATTTTAGTGTTGGTTTTCAATTTTACTTATGCGTACAACTGTAAATAATATTCCTAAACTCCTGTTTCTTTTTCGATCAACTTCAGCAAGGGCTTCCTAGCATCTGTGTACATCAGAGGAGAAGAAAACTTAACCTAGTATCACTTAACCTATCTGTTAAGAAACAAAAACAATAACAACAAATATCTGGCATTCTCTGTTCTCTAAGTGAGAACAGTGATCAAGGCTGAGGTGCTGCAAGATTTTCAACTATGGTCCTGCTTAGTGCTTGCAAAGAATGCCAGCCTGAGTAAAACTGTGGCATATCTGGAACCCACAGTGACCCAATAGTGACCAACAATGATTATACAGATTTGGGCATTTGGCAGACATTTTCTCAAAAACAAGCAAAGTGAATCTGTCACGTGAAGGAAAAACAATTGGTCACTAAAGGATACAATTTAAGTTTTTTTTTAAATTTTTTATTGTTATGTTAATAACAATATGTACCTCTGAAACAAATAATGCAATATATGTTAAGAAAAAAAAAAGAAGAAGAAGAAGATAGTAGGAGGGGAAGAATGAAGGGGGGGAAATCGGAGGGGGAGATGTACCATGAGAGACGATGGACTCTGAAAAACAAACTGAGGGTTCTAGAGGGGAGGGGGGTGGGAGGATGGGTTAGCCTGGTGATGTGTATTAAAGAGGGCATGTTCTGCATGGAGCACTGGGTGTTAGGCACAAACAATGAATCATGGAACACTACATCAAAAACTAATGATGTAATGTATGGTGATTAACATAACAATAAAAATTAAAAAAAAAAAACCACCAGTGCTTCATGCACAATTTAAGTTTTTAGTTAGAATTAGAATTTTGGAAAAGTTGTATCCACCACCAGAGCTTAACGGCTCTAGATACTAAAAGACTTTTCTGATCAGATCAGTGGTCACATTTACAAGTGCAAGTTTTATTATGGTATAATTGTATTAACATTTAGAAGATCTGTATAACTATCTGAGCCAATATTTTCTGAATGACTCATTTATACATTATATAATCATTCATGAATAAAAGAGCTATTCATATTGCAACACAGAGCAATAGATTTTCATGTGGTGATGAATGAAAAGTTCATTGGTATGCTTTTAGATTCCACACTGCAACTAAACTTTAAACAATGACTGATTTTGAGTTTTGGTGTAGTATCAAAGATGACTATAATGATCTAAAAAGGTTATTAAATTACCCCGCCCTTCTTCAATTACATGTCTGTGTGAGGACAGCTTTCTTCATATAGAGCAACCAAGAAGCCAAGTCCTAACAAATTAAATGCAAAAGCAAATAGAAGAATCCAGTTGTCTATGAAGCCAAACAGAAGAGATTTGAAAAAATGTAAAATGTCATTCGTCATTAAATTTTTGTTTTGAAAATAGTTAGTTTTACAAAATTACTCTAAATGTAAAATGTCATTCTTCATTAAATTTTTGTTTTGAAGATAGTTATTTTTTTTTACAAAATTACTCTGTGTTAATTTAATGGATTACTGATATTTTTTTTAAAAATTTAAAATTTCTCATCAGTCTTAGTTTCTAATTTAATATAAATATAACTTAATAAAAGCTCTTTGCAATCTTCAGTAATTCTCTACATTGGTCCAACTGGCTGTCTTAAAATAAATGGTTCAAAATCTCCCATCCAATGACTCTTGTTTTCTACTATTTTCAGTAACCTTGTGGTTTTATTCCCTTTTAATACTTCTTAGCAATACACACACACACACGCTTCTTAGCTATATTCCCTTTTAATACTTCTTAACTATATAAATACTTCTTAGCTATATATAATCTTAGGTGTTACTGTTATTACCATCATGAGAATTATTGTTATTTCAGTAGAGTTTGGGGTACAACCAGTTTAACCACATGGCCACAAAAGTCTACCCCATTTTATATAAATCATAATTCTAAAATATTACTTTTTATATCAAATATATAAATTGGGGTGCAATGTTTTTCCATTTTATGAACAAATTCATTGAAGTATATGAGATAAAGACATACATACATGATTTAATATGTGTTCAGAGCTTGTTGTCAGTGTGAAAAATAGGATGATGTAGTAGAAAAAAAAATCAGGAGTCTTGTAAAGTTACTGCTTAGTTGTGTGTTTTGAGCTACAGACTTTATATTTTTGCAGCTCTCCTATTTAAGATGGATGTTATATCAAAGTTCCTGTAAGGTTCTTTTGATCTGCACTTTGTGGTATTTTATTTCATTTAGTAATTAATTTAAAAAAAGCATTCATCATCCATTACATTAAAAATTGAGGAGGTTTTAGGAGTGTTGAGGGACACAAAGATATGTCAAATATAATCATCACCCTCAAGAAACTTGTAATTTATTTGGATATGAAGAGATTGTGACTAAAAATAAAAAGGTAACAGTAATGGGATTTTTTTCTTTCTTCCTTCCTCTTTTTATTCCTGTGGAAATAAACAAAGACTAGCCAAATGAAGAAAGCAAAGCATATTTATTCAGAGTTTGCTAGAGCACTTGAGTCAGCCATGTCACCAGCCTTGTAGCAAAGACTCAAAGGTAGGCAAGGGGGTGGGACAGTTTTATAGTGGAAGGAAGGGAAGCATCCAGTGGGCTGTAACTGGAGGCTGATGGCATGAGGAGGTTATAGGTGGGCTTACTAGAAGTGGGGCATCTTATGTAACTATGGGTACATGTTTAGCTCTCTGTGGTCGGTGCGAAGGTGAAAGTAGAGACAAATTCACAGACAAACATTAATCAAATTCTGGCCATTTGGGATTGACTGATACAGAAGTTATTAGTTTACCTTGCTGGGTTGTTATTAGAGACAGTGGTTCTACTTTCCTACAAGTCCTGACTTGTAGTAGGTTGGTTCCTGGGCTATTAATTGGCAAGAAAGAGGTTGGTGTCTGGTCAGGTTGCTGTAGATTGTGCATCAGAAGTCTGTTTTTATAAAAGGTCTGGTCACCGTCTGTCTGTATATTCATTCTTTCTCTCACTCTCTTTTCTCTCCTTTCCTCTACTTCCCATTCCTCCTTCCTTCCTCCCTGTTTTCCAGTTTTTGTTTTTATTTTTGGCTTGTGAGAAGAGAGAGAAAGAAGAAAGAGCAGAGGAGAGAAGAGGAAGAGAACAATGGTGGGATACAGTGAGTCTGGGACTTCTGCGTTACCAAAGTGTCCTTGGGGAGGTAAATGAAGGACATTTTTAAAATGAGAAAGCTGAATGCTTAGTATGAAGTTATACCTATGTTACACTGTAAATACCACACGTGCCCCTCTCTCCCTTCCTCCCTCAAACTACAGTCCCCAGCTACCCTACATCCAGAAGACTACAGTAAAAATTGTACCTGTGAACACTCATGTGTGTGCATGTATATTTTGTTTTGTCAAAAATGAGCAAGTAGTTAATGAGAGTGCACACAGATACCTGGATAGGTAGATAATCTTAAATTAACATTATCTTCCCTGTGGGATAAGCACCACACAAAGTTCACCGCTGACCATAAAGAAACAAAAAGACCCAAAAAAGACAAGACAAAATTGGATGATCTGAAAACCTCAACACTGGCCATGGTAGTAGCTCAGTGAATAACCAGTTAACGATAGCAGATGACCTGGGCCTCACCTCCCCCATTCTCATTTCTAGCAAGTTGTCCTTTTCAGAACTGCCCCTCTGAGTGATGAAAACACTCTCTGTGACATATGTGATTTTGCCCTTTAATACAGGCCTGACAAAGCTGTTAAAGTTCACACTCTCTTGGCTGTGATTTTCCCCGTTTTATGGTTCTCAACCCTGTGTAACTCCACCCTCTTCAACATGCTTTCCCTTGCTCCCATCACAAGGGATCAATTTTAGATTTATGGCAAAAGGTAACAATCATTTTTATAAAAAACAAAACAACCCCCCCCCCCCCCCCAATAACAGGGAAGGCTCAGAAAGTTTGATTTAGTATCCACACAAATTCAGTTAGAACTCTGGAAAAGAAAAAAGTAAGAAAATTACTGAAACCCACTTGGATGCTTCTGAGCCATTGGAAACAGAGACTGTTCATTATTATCGTACCAGGATGACCATTCTCTTTTCATTGGGAAAGAGGAAGGTGATGATCCTCCAACATTTTAGAGTATAAAATTTATTAGATTTTTAAGATATATGCCTCCCTCCTAAAATCTGTGTTTTATTTGTTAATTTGAATTTTAATTCTTTTTTTTTTTTTACTTTTTAAAAAAATTTTATTTTATTATGTTATGTTAGTCACCATACAATACATCATTAGTTTTTGATGTGGTGATCCATGATTCATTGTTGTCGTATAACACCCAGTGCTGCATGCAGTACGTGCCCTCCTTAATAGCCATCACCAGGCTCACCCATCTCCACACCCCGCTCCCCTCTAAAACCCTCAGTTTGTTTCTCAGAGTCCATAGTCTCTCATGGTTCATCTCTCCCTCCAATGCCCCTCCGTTCATTTTTCCCTTCCTTCTCCTAATGTCCTCCATGCTATTCCTTATGTTCCACAAGTAAGTGAAACCATATGATAATTGACTTTCTCTGCTTGACTTATTTCACTTAGCATAATCTCCTCCAGTCCCATCCACGTTGATGTAAAAGTTGGGTATTCATCCTTCCTGATGGCTGAGTAATATTCCACTGTATAGATGGACCACATCTTCTTTATCCATACATCTGTTGAAGGGCATCTCAGCTCTTTCCACAGTTTGGCTATTGTGGGTGGACATCACTGCTATGAACATTGGGGTGCATATGGCCCTTCTTTTCACTACATCTGTGTCTTTGGGGTAAATACCCAGGCGTGCAATTGCTGGGTCATAGGGTAGCTCTATTTTCAAATTTTTGAGGCATCTCCACACTGTTTTCCAAAGTGGCTGTACCAACTTGCATTCCCACCAACAGTGTAAGAGGGTTCCCCTTTCTCCACAACCTCTCCAACATTTGTTGTTTCTCTCCCTGTCCATTTTTGCCATTCTAACTGGTATAAGGTGGTATCTCAATGTGGTTTTAATTTGAATTTCCCTGGTGGCTAATGATGATGAACATTTTTTCACGTGTCTGTTAGCCATTTGTATGTCTTCTTCAGAGAAGTGTCTGTTCATGTCTTCTGCCTATTTGTTGACTTGATTACTTGTTTTTTGGATGTTGAGTTTGAGAAGTTCTTTATAGATCTTGGATACCAGCCCTTTATCTGTAGTGTCATTTGCAAATATCTTCTTCCATTCTGTGGGTTGCATCCTTGTTTTGTTGACTGTTTCCTTTGCTGTGCAGAAGCTCTTTATCTTGATGAAGTCCCAAAAGTTCATTTTTGCTTTTGTTTCACTAGCTTTTGGAGATGTACCTTGAAAGAAGTTGCTGTGGCTGATGTCAAAGAGGTTATTGCCTATGTTCTCCTCTAGGATTTTGATGGATTCCTGTCTCACATTGAGGTCTTTCATCCATTTTGAGTTTATCTTTGTGTATGGTGTTAGAGAATGGTTGAGTTTCATTCCTCTGCATGTGGCTGTCCAATTTTTCCAGCACCATTTATTGAAGAGACTGTCTTTTTTCCATTGCATATTTTTTCCTGCTTTGTCGAAGATTATTTGACCATAGAGTTGAGGGTCCATTTCTGGGCTCTCTATTCTGTTCCGTTGGTCTATATGTCTGTTTTTGTGCCAGTACCATGCTGTCTTGGTGATCACAGCTTTGTAATATAGCTTGAAATCAGACAACGTGATGCCCCCAGCTTTGTTTTTCTTTTTCAACATTTCCTTGGTGATTTGGGGTCTTTTCTGATTCCATACAAATTTTAGGATTGTTTGTTCCAGCACTTTGAAAAATGTCATTGGAATTTTGATCAGGATGGCATTGAAGGCATAGATTGCTCTGGGTAGCATAGACATTTTAACAATGTTTATTCTTCTGATCCATGAGCATGGAATGTTTTTCCATCTTTTTGTGTCTTGTTCAGTTTTTTTCATGAGTGTTCTGTAGTTCCTAGAGTACAGATCCTTTACCTCTTCGGTTAGGTTTATTCCGAGGTATCTTATGGTTTTTGTGCTACTGTAAATGGAATTGTTTCTCTAATTTCTCTTTCTACAGTTGCCTTTTTGGTGTATAAGAAAGCAACTGATTTCTGTGCATTGATTTTGTATCCTGCCACATTACTGAATTGCTGTATGAGTTCTAGTAATTTGGGGGTGGAATCTTTTGGGTTTTCCACATAAAGTATCATGTCGTCTGTGAAAAGAGAGAGTTTGACTTCTTCTTTGCCAATTTGAATACCTTTTATTTCTTTTTGTTGTCTGATTGCTGTTGATTATTTCCTGTATATTCTCAGACCATAATGCTTTAAAACTGGAACTTAATCAAAAGAAAAAATTTGGAAGAAATTCAAACATTTGGAAGCTAAAGACCACTCCAGTCAAGAATGTTTGGGTCAATCAGGAAATCAAAAAAGAACTTAAATTCATGGAAACCAATGAGAACAAAAACACATCGGTCTAAAACCTATGGAATACTGCAAAGGCAGTCCTAAGGGGGAAATACATAGCCATCCAAACCTCACTCAAAAAAATAGAAAAATCCTGAATTCACCAACTAACTCTACACCTTAAAGAACTAGAGAAAAAGCAACTAACAACGCCTAAGCCATGCATTAGAAGAGAAATAATTAAGATTAGAGCAGAGATCAACGAATTAGAAACCAGAAACACAGTAGATCAGATCAACAAAACTAGAAGCTGGTTCTTTGAAAGAATTGATAAGATCGATAAAACATTGGCCAGACTTATCCAAAAGAGAAAGGACCCAAATTAATAAAATTATGAATGAAAGGGGAGAGATCACGACTAACACCAAGGAAATAGAAATTATTATCAACAACTATATGCCAATAAACTGAGCAATCTGGATGAAATGGAGGCCTTCCTGGAAACCTATAAGCTGCCAAGACTGAAACAGGAAGAAACTGACAACCTGAATAGGCCAATAACCAGTAACGAGGTTGCATCAGTGATCAAAAACCTCCCCAAAAACAAGAGTCCAGGGCCTGATGGATTCCCTGGGGAATTCCAACAAACTTTCAAAGAAGAAATAATACCTATTCTCCTGAAGCTGTTTCAAAAAATAGAAACAGAAGGAAAACTTCCAAACTCATTCTATGAGGCATTACCTTAATCCCCAAACCAGGCAAAGACCCCATCAAAAAGGAGAATTTCAGACTGATATCCTTGAATTTTAATTCATTTTAAAGAACACTTTGTTGGAAGAGAGTATACCAGAGTAATGGCACTGGAGTCAGATAGCATGGTTCTAAATCCTGGCTCTATCACTTACCAGCTCTGTGATCTTTAATAAGTCATGTAGGCACCTTCTATCCTTCAATAACAAAATGGGATAATAATGGTACCTGGCTCATAAGTGTTCTATAGAGTCAAATGAGATGATTTATAATAAGTTCTTAGCCCATTGTCTCTCCAACATACCCCCCAAGGTCTCAATGTTAAAAGTAATAATGGGTAAAAACTGGAGAAATGGGAACCACTGCTTTAAGAAATACAGTGCTTAAGAAGCAAATGCTAGGGCGCCTGGGTGGCTCAGTTGGTTAAGCGACTGCCTTCGGCTCAGGTCATGATCCTGGAGTCCCTGGATCGAGTCCCGCATTGGGCTCCCTGCTCGGCAGGGAGTCTGCTTCTCCCTCTGACCCTCCCCCCCTCATGTACTCGCTCTCTCTCATTCTCTCTCTCTCAAATAAATAAATAAAATCTTTTTTTTTTTTTAAAAAGAAGCAAATGCTAGGAGAAAGATTGACTGCATAGGTAATGTATTTCTTTCAAGTTTTCTGGTATTGATATTTTTTTAAACCACTTGTTCTTCAATGTCTTGCTACTGCCAAAATTTAATTTGCTTAAACAAATAGACTCTGTTTTACACTTAGGGTATTATGGATATTATACATATTTTCTGTTTCCCTCTTGGGTTTCTTTATATTTTTAAAACATTTTTTGTGGCTGTGATACAGGCTTTAAGCTAAAGACTTATCATGAAGAATGAATGACTTTTAGAAATGTTCATTAATTAAAGTCATGTTCATCTTCCTCTGGTCATGTATAATTATTTGTCCACTTTGATTGAGGACTCCCAAATTTATTAAAATCACTATTATGAGTGTGGATTGTCCTGTCAAGGGGCCATTCTTGGTCAGTATTATTTATTCAGTTAAGCATTTAAAAAGGCCCGGGGAACTCAAACAACAAAGTAATTAAATGTTACAATAAAATGATTATCATGACTCCCCATACGACTGTTATCACTGGACCACCAGTTTTTATGTTAACAACTTCATACCAGTAGAACAAGTATCCATCCTGTTCATTTTCCATATTCTCATAATCAAACTGTGACACATGGTAGGTGTGGGATATTTATTGAGATGAATTAAAATAACTTAACATAATTCCCTTTTTCAGAACATGACCATTATTGAATATCAAACCTTTGAATAAAAGGAAACTATTCTCATTAGACTAAATAATAAGGTTTCTTGCCTGATTGTGGGATATTGTGTTTTGAATTAAAAAGTAGGTGGTTTGGGAGATAGATTATTCTAGAATATTAGAATATAAAAGCCCAAGGATTAAGGTAAAAAAAAAAAAAAAAAACCAAACAAAACCAAAATGATAATCAAATACAAATTTTTTTCAACTAGAAAAAATTTAAAAGCTTAAAAGATATTAATAAATGTTTCTCTATCAAAATGTAAGAAGCATGAGAAATAATAGAAAAAGTACTGTCTTTTGGTTTACTGTTTATATTTTGAACATGCTGTTATGCTTCCTAAATTTTCCTATTGATCCATTTACTCTTTCATACTACCATCTATCTGTCCAACAACAACAAAATATGTACATAGGACTAAAGGTCAGTAGTAAATAGACTCTGTCCAAGTTTCATGGAGCACCTGGTTTTTTGTGGAAGTGGAGAGGAGTTAGGAACTAATACTACTGTGTATGGGTAAAAATGAGGTAAGTGCTTGCAAGGAAAGGAATCCTGTCTAGTCTGGGGATCAGGAAAGCTTTTCTCAGGAAGTGGTGGCTGAGTAGACATCAGGGTGATTATGAATTTATTTGATAACCAAGAGAGGAGGGGCATGCAGACATAGGGAACTGCATGTTTCAAGTTCCCGTCACAGAAGGGAACATGGTGCATTGGAGGAATTTCAGGAGGACCAGTGTGACAGGATTCTGGAGAATGAGGCTTCAGAGCTGGTCAGGAGCTTCATAGTCTCGGAAGGACATTTGTTTCCCTTGTCCTTAGTGCAATACAAAAAATAAAGGTCTTTGACAGGGATGGGATTGGGGAAACACAATCATATTTTCTATTTTGAGATAATCAACTTAGCTTCATTTCAGAAAATAAGTTCTAGATTTGGAGAACCTAGTAATAAGCTATTATAGGGTACCAGGTAAGAGAAGATGCAGCTTGGGTACTCTAGTGACCATGACAATGGAAAGAAGGGATGGTATTTGAAAGATACAAATAGCAAAAAAGTTTCAAATGCCACTCAATTAGAAATGTACGTTGACCACGAGAGTCAATGTTGCCCCAAGCACTCTGATTTATATAACTGGATGGATGAGGATGCTATTCTTCTCAGATAAAGGCACTGAAGGAGAGCCAGATGTTTGCCCTTATACATGGACAATGAATCATGAAATCAGTTTTGGTTGTTGTATTTAAAGCATAATTGAGTTATCCTGGTAGAGGTACTGGGTAGGCAGATTTATACATGGGTCTGGAGCTCAGAAGAGAGGCCTGGGCTGAAGGTCATGGACACGTTAATGCCACTTAAGAGCATGGGGTAGGATAAAATCCATAAGCGATATTACAAAGGAAGGTGAGATTCTGAACTTTAAGAAACCAGATGCCATGTTGAGGAAGACAAATTTTCAAAGCAGGTTAGAAAGTGACCAAAGAGGCAGGAAGAAAATGAAGACAAGGAGTTCCAGAGGCCAATGGAAGAACATTTTAAGAAAGAGGCAGTGGAGAACTCTGTCAAATCCTACCGAGAAGCCAAGTAAAATGGCATTTATTGAGGATTACAATATTAGCTTTCTCAGTGTAGTGGTTCAGAAAGGCTAGATTTTAGAGTTTAACCTGAGTAATAGATTGGGGATGGAGATTAAACGTTTGTCAGCAAAAAAGGGGATGAGGTTTGAAGGACTTGGGAGTCCAGGGAGAGTTTTTATTAATATGGGAGATACTTCAGCATATTTAAATATCAGAGGAAAGGTTTGAGTTGAGGAAGCAATTAAATATTTATAAAGAGAAGCTGTCAATATTCAGTTTTTAAGGGTGCCTGGGTGGCTCAGGTGGTTAGGCGTCTGCCTTCGGCTCAGGTCATGACCCCAGGGACCTGGGATCGAGTCCCGCATCGAGCTCCCTGCTCCTTGGGAGCCTGCGTCTCCCTCTGACTCTCTCTCTGTCTCTCATGAATAAATAAAAATAAAAAATCTTTTAAAAAAATCAGTTTTTAAGAAGTGGTGAACAGGTAGAATTCAATGAACAGGTGGATGAACTGTCCGGTCTTAGACAAGAGGAGGCATATTATCTATTTTATCAGAAAAAGTGGGAGGCAATTTGATATTTGTTATTGTAAAGATGAGAGCTTTTGTTGGTTTGCTTCTATTGTTCTGGAAAACTGGAAACAATGATCAACTCACAGTGAGGAGAAGAAGGGTTGTGTTGGAATTGTAAGGACAGTGAAGAAAGTGAAATACTTGTTTCAGAAGGTGGTAGAATGAGTCAACCAGAGACATACTGAGAGCTCATTTGAAGCTGGGAATTAGAAGTGTTCATGGAAATTGATTTGCCTTTTTGTACTGCATAGCGCTAGGCTACTAGGGAAAAGTTGTGGGTAAAGAAGACAGTAAAGTGTTTTGCAGGTTGACTCTGGGCTGAAAGGAGTGACCAAAAACAAAACAAAACAAAAACCACAAAATAAAAAAACAGTGGAGAAAAAGCATGTTGCCAAAGCAGACCACAGAACCTTAGCTGGACGATAGAAGAAATTGGAAAATTGGAGGTTTGGGAGAACATGAGGGGTTTAACACAACAAAACTAGATGAGCTGAAAGGTTTGCAGCAGGAATAAATGGGGGAAAAATACAACAACACAAAAAGAAATGAGGAGAAAGGAAAGTTGTAGCTATTAGGCTGATATTTTTGAATTTGTAATTTTAAAAAGAGTTCAGGTAGTGGCAGTTCTCAGCTATTTCTATAGGAGGAGGTAACCAAAGTGTGGTAGACAGAAACCTCACTGGAAATGAGACAACTGATAGACCAGGCAGCGTAATGATGTCGAAGTCACCCTGAATGGTTTTAGAACTTGGAATAGATGGATGGTTGCTGTCAATTAATAAAATATTCATTAATGGGCTTGAATGGCTGGTGGGTTGGCATACCTATGCAGAGAATAGGGTGGCATCATCTAAAAGCAGACACTGAACTACCAAGCTTTCAACATGGCAGGAAAGACATGTGTATTAAAAATTTATCTCCAACAAATGTAACAAATGCTTCAGTAACGATCTAAAGCACAGAGGTTCTCATAACAGAACTGAAGATGCTAACTCTATTTGGGAAGTAGATCCAAAGAGGACCTCCAAAGGGACATGAAATTTTAGTCACTAGTACTAATTTGAGCCCCTGTTGTTAGCATATTATGATTCAAATACCAATTCCTAAACAATTCCTGTTCAACCATAGCTCCTGTATCAAGAAGACTTTATTATCTCCAAACGCAAGTCTCTTTTGCCCTAAACTGTGTCTCAAATAAACAATAGCCTTAATCAGATCACACCATTTCCAATTGTTTCAAAGTCTTCCAATTTCCATGGTCAGTGTTTCCGAAGCCATCAGGTAAGATGACAAATACTCAGGAATTGCTTAGGGATCATCTGGGGGCATCGTCTGGGGCATGCCCTTCAGAGGAATGCCTTCTTCACAATTAGAGAGCTCTCATATGCAAGTTCTTTTCAATTCCTTGTCTTCATTGGACACGCATGGTTAATGAAAAAATGCTTCATTTCCTGCATTATTCCTGCCATACTTATGGTTGCTGGCAAGTAATTTATTTAGTCACTGTGTTGTTTGAGTATTATAGTCTTCTTTACTCACTTTTAATGTGTAAAGTGCTTTAAAAACATTGCAACCATCAAAGGAAAAGATGCAGCACAGCATCTCATTCTCCAGCATTGCCACAGGGCTCAATAATCTATAGATCATGTAATAATTTCATTTAGCAGCACAATAAAAGTCAAATTAGTTTCCATGAGACAGTTATGTATGATAATCTGGATTACTGTGGCCTCCTACTGACTGTATTAGCATTGTAATGTTATTTCTGCTTCTGGGATTCTGGTGGAATTTTTTCCTTCGGTTTATATTTATTGAATAATTATGAAAACGGAGTTCTTCCAGTCTTGAAGAAATGGATTTATACAAAAAGAATTAATGTGCAGTGATAACGATCTTAACTTTCAATGTATCATTTCTTTCCGTTAAAGAAGTTACTTTAACTGTCGGGCTTTCAAAGTAGTTAAAATGTGCTTCACTGAGTTTGCAGTTGAAAAGTTAACAGTGAAAGGCTATGTCTTTCTACCTGTTAGGGCTAGTGCTTGCCAGAGGCTTTCAAAGCCATGTTGGAGTTCATATTATAATGACTAGTCTATTAAGAAACTTGTTTACCTCTGGGCAATTTATACAGTTGCTAAAGGCCAGAACTTTTCAATGCAAATGCCAGTGGTCACTTCTGTAGAAATTGACAAGCTGTATATTTACATGAAAATGCAAAAGAAGAAATAAAATAACCAGAGGATTTAAAAAAAAAATAATTCTAGTATAGTTAACGTACAGTGTTATATTAATTTCAGGCGTACAATACAGTGATTCAACAATGCAATACATTACTCAGTGCTCATCACAGTAAATGTACTCTTAATATTACCTCATCAACTATTTCACCCATCCCCACCCCCACTCCCACCTCCCCTCTGGTAACCAGCAGTTTGTTCTCTATAGTTAAGAGTCTGTTTCTTGGTTTGTCTCTTTTTGTTGTGGTCGGTTGGTTGTTTTGTTTCTTAAACTCCACATGAGTGAAATCATGGTATTTGTCTTTCTCTGACTTTTTTCACTTAGCATTATATTCTCTAGATCCATCCATGTTGTTGCTAATGGCAAGGTTTAATTTTTTTATGGTTGAGTAATATTCTAATACACACACACACACACACACACACACACACACACCCCACATCTTCTTTATCCATTCATCTGTTGATGAACACTTGGGCTGCTTTCACAATTTGGCTATTGTAAATAATACTGCAATAAATAGAGGGATACCGATATGTCTTCAAATGAGTGTTTTCATATTCTTGGGTAAATAACCACTAGTACAATTACTGACTTACTAGATCGTAGGGTGATTCCATTTTTAATCTTTTGAGTAAACTCCATACTGTTCTTTTACAGTGGCTGCACCAGCTTACATTCCTACCAACTGTGTACAAGGGGTCCTTACCAAAGCAATTTTTAAAAAATTAACAAAATTGGAGTTCTTGTTCCACCCAACTTAAACACCTACTATAAAACTAGAATAATCAAGACAGTTTGATTTTAGTAAAAAGGTTAGGTATGTAAATCAATAGAACGATAGTCCAGAAATAACCCAAATATATACGGTCAACATATGTCAACATACTTTTTGACAAATTGCACAAACAATTCAGGGGGAGAAAGCAAAGTCTTTTCAACAACTGGTGCTGGATCAATTGTATGTACATGGAAAAAAATAATTAACCATTATACCACAGGATACACAGAGATTAATTTGAAATGGATCATAGACCTGACTGTAAAGCCTAAAACTATAAAACCACTAGAAGAAAACATTGGAGAAACAATCTTTTGACCTTGTGTAGAACGTTTTCTTAAAACACAAAAACTAGGAACCATAAAAGAAAAACTCAATAGGGATCAAAGTCAAAATAAAAAATGTTTGCTGTTTAAAAGACACCATTAAAAAAATCAAAAGACTGAGAAAATATTTGGCATACATATGTTACATATTACATTAAAAACCCTTTTAATTCAAGCAGACAAATAACCCAACTTTAAAAAAGTCAGTTTGAACAGATACTAAGATACATAAGTGCCTAAACACATGAAAAGATGCTCAACATTTTTAATCATCAAAAAAAAAAAATGGGACTTGAAACAAAATGATATTCTACTATATACCTGTTAGACTAAAATGAAAAAGACTGAGAACATCAAGTGTTGACAGGGACAGGACACACTGGAACTCTTAAATATTGCTAGTGAGAAAGTAAAATGTTTACCCACCTTGAAAAATAGTTTGGTGTATTCTTTGAAAGTTACACATATACTTATCATATGATCCAGATATTCTACTCTCAAGTATTTACACAAGAGAAATGAGAGTGTTTGTTTACCAAACACTTACGCACAAATGCTTATAGCAGTTTTATTTTTACCCCAAAACTAAAATAGATAAACCAATTGAAGTATATCCATACAGTGAGATACTAATCAGCAATAAAAACAAATCTAGATATACAAAGAAAATAGAGGACTCTCAAAAATTATTATGTTGAGTAAAAATAAAAAAGAATAAAGGAGTACTTACTCTATTATTCAATTCATATAATATTTTTTAAAATGAAAACAGCTTCATAATGATAAAAAGGTCAGTGATGGCCAGGAGACAGAGGTAAGAAAGTGCTGAATTACAAAATGGCATGAGGACATTTGGGGGAGCTCTGAAAATGTTATTTGTGGTGGTGATTTCATTGGTGTATCCATCTATTAAAATTCAATGTGTTGTACACTTTTTATTTTATTTTCATTATATCTCAATGAAATTGTAAAAAGGGAGGGGGAGAAGGGAAGAGGGAGGGAGGAGGGGTGGAGAGAGAGAGAGAGGGAAGAACTCAGTATAACTTAAAAATGTCTAAGAAAATTTCATTTAAATGAGCATAATGAGTAGGTACCAACTGGAATACATAAAGCAGGAACACTGCTATTATTAATTGCGAATGACTGGGCAAATTACTTTATCTGAGCCACACTTTTCTCAGCTAAAAACAGGGGACAAGAATGATTCCCCTCATAGTGTTGTTGTGAGGATACAAAACGGGATTTAGGGTGCCTGGGTGGCTCAGTTGGTTAAGCAACTGCCTTCGGCTCAGGTCATGATCCTGGAGTCCCGGGATCAAGTCCCACATTGGGCTCCCTGCTCAGCAGGGTGTCTGCTTCTCCCTCTAACCCTCCTCCCTCTCATGCTCTCTGTCTCTCATTCTCTCTCTCGCAAATAAATAAAATCTTAAAAAAAAATTAAAAACAAAACAAAACAAAAGAACGGGATTTACGAAATGTGCTAAACATAAAATAGTGCTAAAAGAATTCTATGTTTTTTCTTTTGTTGATAATATGAAGCCAAGGCTTAGCCCTTCCTGAGAACTGACCTTTTAGAGACATAGGCTACAGAATGAACCGGAGTTGAAAGATTATGCAATTCATAGACATTTGATGGAATTCAAAAATAGCTCATATAAATCAAATCGGTAGGCTTCCAGGGTTTTTCAAACTTTTGTTATCATCCCCCTAAGGATGCTTTGTAATTTGTTTCCAATCTTCTCCCCCACTTTTCTCCATTAAGAGTTGCACACCATTCTGATACCTAGGATTTTTGCACCCCACAATGAAACTTTTTTTTTTTTTACTTTTTAGGTAATATTGCCCCCTCCCCACCCATTTAAAAATGTATACCCTACACTAACTTGAAGGGGCTACATTTTACATAATGATCAAATTGGCAAAATATACGTGAAAATTTGGTAGCAATATAATTTATTATCCAACAGAAGACCTCTTTTGAGAGAGAAAGGTGGTGCTATTAATAATTATACAAGGATAAAGGGCACCTGGGTGGCTCAGTCGGTTAAACATCTGACTATTGATCTCAGCTCAGGTCTTGATATCAGGGTTGTGAGTTCAAGCCCTGTGTTGCGCTCCACCCTGGGTGTGGAGCCTACTTTAAAAAATAATAATTATATAAAGATATGAGATAATAGAAAAATATATATATACACTGGTCTGTGCCCCTGGCATAGGAACACACTTGTGTTCCTGGCACAGAGCTCCTAAAACCCTTATGATTTCCTAAGTGAAAAGAGCACTAAGAACGTCTTTTATTCTATTGAGGCCACTCTGGGTGGGTTCCTGGATGGCTCCAGGTTGGGGGCTGATCACCAGAAAGATCAAGCCATGATTAGAAGGTTGGAATTTTTAGCCCTACCCCTCATCTACCAGACAGGTGAGAGGGGCTGAAAATGGAGTTAATAATTAATCACGTCTACGTGTGGAAGCCTCCATAAATCCCAATAGTAGGGGGGTTCAACAAGCTTCCAGACTGGGAAACACATCCACACTGGGAGGGTGGTGCACCCCATCTCTACAGGGACAGAAGCTCCTGGGCCCGAGATACTCCCAGACCCCACCCTATGTATCGCTTCATCTGGATGTTCATTTGTATCCTTTATCATAGCCTTCAATAAACTGTTAAACATAAGCAAATGTTGCCCTGAGTTCTGTGAGTCATTCTAGCAAATTAAATTGAACCCAAGGAGGGTGTCATTGGAACCTTCAATTATAGCCAAATTGAACAGAAGTTGTGGGTAACAAGGGACCTACTACTTTTGATTGGCATCTTAAGTGTGTGTGTGGGGGGGTCTATTTAGTGAGATTGAGCCCTTAAACTGTGGAATCTGACAGGATCTCCAGGTAGACAGTGTCAGAATTGAGTAAAATTGTAGGACACCAAGTTGGTATCATAGAGAATGGCTCCATGTGGGGAGCCACACATTTGGTGACCAGAAAGGTCAGAAGTGTTCTGTGTGACCAGTAAAGGAGACACAGGATAGAAGAAACAGTAAGGAAGAACTGGGTTCTTTCCTACATAGGAAGGAAAACAAAACAAAACAAACAGAAACAGAGTTTCTACTTTACAAGAGGCATGGGGTATACCCTCAGACTATCTCAGGCAAGCTAGGACTTGTGATCACTCTATATAAATATTTAAAGCATATATCTGATAACTATTGGCATATATGTATCTCTTATCCTAGGTAGGTATCTTGTATTTGTAATCTGGAAACTGAAATAGTTTTCAATGTAAGCCTGAGTAATTGGTGGAATTTTGCATTAAGTATTTCTAGATCTCAACCTCACTGTGTTGTCTGGCCAGAACTTTAAAATCCTCCTTGCAAAAGCATTTTTGACTTGTGTTAACCAACAATTACATGCATCTGAAGTTGGATTCCTATGCTATACCATCGGACCAATATTTGGAGTAATATACAGTGGCATTAAATCATCTACTTACTTTAAAATTGATAATTAAGGGGAAATAATTAAATATCTATACTGTATTTTCATCAGGAGCTATGTTTTAGGGAACTAAGTGAACCACAACTGTTGAAGAAAAATTCTACTTAAAAAAAAAAAAAAAGGATGGTTACTCATGTAGAAAGCATGGTAGAACCCCATGCTCCCCTCACCACAGCTAATATTATCAAAGTGGCACATTACCAGTTTCTCAATTTAGTTCATGCAATCCCTCCTGCCAAAAACCTTCCTCCCTCTTCTCCATTTATGTCATCAAATTCTTTAAAGTTCAGTTTGCTCTCTGGCCCTGGAATGGGGTTTCCAGCAGGCAGCACCCTAAATGACCCTTGCTACTGAAACCCTTTAGCAATTACTTTGTGTTTGCCCTCCACTCCCACAGACTAATCAGTTTCTACAGTGTGGAGACTTTATCTGTTACAGACATGCATCTGCCTCTTCAGTGATTTGCACATTCTGTGTATAAAAATATTTTGTTGACAAAAGTGAATTCATACGCCAAAAAAAAAAAAAAAGGTAAAAATAGAAAATAATTTTTCAACCATCCGTAGAATTTTTGATTTGGTAAAGACTTATTATTTGGCATTAAACCCATTAGGTGAAGTTTTGATGGGGAGCTGTGTGATTGAATGGGGGGCAAAATAACACCGAACTGATTACTCTCTTGTCACAAGGCGAAAAATAGGAGTAATAGAGGGATACGTCAGTCATATATCTAATCCAGTGGTGAAAATTAACATTGCTAATGATGAGACATTAGTTACTTTGTGTCTTCTTTTTTTCTTTTTTTTTTTTTTAAGATTTTATTTATTTATTTGAGAGAGAGAGACTGAGAGAGAGAGCACATGAGAGGGGGGAGGGTCGGGAGGGTCAGAGGGAGAAGCAGACTCCCTGCCAAGCAGGGAGCCCGATGAGGGACTCGATCCAGGGACTCCAGGATCATGACCTGAGCCGAAGGCAGTCGCTTAACCAACTGAGCCACCCAGGCGCCCCACTTTGTGTCTTCTGATAGGATGCAACATGTGGTATACAATATCACTTCTAACATATGCTAATTATAAATGCTTAATTTTAACTCAAGACTTTAGAGATAATTTCCAAAGCATTGCTAATTCAGAAAGTGGAGAAGTGCAAAAAAAATGTCCCTATGAAGAAATAGACAAGCCCAGAAAGTATGATATCCTCGAGAAAGAGTACGGTTTTGTTTATTTTTTTAAATGTCTCTGCCATTAAAAGCAAAATAAAAAACACTCTTCTAGAACAAGAGAAAAATGTCTGATTGTACAACCATATGTGATGTTTCGTCCTGGAATGATTCTGGTTTGGACATCTAACTAGAAGGACTTTTTTTGAAACAACTGAAGGAATTTCAACATGGGCAGGATAGAGAGGATATTAAGGGATTACTAAATTGTGTTTACTGTGACCATGCTGTTGAAACTATATGGGAAATGTTATTTTTTTAAAAGATTTCTATTAAAATGCTTAAAAAAACACTTTGAGAAAGAGAGAGAGAGAGAGAGAGAGAGAACCCAGGAACAGGAATAGCAGCAGGGGTAGGGGCAGAGGGAGATAAGCAGACTCCCCACTGAGTGCAGAGCCCCACATGAGGTTCAATCCCAGGACCCTGAGATCATGACCTGAGCTGAAATCAAAAGTCTATGCTCAACTGACTGAGCCACCAAGGCACCCCTGTACTAAAGTTTTTTTGAAAAGAATTTTGGGTATTATCCACTATGAACATCTGGGTATTATGTACTATGAACACCTAAGAGAACAGAGCATTCTCTATTGTGCTTTTATATGGGAGCAACAATACCTGTGTTCCTCTTCAGAGATAGAGAGGCTATAAGATACTTCCTAAAGCAAATTCAGAGGAGTTTAAATAAGTAAGTCAGCACACCACACACTATCATGTTCCAAGTTGTACATTCTGCTCTGTCCTTAGGGCCCACGTTCATTGGCTGTCCCTTAGTTCCATGTACTTTCTTAACCCCCACAAAGTTGACCTCCAAGTATGAATATTACAATGGAAAATCCATCATTCTGCCTGCATTTTCAGAGTACTTGGCCATAATTCTCAATTTTCTACATATGTTCCTTCATATCCAGCTGTCCATCTGTCCATCTAATTTGAGGGTCAGGCCTAACCATGTGTACCTTACGTGACAAATAAAAAACCAAAAGCTCTCTTTGTAAGGTTAGGCAGCTTGTTTCATAATGTGTCCAAAGCGCTGGAGCTCATACTTTTTATTAAGTCATTTGGATAATACATTAAGCCATCTTCAAATTACCCTATTTTTTCAAGATTAACACTACTTACATCGATCCTGGTATGGCTAGAGAGATTGATCACTGGGAGAGAATTCCACATTAGAAAAGATAATCCATCTTCCAGAGTTTTGGGATTGACTACTACAGACTCCCATTCATCTGAAACATAGTTCTCCATTCCTAAGTATCAGGCCATTCACTGGGACTGCACAGCTATTACCTGGGAGCTCCTGCCAGGCCAGATTGCTCATCTCCATGCTTCAGTACATCTTTAAAGCACCTTTGCATCCTTCTTACTTGCAGCTGCCTCACTTCAGTTCACCAGACAGCATCATCTGAGTACCCTGTTATCTTAGCGCTTCCGTGTGTGTCCAACTCAGCAAAAGCTCTGCACCACAGAACATCATTTCAGGGCTGGGACTGGACTCATCTGGGCAGGGATCCTTTTGGGGCATTTTTCATTAGGCATAGAGGAAAATAAAGAAAAAAAGGAAAATAGGCATGTGTTTGCTCCACAGGCCAGGTTTATGGTAGGAATGGAAGGATGCAGAAAGTAGAAAGGGGAGGAAGAGAAGGAACTAAGGAAGGGAGGAAGAAAGGGAGTGGGGGGATTACTGAGTGGGGGGGGGAGGGGAAAAGGAAAGGAGAGAAGACAAAGCACTTGTGCAGAAAGAGACCTGACTTTATTCCTCACTTAAGCCTGCACCTCCTGACAGGATTTACCCTCCTAGAAATAAAGGAAATACAACTTGACGTTCCCTGGTCACCATTTTGTTAAGGCTGTAACATTTTTGTTTTAGGTTCTGCTTAATTGCTAGTTAGATCCACCCAGTCCTATAAAACAATCCTTTAAGTGTTTCTTTTATTCAAGATGTATATAGATAAGTGAATGGATTAGAAAAAAATGAAATTAGTATTATGCAGTTTATCAAATTATTAACTTAAATGTGCACAGAGAGAAAGTGAAAGCAGCTATGTAGAGTGTGCATTATTTTTTTAAGAGGTGGGGGGCGGGGAGGGAGTGAAGGAAGGAGAGAGAGAGAGAGAGAGAGAGAGAGAATATTTCAAGCAGGCTCCACCCCCAGCATGGAGCCCAATGCAGGGCTTGATCTCACAATCCTGAGATCATGATGGGTGTCAAATCAAGAGTTGGACCCTTAACCGACTGAGCCACTCAGGTGCCCTAGAGTGTGCAATATTGATGTTGACACTTGCTGCATAAGAACATGGTAAATCACCATTCAGGGGCATCAGTAATGAACTCTTTGCTTTTGTACATTCCAGACCTTATTCTGGCTCCCTGCCTTTTGTTAAGTATCTGTGCTGTTCTTGATCTTTGCCAAAATGGGCTATGCCCAGGACTATGGCTTTTAAAATAAATGCAGAGAATTCTCAGTCTCTATACCTACAATTGCAAAAAAATTCAGGATTTCAAGATAGTCTTTATCAATTGTAAATTCATAGCCCTACTTATCGCTCTTCTGATTTCTTATTTTATGTTAAAAGCTTTATTTCTTTCAGTGTTTTCACCACAAAATAACTGTTACTAGTTACCCCCAAATGACAACTTTCTCTGTTCTGCCTTCTGATGTGATAGTTGAAGAAATTCTATAAAACTTCCTGTCTTTGTGTAGGAAGAAAGGATTTTCAACTTGAATATTAAGTGAAAAAACCTACCCCATTAGGCAAAAGCCAAGGACTTTATATGCAACTTCCCCTGCTAGATTATAAATTAATTCTTCTCCTTCCCCCCTAATGTTTCCTCTCCACTTCCACCAAGCAGCTCTGTTGGCATCACTGCTTTTTTTTTTTTTTCCTATTTAAAATTTTCATGTCTTAAAGTGTGGGTTCTATTGCTAAGGGACAAGAGTTATTCCACATATACGGCATGATGTTGTTAGGTACAATCCCAATGGTTTTTAAGGGAAAGTCAGTTACTCAGAAATCATAAACTATGCCATTCATCACTGCTAATGATAATTAACAATGGGACCTGACAATTTTGAGAAATCTGTGCAACAATTACTTAGAATTTAAAACGTGTTACTTGTGGTTATTATTCCAGATAACTCAAATTGTTTCTTATTTAAAAAATAAAAGTGCTGCCTGAGTCATGATAAACTCCTGAAATGATAAGCTAAAACAGTTAAATACATTATAGAAAAAAAGTAACTTCTCCATATTAGGTAAGTACAAAGTCAAGTTTTTAATATTTGTCTGATTCTTAAAGAATTCTTGAAAGGAACACTTTTGAAAGGGAAACATTCTATTCTTAGAAGGGAAATTTGACATATCAAAACGGAGTTGTTTTTCTAACCCAAGGGTAGACATTAGTATCATCTAGTCTGAAAAATACACATTCCTGAGATTCCACTTCCAGAGATTCTGAATCAATAGGTCCAGGATAGAGCACAAGAATTCATAGTTTGAAAAGATGATACAAGTTATTCTGATGCCCATGCCTCATTGATTAAGTTTCTACAGCTCACTAAGAACAGAAACTGGACCAGACACAAGTTATATTACATTTCAGTAATATTTCTGTTATGCCATCTAAGGGGAAAAAAAAAAAAAAGAATATAGTCATTTCTCCTGTGTTGTCAAACTCTGAGGATGAGACACTAAGTCAAGTGTAAAAACCAATGCAGCAGGCAAGACCATCTAGATTTGGGCAGTCTGGAGAGTGAAGGGATCTAATAGGTCAATCCCTAGTCACGGGTGAATGGGGATTGTCTGGGGAAGTGTGGTACTAGAGGTGGAACAGCAGTGGCAAAACTCAGAGTAACAGAAAGAGGGGGAGATTTTGGAAGAGTATTAAAGCAGCAAGGACAATCACAGGCCTACTGAGAACACTCATCAGATGGGGAACATCCATGGAGAACAGACAGAAAGGTGGAAGCTAAGGCAACAGAGACACAAAATGCCGTAAGGAGCAAAGAGTTTAGAAAACCACAGTCTGCAAGCAATGGTCTTCTGGCAAAATTCCACAGGATGGGCTCACTCCTCCCCCTGGCCTTTGTGCTTTTGCCAGGGCAGACTCCCATTTCCACATCCTGCCTCTGTTCTGCAAGGGGACTGGGACAGCTTCTGACATCAATGGGAAAGATTGTTGCAGGGCTAGTATATTAAATTAGATTCTCACACAAACATTACTTCTCATAATGAAACAAGATTAAGAGAGAAAATTTGGAACACATGAAGAAACTAATATTAGCATCATACAGGAAGGCGTCAGATTTTATATGAGATGGTTCTGAAATTGGTGTCTTAATCTGAACACATGGTACTTTCAAGAAGAACTGGTAAATATCACTAATAGCCAAAAGTAATTTGTACAAGATCTGGGAATCAACCATTAATGGAAAGTAAATGAGAGAGAATGTCAGAGAGGGTCCAAACCAAACTGCAAACTCAAGACGCCTACATTCATATATACTGACCCAACACACCAAACAGCTTTTTTTTTTTTTTTTTAAGATTTATTTCATTTTTAGAGAGAAAGAGAGCATGGAGGGGGTGTGGTGCAGGGGGAGAGGGAGAGAGAATCTTAAGTAGCCTCCCTGCTACTGAGCAAGGAGCCTGGCAACAGGCTCGATCTCATAACCCTGAGACCATAACCTGAGCCAAAACCAAGAGTCAAGACTCAAATGACTGCACCACCCAGGCACCCCACCAAACAGCTATTTTTAAAAAAATTTTTTAAGATTTTATTTATTTGACAGAGAGACACAGCGAGAGGGAACGCAAGCAGGGGGAGTGGGAGAGGGAGAAGCAGACTCCCCGCTGAGCAGGGAGCCCGAAGCAGGACTCGATCCCAGGACCCTGGGATCATGACCTGAGCCCAAGGCAGACGCTTAATGACTGAGCCACCCAGGTGCCCCCCAAACAGCTATTTTTAACTGACCTAAAATTATCTCACAGAAACAAAAATCAAGGACAGAATGATTCTGAATAAGAACCAAACCTGTGGTTTGTTCACCAAAATCTTCTAATTAGAGCACAACTAGGTGAAAGGGTCTCTGATTTTGGTCTAATCCCTATTGGGTGTAGAATCAAAGGGACAGCTAAAACAGTTGTACTGAATTCAATTCAATATATAATTAAATGCATACCTACTATATGCCAGTCACTTTGCCAGACACTACAGAACACAGAAGAACAAAATGCCATCTGTTGGTTTGACATCCGGAGAGCTTCCCAAGTGGAAACTGGCCCCCCTGCATGGAGGGCAGAAAGCAACCCAAGAAAGAGGCAGGCCCCTCCAGATCAGTACGCAGCAGATATAATAAGCGAGGTAACTTACCCACAAGGCTTGTCCTGGGCGTCTGCAAGACGAGTACATCTCCGCACCCACCAGCCAGAATCTAAAGTCTACATAGGGGCCTTCTCTGGGTTTGCTCACGTATGTCACCAGCTGATCTCAATAACACATTACTCTCTCAATGCTGCATCCTTGAAAACAACTTCAGGTGTGGGGATGGTGGGCAGAAGGTACATTCCAAAGGCAGGGGAGGGAAGGAGCCTCCAATTGCCCAGCTCCAGCTCAAGGGCAACTGGAGGTCACGTCCTCTCAGTGACCTCCTCCAACATCATCTCTGCTTTGAGGACCTCATCCTCTAGAGGAGAAAGCATGGTAAACAATTCACAGTGGCATAATGGAACTAATGAAATGTTGTCTAGGGAAGAGAGGCGGGAAGAGGAGTTTGCAGGTGAAAGTGACCTTGGAGGCCTTGGAGGATGAAAGAGTTTCTCCAGGTGAGCACAGGGAAGAGGGAAGGGGAGAAAAGTCCCAGCTGTGGGGGCTAACGCTTGGGGAAAGCACCGAGTCTGCGCATATTCTGAATGGTGGGTATTCCGGTTTGCTGACAATGCAGCAGTGTGCACGGGGTTATAAAAGTGGCCTGTGAGAAGGTTCTAGTCGTTCTTAATGCTAAGTGTGGCCCTGGGCAGGGTGTGGGACAGACAAGGGATGCAGACTAGGATAGAAGGATTTGGGTCTGTGTCCTGTCTAATTTTTATTTTATTTTATTTTTTAAGATTTTATTTATTTGACAGAGAGAGGGAGCATAAGCAGGGGGAGGGGAAAGGGAGAAGCAGGCTCCCTGCTGAGCAAGGAGCTCAATTTGGGCTGGATCCTGGGACCCTGGAATCATGACCTGAGTTCAAGACAGACGCTTAACCCACTGAGCCACCCAGGTGCCCCTATCTCCTGGGTGTAATTTAATAATAGTGTAATCTCTGGCAAATTATCACCCCATTCGTGCCTCAGTTTACTCACCTGTAAATTGGGAATGATAAAAACAATTGCAACCTCATGGTAAGGTTTTGAGGATCGAATGAAATAATATATATAAAGAACTTAGAACAGTGCCAGTCACAGAAAAGTGTACTAATGTTAATGTATATAAATAATGTTAATATGTATAAATAATATGTTCACAATATGTATAAATGTTAATAGTGAAGAACTTGAAAGGCAATGTAAAATGATGATCAATTGCATGAATTCTGGAATCAGAAAGACAGACTGGGGTAGCATTTAGCACTCATCACTCAGAACGTTGAGGGAATTACTTAACTTCCTTGTACCTATAAATCAAAGACAATAACTAGGAGGTATCACAGCCAAGATGCAAAACTCTTTTTTTTTTTTTAAGATTTTATTTATTTATTTGACAGAGAGAGACCGCGAGAGAGGGAACACAAGCAGGGGCAGTGGGAGAGGGAGAAGCAGGCTTCCCGCCGAGCAGGGAGCCCGATGCGGGGCTCGATCCCAGGACCCTGGGATCACGACCTGAGCCGAAGGCAGACGCTTAACGACTGAGCCACCCAGGCGCCCCAAGATGCAAAACTCTTGGCATAGCTCCAGACACATAGCAAATACTTGATGAAATTATCTATTCTTTTTTAACCATTGAAGAGGCAATGAGAGTCCTAAGAATTTATATGGGTCAGGGGAAATTAGATTATTTATGCCTATAGAAAAACATCCCAAGAACGAGAAAATGAGAGTAAAATGTAAATAGTTTATTTTGGCTTTGGGAAGCATATATCTAATGCTTTGGCGATAGTGGAGGTGATGGTGTAATGTATTAGGGTGTGTGTATGTGTGTGTGTGTCTATTGCCTTTGAAAAATAGCTTTAACTGTTTTTAAATGAGACCGGCATCTGTGGCATTTGCTTGGCTGATACATTGGCTTCCAGCCTTTCCATTCTTCTGCATGTAATTGCTACAATCAAGCAGGGACAAAAATCTCTCTCCATGCAATCACTAGCAAGATTCCTGACTCTGAGCATTAAAAATGTATTTAGCCTATGAGGCTGTTTAGCTTTGCAGATAATTACAAATGGCAGAAGCATGGTGTGCTAGGGAAGGAGAGGCCAGATATGAGGAAGCTAGCCCAGAAAGCTATCTAGGATAAAACTAACAGGCATTCTAAGCCATTGACTTACTCTTTGGGTAAAAGCACTTTTCAGGGTGCCTGGGTGGCTCAGTTGGTTAAGCGACTGCCTTCGGCTCAGGTCATGATCCTGGAGTCCCCGGACTGAGTCCCACATCGGGCTCCCTGCTCGGCGGGGAGTCTGCTCCTCCTTCTGACCCTCCCCACTCTCATGCTCTCTCTCTCTCTCATTCTCTCTGTCAAAAAAAAAAAAAAAAAAAAAAAGCACTTTTCAAATAACATATGTTAACTCCCACAAAACATTCTTGGTTATGATTACTCTATTGATGAGAAAAGGACATTTCAGAATGTTAACTGATTTGCCCAAAATTTCATAATGAGGAAATTGTGGAACCTCCTTGGTATCTATGTTCTCCTGTGCACATTCTAAACCATCTTACTGCATGTAAAGTGTGTATCTGAGGTTTTATGTTATTGGTGGTGATGAGCAGAGGTCTAACTGGTCATGAGAAAGATTAAACAGTAGGATCTCCAAACAGAAGTGAACTAAAATGTATCACTTCTGATACACTGGTCACGATATTCAGTTAAGTGGTTAACTCTGATTCTGCTTTAAGGATGTCCTTATAGAAGCATCTTTCAGTTGATGTGTATATTTCTTTTGAAATCTTCATTAATCTATTCATCACTTCTCAAAATTGAAGAAACAGAGGGAAACCATAGGCTCATATAAATGAAATTTCTCTTCCATCTCAGAGCATTGATCCTTAAATTTGTCTTAACTTTTTAATCCCATTGGCAAACTCACTTCAAAAATTCTCAAAGCAAAAATTCTCTAACTCTTTAAAACTTAAGCTAGGGGTGCCTAGGTGGCTCAGTCAGTTAAGCATCTGACTCGTGATTTCATCTCAGGTCATGATCTCAGGATCCTGGGATTGAGGCCCATGTCGGGCTCTACCCTCAGTGGGGAGATTGCTTAGGATTCTCTCTCTCCTCCTGCCTCTGTCTCTCTCCCCACTCAGGCACACATGCTCTCTTACTCTCAGATAAAAAAATAAACATTAAAAAACACACAAAACTTAAGCTAGAAGACATTGAATAATCCAGCGGGTATTTGAGGTATATGGTTGTGTGGGTAGATGGCCAGATGATACAGGGACACATGAAAGAGCACTGTGGAACTGTATGGCTAATCCACTTTACCAGCTCCCATTTTAGACTGTTCCTCTTCCTTTCATTTCCAGGATCCAAAGCTCAATAATACTGGGGACGAGAGAAGCCAGCAATTATGGGAGTGGGGAGAAGCAAGGAGCAGTATGGAAAAGCAGAGGAAAGTCGTTCTGTTCTGCTTATCTTTTCAATCTTAAATTTTGACTCAAGTCTATAAACATCCTTGTGTGATCATATATTAGTCCACATGTCCCCAAGCCCATTACCCTTGTGCAACTTTTTTTTTTTTTTTTACCCTTGTGCAACTTTTGCTTTGATATCAAATGAGTCAGTTTGGCCTCTCCTGCCATGTATGGTAGTAGAACCAGGATCTCCTTTTCCTCTGGGAATCCATCGAGATATTCTTTGGAAACATATATATCCTTTACTCATTTTTCCCTCCCATCTCCTATTTCTGATCAATTCTTTTTTTTTTTTTAAGATTTATTTGACATGGGGGTTGGGGGGAGAGAAAGCACAAGCAGGGGGAGTGGTAGGCAGAGGGAGAAGCAGGCTCCCCACTGAGCAAGGACCCTGATATGGGACTCGATCCCAGGACCCTGGGATCATGACCCGAGCCAAAGGCAGATGCTTAACGACTGAGCCACCCAGGTGCCCTGATCAATTCTTGTTTAATTTTTGACTTCCTTCCTCACTTCTTAGACCCCTTCAATCTTCTCTAAGCCACACTTTGTGTACAAATACTGTTAACTTTTAAAAATGCCACTCCCATGAGGCAGATGTGTTTAGCAGACTTTTTGATGAAGATCAAGAGTACTGAATGGGACTACACAGACTCATGGTGGAGTCAACCCTTAAAACACTGACCTGCTGCTTCTCATAAAATCTCCAGCATCCTCACTGCCATCTCTGGATGCCCTTATCCCTTCAGATACCAGACTTCCTATTGTAGGGCAACCCCCCCCCTCACCCCCCTCACTGATTTTCCTGTCCTCCCTCCATCCCTGGGATCTCCCATCCCACCTTTTTAGGCCACACCCAGAAACCCCATTGTTTGCTGTGTTTTATTATGCATAGCAATTTAGCTTTTTCTTTGTCCTTCTCTTAATCTATTCCCCGAAATAAAAAAATCAAAAGGACTCATCAGATCTATTTGGTAACAGAAGATCACGTTCTTCTCAAACTAATTTTCCTGCCTTATCAGAGCAAAGTCTTTTGGTGGAATCTTAATTGGGACAAAATTCAGTGAAAGTCCATCTGAAGCCTATTTTTTGGGGAGGAGAGGATAGGTAACAGGTTTGATCTAGATCAGTTACCAACGAACTAGTTTGAGCAAAGCGTTAGAAAATGTTGCCAGTTATATGACATGTTTTTTTAAAACAATGCAAACCAGAAAGCATTAAGATCTACCAGGAAAACCTATTTAAAAGTGCTTCACTCTTGTTTTAAGAACCAAAGTTTCAAAGGCACTTTTGAACTCTGTGTATTTTGAAAGTGTGTCAAATGCTTCTTGTCCAGTGGATTAGTTTCTTAGAGGTTAGATGGGACATTAAAAATATTTGTAGTTACATTTACTCCATATGTAGTCCTGGTGTAACTAGTTACACTGTTACATAAATACATAAGAAATACATGAGCAAGAAGAACAGCAGGAGCAGGTGAGTAATTAGCTCTGAAACAGGTAAGACCCCCCCCCCCATGGGCCATGCTGAGAACTCCTGTTCTGACCCGCCAAAAAAGGGGTCTCAACAGGTTATTTGAAAAAGTTCAGCAAATAGGGAATATGGATGTATCCAAGGATGCTAGTTCTTATAGTCAGCTAAGTAGATGGGAAGGAATGAGTCTCCAAAATATCCCCAACCTCACCCTGCCCATGTGCCCACCACACACACTTGCAGTGTCCTGTTCCGTGGGGCACTGCCATCCTGGAAGGCTTTGGTTAGTGAGCAGAGCAGTTTCTCTGAAGCACGCTCCCCAGACTCAAGAAATCTTGCTATTCTGAGCATGAATGCCCCTGTAACCTAATATTTCTATTGAATTTATAGACTGATATTATGAATACATGTTGGGTAGACGGGCATGCGGCTGGGTTAAGGGTTCCTCCAACTATTGATCTCAGCACAATAAAGAGTAAGTGGTGCCACTGGAAATTTGATTTTTATGTGATGGAAATGTGCTGAATCATCGATTATAGTTATACCCCGTGTTTCAGGGACATTTATAAAGTTGTGGGGCTAAATCAAATCAGACTTGGAGTATACAGAGCAAGTATTTGCAGAAAGCATTGGGGGGTCGTCAGAAATATGACTTGAAAGAAAGACGTTTAGGACCGTCCTGGAATAATGCTGTGCAGACCACATAAGCATTTAAAACCACTTTGAGCATGCCTGCATTAACTGAACTCCTAGAAATCAAATGCAAAATAAATAATTTTACTAATGTAATCTATAAAAAGGGCACAAAATAGCTTACATGCTACAAGGTCTATGCATAACTTTAAGAATTCCCAAACACCAGGCAAATAGACTATGTCCTTTACATGCACACCTTGTCCTGTAAAAGTTGAGAGGCTAAAATAATTTGATGGTTTGGGAACGAATAGGTTTTAAAAAATTCTTCAAATAACATTATAGTAAGCAAGAAACTAGCAGACGAATACGGAGGCATGAAATCTATAATGAATGCATGGAATTCTTAAGTGATTGATGATAAATGCTATGGTGTAGAGCCGGCAATGGAGAAGCTGTTGCTATGGGAATGCAGATATTGATGATATAAACTTAATCGAGCCCTCAAATGTTAATTGGAAAAGCCTCACAAAGAAATCTGGCTTTGTTGTGAATATCTGTAACTTAGGTTTCTGATCTGTTGGAGAAAACCTGGTCACACCAGCATGCAGGCTGCTTGAAGTGCTATCACACTCTGCAAAGCAAAGCCTAGCCACCCTGCGTGGTTTGCAAACACACTGTGGGGCGATAGGTTTCCTTTTCGGATTAGCTCACTTTCTCAAGTCATGTGAGAAATCCCTGGGGAGTGGTCATTACCAGAGTGTAAGGTATTGGACTTTGAACCAAGAAATCCATAGTTGAGGCTTCACTTTTCTATAACCAGACAGATGACCTTGGGCAAGCCATTTAATTTCCCTGGGCACTTGGACTAAATAGTATTAATAATTCCAGTTTATTATATGCCAATACTCTGCTAAGCGTATTTTCTTACCTCATTAATAACCCTTTTAAGGAAGTATACTCTCCATTGACACAGAGAAAAAACGAGGCTTAGGGATGTAAGAAAATATCCCAAGGTTGCAGAGCTAATAAAGAGTAGAAATGGGCTTTTAATTGATGCCTGTTTGTTCTAAGTTTTAAGATCCCTGGTAGATCTTTTTATTTTTTTAAAGATTTTATTTATTTATTCATGAGAGAGAGAGAGAGGCAGAGGCAGAGGGAGAAGCAGGCTCCCCGCAGAGCAGGGAGCCCAATGCAGGGCTCGATCGATCGCAGGACCCTGGGATCATGACCTGAGCTGAAGGCAGACACTTAACCGACTGAGCCACCCAGGAGTCCCAGATCCCTGGTAGATCTTAATGCTTCCTGATTTGCATTGTTTTAAAAAACATGTCCTATAACAGTCTGAAGCACACTCACTGTGCCATGCTACCTTCCTGAAGGAGCGTGCATCTTCCAAGTTAGCTTGGTTACATCATGGTTAAAAGCAAAGACTGAGACCCAGAAAGCCCGAGTTTAAATCTCACTCACTAGCTTTGTGACTTTCAGTAAGCTACTTCCCCTCTCTGTGTCTCCATGTTTTCATCTGTAAAATGGGGATAATCATAGCATCTACATCTTAAAGTTCCTACAAAATATAAGTAACATATTTACAAGATTGATGCCTCAGTGCAATATCAGCATTAACTCTTATTTTCTCTGGCCCAACATTTATAGATATACACCAAAATATGTGAAAAATACAATTGAATCAGTGAATAAATATTTATTAATATTTTAATCTAGTTTATAAACCTGTGCCAGATGTTTTAGGAAACGTGACGTTAAAGAAATACTGACAGTCCCTGTTGTAAACAATAATCATTCCACAGAGTGAAATCCCCTACCCTCCCAGAACTTCCCTTTAAAGCGTTAATGGCATAAGGAATTCAAACTCCACGGGAGAAAGTAAAGTTTCCCACAGAGTGTGCCTCAGAGACACTCTGATCACTATCAGATTACACATTCTCCTGCCTTTTATCCTGTGTGAATATGATGTCAGGTAAAACACACGTTTTTTTTTTTTCAATTTTTTAAAAATATTAAATGATGTATTACTAGTAACTCAGTTTTCTGATTATTGCCTTTAAAATGTGTTCTTTCATTATAGATTTAAAGATATTGTGAGTCTGTTTATTTGTTATGACTTTTTTTTCTTTCCTGTGGCCTGGAGAGGATGCATTAATACTTCATGAGAACTTATTTATATTTATAAAGTTTCCAAAAAATAAAGCTTCAAAGCCAAAGATTTTGAATTTGGGAACTTATGTGTTACAACAACTGATGCCTAAAAGTCTGGAAAGTTAATTTTACTCCCTTAAGTGGAAAGTAGTTTATACTTAAAATCAACAAATTAGTAATTGAACAAGTGACATTTTTCATGCCATTATTGCTAAGGTCTGATTAGAAGTTACATTTTTGAATATTTGGAACAGCTTACATAATATGTATCTTAGAGTCCCAAAATATTCTCTAATAAACAGTGCAACTGAGATCTGTGATTTACCTGCAAAATAAAATAAAAAGAAACATTTCTGAACTTGCCTAAAGTCACTGAATGAAATGGAGATAGAGTCTGGAAATCCCATCTTGATCAAAGTCCAGTGAATCTCTAAAATCCACCTGGGTATCACACATTATATATACTGTGAGGGTAGAAAAAGAAATTTAATAGTTCAACAAATATTTACTGAATGCCAATATATGCCAGGCATTTTTCTTCTCAATTGTCATAATGCAATCTCAGAGCCCTGCAGGTTATCACCACTTTTATTTTATTTTTTTAAAGATTTATTTATTTGAGAGAGAGAGAGAATAGGGTGCGGGGCAGAGGAAGAGGGAGACAAGCAGACTCCCCGCTGAGCAGGAAGCCCAGCACAGGGCTCCATCCCAGGACCCTAAGATCATGACCTGCGCTGAAATCAAGAGTCAGACTTTTAACCAATTGAGCCACCCAGGTGCCCCTCTCACTACTTTTAATTTGAGGAAAAACTCTATTGGGGTTGGAATTCAGCAAATAGTCACTCTCTTCCTTCTCCCTGTGGATGAAGTATACTTTTCTACTACACTGATGTTGAGCTTGATTTGGCCAAAAAGTGTTTAAGATATGATTCTAGCAAAGACATGAAATGTGCTTCTGTATTAGAGAGAGCTCTCTTGTGCTTCTGCCATTGCTACAAAGTAACGTGACTTAGGCAACCTACTTGTCTCAGAAGAATGGGGGATATGTTGATCAGGGCTACCCTAGTTGACTCTCCTTTGAAACCTCAGTAATGAGTCAACCCAGGCAACCTGCAGAACCTGAAGCTTGAGACAGAGCCACCCCAGTTTATCCAAAGAAATGTGAGCATAATGATACGTTTATTGTTTGTTGCAGGCCAGTGAATTTTGGGGGTGTTTTTTTTATGCAGAAATAGCTGGCTGATACAATTTCTTTAACCAAAGTCAAAGTTAATATTCAGGGAAAGAAGATTCTTGCTTTCATATTGCCTACAATCTTGTTAGGAAAAGAAGATAAACCCAGAGCCATAAACAATAATTGATAACATAGATTGTATAATTTAGACCACATGATTTCATAAATTTCCACAAAGGAAAGATTAGTGAGAGTTGGAATGTAGACATAGCATTTACAATTGTAACACAACCTAATATCTCTGCTGAGGGCACTAGAATTGTTACTTTAACATCTATTAAACAGTTCTAGATTAGGGATGGGGAAATATGTGGGAAAAGTGCCATCACTCCCAAATCTTGAACCAATGACATGTATTCTAAATCAATTATGATACTTATGATAGTCTTTCCTGCAGTGTCTGGAAAAAGTCTCAAAATCCTTCTCAAAGCAGTACTGTAGGGAATGACAGCCAATTGATTAGAGTTGGCATATGAGCTCGAATCTGTGTCTCCCTTCATCCTGGCAGAAAATCTATTGAGAGATATTAATTCCTTCCCTTTAAAAGCTAATATTCTAAAGAAACTTAGTAGCAAAACATTTTATATTAGCCAGAAGTATGGGAAATCATTAGTTTTGCTGAAAAGACGAATATATGCTCCTTTTATGATAGAGCAAGATGCCTCACCTGGACAGGTTTAATTAATTAATTAGTTAATTAAGAACCTCTGCTAAACACTGAAGACAAAAAGATAAATAATTCACAATCACTGCCTTTGAGATGCTTAAAGTTTAAAAGCAGTTGAATAATCCAAGCCAAACAATAACGAAGAATGACTTTAGTAGGTGATGTGCTTATAAGACAAGAATACCCAGGGAAGCACTTGGCAAGGAAAACAAAGAATGAGCCTTCTTTGAGCAGTTCTGGGCTTCACAGAATCCATAAGACATAGAGGGCGACCTTCCTTGACAGAAACAACCAAGTGTCCTATACCTACAACTCCACAAAGGACAGGCTCAGCTGCCCCTCATGGCTGTGGTATGGAGGTCAGATGAAATAAGCCAGCCCTATGAGCAGGGCTCTGAGAAATTCTCAGAAGCCGTTTGTGATGAACTGGAAAAAGTTTCCTAGTGTTTTCAAACTAGTTAAAAATCATTCAAGAAATTCTGGCTTCTAAAGAAACTAGGCTCTCCTCCGAGGTCCCTGTATTTTCCCGCAGTCTTATTAAGTGGAGGCACTCATTCTCCCACCTAATGCTTATTTTAAGATCAGAGGTGTGGTCTGTCTGATCCTGGGTCATTATCACGTCTTCCAAACCATTGCTCCTCTAGCTTCTTTCAACAAGTCCTATTCCTTTGCATCTCACACGGGGCCTGTTCTATCTTCTAGGGCTACCCCGCATTGTTATCATTTGCTTGCTCATCCATTAAGCATTTTGTTCCTGCCTCAGTGTCTCCCTCCCCAGGCCGAGTCTTTGTCATCATCCTGGGAAATGAAATGTCTAACATACTTTCAATTGCTAAGCTTCACATTGAAGCATGCTTTCCTTCTTTGCTCTTTCCTCCTGTTTTCTTCTTAGTCCTATTCTATGTTCCTTTTATTTATTTTTTATTTTTTTAATAATCAAATAGTATCTTTATTTATTTATTTGCTTTTTGAAATTTTTATTGCCTTCCTGAATACAAACACATTTTTAGTTTGTATTTTGCTTGACTTCTTTCCATTGATCTCTTAAGATCTTTTTTCTTTTTTTTTTAGTGTTCCATGATTCATTGTTTGCATATAACACCCAGTGCTCCATGCAGTATGTGCCTTCCTTAATACCCATCACCAGGCTAACCCATCCTCCCACCCCTTTCCCCTCTAGATCCCTCAGTTTGTTTTTCAGAGTCCAATATCTCTCATGGTTCGTCTCCCCCTGATTCCCCCCCCCTTCATTCTTCCCCTCCTGCTATCTTCTTCTTCTTCTTCTTTTTTTTTAACATATAATGTATTATTTGTTTCAGAGGTACAGATCTGTGATTCAACAGTCTTGCTCTATGTTCTTTTTAGAGTGTACCTTTTAACAGCAAGGACAATGATGATTTCACTTTTCCTGCTTAAAAGCCTTCTATGGTTTGCATTGCTCTTGGTATGTAATCCCAACTCCTTGAGTCGTCTCTCCATGATTTAGCTCCCACCTCTCTAGAGCATCATACACACTTATGTTAGCTGCTCTATCTCCACTTCACTGTTTAGATATTCAAATGTGCTATATACTTCCTCATCTCAGGGCATTCGAACATGTGCTTTTCTCTTCCTGGAGTTCTAATACCTCTTTCTTTGCCCAGTGCCTCGAGCCAGCTTTGACCTTTACATCACTGCCCTCAGAATGCCTGTACTAATCCATTAGCTAAAGGAGACTGCCCTTTTAACATTTCTAAATTCTTCCTTGTGTACTCAACTTCATAGTATTTATCAGACTTTCCTATAATTAATTGCTTAATTGGGTCTCATTTCTACTAGACTGAAAGTTCACCCAGTAGTGATCATAGATGTCTTATTCATCCCTGTATCTTCAGTGCTTCGTATAACACCCGGAACACGATGAAACAAATGAATATTAACCAAATAAACAGTTACCACTATTCTAGCCTTGGTTAGTCGCACTGCAACACAGCGGGTGGCTCCATACATTCTCGACAGATTAGGAGGATTCTCTGTGAGTCATCCGATCTATGCAGAATGTCAGCAGTGAAGAAGTTAGGAGGATAATTTGAGGATAAATAGTTGAGGGACTTGAGTCCTGCAGTAGCTGCCGTGGGCAATAAAAGCGATACCCCTCAGAGCACACCTTTTCTGAAATGCTTTCACCTTAGTGCCCTCTTCTCAATTTATTGTTGACTTCCTAGCGAGGTAAGTAAGGCTAGCTAGCAATTGCTTCTGCTAAAACGTTTCCCGACTCCCTGGCATCCAGACACAGGGTATCATCTGCAATTACACTGGCAACTAAATGGCAACAACTGAGAGAAGATTTGATGTAAATAGAACAAAGAAACTCTGATCTTTACCGATGCTGCATAATTCCATTGCACTTGAAATGAAAGCATTCATTACTATCAACCTCAGTAGCGATGGCAGAAATTCAGCACCTTTGGGATAACAGACCGCACAACATGATGACGAAAGCAGTATCAACATGTATATCTCCTTTCTTCAAGAGCTGGGGAACAAAGAACTTCCTGTATTATTCCGGTTTCAAATGAGAGGTGTAGTATTTTGACATCTAGATGCATGCATGGAGAACTGCTTGCAAAATCTGATTTTTTTTTAATAAAGTCAATCCAGAAAAAAATGACATTCGATCATATTGACTCCATTAAATTTTTCTGTAGATAAATAGAAGAAAATGACCTTGAGGACAGAATGCATTGAATCACATAACAAAAGACATGATTTAAGTAGCTTTTTTTTTTTCGTAAGGAATGTTGTGTTTTATATTAAAAAGGCAAATAGATATTTGGTATATCAGTATGGAATTTTTTTTTTCCCACTGCCACATATTTGGCTCTAGTTATCAACAGTGCAGAGAAAGAACTGGCAACATATAGATTGCATTGATAGGACAATTAAATAGACATCTTGGATGTTATCAAGATTAGTTTGCCATGAAGCATATTCATGATTTGTGAAACTGCTGTTCCCACCAGGATTATGAACCCTATGTAGCATATTTGGCCTCAGCAAAACTAAGGATCCTTTCAGCTATCTTTCAAACATTCATAGATTTTTCTTTGTGTTTGGTGATAGATTTCCCACCCACACAATTATGAATAAAAAGACCAATGATGACCCAAAACTGTATGTAGGAGACAGAGAAAGGGCAAGAGAGGGAGGAAGGGGGGGGGGCACTGCAAGAGAGAGTGAGAGAGGGAGAGTGTGAGAGAGAGAGAGAGAGAGAGAGAGATTGTTCTGACAAAGCTCTAATACCCTGACGCTCAGTGACTTTCCACAGTGGGTCTACTTATCCTATGGCCTTCTTGAATGAGCCCTATTTTGATACATTTCTTTGAAGTTTCCCTTTAACAAATCTCCTCCTTGCTTGCTTGTTGTCAATTCCAACCAGCAAAAAGATAGGTCTTCTGAACCACACATCAGCCATCTACAATGAGGAAGTAGGTCTATTTCATGTCAACTTATCCCTGAATGAGGCCATGGAATCCCCTTCTTTATCAATAATAGACTGGAGTGTTTATTATGAGCACATATTCCTAGGTCTTAGCCCAGACTTATGAAAGAATCCGTGGGGGTGTATCCCAGGAATGTGCATTTTAGATAATCTCCCTGTGTGATTCTGATGTTTGAGAGGGCTGTAATTTGATAATGAGAAGTGTTGACATAGGTTGGGCCTTAGCTGAGGCTGGGTCTGTCACCTGGGGAAGAGGTAGATTAACTCATAAGTGAGGCTTAAATTAAAAATATAATAACAGTGGCTAACAACATTTATTGCATGTTTAACATATTCCAGACACTGCCAAATATACATTTTTTTAATTTATTCTTTACAACATGACTAATGAGATAGGTGCTATTATCATTCCCCACTTAATAAATGAGAACACTTTCAGGGTTGAAGATGTTAAATAATTTGGGTAAAGTCACACAACTACTGAAAGTTAACTCCCAACAGTTTTTTTTTTTTTTTTTAATGTAACTGTTTCACTGTTCTGTCTCCCAGAAAGAAATAAGTAAAGATTTGGTATCTTAGCTCCATTTCTTCTATCTGCATTACAAAGTCCTGTACAGACCAATAGGATTATATGATCCCAGTTCTTGCTAAATTATATAGAAAAAAAACACAAGATTGACACAGCCTCTCAAAGAGAATTGTAACCTACCAACTTTTCCAGATCTCCTCTTGACTTTAGGTCTGATTCTTAAATGGTCTAAAGAAAATACTATAGACCAAAATTTTCTTGTTTAAAAATTTCTTCTGTAGCAGGAAGGGAAGAATGACGGGGGGGAATCAGAGGGGGAGACGAACCATGACAGACTATGGACTCTGAGAAACAAACTGAGGGTTCTAGAGGGGAGGGGCGTGGGGGGATGGGTTAGCCTGGTGATGGGTATTAAAGAGGGCACGTTCTGCATGGAGCATGGGTGTTATATGCAAACAATGAATCATGGAACACTACATCAAAAACTAATGATGTAAGGTATGGTGATTAACATAACATAAAAAAAGAGTAAAAATATCTTCTTCTGTATCTTTAATAGTATACTTCCCATTTTTTTACTTTACAATAATTCCTTTTGACAATCATTTATAGAAAGGGTCTATGTACCCATAGTGAATGCCCACTATGCACCAGGCACTATGGTGATGTTAAGAATAGTGAGGGTCAACAGTTTTAGTCCACATGCTCAAATAAATAAATATGAATACTTTCATATGATGCTAAGTACTAACAAGAAAACACATGCAAGGCTGAGTTTAAAAAAAAAAAAAAAAAAACCTTGGAAGGTCCAATTTTTAAAAAAATTTTTTGTTATGATTCCATGATTCATTGTTTGCATATAACACCCAGTGCTCCATGCAGAGCGTGCCCTCTTTAATACCCATCACCAGGCTAACCCATCCCCCCACCCCCCTCCCCTCTAGAACTCTCAGTTTGTTTTTCAGAGTCCATTGTCTCTCATGGTTCGTCTCCCCCTCCGATTTCCCCCCCCTTCATTCTTCCCTGGAGGGTCCAATTTTAATTAAGATGATCAAGGAAGTGTTCTTTGAGGAGGTGGCATTTATGCTGAGACCTACAGAAAGGAGAACAGAAGGCAATCATCCCATAGAGAAAGAACAGCAAATTCAAAAGTTCTGAGATGACAGAGAACTTGCATGCCAGAAGAGCTTAAAAAGAGGTGGGGATGATATTTAGTGAGTAATGGGGATAGTGGTTTAGTGGTTTAGTTCTGAGACAGTATCATACAGGAATGGATAGAGAAATTGGGTTTTCTTCTGAATTGAAAGAAAAGCCTCTGAGGATTTTGGTGCAGGAGAGCAACATTATTTAATTTACCCCTTAAGAGGATCTCTAGCTAATATGTGGAGCAGAGATGGAAGGGAGTGATAATCACTGGAAGGCAGTCAGAGGTCTCTTGCCGTAGTTCAGATAAGAGATGATGATGGTCTGACTAATGGGATGATTTTAGAAACGGAGGAAGTGGATGACTCTGAAATATAATTTATACATGTAATGAACAGGAAATGAAAATGGATTGAATAGGGGGCAAAAGGAGAGAAAATAATCAGGATGACTCTTTAGTTCCTGAATGTAGCACCCTTGAGAAAGCTTAGATGGAATATTTAAAAATAGAGGATATTTCTGGGGACAGGTATGAAGGGTGCAAAAACAAGACAGATTTTAATAAAATTTCATAAAATTTGAGCTGAATATGAGAAAATCAAGTGCAGATGGCCATTGGATATGCAATCTTGAAACACAAAAGAGAATTCCATAATAGAAATATAAATTTGAGAATAATAATCAACATGAATATGCTATTTTAGTCCATGGGTGTGAATGAGATCATCTGGACACAGAGAAGGATTTAGGATGGAGCCCTTAGGGTCTCCTGGATTTAGAGGTCATCCTGAAGAAGCCAAGACATCAAAGAAATTTGAGAAAGAATGACCGTAGTGGTAAGAAAAAAAAAAAAAAAAAAAAGAGGATGTTGTCATGGAAGCCAAGATAGGAGTGTGTTAGAAAAAAGAAAATGTGGTCAAGTATATTGAATGCAGGTCAAGTAAAATCAAGACAAATAATTTGCATAGTCAGTTTAGCACTATGGTTAGCATCAATGACCTTGACGAAAGCAGTTTCAGCGAAGTGGGAGAGAGTAAAAACAGATTACAGAGGGCCAAAGAGTAATGCAAACAAAACACGGTTTCAGAAAACTCTAGCATAATCCATCCAATGCACAGAGTCCACAAATTTCAGTTGTATCAAATAGGGAGTGCTGTTATTTCACAGGTGAATGAGATGACCTATGTTATGTATCACAGTTGGTAGTTCCAACATTGCTGGTAGTTTCAATCATCCAGCCATGTGAGTCCCATTTGTCCAAGTCCTGGCTGCAGTTTGCCACCACATAGCAGTTGTCCAGTCTTGTTCAAATATAGACAGGGATGACCCTGAATCCTATGGCTGTCTGGGGCTCCCAGGACTCTGCAGGCCTTGTGCTGTCCCCTGACATCACACTAACTGAAATTGCACTGGGAAAACATTGGGACTTGGTGCCCACTCTCCACCATCTTAATTCAAATCTTATGATTTCTCAACCTGGGCACTCCTCCCATTCTCCATTTCAACATAAAGAACTTCAACTCACCCCCTCTTGCAGCTGTTGGTTGGTCAGAGAACATTAGGTTGCTAATTGCTTTATATAAAATTTGGAGTCACTACAAGTTTTTATTGTGTAAAAAAACTTCTTGTTACAAATGGTGACAGCTAGAGTGGAGTCCAGAGAAGGTTTTTCTCTTGTTTCTTTGTCTATTTATTATTATTATTATTATTATTATTATTTTAAGATGGAGCTAGTGTAACATGTGAGATGCTGATGGAGATGATCCAGTAGATGGCCCTTCTCTAGCCACTGCTGATAGTCAGACAAATAGCAAGGACTGGCCCTGTCTGTCAAGATCACAGCCTACTTGTCTGGATTTAGTGCAGAATATCTGATCCTGAAAGCACAGAATGAGCTGCAGTTAAAATTCCTGATCTAGGAAAATATGGGAGTCATACAAGAGCAAGGGTTTAAGGCTCATGTAAGAGGAAGAGATCAAAGTTACTGGAACTGGGATGCAAAGCAGAGATTTGTTTTAAGAAACAAAGCTAAAGTTAGAGACAACAGATGAGAGCCAAGTCAACAAAAGTTTCAGTTTGATGTTAAACTTTTGGGGATATCAATCATGACTCCTGGTTAGGAGGCAACTTGAGAGATCTATACTCTGAGGCAGGGCTAATTCAAGAGCTGGTGATTCAAGTATCAAAGAGGTGAGCAGTAGAGGGACACTGGGGCAAGGTCTCAATGAGTGTCATTAGAATAAATCCTAATTTAATATCTCCATGTCTTTATGTGTCCTACCAACTATGTGTCTCCTACCTACTTGATGAGATGTCCTTCCATCACATCCTGTTCAATAGCTTAAAATTTAATAATTTTCTAACTAAAAAAGAAAAAAATTCATCTGTTTCTCTGTCTCTTGGTCATCAGGGCTCAAAATATCACTTAAAAATGATCTATCAACTCTATTTTCCTTTCAGATGAACTTTCAAACATTTACCAATTTTTCATGTTAAATTTTATAATGTAATTTCTATTCTCCATCTCTCCTTTTACATTTCCATTTCCAAAGATGTGCTAAACTGTAGAATACAGATTTTATAATCCTACACACGTAGGTTCAAATATTCAGTCTATGATTTACTACATTTGTAATTTTTTATGACTTAAATCTACATATTCATGTTTTTCTTAAAATAGGAGGTGCCTAGGTGGCTTAGTTGGTTAAGCCTCCGACTCTTGATTTTGGCTCAGGTCATGATCTCTGGGTTGTGAGAAGGAACCTGGTGTTGGGCTCTGCCCTGGCCATGGAGACTGCTTAAGATTCTCTCCCTCCACTTCTGTCCCTTCCCCCACACTGGGTGTGTGCGCCTGTGTCTGCTCTCTCTCTTAAAAAAAAAAAAAAAAAAAAAGAGAGAGAGAGAGAGAGTAGTGATAATTAATTTTTAAAATGTTTTCTAAAGGTAAAATGGCAAATTGTATGTAAGATATGTAATGTAATCTAATACATACTCAATAAACTTCAGTTTCTTCTTCCTTTCACAATTTATTCAGCATATATAAGTGGAACAAATGGTGACATTCTATCTGTTCTGCCCATATTCTTTCTATGTGTCATTTTCTCCTGAATGATTTTGAGTAAATTCATATCCTTAAAACACTTTTAGTCAAACATTTAAAAGATCTCCCTTGTCAATAAGATAATTCCTAACTTTAGATCCCCCGTGATCTCATGTAAATTATCACATCTGGCCAGATTTAGCTATTAATATCCCCTACAAATATACTACTTCAGACCTGTGTTCCTTACTGCTTCCCTTGCTTAGAATGTTCTTCCTAATTCTCTCAATCCAATAAAACTCTATTCATCAATGCCCAGCTCTAGAGCTTTTCATCTGCAAAGCCTTCTGATTTACCTCAGCTTTTAATGAATGTTTCTCTTCCAAGATTAGTACTTATTTTTACTCCCTCCCCCCATTTATCAATCATGTGTAGGGAGCCCTATTTGTAATACTTTACAACACTATTATTTCTTGTCTCATTCAGTGCTAGATAACTAAAACTACTTATTTCTATTGCTAAACTTCATTCAGTACTATGTTTTCTAAGACTAGGCTTAAATAAAACATTGGACAGGAGCACCACAACTTGGTACACTTCATTTATTTTAAGTGCCTGAAGACTTTATCCATAGAATCTTATATCTGGCCTTGGGCCCAGATATAAGAGGTCATAATGGTCTTTGTCGCACACCTTACACATACATTCTTTGACTCTTCCCTTGGCAGTCATTTTCTCCTTCAAGGAAAAGACTTTTGATGTCAAGGAAAAAGGGGAAAAAAAGAGAACAAAGAGAGGGAGAGAAACTTCTGTCCACAACACATAATTCAAGTAATGAACCATCAAATATTCATAAACTTCTATGCCTTTAAAAAATGTTATTCAATTGTAAGTTCAGCTTTAAAGTCAATAAAATAATTTTGAAAACCTTGCTTATAGGAAGTTTCATGGAGGGGAAAAATCAAAATAAAGAAAGCAAGACAGTTGAAATGTTCTGGAATAGTCTTCATAGGAGGTAAGTTAATTTAAGCATTTATCCACTCATAAACTCAGTGTATATTTACGGATCACTGACTAGGTGCTGAAGAACTTCATTACAGCCTAGGTACAAAGATGGATTAACCCTTTACCTTCATGGATATTGGGAAAAATACCCATTAATCAAGTAATTTTACAAATGGGAAATTGAGATTGTGACATGAGCTAGTGAAGAGAGGTGCACAGTGCTCTGGGAGTCCTCATAGGGGAGCTTAGTCCTAGTAGAGGAACCATGAAGAAGGCTTTCTTTCTTTCATGTTCACTGCAGCATTATTTATGATAGCCAAGATATGGAAACAAACTAAGTATTGATTGATGGATGAATGGATAAAAAAAATGTGGTATATATATATATATATCTCATGTATATATAAATTGTATATACACACACACATAGACAAAAACATATATATACACACATATACATCATATATATATTATACATAATATATAATGGAATATGATTCAGCCATTAAAAAAAAGAAATCTTGCCATTTATAGCAACATGGAGGGACCTCAAGGGCATATGCTAAGTGAAATAAGTCAAAAAGAGAAAGACAGAAACCATCTAATCTCTCTTACATTTAAAACAGACAAACAAACAAACCACCACTACCTACAACAAAACCAAGCTCATAGATACAGAGAACAGACTGGTAGTTGTCAGTTTCAGGGAGTGGGAGTATGGGATAAATGGGTGAATGAAGGGGGTAGAAATGTATTTTAAAAAACAAACAAACAAAAAGAAAGCCTTTGTTGAAGGTTTTGTTGTATTTGGTTTGCTAATATTTTGTTGAGAATTTTTGCATCTATGCTTATTGGGGATATTGGACTACAATTTTCTTTTCTTTTGGTATTCTTATCTGGTTTTGGTATCAGGGTAATGCTTCAGAAAATGAGTTTGGAAGAGTTCCCTCCTATTCTTTGTGTGTGTGTGTGTGTGTGTGTGTAGGGGGGAAGGGCTTGGAAAAGAGTGATAATTCTTCCTTGAATATTTGGTAGAATTAAGCAGTGAAGTTGTCTGGTCCTAGACTTTGTTGTTGAGAGGCTTTTGATTACTGATTCAATCACCTTACTAGTAATCAGTCTGTTCAGATTTTCTATTTTGTTATGATTCAGTTTTGGTAAGTTATGTTTTTCTAAGAATTTATTCATTTTTTCTAGATTATCTAATTTTTTTGGGCTTATAATTGCTCATAAAAGTCCCTTATTGATCCTTTGTGTTTCTGAGGTATCAGTTGTAACATTTCCTCTTTCATTTCTAATTTGTTTGAGTTCTCCCTCTTTTTTTCTTGGTATGTAAACTAAAGGCTTGTTGATCTTGTTTATTTTTTCAAAGAAAATGCTGTTAGTGTTATTAACCTTCTCTACTGTCTTTTTAGTCTCTATTTCATTTATTTCTGCTCTAATCTTTGTATTTTCTTCCTTCTACTAACTTTGGGCTTTGTTTCTTCTTCTTTTTTTTTTTTTTTCCCTTGAGTTCCTTGAGGTGTAAAGTTAGGTTGTTTATTCAAGACTATTCTTGTTTCTTTCTATTTTTAAAAATATTTTATTTATTTATTTTGAGAGAGAGAGAGAGAGAGCATGCAGGAGTGAGGGTAGGGGAAGAGGGAGATGGAGACAGAGAATCTCAAGCAGACTCCATCTGAGCATGGAGCCTGACACAGGCTCTATCCCAGGACCCTGAGATCAGGACCTGAGCTGAAATAAGAGTCAGATCCTTAACTGACTGAGCCACCTAGGCACCCCAAGACAATTCTTGTGTCTTGAGGTAAGTACACAGTTATTACTATTAACTTCCCTTTTACAACTGCTTTTGCTACATCCCACAAATCTTGGCATGTTATATTTTCATTTTCATTTCTCTCAAGGTATATTTTTAAACTTCCTTTTTGATTTCTTCTTTGACCTATTGGTTATTCAATAGCATGTTATTTAATCTCTGCATAATTATGAACTTCCCAGTTTTCTTCATGTAATTAATTTCTAGTTTCATACGACTGTGGTCAGAAAAGATGGGATAGCACTGGCATAGGGGTACCTGGGTGGCTCAGTCAGTTAAGTGTCAGCCTGCAGTTCAGATCATGATCTCAGGGTCCTGGGATAGAGCCCCAGGTTGGGCTTGCTGCTCAGCGGGGAGCCTGCCTCTCCCTCTCCCTCTGCCCTTCCCCCCTGCTCATCCTCACATGCTCTCTCTCAAATAAATAAAATCTTAAAAAAAAGAGAAAAGATGCTTGATACCTTTCTTAAGCTAAGTAGGAATTATTTCAATGAGGAAGTGGAGATTTTTCTAGGCAGAGGAGATAGTGTGTGCAAAAACCTGTGGTAGGATAAAGCATAAAAACCATGATGAGTCAAAAGAAAGTCAGTGACAGTGGATGGGAATGATGGTAAGACAAAGCAAAGAACAAGAGTAAACTGGAGAAATCAATCAATGAAAAGCCTTTCTGACCATGAGGTTGCATTTGCTTTTATTCTAAGATCATGGAACCATTGTTCAACTAATTTTCAACAAAGCAGGAAAGAATATCCAATGGAAAAAAGACAGTTTCTTCAACAAACGGTGTTGGGAAAATTGGACAGCCACGTGCAGAAGAATGAAACTGGACTACTTTCTTATACCTTACACAAAAATAAATTCAAAATGGATGAAAGATCTAAATGTGAGATAGGAATCCATCAAAATCCTGGAGTAGAACACAGGCAGCAACCTCTTTGACCTTGGCCACAGCAACTTCTTGCTAGACATATCTCCAAAGGCAAGGAAAACAAAAGCAAAAATGAACTATTGGGACTTCATCAAGATAAAAAAACAACAACAACAACAAAAAAAACTTCTGCACAGCAAAGGAAACAATCAACAAAACTAAAAGGCAACCTATGGAATGGGAGAAGATATTTTCAAAAGACATATCAGATAAAGGGCTAGTATCCAAAATCTATGAAGAACTTGTCAAACTCAACACCCAAAGAACAAAGAATCCAATCAAGAAATGGGCAGAAGACATGAACAGACATTTTTCCAAAGACATCCAAATGGCCAACAGACACATGAAAAAATACTCAACATCATTCGGCATCAGGGAAATACAAATCAAAACCACATCACATGGTAAGAATGGCTAAAATTAACAAGTCAGGAAATGACAGATGTTGGTGATGATGCGGAGAAAGGGGAACTCTCTTACACTGTTGGTGGGAATGCAAACTGGTGCAGCCACTCTGAAAAACAGTATGGAGTTTCCTCAAAAAGTTAAAAATAGAACCACCCTATGACCCAGCAATTGCACTACTACGTATTTATATTTATCCAAAGGATACAAACATAGTGATTTGAAGGGGCACATGCACCTCAATATTTATAGCAGCAATGTCCACAATAGCCAAACTATGGAAAGAGCCCAGATGTCCATAGACAGATGAATGGATAAAGATGTGGTGTGTATACATACACACACACAAAATGGAATGTTACTCAGCCATCAAAAGAATGAAATCTTGCCATTTGCAAGGGACATGGATGGAACTAGAGTATATTATGCTAAGCAATATAAATCAGTCAGAGAAAGACAAATGCCATATGATTTCACTCATATGTGGAATTTAAGAAACAAAAGAGATTAACTTAGGGAAGGGAAGGAAAAATAAAACAAGATGAAAACAGAGAGGGAGGCAAACCGTGAGAGACTCTTAACTGTAGGGAACAAGCTGAGGGTTGTTGGAGAGGAGGTGGGTGGGGGAATGGGGTAACTGGGTGATGGGCATTAAGGAGGGCACGTGATGTAATGAGCACTGGGTATTATATGCAACTGATCAATCACTAAATTCTACCCCTCGAACTAATAATGTACTATATGTTAACTAAATTGAATTTAAATAAAACATTTTAAAAACTAGAAGGAAAAAAATAAGATCATGGAACCATTGTTACGTGTATATGCCATGGAGGAGAATGACAGAAATTGATTTTTATTTTCAAAAAATTGTTCCAGCTTCCAAGTGGCAAATAGAGGAAGAGAATTTAGGTAAATGGTAGAAAACAGTTGCATTAATTTAGGCCAGAGCACATAGTGATGGGAAAGGAGGGTTCAAGATTGAGATAGAGGTAAGTAGAGACATTTAAGACATTTTAGATGGGTAGATTAATAAAGAGAAAATATCAAAAAGACTACCGGGTTTCTGACTTGTACAGTGAGATGGTAGTTGCTGGCTGTCACTGAAAGAGAAACATTGGGGAAAACCATATAGGGTGGTAGAGGAAGTACATGTATTTCATTTTGAACACACTGAGTTTAAAGTGCCTCTGATACATCTGGACAAACATGCAGCTGGACATATAACACAGCAATAGCTAATACTTCTATAGCATTTAATGTGCACAAAGTATTTTTCTAAAGAGGTGAAATATATCAACTCAAATGGGTTCTGGAAATCCATAAAGTGGACTTTGCTAGAAATATAAATTAGTGAACTGCCTGCATTTTGGTGGCAAATTTGGCTCTGATTTTTGGATAAAATGCTAAGGAAGAAAAAGAGAAGACAGATTAAGAATGAGTCTCGAGGGGGGGCGGAGCAAGATGGCAGAGGAGCAGGAGACCTTGATTTCATCTGGTCCCATGAATTCAGCTGAATAGGGATCAAACCATTCTGAACACCTACAAACTCAACAGGAGATCGAAGAAAAGAATAGTAGCAACTCTCTGAACAGAAAAGCGACCACTTTCTGGAAGGTAGGACATGCGGAGAAGTGAATCCAAGGCGATATTTGGGAGAATAGATGGTGAGGGAGGGGGCCTCTGTTGGCCGCTTCTGGCAAGTTATAGAGCAGCGGAGCACAAAATTGGAACTTTTAGAAGTTGGCTCCGCTGAGGGACGTCGCCCCAGTGGCTAAGCGGGGGGTGGAAGCCTCGCAGGACAGTGTGGTCTCAGGACCCTCGGGGTCACAGAAAGACCGGGGGTGCCTGAGTGCAGCAGAGCTCCCAGGTAATGGAGCAGGGAAGCCGGCCACAGAGACGGAGCCCAGGCGTGGGCTCTCAGCTCAGGGTTGCCATAAACCATGATCCACGGCACAGTCGGGCACTGCTCCTCCAGCAGGGACCCAACAAGTGGCAGATCCAGGGAGACTCCCCTTCCTCCCCTGGGAGGAGCGGGAGCTCACCGCAGGGATCTGCTGGGTTTGGAGACTCTGCACAGGGTCGGGTGCCAGAGATAGAAACGCTCAGTCACAGGCTGGGTGAGCATAGAGCACGGCCGGAGACTGGGGAGACGGGAGTGACTGACTGCTTTTCTCTGGGGGTGCGCTGAGGAGCGGGGCCTCGAGTTCTCAGATCCTCCGGGGAGGAGATTGGGAGGCCACCATTTTCACTCTTGTCCTCCAAAGCTGTACGGAAAGCTTGCAAGGAACAAAAGCTCCCGAGTGCAAACCCGAGCAGATTACTTAGCCCTGATCGGGCAAGGGTGAGGCAATTCCGCCTCTGGCAAAGATATTTGAGAATCACTGTAACAGGCCCCTCCCCCAGAACGTCAGTAAGAATAGCCCGCCAAGACCAAGTTTCCCGATCAATGAGAGTGGCAGAACTCCAGCGCTAGGGGAATACAGCACATAGAATCCGTGGCTTTTTTCCCCGATTCTTTAGTCTTTCAAAGTTAATTTTTTAAATTTTCTTTTTCTATTTTTTTAAAATTTTACTTTTCCCCTTTTTCAACCAACATCTTATCAATCCCTTTTTTAAAAATCTTTTTTATTTTTCATTTTTAGAGGCATATTCTATCCCTTCATAGTAGTTACCCTTATTTTTGGCATATATATATAAGTTGTTCTCTCTTTAAAATTTTGAGATACAGTTTCTTCTAACAGATCAAAATATACCCTAAATCTCTAGTGTATGGCTTTGTTCTAGTCTCCTGCCTGATCACATTCTCTCCCTTTTTTTTTCTTTTTTTTTTTAATACTCTTCTTTCTTTTTTCAAACAACTTCTTATCATTTCTTTTATAAAATTTTTTTGTAATTTTCATCTTTACAGTCATATTCCATCCCTTCATCATATCAACCCTTATTTTTGTACATATATGTTTTTCTTTCTTTAAATTTTGGGAGGCACTTTCTTCTAACAGACCAAAATATACCCAAAATCCAGTGTGTGGCACTGATCTAGGCACCAGCCTGATCATATTTGATCATATTCTGGTTTTTTTGTTTTGTTTTGTTCTGTTTTTTTTTTTTTTTCTTTTTCTTTTTCCTTTCTTTCCCTTTCTTTTCCCCTGGTTTCAGGTCCTTTCTGATTTGTTTAGACTGTATTTTCTAGGGATGTTGTTACCCTGTTAGCATTTTGTTCTCTCATTCATCTATTCTCCTCTGGAAAAATGACATGATGGAAATAATCACCTCAACAAAAAGAACAGGAGGTAGTACAGACTGCCAGGGACCTACTCAATACGGACATTAGTACGATGTCAGACCTAGAGTTCAGAATCATGATTTTAAAGATACTAGCTGGGCTTGAAAAAAGCATGGAAGTTATCAGAGAAACCCTTTCTGGAGAACTAAAAGAACTAAAATCTAACGAAGTTGAAATCAAAAAGGCTATTAATGAGGTGCAATCAAAAATGGGGGCACTAACTGCTAGGATAAATGAGGCAGAGGAGAGAATCAGTAATATAGAAGACCAAATGATGGAAAATAAAGAAGCTGAGAAAAAGAGAGATAAACAACTACTGGATCACGAGGGCAGAATTCGAGAGATAAGCGATACCATAAGATGAAACAACATTAGAATAATTGGGATCCCAGAAGAAGAAGAAAGAGAGAGAGGGGCAGAAGGTATAATGGAGCAAATGATAGCAGAGAACTTCCCTAATTTGGGGAAGGAAACAGGGATCAAAATCCAGGAGGCACAGAGAACCCCTCTCAAAATCAATAAAAATAGGTCAACACCCCGACATCTAATAGTAAAACTTACGAGTCTCAGAGACAAAGAGAAAATCCTGAAAGCAGCTCGGGACAAGAGATATGTAACCTACAAGGGTAGAAACATTAGATTGGCAACAGACCTATCCACAGAGACCTGGCAGGCCAGAAACGACTGGCATGATATATTCAGAGCATTAAACGAGAAAAATATGCATCCAAGAATACTCTATCCAGCTCGGCTGTCATTGAAAATAGAACGAGAGATAAAAAGCTTCCAGGATAAAAAAAAAAAACTAAAGGAATTTGCAATCACGAATACAGCCCTACAAGAAATATGGAAAGGGGTCCTCTAAGCAAAGAGAGAGCCTAAAAGTAACATAGACCAGAAAGGAACACAGACAATATACAGTAACAGTCACCTTACAGGCAATACAATGGCACTAAATTCATATCTTTCAATAGTTACCCTGAATGTAAATGGGCTAAATGCCCCAATCAAAAGACACAGGCTATCAGACTGGATTAAAAAAACCTCTTCGACCTCAGCTGCAGCAACTTCTTCTATAGAAACATTGCCAAATGCAAGGGAAGCCAGGGCAAAAATGAACTATTTGGACTTCATCAAGATAAAAACTTTTTTTTTTTTAAGATTTTATTTATTTATTTGAGAGAGAGAGAATGAGAGACAGAGAGCATGAGAGGGAGGAGGGTCAGAGGGAGAAGCAGACTCCCCGCCGAGCAGGGAGCCCGATGCGGGACCCGATCCCAGGACTCCAGGATCATGACCTGAGCTGAAGGCAGTCGCTTAACCAACTGAGCCACCCAGGCACCCCCAAGATAAAAACTTTTGCACAGCAAAGGAAACAGTCAACAAAACCAAAAGACAACCAACAGAATGGGAGAAGATATTTTCAAAAGACATATCAGATAAAGGGCTAGTATCCAAAATCTATAAAGAACTTATCAAACTCAACACCCAAAGAACAAAGAATCCAATCAAGAAATGGGCAGAAGACATGAACAGACATTTTTCCAAAGAAGACATCCAAAGGGCCAACAGACACATGAAAAAGTGCTTGACATCGCTCAGCATCAGGAAAATCCAAATCAAAACTTCAATGAGATACCACCTCACACCAGTCAGAATGGCTAAAATTAACAAGTCAGGAAACGACAGATGTGGGCAGGGATGTGGAGAAAGGGGAATCCTCCTACACTGTTGGTGGGAATGCAAGCTGGTGCAACCACTCTGGAAAACAATATGGAGGTTCCTCAAAAAGTTGAAAATAGAGCTACCATATGATCCAGCAATTGCACTACTGGGTATTTACCCCAAAGATACAAATGTAGGGATCTGAAGTGGTACGTGCACCCCAATGTTTACAGCAGTAATGTCCACAATAGCCAAACTATGGAAAGAGCCAAGATGTCCATCGACAGATGAATGGATAAAGAAGAGGTGGTATATATATGCAATGGAATATTATGCAGCCATCAAAAGGAATGAGATCTTGCCATTTGTAACAATGTGGATGGAACTGGAGGGCGTTATGCTAAGCAAAATAAGTCAATCAGAGAAAGACATGTATCCTATGACCTCACTGATAGGAGGAATTCTTAATCTCAGGAAACAAACTGAGGGTTGCTGGAGTGGGGAGGAGTGGGAGGGATGGGGTGGCTGGGTGATAAACACTGGGGAGGGTATATGCTATGGTGAGCGCTGTGAATTGTGCAAGACTGTTGAATCACAGATCTGTACCTCTGAAACAAATAATGCAATATATGTTAAGAAAAAAAAAAAAAGAAGATAGCACGAGGGGAAGAATGAAGGGGGGATACCGGAGGGGAAGATGAACCATGGGAAATGATGGACTCTGAAAAACAAACTGAGGGTTCTAGAGGGTAGGGAGTGGGAGGATGTGTTAGCCTGGTTATGGGTATTAAAGAGGGCACGTTCTGCATGGAGCAATGGGTGTTACACACAAACAATGAATCATGGAACAGTACATCAAAAACTAATGATGTAATGTATGGTTATTAACATAACAATAAAAATTTTAAAAAAAGGTCACTCCTTTGACAATCAGCCAGAAATTAAAAAAAAAAAAAAAAAAAGAAAAAAGAATGAGTCTTGAGGAACTCCAATATTTAATGCCTCATAAATGCATAGAAACATCCTAGGAAATGGAAAAAGAGCTGCCAAAAATGTAGAAGGAAAAGCAGGATAGTGTTGGCTCACAAAAACTGAAGGACAATCAGGTTTCAGGAGGGACAGAGTGAACATCAACACCTCATGCTACCAGGAGGTCAGGTAAGATGAGAATTGAAAACTCTCTGGTGATCATAGTGACATGGCAGCCAATAGTGCCAGTAAAAAGAGTTCTTTCAGTGGGATGATGGATTGGAGGCCATCTTTTAGTGTGAGAGAAAGATAAGAAATAAGAGAATGTAAGAATAGACAGCTTCTTTGAGAAATTTGACTCCAAAGTGGAGGAGACAGGTAGAGGAGAAGAGAGAAAAAGTGATAGCTTATAGGGATGAGAATATGAGTGAGCATGCTTTCTTTTTTAAAAGAAGAAAGGCTTGAAAGTTTAAAGCAACAGCAACAATAGTCATATCAACAACAAAAACACTGGAAAGAATCAGAGATTGAGAGGCTGAATATACAATACAGAAGTAATAATTGACAGTGACATTTTTCTTGAGAAGTTAATTGGAGGGATGAGTCTTATACAGAAGAGTGACAGATAAGGAAGGTTGATTTGTTTGGTATCTTGAAAATTAAGAAATTCTTGTCTGATAAATTATATTTTATTGGTAAAATAGGAAGTTGATAAAAGTAAACGGACAATTTGAAGAGCATAGAGAAGGGCTGAAATAATCTTGGAGGGTTGTAGAGTTGACAGGAGAAATATGGTATGACGTTTGAGTAGTGTTGAAGGACTATGTGGGGCTATACCATAAATTTGCAAAGGAAGTCATCTTTTTGTGTTGTTTGCCTTTGGCAGTATGAGTGATCAGCTGTTCAGTGATAGGCATGGAGAGAGTGTATAATTTGTACATTAGCCGTGATTAGCCTTAACTGTAAATAACTAACACCAAAACAAAATGATAACAAACCCACAATAATGATAATAAGCAAGAGAGAAATTTTCTTTCAACATTCATTAAATTTAGGGATAATCTATGTATGACAAATTATTGTGCTTGGGAGTGTCCTATCTGATTCATCAGGTATGTGTAATTTCCTTTCCCAGAATCACTGCATGAGACAAGAGGGTTGTTGCATTTTCAACTGTAATGTCTACTTTTTAACAAGCTGGAAAGAGAAAAGAACAAGCAGACCATGCACCCTTCCTTAAAAACACTCCCTGAAATCACACACTGGAGTCAAATGGTCACCACCAGATGAATGAGAGGTTATGGAGTTTGATACTTATTCCAGATGTCTATGTACTGAGACAGCATTCAATTTTCTGTTACCAAGGAAGAGGGCAAGCATAGACATTAGAGGGAAACTAGAAGTCTTTTTCAGAGTTAGAGTCATCCAGAAAGATAATTCCTCAAGGTAGGTAGTAGTGGTAGTTGCAAAAGCAGCAAGCTGGATAAATAAAAATATTGTGGCTGAAATGATGTTTAAATTGGAGTTTGGGAGGTGGAACCATTATGAATAATGCAATAGCCCAGGCATGGGGGAGAATTCCCTTGAAAATGAGGTGGGGACTGAGAGACATGTTTGGATGAGTCAGGGAAATGGATGCTAATGTTGTTTCCAATGAGAGCAGCCCTTGGAGTGGGGAGGAAGCTTGTCCCCGGTAGTGAAGTCTTTGATGAATGGGAAGGAGTTATGCTGGCATGATAAATGCTAATTGTAGAGAGTAGAAGGGAATGATATAACTGAATGTCATCAGCCTTGAAGGGAGAGGCTTTTAGAATTATATGGGTAGGATAATGCTTTGAAAGCAGCAGTGTGTAACAAGGATGCCTCAAGATCCATCTCTAGCTAGAAGATGTGAGATTGGAGAAAATAAACTGCCACTATCTCAGAGGGAATAAAGGAAGATGGGCAGGTGTCAGTTAAGGTAATGAGAAAAGAAGTTTAAAGATCGTGAAAAGCTTTTTGGTCAATGAGCTCTAATTTCACAAAGGGTGGGTTTGGGAGGTTTGGGGAAAGGTGGAGAATGGGATGGCAGAGGGCTTTAGAGGAATATGGAGATGGTCACTGGGAGAGGATGAATGGGAATATCTTGTAAAAACAGGGAGGAGAGGAAGATGCATGCTATTTCTACAGTCACTTGGATATGAACGAGCACTGGGCGTAGTGGTCAGTGGACTTCTCAGTCTGGTAAGGTGATGGCAGACCCAAAAGTCAGAGACTGCATATGCTGTGTAGACTGAATGAGGGTAGACTCAAAACTGAAGTATCACTAGTTGCTTGGTTTGAGTGATGGTGGTTCCAGAAACGTGGAGGCATCACTCACTACTGGTTTACTGATATTAGAACCAGTGAAACAACTCCTCACAAAAATACTTATTTTAAAAATAAATTAAATTTCAAAGGTTTTGTCTTATTATTAAAGTAATGCATAGTTATTGTATAAAATATAGACAAGCATCAAGAAGAAAAAGCCACTGTATTTTCATCTTTCTGAGCAAATCCCTTTGAATTTAAAGAACAAGGCAAATGCTTTTTTTAAAAAAAAGATTTTTTATTTGAGACAGAGAATGGGGGGGGAGATCCACGGAGAGAGAAAGAGACTCTCAAGCAGGGTCCATACCCAGCGTGGAGCCCAATGTGGGGCTAGATCCCAGACCCTGAGATCATGACCTGAGCCGAAATCAAGAGTCAGACGCTTCAATGACTGAACCACCCAGGTGCCCCAAGGCAAGTGCTTTATATTAAAAATATATGATAAAATTAATACTTTTGTATAAAAGTAGTTAAATTTATTCAAAGTTTTTCTTTTACATTATTTTTGGATCTCTTGCACAGTCTGTGTATACTGCATATTAACCCCTCAGTCACTGGACTTCAAACAGAGACATTTTACTATCTGAAGTGATTACCAGGATATAGAACTGGCATTTTTGAGGTTGTTTATTACAGAACTAATACAGAACTAATGGTGAGGGATGCAACTTCGAATGGTTCTATTTTCTTTACAGTGACCAACTCTATGATGTGGCTTCATGGAGTCATAAAAGGACAAAGCTGAATTTCAAGTTAGAAACCATTGCCTAAATCTCTCTCATCTGACAGATGAGGAAACGGAGTCTTAGAGAGGAGCATGCCTTGTCTTCCGTCACTAAGCTAGTCTGTGCTAAGAATAAACATGGAGTAGAAGTGTCCAGTCCACAAAGACAATGCCTTTGCTCCCCAGTTCCTCACTGCCACAGCACTTTCCACTACCCACAGAGTACAAACTGCTGTGAAGGTCAGTTCAGGAACAGAGTCCGTAGCAACCCTCTGTTGTGCTTTGTGACATCTGTGGTCTCCATCTGACCATCCACATGGACGTCCTTCCTCTCCTGCTTCATCTGCAGTGTGAGTTGTTATGGGCAGATCTGATCTGGTCCACTCCTGTCTTCCCTCGGCACCAAGTACACTGTCACAGACACGGTGGACCTTCCATAATGTTTGCTGAATGAACATATAACCTGATAAATCCACTCCCTTTCTCCAGTTAGGGTGGCATTGGAATGTTAAGGAAAACAAGGAATATTATTTGACTTGACAGAGGGGTGCTCTCAGTGAGGAGCAGTGGGGCTTAACCAAGGCACAGAATGACCACCCTCCATGGTGTCATTGCCAAAAAGGAGGTTGTTGGGAGGATGTGTGCTGAGGAGGAGACTGCTGGATGAGGCTGAGTTTAGGGAGAACTCGTCTCATTTACACAGAGATGGGAACACTTGGGTTAGTTTGACATATCTTTGAATGTTTTTATTATCTACATGAACCAAAGTTCTGAAGTGGATCAGGACTCGAAGCCAGCCTTCCGCTATGAATAATGAACTTAAATGAGGACTTTTGTGTTGATTATCTGATGATTCATTCTAATACAGTTGTCACTTCAGGCTGTGCTGAGGAAAAAAATACGGGGTATGTTCAGGTGGCATTTTTGATTCATGGCCTTTCTTTTATGATTTATTATTCTGAGATATTCAATTTGAAAAGCAAATAGTTCGATACAAAGTGATATATTATTTTTCTTCAGTGTGAAGAAAGCCATGTTGACAAGCCTAGGAGAGGAGCTAACAGTGAGGGGGAGAGCTTTCTTCCCTCGCGATCCATCAGGAAGTGGCGTCGACTCTAAACACAAGAGACTTTTGGGATAAAATAATCATTTGCTGAAGCCTTTTGTTCCTTGAATAAACAATTTTGAATGTCAGCCTAACTAAAGTCAAGCCCTTTACTAAGCCCAGTGAAAGAATTGCAAAGTAGAGAGCAGTCATAGGCTCCGAGCGGTGATAGAGCACATTACAGGAAACAACTATAGACCAGTGAAAAGTCCTCATAACAATTACATACTGAAGTCAAGTAATAATATGCATGGGAGGGAAAAAGAGCCAGAAAGTGATAATAGAGGGATTTTATCAGGGAAGGCTTCAGAGGAGAGCAATAGGGCATTGGACTTCAACTGGATCGAGACCTTTGTAGAAAGCTGGACCGTGGGAGATCAGGTATGAAGATGTGATTGCAGAATCTCTGGTGCATTGAGGTTACTTTTAGAATTCTAGAGAGAAGAGAGGGAGAGAAGAGTAGAGAAAAGAAGAGAATTATACAATTGTATTGAGAGATGTTTTAAAAGATCTAAATAGATGAAAATACATATTATTGTCATGGAGAATAATATCGTGATAATATAAATTCTAACCAAGTTTACCTACATATTTAGTCCAATTCCAAATAGTTCCCCAAAATTCTTTCATGGACTTGATATGGACAAGATAAGATGATTGTAAAATTTATTTGGAAGAGCCAAGGGCCAAGAGGAGACAAAAACTTATGAGGAAGTGGGGAGGGTTCTTGCCTTACCAGGTACCAGGACTTCTTGTAAAATGCTCATAATGAAGAAAGGCTGTGAATCCAGGGATAAACAATTGAGCAGAGGAATAGAATAGAGAGCAGACTTCCAAACCACATCTTTCAGCGTCCATGTCAGACATAGACTATTAGGTTGATTTGGGACAAAACTCTGATTTCAAATAGCAACTTAAAAAAAAAAAAAAAAAAAAAAAAGTTGTATTTCACCAGGTAACATGGATCTCCTGCATAATGAGTTCTACTTTCTGGTGAATGCCATAGATAGAGATGCCATTCATCTAGCCCACCTTTTTCTAAATATATATTTTTAATTTTTAAAATGATTTTTACTATCTTCTCATTTGTTTTAAAGATATCATTTTAAATTTAGGGAAAGTTGTGAATGGCCTTACTTGGACATCTATAAATATCACCTCCCTGGTGAAGCTGCTCCTTGACTCCCTGAGGCAAAACAAACTCCTGTATCCTCTGTGTTCCCCCAGTTACCTACACAAGCACTCATTATAATGTATTCTTTTTTTAAAATTATTTTTAGTTATTCCAGAGAGTGAGCTCATCAAGGGAAGAGGCACTGTCTTTTCATTTTTATGTCACTGGGGCTAGACAGAATATTTGTCCTGTGGTACATATTCAATAATTATTTACTGAATGAGTGAAAGCATGAATGGATCTCTCTGAGGTGTTTTAGATGAAGTGCTTTCTGAATGCAGGGACAGGGCCTGGAACACTAAGAGAGAATCATTTCCAACAAGGTTTTATAATTTAGTAATGAGATGAGAGTGGAAGATGTTAAAGATCATACAAGTAAAACAAATAAAAATTCAATTCATCCAGAAAACAATTCCTTTTCAAATGCAGGCATTTTAAAGGTGCATCATTTATTCTCAGCACTGAGGGGGTAATTTCGGGACAGCAAGAAAAAAGTTATATTTTATGTTGCTGCCTCAGCACAAAATACATTAATTATATTCCTGTGAGCTGGAATAAAAGGTATTTTGAAAATTCCAAACAAAGTGATTTCTCAACGACAAGATGTGAACCAATTAAAATCAGATACTGTAAAGAAAAGTTTGGCAACTGCTTTGCAATAGACATTTTTGAGAGGGCTTCAGGGAAAATGATGCAGGTACACCATTTGTTTTAACCTACATAAGATGAGAAGTGGACACCTAAGAAGAATATTGCATGAACCAAGTCATGAATAGCTCAATGCATTGGTTTGGGATACACTTGTGAATTTCCAGAAAGGACTTCTCCATCCTTCTTCAAATAATGAATCACTGGTTTATTTGTTTGTCCATATATACTTCTCTCTACCCCACTATGTGTTTTTATTAAGGGAATGTGGTAAAAACATTCAGGATGTTCTCTGTTTTTAGGCTCTATTTTTCCTTCCTAGAAACTTTTATTAGCCAAGACTGCACTCTTTGCCAAGTTAGTAGCTGATTTTTATAATTCAAAGATATAAACTCTAGATATACCTTCTCAGTCATTAATTTAGATAATTGGTATAGTTTGGGTATTAATTCCATCATAAAGATATTTTAAAATGGTAATATTCATTTGATATGTTCCACTTTTCAATTAGCTAAAACATGTCTATTATCAGAACATAGTGTTTCATGACACTTCTGGATATCATAAACTTCAAAAGCTAAGGTAGCATTGTGTAGGGGAAATGAACATAAACTTTGGAGGCACATTACCTGGGTTTGAATTCTAGCTGTGTTGCACACCATCTTTGTGAGCTTGGGCCCATGACTTAGCTCCTCTGTGACTTTGTTTCCTCATCTATAAAACAGTAATGATGATAATTAAAAAGTACCTACTCATAAAGTTGTAAGTTATTTAAGGTTTGGACAATTTAGAATAGGGCCTAGTACATAGGAAACTTTGTAGGTATTTCTTTATTATTTTTATTTTCATTTTTATTATTATAGACTTCTGAAGGATGCCATACTGTGTTAACATAAGATCTTGCAACCGACTCATTGCTTAAAATATGTCCAGATAGGGAAAGTGGAGAACTATGGTGGAATCAAACGTGATTGACCCATTGCAATGTATTTATTTGAAAACAAAGCAAAATTTGTATATGGGTCACAGAAGCATCTATTAGAAAGACACAGAGGGGACAAGGGATAGCAAACCACCACTTACTACTTTTTCAGTACCATTACCACTAACACCATACAGGACACTTTACATGTTCTACTTTTACAGATTGACTTACAGCAGATGTCAGCAAACTTTTTCCATAAAAGGCAAGATATTTTATATGTTTGGCTTTATTGACCCTCTGGTCTCTGTTGCAACCACTCATCTGGAGATGTAACATGAAAGCAGCCACAAACAACATGTAAACAAATAGGCATGACTGTAAACTTCATTTACAAAAAATAAGCATGGGATTCACCAAGGGGGGCAGAGCAAGATGGCGGAGGGGCAGGAGGCCTGGATTTCGTCTCCTCTCAGGAATTCAGCTGGATAGGGATCAAACCATTCTGAACACCTACGAACTCAACAGGAGATCGAAGAAAGGAATAGCAACAACTCTCTCATCAGAAAAGTGACCACTTTCTGGAAGGTAGGACGTGCGGAGAAGTGAATCCCAGGCGATATTTGGGAGGATAGACGGCGGGGGAGGGGCCTCCGTCGGCCGCTTCTGGCAAGTGATAGAGCCGCGGAGCACAAAATCGGAACTTTTAAAAGTCTGCTCCGCCGAGGGACGTCACTCTGGTGGCTGAGCGGGGGGGTGGAACCCTCCAGGACAGTGTGGTCTCAGGACCCGCGGGGTCACAGAAAGACCGGGGGTGCCTGAGTGTGGCAGAGCTCCCAGGTAACGGAGCAGGGAAGCCGGCTGCAGAGGTGGAGCCCAGGCGCGGGCTCTCAGCTCGGGGTGGCCATTGACCGTGATCCGCGGCACAGTCGGGCCCCTGCTCCTCCAGCAGGGACCCAACAAGCGGCAGATCCGGGGAGACTCACCTTCTTCCCCGGGAGGAGCGGCGCGGGAGCGCACTGCAGGGATCTGCTGGGTTTGGAGACTCCACCCGGGGGGGGGGGTGCCAGAGATAGAGGCACGCGGTCGCAGGCCGGGTGAGCACGGAGTGCGGCCGGAGACCGGGAGACGGGAGTGACTGGCGGCTTTTCTCTGGGGGCTCACTGAGGAGCGGAGCCCCGAGTTCTCGGCTCCTCCGGGGCGGAGATTGGGAGGCCGCCATTTTCACTCTCCGCCTCCAAAGCTGTAGGGAAAGCTCGCAGGGAACAAAAGCCCCGGAGAGCAAACCCAGCAGATGACTTAGCCGGGAGGGGGCAAGGGCGGGGCAATTCCGCCTCCGGCAGAGACATTTGGAAACCACGGCAACAGGCCTCTCCCCAGAAGATCAGCGAGAACAGCCAGCCAAGACCAAGTTCACCGATCAATGAGAACGGCAGAACTCCAGCGCTAGGGGACTACTGCACATAGAATTCATGGCTTTTTACTATGATTCTTCAGTCTTTCTAAGTTAATTTTTTTAACTGTCTTTTTTCTTTTTGAATTTTTCTTTTTCCCTTTTTCAACCAACATCTTATCAATCCCTTGTTTTAAAAAAAACATTTTTATTTTTCATTTTTACAGTCATATTCTATCCCTTCATAGTAGTTACCCGTATTTTTGGCTTATATATATAAGGTGTTCTCTCTTTAAAATTTTGAGATAGTTTATTCTAACACATTAAAATATACCCTAAATCTATAGTATATGGTATTTTCTATTCCCCTGCCTGATCACATTCTCTCCCCTTGTTTTTTTCTTTTTTCTTTTTTTAAATCCTCTTCCTTCTTTTTTCAAACAACTTCTTATCAATTCCTTTTATAAAATTTTTTATAATTTCCATCTTTACAGTCATATTCCATCCCTTCATCATATCAACCCTTATTTTTGTACATATATAAGTTTTTCTTTCTTTAAAATTTTGGGAGGCACTTTCTTCTAAAAGACCAAAATACACCCCAAATCTAGTGTGTGGCACTGATCCAGCCTGATCATATTTGATCACATTCTGGTTTTGTTGTTGTTGTTGTTGTTGTTTTGTTTTGTTTGTTTTTGTTTTTATCTTTATCTTTTTCTTTTTTTTCTTTTTCTTTTTTCTCTTTCCATTTCTTTTTCCACTGCTTCAGGTCTTTTCTGATTTGTTTAGAGTATATTTTCTGGGGACATTTTACTCTGCTAGCATTTTGTTCTCTCATTAATCTATTCTCCTCTGCACAAAATGACAAGATGGAAAAAAATCGCCTCAACAAAAAGAACAAGAGGTAGTACCGACGGCCAGGGACCTACTCAATACGGACATTAGTACGATGTCAGATCTAGAGTTCAGACTCATCACTTTAAAGATACTAGCTGGGCTTGAAAAAAATATGGAAGTTATTAGAGAAACCCTTTCTGGAGAAGTAAAAGAACTAAAATCCAACCAAGTAGAAATCAAAAAGGCTATTAATGAGGTGCAATCAAAAATGGGGGCACTAACTGCTAGGATAAATGAGGCAGAAGAGAGAATCAGTAATATAGAAGACCAAATGATGGAAAATAAAGAAGCTGAGAAAAAGAGAGATAAACAACTACTGGATCACGAGGGCAGAATTCGAGAGATAAGCGATACCATAAAACGAAACAACATTAGAATGATTGGGATCCCAGAAGAAGAAGAAAGAGAGAGAGGGGCAGAAGGTATACTGGAGCAAATTATAGCAGAGAACTTCCCTAATTTGGAGAAGGAAACAGGCATGAAAATCCAGGAGGCACAGAGAACCCCTCTCAAAATCAATAAAAATAGGTCAACACCCTGACATCTAATAGTAAAACTTACGAGTCTCAGAGACAAAGAGAAAATCCTGAAAGCAGCTCGGGAGAAGAGATATGTAACCTACAAGGGTAGAAACATTAGATTGGCAACAGACCTATCCACAGAGACCTGGCAGGCCAGAAAGGACGGGCAGGATATATTCAGAGCACTAAATGAGAAAAATATGCATCCAAGAATACTCTATCCAGCTAGGCTGTCATTGAAAATTGAAGGAGAGATAAAAAGCTTCCAGGACAAACAAAAACTAAAGGAATTTGCAAACACAAAACCAGCCCTACAGGAAATCTTGAAAGGGGTCCTCTAAGCAAAGAGAGAGCCTAAAAGCAACATAGACCAGAAAGGAACACGGAAATATACGGTAACAGTCACCTTACAGGCAATACAATAGCACTAAATTCCTATCTTTCAATAGTTACCCTGAATGTAAATGGGCTCAATGCCCCAATCAAAAGACACAAGCTATCAGACTGGATTAAAAAACAAGACCCATCGATATGCTGTCTGCAAGAGACTCATTTTAGAACCAAAGACACCCCCAGATTGAAAGTGAGGGGGTGGAAAACCATTTACCATGCTAATGCACACCAAAAGAAAGCTGGGGTGGCAATCCTTATATCAGACAAATTAGATTTTAAACCAAAGACTGTAATAAGAGATGAGGAAGGTCATTATATCCTACTTAAAGGATCTACCCAACAAGAAGATCTAAAAATTGTAAATATCTATGCCCCTAACATGGGAGCAGCCAATTATATAAGGCAATTAATAACAAAAGCAAAGAAACACATCGACCACAATACAATACTAGTGGGGGACTTTAACAACCCCCTCACTGAAATGGACAGATCGTCTAAGCAAAAGATCAACAAGGAAATAAAGACTTTAAATGACACACTGGACCAAAAGGACTTCACAGACATATTCAGAACATTCCACCCCAAAGCAACGGAATACACATTCTTCTCTAGTGCCCATGGAACATTCTCCAGAATAGATCACATCCTAGGTCATAAATCAGGTCTCAACTGGTACCAAAAGATTGGGTCATTCCCTGCCTATTTTCAGACCACAATGCTTTGAAACTAGAACTCAATCACAAGAGGAAAGTCGGAAAGAACTCAAATACATGGAGGCTAAAGAGCATCCTACTGAAGAATGAATGGGTCAACCAGGAAATTAAAGAAGAATTAAAAAAATACATGGAAACCAATGAAAATGAAAACACAACTATTCAAAATCTTTGGGATGCAGAAAAGGCTGTCCTAAGAGGAAAGTATATAGCAATACAAGCCTTTCTCAAGAAACAAGAAAGGTCTTAAGTACACAACCTAACCCTCCACCTAAAGGAGCTGGAGAAAGAATAGCAAATAAAGCCTAAACCCAGCAGGAGAAGAGAAATAATAAAGATCAGAGCAGAAATCAATGAAATAGAAACTAAAAGAACAGTAGAACAGATCAACGAAACTAGGAGCTAGTTCTTTGAAAGAATTAACAAGATTGATAAACCCCTGACCAGACTTATCAAAAAGAGAAGAGAAAGGACCCAAATCAACAAAATCATGAATGAAAGAGGAGAGATCACAACCAACACCAAAGAAATACAAACAATTATAAGAACATATTATGAGCAACTCTATGCCAGCAAATTAGATAACCTGGAAGAAATGGAGGCATTCCTAGAGATGTATCAACTACCAAACCTGGACCAGGAAGAAATAGAAAACCTGAACAGACCTGTAACCACTAAGGAAATTGAAGCAGTCATCAAAAATCTCCCAAAAAACAAAAGCCCAGGGCCAGATGGCTTCCCAGGGGAATTCTACCAAACATTTCAAAAAGAATTAATACCTATTCTTCTGAAACTGTTCCAAAAAATAGAAATGGAAGGAAAACTTCCAAACTCATTTTATGAGGCCAGCATTACCTTGATCAGACAAAGACCCCATCAAAAGGAAAATTACAGACCAAAACCAGACAAAGACCCCATCAAAAAGGAAAATTACAGACCAATATCCCTGATGAACATGAATGCAAAAATTCTCACCAAAATACTAGCCAATAGGATCTAACAGTACATTAAAAGGATTATTCACCACGACCAAGTGGGATTTATCCCTGGGCTGCACGGTTGGTTCAACATCCGCAAATCAATCAATGTTATACAACACATTAACAAAAGAAAGAATAAGAATCATATGATCCTCTCAATAGATGCAGAAAAAGCTTTTGACAAAGTACAGCATCCTTTCTTGATCAAAACTCTTCAGAGTATAGGCATAGAGGGTACATACCTCAATATCATAAAAGCCATCTATGAAAAACCTACAGCGAATATCATTCTCAATGGGGAAAAACTGAGAGCTTTCCCCCTAAGGTCAGGAACGTGGCAGGGATGTCCACTATCACCACTGCTATTCAACATAGTATTGGAAGTCCTAGCCACAGCAATCAGACAACAAAAAGAAATCAAAGGCATCCAAATTGGCAAAGAAGAAGTCAAACTCTCACTCTTTGCAGATGATATGATACTTTATGTGGAAAACCCAAAAGACTCCACCCCAAAACCGCTAGAACTCATACAGGAATTCAGTAAAGTGTCAGGATATAAAATCAATGCACAGAAGTCAGTGGCATTCCTATACACCAACAACAAGACAGAAGAAAGAGAAATTAAGGAGTCGATCCCATTTACAATTGCACCCAAAACCATAAGATACCTAGGAATAAATCTAACCAAAGAGACAAATAATCTGTACTCAGAAAACTATAAAATACTCATGAAAGAAATTGAGGAAGACATAAAGAAATGGAAAAACGTTCCATGCTCATGGATAGGAAGAACAAATATTGTGAAGATGTCAATGCTACCTAGAGCAATCTACACATTCAAAGCAATCCCCATCAAAATACCATCCACTTATTTCAAAGAAATGGAACAAATAATCCTAAAATTTGTATGGACCAGAAAAGACCCCGAATAGCCAGAGGAATGTTGAAAAAGAAACCAAAGCTGGTGGCATCACAATGCCAGACTTCAAGCTCTATTACAAAGCTGTCATCATCAAGACAGCATGGTACTGGCACAAAAACAGACACATAGATCAATGGAACAGAATAGAGAGCCCAGAAATGGACCCTCAACTCTATGGTCAACTCATCTTTGACAAAGCAGGAAAGAATGTCCAATGGAACAAAGACAGTCTCTTCAACAAATGTTGTTGGGAAAATTGGATAGCCACATGCAGAAGAATGAAACTGGACCATTTCCTTACACCACACACAAAAATAGACTCCAAATGGTTGAAAGACCTCAATGTGAGACAGGAGTCCATCAAAATCCTAAAGGAGAACACAGGCAGCAACCTCTTCGACCTCAGCCGAAGCAACTTCTTCCTAGAAACATTGCCAAATGCAAGGGAAGCAAGGGCAAAAATGAACTATTGGGACTTCATCAAGATAAAAAGCTTTTGCACAGCAAAGGAAACAGTCAACAAAACCAAAAGACAACAGACAGAATGGGAGAAGACATTTGCAAATGACATATCAGATAAAGGGCTAGTATCCAAAATCTATAAAGAACTCATCAAACTCAACACCCAAAGAACAAAGAATCCAATCAAGAAATGAGCAGAAGACATGAACAGACATTTTTCCAAAGAAGACATTCAAATGGCCAACAGACACATGAAAAAGTGCTCAATATCGCTCGGCATCAGGGAAATCCAAATCAAAACCTCAATGAGATACCACCGCACACCAGTCAGAATGGCTAAAATTAACAAGTCAGGAAACAACAGATGTTGGTGGGGATGCGGAGAAAGGGAACCCTCCTACACTGTTGGTGGGAATGCAAGTTGGTTTAGCCATTCTGAAAAACAGTATGGAGGTTCCTCAAAAAGTTGAAAATAGAGCTACCATATGATCCAGCAATTGCACTACTGGGTATTTACCCCAAAGATACAAAAGTAAGGATCCGAAAGGGTACGTGCACTCTGATGTTTATAGCAGCAATGTCCACAATGGCCAAACTGTGGAAAGAGCCAAGATGTCCATCGACAGATGAATGGATAAAGAAGAGGTGGTATATATATATACAATGGAATATTATGCAGCCATCAAAATGAATGAGATCTTGCCATTTGCAACGACGTGGATGGAACTGGAGGGTATTATGTTGAGTGAAATAAGTCAAACAGAGAAAGACATGTATCATATTATCTCACTGATATGAGGAATTCTTTTTTTTTTTTAAAGATTTTATGTATTTATTCATGAGAGACAGAGAGAGAGAGAGAGGCAGAGGGAGAAGCAGGCTCCCAAGGAGCAGGGAGCCCGATGCGGGACTCGATCCCAGGACCCTGGGATCATGACCTGAGCCGAAGGCGGACGCTTAACCATCTGAGCCACCCAGGTGCCCTGATATGAGGAATTCTTAATCGCAGGAAACAAACTGAGGGTTGCTGGAGTGCGGGGTGGGATGGGAGGGATGGGGTGACTGGGTGATAGACACTGGGGAGGGTATGTGCTCTGGTAAGTGCTGTGAATTGTGCAAGACTGTTGAATCTCAGATCTGTACCTCTGAAACAAATAATGCAATATATGTTAAGAAAAAAAAAAAGAAGAAGAAGGTAGCGGGAGGGGAAGAATGAAGCGGGGGAAATCGGAGGGGTAGACGAACCATGAGAGACGATGGACTCTGAAAAACAAACTGAGGGTTCTAGAGGGGAGGGGGGTGGGAGGATGTGTTAGCCTGGTGGTGGGTATTGAGGAGGGCACATTCTGCATGGAGTACTGGGTGTTATGCACAATGAATCATGGAACACTTCATCTAAAACTAATGATGTAATGTTTGGGGATTAACATAAGAATTAAAAAAAAATGAAAAAAAAAAAAAAGCATGGGCTGGGTTTGGCTCATGGGCTGCACTCTGATGACACCTGATTCAAAGCATCATGGATACTGATTCTAGTTTTCATCTATTGTGTTGACTATGCTTTTTATGATTTGGTGCAGAGTAAATTGACCCTGATATCAGTTTTTGCTTTTTCTCCCTTATCTTAAGTTTCCTGGTTCCTATCCATGATCAATTAATTGATGAATCCAACTATGGGTTTGGATTTTTGTTGGCTCCCTTTGTTTATCTCTCCAGGTTCACTCTCCACATTTCTATATATTTTTTTAAGGTTTATTTATTTATTTACTTATTTGAGAGAGAGAGAGAGAGCATGAGCAGGAGGGACAGAGGGAGAGGGAGAGAGAATCTCAAGCAGACTTCGCACTGAGTGCAGAGCCTGATGTGGGGCTGGATCCTACCACCCTGAGATCATAACCTAAGCAGAAACCAAGAGTCAAATGCCTAACTGACGGTGCCACTCAGGTACCCCAACACTTCTAAATTCTTGTTGCGTTGACATGATGATAGTGGCAGAGAAGGAAACTGGGACTAGATGAGTGGATTCCCATCTTCTGGCTTTCAGCGGGTCCAGCCAACAAGGATCCCATTTAGAGATCAAAGGAGGGAGGAGGGTGAGGTCAAGGGTACTTCTCTGAATCCCCTTCCTACAATTACCAGAAGGTGGCTGTGTTCTTCCACATGAATACTTTTCCTCTCAAGGAGGGCAAAACCACCACAACAATCCTCTTTGGTTTCAGGAACTATTTGCTCACGTTCTATCTTTGGGATTCTCAGAGATAAGGCCTGCATTACTAAATTCTGCCTTGTGATTTCCCCTACCTCCACACTCTTTGAGGAGGACTTATCCTTTAATTATCCTAATTTGAGTGTGCCATCAATTTCCGGTGGGGACCTTGGCTGACAAATATTCTGTCTTCCAAAACCAATCCCACAGGAGCAGTCTCAGCCCAACATGTCATGGGGTTTAGCATTTAATTTGTTACTGATCATCTCATCATCATGTTACTGGTCATCAATTTGGTATTGGAGTTTACTCATAAAGGACAGTCAATGTTGACTGTCCAAGTCTGAGAGTCACATGGCATGCTTGGAAAGATTTTTCGAGGCTTAGCAAGGAAAGGGAATTAACAGAAAGCTGGCATAAATGAAGAGAAATGAGGGCAGTGATAACGTCTTTGGAGATAATAACTGGTAATTCAAGGCCCAACTCAAAAGGATCAACTTCAGTTTCAGGCCAGGCTCCCATATGGAGAGGAATTTGATCAGGTGAGCAGAGCAAAGAACACAGATTTGGTACTGAATCAGAGGTCCTGGGATTTCAGCCCCAATGGCAGGTGTCAGTTGTAGCTGGGTCACTGAGTCAGTCCACAGGTCTGTGCCTTTTTCTTTTTTTAGTTAGAGTCCTTTTTAATTTTTTTAAAGATTTTGTTTATTTATTTGAAAGAGAGAATGAGTGAGGGAGAGAATATGAACAGGGGCAAGGGGAGAAGCAGACTCCCTGCTCAAGACCCTGGGATCGTGACCTGAGCTAAAGGCAGATTCTCAACTGACTGAACCACCCAGGAGCCCCCAGGTCTATGCTTCTGCCTTGCCTTGGAGTTGATACTGAAGTAGACGTGGGACTGTCTTTGGAGATTCCTTCAGTCCATTGGAAGGAATTCCAGACCAGTCTGTAGTATCCACCAGATACTACATGGACCCTCTCAGTTCCCTACATCACTGTGTTGAATCTAAATTCTTCACATCCCTGACTACTGATTGGGTTCCTATCATATTCTAATATATAAGAACTAAAATGCAAGAATGTCTGTTTTGCAACTTCTTTGTTGCTATGCCCTTTTATCCATAGTGGATCTCCTGCAATAAACTCATTGTCTTGGACTCCCCGGTTGTGCTTGCCTACACCAATTTCTATCGCTAGGGTAGTTGCCATAGGCCCACATCCAAAACTCAAAGAAGGAGCTCTGACCAGCTAGTATCATCTTGATGAACTATATGCTGCCCATCCTAAATGCTTTCCCACTCTAAATGCCTTCTATCTTGAAGCTGATCTATCTGAAAATGCACTGTGCTTCTTGACTTTGAAAAATCCATACATTTAGACACACACACACACACACACACAATGCAAAATGCTGTTTGATTTCTAACTGCATTTGGTTAGAAGCAACAAAATGGAATTGTGAAGTAGTGAGAAATCAGAAAAACATCTACTGAGAGTCAGGCTGCAGAAGTAGTCAAGGTTCAATCTCTGCAAGGAAAAAGCCAGGCCCAAAGTGATATATGAAGAGTGAGAAAAGTATAAACTAATGGGTGGCTGGTTAAATTCATCTTCAATAATTCATTGAGAAATGAGTAGCAGAATAAAGCCAGAGAAATCTGAAAATGTCAAGAAAAGAGACCTATTAAATGACTTTCCAACTGTTACCCAAGGTCAGGAGAAACATTAGCTTGAAATCATGAAAGACCTGGCTCCCTGGTTTCAATTTTAACAACCAGATGATAGGCCTTGTTCTTCAAGGTGTAGTCTCCATTTTTAGAGGAATGAAAAGGAAACAGGCCCAGAGATAAACAAATTTAATCCAGATTACTCTGGCCTTATCTGTTAAAAGGCATTAGTCTAGTAGAAGTGGCAGTGGGTGTGAATTATTCAGTGCCCATATCTTTCCCAACTTTAAGGATTTTTTTTAAAGCTAGGTATCAAGACCATTAATAATTGATAAAGCATTTGTAAACCCTTAGCAAATGAACAGTCAAGGGACACATTAATAAAACATCTTTAAAAATCTCTGTCTCGTGGCTGATTCTCATTACGTTGTCCCAAAGCAGAGTAAACGGGGCTGCTCATCCTCCAGCTCAAAGCAGGGCACAGCATGTCTGCTGACAAGGTGAGACAGAGGGCAGAGGGCAATGCCTTTTAGGAAACCAGGACCATCTTCTATAGTTATCCACATCCCTCCAGCTGATTCAGAGAATAGAACCATTCCCCAAATAAATAAGTTCTTGGCCAAAATTTTTCTGCTGGGTCACTAAATACACGTTTATAAATAGACCTTTTGACATTTCTATTTGCAAAGCAAACATTTAAGATCCTGGGGGAATCTGAGGGTTAGGCATTTAGGAAGGGCCAATGAAAATCTTGACCTTGAGGTCATTGTTCACATTCAGCTCTGGCTAAGGGAGCAGTCAGGGTTGCTGAATGCCATAGCTCTAAGGCAGTTAAGTGGTTTGGCTCATCTTATTCTTACTGGATAATGCAAAAGAAATAAAAATGTATTTTACTGACATGGCATCTTTCTTTTTAGGAATGAAGAGTAGTGCCAACTCAAGAAAGAACCAACTATTGGCATATCCACCTGTCATCGCCCTTGGGCTGAGAACGGATTGTCAAAAATCTCAGTGTAAATAAGATCAATGGACAAGGGTCAGGATTCCTGAGCAGGAGGGCAAGTGCCACTATCCCATAGAGAAACTCCCCACCCAGGTGTGATTTGAGATTAGCTAGTGAGGATTTATTCATCAGGTAATTTCCCCCCATCAAGTTTCTGAGTGGTCATTTTAGGGGTGGTGAACGATTTTGTCATTAGTAGCACCCTCAAACATTAATTGAACACCACCTATGCATGACTTCATAGGCACTGAGAGTATAATGATATCCTAGGACCCAGTCTGTACTTTCTCCAATATTTCACTCTATTTGTGGTGACAAAGTTCATAGAGAAGTGATTTTCTGAGGTAGCACACAATTTCAAGGTTATCATCTTCATTGCATTGTTTTAATCATCCATTTATTTGTTCAAAAAAGCTCAGTGCCAGATGCTATTGTCCCCTCTAGCCCAGGCCCCATCTACTCTCACCAGGACTGGGGCCTCATCCTCATAAAACTTTGTGATATAGGTGATATTTTGGTTAATTGATGAAGGGTCCGAGATCTGGGGTGATTTTAGAGGACTATACTCCTCAGGGTAAAGCATAGGCAAGTATTTTTCAAGACATGTAGATGATGAATCCCAAAATGCCATTGCATGACTGAGGGAAGGGATACCAGACATGGCAGCCATGGATTTTGTGATTTCTGAGGATTTTATTATTTCTTTTATGATGTGGAAAAAAATTGTCCTCATTATTCAGGTGAAGAAATACAAGGCACCTTTTCTTGGGGATTGTGAAATAGGAAATAAATAAATTATTTTGAGAAATTATATCCTTCTGTAAAAGGAATAAGAGCACATGGCTTATATATATATCTTCTGGTTATTGTAATAAACCATGATTTAACTTTCCAGGGACAAGAGATCATCTCTTAACAGTAGGGATTATTTCAAAGAATCTTATATCTGATATTTTTTCCTCTCATCTGTCCTCACCTCAATGACAACATATATACTCTTTTTTAAGTAAATAAACTAACTAGCGTAAGGAAATAATATCTGTGACTATAGATACTAAAAGCCCTGGAAATTATTCTTTGTTGCACACAAAGTTAAAAAAAAAAGTGCTCTCTCCTCCCAGATGGTGTTTAAGTGCTACCAGTCTCCCAATCACTCACTCCCTGTCCCTCACCCAGATATTTGCTCTTGTAATTATCTTTTTCTTCTTGTATCAACACAGTTCTCTCCAACAGCCTCCTATATCCTTGTAGGCAATGGGCTGTGTCCATCCCTCTCAGCACAAAGGACACCATGAAAAAGATCTGGAGGTAACAGCATCTTTGTGCAGAGCCAAGGAAAGAGGTTTTGGCCATGACACAGTTCTAATTAGTTATGAGCACTGTCAGATAAATTACCCAGTTAGACCCCTCCTGCCACCTTGCTCCCATGCTCTGTGGCCTGATCTTTTCAAAGCAAAGTCCACCCAGATGTTAAAATAAATAAGGAGGCCAATACCGCCTTTCAGTCACCTAGCAGGAGAGTAAGTTAAGAACACACACACACACACACACACACACACACACACACACCCCAGAACGAGTGGTATTGAAGATTTCATCAGCTGTCTGACAAGAGGATATTTAATTAACTCTCGTACCTGTCTCTCCCTGCATGAGACAAACAAATCAAGGAGCTTTGGAAGAATAATTAATTCAAGAAGTAAAAGCAGCATCAGATTAAAAAGAAAAAACAACCAAAAAAATTTCAAAAAACAAGAAAACAAAATGACAGGCAGAAGCAGTAGGAGTCTGGAGTGTTTAATTATCATGGATTAGGAGCCCCAGGCCCCTTGCTAAGAGCTTTTCCACCAAGCACTCTTCTGAAATCAGGACCCACTTGGTCCTGATCCACCAAAATATATCTAATATATCTAATAAACCTCAGAGCATAGTAGTAGGCCTGCTATCTCACCTTTGAAAGCGTGTATATTGGAAGTTATTTTCCTAATGGCTTTGCACCTTTTTCACTATTAGTTGATGCATGTAGAGGGGCCCTAGCCTCTTCCCCATCTTTAATCAGCCTGCATGTGGGGACAGAAGTAACTTATCTAATTGATGAATTTGGAAAATGTCCCTGAATGTGCCCAGTTCCAGCCTCCTGCTTTCCACTTTTAGACTGAACCTGTCGGCAGGAATCTTCTATTTTCTACTAGACAGACTTCCACAAGGGAAGACTTTGTCCGCCCCCCCTTCCTGTGATGGGAATAAAACTTAACAAAATCATTGTATCACAGATATTAAATCACATTCTCCAAATTGGATTTTTTTGCTTGCTTTGCTTTCTGTTTTTGTTTTTTAGTATTAAAGGTGCCTTTTTGTTCTCTCTGATGTCTATGTCTTTCTTTCAATTATTTTAGCATTGGACAAGGGGGATGAATGTGTTTATTTAGTACCTCAAACACCTCTTTCCCCTACTAGGAGGAATGCTTAGATACCATAATGATAATTTCAACAATTTTCTGTTTTCCTTTATTACCTTAATGGACTCAATATCTTTTTGACTTAAGGCAAACCAGGATAAAGTTAAAAGGAACAGCCACACAGCCAGGAATTATTCTTTTTAATATGCATCAATTCAAAGTTATAAAAATTGGAGGATTGTGTTAGGCAAGAATTCTCAAATAAAGGGATGAGGGTCAGGAAGCCCTAGATGCATTTACGAGAAATGTCAGACAGAGAACAAGTTATTTTATTTCCTATAGCTTCCATCTCTTGTATTTCTATCAATAATAGTTTGGAGATTTTTTTGTTTTTCAAAAAATGAGCACACTTGCCAGGGCTTCTGCAATGAGAGTCATTTGCTTCTCTTGTGACAACTCTTAACAGAAGTTTGTTCCCCACTTCCTGCAAAGGACTCCTCATGGTGGCCTGAGACGCATCTGACTGATTTTCCTCTCCCCGAACAACCTAGTTCAACTTGCTTTGCTGCAGTTGAATCATGTTTAGCCCTCCTTGTACTCCTTAATAGATTTAGTACTTTGAATTGTCTCTTGATTTTTAATCTTTCTCAATCTGAGACACTTCTTTTTTTCCTCTTTATGCACCTGACATGCATAGCCAGTAATAATCTCCTCCGAGAATGTAGATCAGGAGAGAGTGCTTGGTGGAAAAGCTACATGCATAGCCAGTAATAATCTCCTCCGAGAATGTAGATCAGGAGAGAGAATGTAGATCAGCTTGGAAGTTTGGGTGACTAACTTTTACTATGTACCAGAAACTAAAAATATTGTAATACGTCCAACAATACAAAAAGACATATGTACAGGGTTATTCTTTGTGAATGTAAAATGTTGGAAATATCCCAAATGCCTACAAATATGAGAGGGATTGAATAAACTATGGTAAATCTTCCAATAGAGAACTATGCAACTATCAAAAAGAATGAGAAAAATCTCTGCAAAGTGATATAAAGGAATGTCTTGAATAGACAGAAAAAAAAAAAGCACATATGAGTATCTATAGCATATTACTTTTATGTAAGAAAGAAAGGGTGTGAAAAAATATATATGCATCTAATCATTTGTGCAAAAATAAATATAGAAAGGATAAACCAGAAACCAGTAAGATTAGTTATCTAAAAGGGGAGAGTGGGATTGGGGTAAAAAGAATGGTGATGGGAATGGGACAAAAGGATGAGGGGGAGTCCCACTCCTCCGAGTATAGTTCTTGTTATAGTTCTGACCTTTCAAACATACCTAAAAATGAAAGCAAGCAAGCAAGAAAGAAAGGAAGAAAGAAAGAAAGAAATTGACCAGATTGTCAGAGGAACCAAAAATGGAATACAAACAAATGAACCCAAAGTATTACCAAGAAATGATATAGGTACATTGAAATAAGTGGGGGAAGAAAATAACTAATTTAAATAGCTTTGGAAATAGCTTTTTAATTATACATTCTATAAGGCTAAAGACAAAAATATATACAAGTATTGCTCTATTTCATAAATTTGGTTTTCACAGGAGTATGGTTTAGCAATTCTGAAGCAATTTTGTATATATATATACAAGGATTGAACGAATAAGTAAATATATTGTGACTAACAAGAACCACACTTCTCATTGTTTGAAAAGGGAGTTACAAATAAGGAAAGGAGAAATGTTAAATTGAACTCTGGTGCTGGATTGGAATTCCTACTTTAGAGGACAACAGAAATCATCCTGAATTGTGTGTTTTTTTTTTTTTTAAGATATAAAGATGGATAGATCTAGAAATGTACATGTATAAATGTAGAAGATACATATATGTATAACTTCTATATAATATATAATTATAAAATTATTATATATAATGTATTAATATATATATAATTTCCTACCAGTGTCTGCTGAGAGGACCTAGAAGGAATTAATATATTAATGTATTAATATAATTTATATATTAATTATATATAATATTAATAATTATAGTATAGCATATATAATTAATATATATAATTTCCTAATGCTGTCTACTGAGAGGACCAATACATCCAGATATTGATTTGTAAATGCCATTTTCCTACAAAAAGGACTAGGGCTCCTTGGAGAAATAGCTGATTTCAAGGCTGGGACAGAAAAAAGTGCAAATTGAGCTTGGAATACTTCTTTGTGGTGTTAGAGAGTAAAGTAAAGTTCAAAAAAGATGGAAACATGCTTATATAGTACAGGGGCTAATAACATACTTTCAAGGCCAGATCTTGGATAACTGAGCCAGAAAATAAATAATAGTAGCAAAAGGATGTTAATCACAAAAGGAAAAGGGTAAATTTACAGTGGCAAACTGTGGGGCCCCACCTTAACCAAACAAGCAAAATTAATATCACCAGTAGTAAGACATACCACCATCATATGGCTTCTGTTATGATGCAGTGAGAACACAACATCAGTTTTTGGCATTTTTGTTGAAAATATATAACCTCAATCTAATCATGAGAAAAAAATAGACAAGTCCAAGTTGAGGGAAAGTCTAAAAATTAATGGGCTAATACTAGTCCAAAGAACCATAGTCATGATAGACAAAGACAATCTGAGAAACTCTCACTTTAAATAGACTTGAATAGTAAATGTGCTACTGAATCTTGAATTGCATCTTGCACCAGGAAAAGGACATTGTGGGGGAAATGGATGACATTTGAATAATGCATTGTATGTTAGTTAATAATCTCTGAATTTGAATTGTATCAATGTAAATTTCCTAATGTTGATAATTGTACTATGGTTATAAAGTGTTAACATTAGGGGAAGCTGGATGAAGGGACTCGGTTATTTTTACAACTCTCTAATGAGTCTAAATTACTTCAAAATAAAAATTTAAAAAATGCTATAGTTAATCCTCTTATGAACACTATGTGTAAGTATGATCATTCCCATGGAGATGGAAAGTATGTATGTTAACATTACAAATAATATTTAGAACCAGGTATGTCTGAATACTATGAACAAGTTTTCCCAATATCCTAAACTGCTAAATCTTTCCCTGGCTGATGAATTCTAAAATTGGATAAAATAAGCATCATCTCTGTCCTTTACCCATGGCCCGACATGCAATGTATGGTAACATATTCTTAACTTTGAAGGACAACAGAAGCCAGGAATTGTTGTGTCATATCACAATAAAATGGAGATTGAGGAAACACTTCAAAATTGACTCCAAATCAAAATCAGCTAACCAAATCAATCAAAGGAAACAGTAATATCTTCTGAAATCTTTGCACTCCATATTAAGGCAAACAATTCCTTTAGTACCAGCGAGGTGGCTGATCTACCTGACCTTGAGGAACTAGCATTTGCTTAGAGGTCTGCTACACGCTAGACCCTCTTCTGAGAGCCTTATACACAGTCTTACATTTCATCTTCACAATCCTCTGTGGTTTAGGAACTTCTGTAATCTCTACCAGGGCAGGAGGACATGTGATGGGGAAGGGAACTTGCCCACTGGGAAATCTGAATCCAGGCTTTCCATCTGATGTGCTGCACCAACTGCCCAAAATGTTCGTTGTAAACAGGCTGAGTGCATCTGACTGCAATACACTGACCTTGTCTCTTCGTCCTCTGGTCTCTTTGGAAACTCAGTGCGCCTCTAGTACTTAATTATGATTGTTGATTTCTTGAAAAGGTCAGGCGGTGCCCCTCAAGGTACATCCTCCCATCACATGCCATGCAAGCATATCTCTTCCAGGTCTTGTCATTTTTTGCTATAGATTTCCTATATTTTCAATTATGTTCTTTTTTCCGAAGGTTAAATCAGATTTGAGGGCAATGAAGGGTTAATGAAACGATCTTGGCCTAATTACTCATTATAAAACATCTCCTTTTTAGTGGTGGCCTTAGATGATTTTATTTGGGAATAAAAAAATATCTCCCAGGGCAGCAGCGACAGAGCAGGCTGATAAAGGAAGGGAGAGCTGCCTATTCTTCAGTGATTTTGATCACAAGTGGAAAAGCATGTTCCTTGTCAAAGGCGCTATTAGGAAACTCATGGAGAGATGAAAAGTGGTACCAAAAAAAAAAAAAAAAAAAAAACCAAAAACCCAAACCCCACCAACCTGCTTTGCTTTTCCTGTTGTTCAGGAATATTGGTATTTGTTCTTTAAAATGACAGTTTGAAATGTAAAAAAAAAAAAAAAAAAAAAAAAGCCTGGGTGATGGGTGATGCTACACTTCGTTTTCTGCTGTGTGCTCATTGTATATGGGGATCCTGGCATTCCAAGTCTTGCCAAACCAACCTATCCCCCTCTCCAAAGTGGCTTGATAATGATGAGATTAGAACCGTTGGAATTCAAACAAAATTGCATTTTAATTAAATGAAAAACAGTAAAGCAGAAGGAAGATGACAATAATATGTGGGTTGTCTTTTACCTAAAGCAAAATGGATTTGCTCTATCCTTAATCTTTATTACATAGCCATTTTGTGAAAGGTGTTCTGGTTGATGCTTTGCTTTTCTGAAGCAAAAAGCATTTATATAATTCAAGCTGTTAAAATCATGGATAGGAAAGCCAAGGGTTGGGTTTTTTTTTTCTTTTTTTTGTTTTTTTTTTGTTTTTTGTGTTTTCTCTCCCAGTATATGGGCATGGTACATTATTCATGAGCTCTAAGTCACCTCATCCCCATTTCTACTGCTGAACTATTGTGAAATACAGCTGAGCAAAAACCACAGCTCAAGCCAGTACATGTCAAGTGATCTATGTACACAATATTTGAGACAACTACCTATGTGAAATCACCAAGGAGTGGATGGTAGAGAAACACTGGGTTCTGCCCCTAACTAGCTTGGACTCTTGCAAAGCCTCTTGCTACTATCTTGACCACCCACCTCTTTGCATTTCAGTCTTTTTTTTTTTTTTTTATTTGAGAGAGAGAATCTTTCGGGCCGAGCAGGGAGCCCGATGCGGGACTCGATCCTGGGACTCCAGGATCATGACCTGAGCCGAAGGCAGTCGCTTAACCAACTGAGCCACCCAGGCGCCCTGCATTTCAGTCTTTACTTCTCAGAGGTCCTACAACTGTCTTCCTAAAAAGCAAAGCTAATTATGTCACTTCTCTGTGCACAAGCATCTTTTGATTGCAATCCAAAGAATAAAATTAGGATTATTTAGATAGACATAGAAGAGCCTTGACAACTGTATTACAAATTTCTTTGGAAAGCTTGTCATCTGAACAGACTCCCTGAGGATTGTCCCACCTATTATCTTCTGCTGAGAAAGGCCTTGGAAAGATGGAATAGGATGACCAGTGGCCTCTGACATGGCATGGTAGGAAAAATATTGTCCAAACATAAATGATGATTATTTGGTAAGCCAATGTGATTCCTTTCCTGGAGTTTGTGCTAGAAAATATGGGGAGAAATCATCAAATTGTCAAGAGAAAAGTAAATGGACAGACACGGAGGCAGATTTGATTTAATGGTGGAGAGCTTGAGTATGAACTCAGAACTTTTGCGGCCAAGGTTGCTAGAGCTACTTTGAATTCCAAATGACCTCCCTGGTCCAAGCTCCAGAGCCTTAGTTCTGCGGTGGCTTCTTCTCCTCCTTGGCCTGGATCTTTGGCTTTGCCTGGGTTCTCTTGGGCCTTGGCCATGTGGCTGAGATCCTTGGTCACTTATTCCCACATGTATCCTTAAAATAAACTCACCATAATTTAAAGTGACTATAGTGAGCTGTTACCCAAATATCACCATCACTACCAACTCCATCTCTACCAACAGAAATGAAACAGTAATCTGACCTTAAAATCACTTCACCTGGCATACATTTGTTCTTTCCTAAACTTCTAGATTAAATGCCATGTCCTTTGGTAAACCACACAATTCTGGAGGCCTGAAGTCTGAACTCAGGGTGCTGGCAGAGCCATACTCCCTCTGAAATCTGTAGAGGATGAATCTGTTTTTGCTTCTTCCATAGTTTGCTGCCAATCCTTGGTGCTCCTTGCTTGGAGACATGTCCGTCCAATCTCTGCACCATCATCACGTGGGCATTTTTTCCTTTGTGTCTCTCTTCTTTTCTTACAAGGACACCAGTCATGTTGGATTAAGGGCTCATCCCACTCTTGTATTATCTTGTCAACCACCCTTCTCTAAATAAGACATTCTGAGGTCCTAGGTGTTCAGACTTCAGCATACCGTTTTGGGAGGAAACAATTTAACCTGTAAGAGGAGTCAAAATCCCCAGGTACAAATTTTCATCCCTACCACCTTCACCTCTTTATAGCTGTATGCATTAGATGAGTTAGTTTTTACTAAGCCTCCTTTTCTTTTTCTCTAAATTGGGAATTACAATGCCCGTTTGTAAAGAGTAAATAAAATGCTTTATCTAGAGGTTTCTGGTATACAGCAGGTATTTACATATTTTGGTAAACACATAATTAGTACAACTGAACTTTATTTCACCCCTTTCTTAACTAGTATCCAGAAGGGGAAAAGAACTAGCATAAATTAAGGACCTATTATGTACTAGACTCTTTAAGAAATTACTTACATGTTATTTCATTTACTACAGTGTTGTAAAAAGAGGAAAATATGGTTACTCATTTTTACCTCCCAAATCAATCTTCAAATAGCTAATAACGACATGGTATGTACACACACACACACACACATATCTATATGTATACAGTTGATCCTGGAACAATGTGGGTTTGAACTGTGTAGGTCCACTTATAGACAGGGTTTTGTTTTGTTTTTTTTATAAATACAGCACTGTAAATGTATTTTCTCTTATGATTTTAATAACATTTTGTTTTTTTCTAGCTTACTTTATCATAAGAATACAGTATATAATACATATAGCATTCAAAATATGTGTTAATTGGCTTTATGTTATTGGTTAAGTCTTCTGGCCAATAGTTAAGTTTTTGAGGAGTCAAAAGTTATACATGCATTTTTGACAGTGCAAGGGGTTTGGTGCTCTAACCCTGGTCTTGTTCAAGGGTCAACAGTATTTACTAAGAAATCCTGATTATATAGCATAATTTAAAGTACTGGAATGAAGATGTTATTCTGGTTTATAAAATATTTTTGTATTCTAGTCTTGTTCCAAGTGAATCATTTTAGAAACTATATAAATTCTCTTCTGTTTATCTTGTTTCACTAAGACGTTAGAAACAGAAACAAAATCCCAAAACTTTTGTTTGGTTCATGGCTCAGTAGAGAAATAAAGCCAAATAAAAAAATCATCTGAGTTCAGTTCTGAATTCAGAATACTAGTGCTGTTTGGGATGGTTTTTAATTCACAATGTGGCCCCCACAGAAGGCCCCTGTTAATTATCACAGCCCTTTTGGTTGGTGTAAAGGATGGGTGGTTTTCCCATTACAGAATGATTATTTATTTGCCCTATTACTTACAGAAACTTGTGGGTGTAGCAGTAAATTGAAATCAAAATAATTTAAAATGTCCTCTTTGTCGTTGATTCATCTTCAACTTCCAATAGACTGTGACAAGCGCTGCAAAACCATTTGTACCTCCTACACTTGTGTACATCCTCACGAGAGACAAATGCCCCTGACTCTCTGGGTGGTTACAAATTGGATCTTTGTGTTATTGTTAAGTGAGAAGGTAAGGACACAATAAAGCTTAAGACAACAGCAGATTTGTACTAGATGCCCAAATAAAGCTAGAACAGTAAAAGCATTGTTTCGTTTTCAACAAGATGTGTGTGCATTGTACATAAAGCATTGTTTTTGACAAAAGATCATTGATGAAAGAGAATAAATAGCACAATTGAAGGAAACAGACCTGTCTGAAATGCTAGTATCTGTTTTGCCCCCTTGGAATATAAGAAGAATGTCAATGCAGTTGAGTTTTGGACCAATGAAAGCTTGGCTTGTATGGTAACCTCATAACTAGTCAAGTTTTTAAGAATCATAATTTTTAAAAAGATTCAAAATTTTTTTTTGCTTATTTTCTTATTCTTATGTCATAAAAGTCTATTCAAAATATAAGCAGTAAGCAGTATATATCTCACTGGGCTTTCTCCTCTGTTTATGTTCACTGGTTCTCTGTGGCTATTTATATCCTGTTCAGCAATTTCTCTTTGATTTTTTACTCCCATTTGTACTTTACTTTTGTGATTTCATATTCATGACTTCCTTAGGTTTCTCCTGCTGTAGACAACATTCTTTTTCCTTAGCCCTTTTTAGTTTATTATTCCTACCTGAATCCCTGATAAATTTTCATTCTTATCACTATACATGTGCTCATTGCTTTTCCATCTGTCTCCCTCTTTTCTTCTTTTCAGGGCTTCCTAGAATCACATCAGATGCTCATTGGTAAATTATTACCACTAAGAATTAAGATGGAACACCTATAAATGCCTATTTGCATATAATAAAAGAAGTATGGTGGGAGATTATCAGGGCTTCTGGCTAATTCTATCCCTCTCCAGGACAAACACCAGCAAATCATCTGATAAGAAAAATCAGTCTCATAATCTCCCAGGCAGTAGGGAAAGTTTTCAACAGAAGGGAGTAGAGATGTTAAGCCCTCAGGTAAAGCACTTATTGTATTGGGAACTGAAAGCTGGGTGGGAGGGGTGGGGAGCAGGAGATAAAGCTATAGAGGTGAGGGGAGCATATCTTGCAAGTCCTTCTAGGCCATTAGAAGTTTTGAATGTATTCAGAGCAAAACAGGAAGTTATTAAAAGAGTTGAGGTAGGAGAAAGATATTACCCAATTCATTGCATTTTCTTTCTTTTTTTTTTTAACATTTTATTTCTTTATTTTAGAGAGGGAAAGAGAGGGAGGGAGAGAGAAAAAGAAAAAGAGAGAAAGGGAAGGGGCAGAGGGAGAAGGAGAGAGAGAATCTCAAGCAGACTCCCCACTGACCATGGAGCCAGACACAGGGCTCGATCCCATGACCCTGAGATCATGACCTGAGCCAAAATCAACAGTTGGATGCTTAACTGACTGAGTCACCCAGGACTCATTGGATTTTCAAAAGATTCTTCTGTTGGAGAGGGATGACAAGGTTAGAAGACAGATGGTCAAACAAAGTTAAGGGTCACTTGAGCAATGTGAAAAGAGATTATGTTCGTGAGTATTTGTAAGCATTTGCAATACAGTCCAAAAACTTCTTCAACCCAGAGAGCATTTCCAGATATTTCCAGGTCTTTCTTTCCTTCGTCCCTCCCTCCCTCCTCCTCTCCCTTCCTCCCTCCCTGCCTCCCTTCCTTCTTCCTTTTCTGGAGGAACTACTATTTTTATGGAGAGAAATCTCCCAAAAAGTCAGGAAGCTGTGATGGTTAAGTATGTCTCTTTTATATTCCCCAAAGCTTGATGACCTGCAGTGACTTGGGTTATAAGATGCTGCTATCTTGTGAATTTCATCTAGATTACCACTTCTAGGACATTTCTACTTTATCAACCAGTGTCTTTGTAGTTTAGAATTAATTACATAGTTTTCTTTTCATATTTGCTTTGATCAAACATGGCTCCTTTTGTTGTGCTGGTGCGGCCGGTTCTTAGTCTCCATCTGCCTCTGCTGCAGCTCCAAGGCCCCATTGCTACTGCTTCCCTGGCTCCCAGTGCCAGTCCTATTCCTAGTTTGATTTAACTCCTCCCATCTTGATTCTTTTTTTTTGATTATTTATATATTTTTTATTATTATGTTATGTTAATCACCATACATTACATCATCAGTTTTTGATGTAGTGTTCTATGATTCATTGTTTGCATATAACACACAGTGCTCCATGCAGAACGTGCCCTCCTTAATACCCATCACCAGGCTAACCCATCCCCCCACCCCTGTCCCCTCTAGAACCCTCAGTTTGTTTCTCAGAGTCCATAGTCTCTCATGGTTTATCTCCCCCTCCTATTTCCCCCCCTTCATTCTATCCTTCCTGCTATCTTCTTCTTCTTCTTCTTCTTTTTTTTTAAACATATAATGTATTATTTGTTTCAGAGGTACACGTCTGTGATTCAACAGTCTTACACAATTCACAGCGCTCACCATAGCACATACACTCCCCAATGTCTATCACCCAGCCACCCCATCCCTCCCACCCCCCACCACTCCAGCAACCCTCAGTTTGTTTCCTGAGACTAAGAATTCCTCATATCAGTGAGGTCATATGATACATGTCTTTCTCTGACTTATTTCACTCAGCATAATACCCTCCAGTTCCATCCATATCATTGCAAATGGCAAGATTTCATTCCTTTTGATGGCTGCATAATATTCCATTGTATATATAACTACATCTTCTTTTTTATTTTATTTTATTTTATTATGTTATGCTAATCACCATACATTACATCATTAGTTTTTGATGTAGTGTTCCATGATTCATTGTTTGTGTATAACACCCAGTGCTCCATGCAGTATGTGCCCTCCTTAATACCCATCACCAGGCTAACCCATCCCCCCACCCCTGTCCCCTCTAGAATCCTCAGTTTGTTTCTCAGAGTCCATAGTCTCTCGTGGTTCATCTCCCCCATCTTGATTCTAACAACACTTAGTAACCTTTCCCTCTATGTCACTACCATCTTGTCATCTGGAAACTATTGGTCAAAACCATCCAATAGAGGTTTAAGAAAAAGGATCAAAGAGAAAAATCAGAAAACCAATTGCAAAGCAGCAGATGTTTGAGACATTATGTGCATGGGTATAGTCAGGTTGGCATACTCTAGCAGAAGGGAACTATTTCCCTATGTTTATTCAGACAAACCATCAAATTCTTTATAGGTGCTCACTCATTTCTCATCACTTCTGTTTAGTGTGCTTCTGGCTATGATTTCTTTTATCTGCATTATCTTTCCAATGATCACCAACCACAGTTATTTATGAAAAACAGATCCAACTATCTATAAATTCGTTTTCCAGTGAATTTATTTTATTTATTTGGAAATACCTACAAGGTACCAATTGATTTTCCACTTGTGTCCTTCCTGGTTCTTCTCCTTCTGTGTTTTACCTGTTGTTTATTAGATCTTGGTTAACTTACAACAATATCAGAGATAAAGTTTTAGAGAGATTTTTCATCTCAGCTTCCTGACCTGTGGTATTTCTGACTTTTTCCAACGCCCATTCTATGTCCTCCCTGCAAGGCCGCAGATTCAATATAATGCACTTAGCTGTTTCCTCGGCATATTCTTTTTAAAGAAGAGTGGCAGGTATAAATCTTGAGTTTCATCACCATTAATGCTGCCATTTCTGTCCATCCGTCTAATTGCTATTGACCATAGAAAGTAGTTTTTGATTGAGGCACAATGTAAAGTAATATTGATTACAGTAAATGAACTTTTCTGCAGTCACTGAGTCAATTAAGGAAAAAATATCTAGAGTTGCATCTCATGTAACAAAGCCCAATTTTCATGTCTCTGACTCATAGCTCTGGTTCCCTGACCTAGGCCTAGATATTTGAAGTAAATCCCTTCTTTTGTTTAATATCAAAATCCCATTGCTCTGAGCAGAAGGATAGTAAAAATAAGTCTGTACTCCTGCTGTTCAAATAGAACAGAAGGAAATTAGAACAAAAACAGATTTTACTTTTAATCCTTCAAATAAGAAGCTTTTCCACATGCATTTTTTGTCAAAGCAATATACATTTTATTCTGGTTTAACAATCAAGAAATCCATATCAAAAGGATATCAGCAGTTTGCAGCTGGTGACACACTGGAAGGAGGCTCAACTCTGATTTTACTGAGATGACTGATCATGATAGCATTGTAGGTGGATGAAGCACCTTTCACCCTGAAATGCTTTATAGAAATCACTCCTGCCATCTGTGGCTGCTGCTTGGGCCTCTAGGGACTTAGAAGCAGTAACAGAAATGCCACATGGAGAGGGAATGCATGAAAAGCACAAGGCCATGGCAGAGATATAACCTGATGGCAAGAGACCCATTCAGGAGCGGGGAGAAATTCTTTAGTTATACAGTACTTCTGAGATTTGAACATGGGGGGATGAAGGTTTACAACCTTGTGATCTACTGTGTTAACCTGTCTATAGAAATTCACATTGGCCTTTGATCCCAGGGCCTCAGTGTCCCTGGGTTATAAAGGAGAAAACCAGCAGGTTCAGATGTAATATTAATATATCTCTTATCCTATTTAATTTTTATTGGATTTTCACAGCAATTGATGCTGTGGAAACCAAACATAAGTGAGCTGGAGTGTTACTGTGCGTTCGGGTATTCAGTGTCTAGCAATCTGTATAGCACGATTGTATCAAATGCATCACACACGTTTCATAATGTATTGCAGCTTACAATATTAGATCGTCTAGTTTTTCCATCTGAGCCCCAAACTGTTGTATGAGATGAGAAGGCACGTTGCTATTGTTATTATTTTGTCCCTCTGTTACAGAAGTAAAAATTAAGGCCTGTGGATTTAATCAACTTGTACGAAACTGTGCAGGCAGTGATGATTGTTTAATACCAGACCTAGAGATGTCTTCCTTTAGAAAATGTCACTCTGTGATTGAGGTTCATTCCATTTTTGCTGACATGATTCACCAAAATATTTTCCATAGAAAATCTTTCACTCCTATGCCAATGAGTCTCAAATTCCTAAGCCACTAAATATCTCCTCCTTTCAAATGCAGATTTTCTTGGTAATTGGTATCCTATGACTATTGGAATGTAATTTGTTTTAGACTTCACCTTGCATGATCAAGTGATTCATATTGGCTTTAATGAAGAATCCTATGCCAACATTAGTCAGGTAAGCTTTTAGAAAAATATACTCCTTAATGTATCTATTTTATAGATTACTCAATGAATTTCAGCTTTCTGGTTCCCAGACCGAAAGTATTGAACATCTTCATTATGGAATTTGATTGCTACTAATTCATTGTAAGACAATAATTAGTATAATTATATTATCCTACTGAATAGGACTATCCCCCACCCTGACTTTCTGCAGGTATAATACTTGCCACAGTTCTAATATGAGAGTGATCAAGGCTTTTGCCAAGGCAATATATCATATAATCTTGAACACTGGAAGAAATTGGTTCAGGTAAAAACTTCTCACTCACCCCAATAGCTCTATAACTCTCTTAGGAAGATTAAATCATAGTCATAAAACAGGGCTGTGTTTTTTTGTCTTTTACCCCTCAGTGGCTGCCTCCTCTGTATGGTTGAGCAGGTTGGGCACTGTGAAACCGTACTTAGAGACCTTGTACCCACAGTGATGACAATCATAATTAATTTCATTCAAACACTGAGTGCCTATTATGTGGCTTTTTCTAAAAAATAGAGATGTAGTTAAACAAGATGATCTAGGTGTTTGTTTTAATAGAAGCAGTATTTTAGTGCATGTGTGTTATGTGTTTGTTGATGGGAGGAGTGGAAAAAAGCAAATAAATAATCAAGAAAATATATCAGTGGTATGATTAAAGTAAAATGGGATGATGTGAGAGTGACTTCAGGGCTCTTTGAGACTAAGTGTTCAGGGAGGGTATCTCTGAAGATGTGCCATTTAAGCTAATATCTGAATGACAAGAACTATCCAGCCAAGCAGTGACCTGGAAAAAGCATTTCAAGGGAAGAGGAAGTCCAAAGGCTGCATGAAGAAAACACAGTGCAGCTGGAGTGTAATAAGCAAGAGGAAAATGATAATAGATAAACTCAGGAAGTAGAGAGGAGGAGCTGATAGTATAGGTGCTAACTGATAAGAGTAAAGAGTTCACATCTCATTTTAAATGCATGAAGGGACCAGAGTGTTTTATGCAATCACATGGGGATGAATGACAGCCTGGCTTATTAAAGGAGTGCAAATTCACCATTCTATTTGAGCAAAGTGATGTATTTGGGTGAGGCCTTGGACATTATGCTAAGTTCTGATTTTCTTCTAAAGTTGCTGGGAAGCAAGGAAGAATGACTGCGTGATTTCCCTTTTAGAAAATTCCTTGGAGAATAGATCAGAGTGGGATAATACCAGACATTGGTTAACCATTATATCAGTTTTCTATTAATGCATAACAATAATCACAAATGTATTGGCTTAAATAAAACTCGTTTGTTACCTCACAGGTGAGTAGGTGAGAATTCTAAGTGGGCTTGGCTGGGTTTGTAGCTTAGGCTCTCATAAGGCTGAACACAAGGATTGTCCGGATATGATTTTATCTAGAGGCTCTGGGACATATCCAAAGCTATGCCTCCTTGAGGAACATTATCAGAAGCTTAATATTAAAAGAGAGAAATGTATGTCACTAAAGTAATCTAACAAGTACTAAAGAAATGAACAAACAAGTAACAACAAGTCCCAGAAAGGGGAGCACTACTCGGAGTTGATACACTATCTTATCTAAAATGTCCAATTTCCATCAAAAGAGAGAGAGAGAGTGTATATGCACAGAAACAGGAAAATATGATCCATATGCCAGAAAAACAGACAAACAACAAACAAATAAAAATCATGCAACAGAAACAGCCTGGAAAAGTGACCAGATGCTGTATTTAAGAAAAAAAGACTTGAAAGTAGCTGTTACAAATATGTTTAAAGAACAAAAGGAAACCATTATTAAAGAAGTAAAGAAAGGGGTAGTGGGTGGGAGCAAAATTGAGATAGTAACTTTATCAGGAATGTTATAAAAGAAAGTTAATATATCAAAAGTCATAAACATATACTTGCTCTCTTCTCAGCCACTTTAAAAGACAGAAAATTGTGTAAAGTGATAATTACCACAGTGTATTATTCAGTTTGTAACATTATGAGATGTAATATGTACAACAATCATCCCATGAAGCGGGGGGAAAGAAACAGAGCTATATATTAGTAAAGTTTATGTGTCTTATTGGAATTAAGGTGCTGGAAACCTGAAGATGATTTTGATTAGTTAAGATGAATATGGCAAACTGTAGAGTAACCAGCAAAAACCTAAATTAAAAAAAAGTGAAAAAATCATGAAAGAAATTTAATATTAGAAAATCTTTGCTTATGGATAGAGAAGATGTGGTATATATATACAATGGAATGTTATGCAGCCATCAAAAAGACCAAAATCTTGCCATTTGCAATGACATGGATGGAACTAGAGGGTATTATGCTAAGTGAAATAAGTCAACGAGAGAAAGACAAGTATCATACGATCTCACTGACATGAGGAAGTTGAGAAACAAGACAGAGGATCATAGAGGAAGGGAGGAAAAAATGAAACAAGATAAAACCAGAGAGGGAGACAAACCATAAGAGACTCTTAATCTCAGGAAACAAACTTGAGGGTTGCTGGAGTGGTGGGGGGTGGGAGGGATGGGGTGGCTGGGTGACGGACATTGGGGAGGGTATGTGCTATGGTGAGCACTGTGAATTGTGTAAGACTGTTGAATCACAGACGTGTACCTCTGAAACAAATAATACATTATATTTAAAAAAAAAAAAAAGATAATAGGAAGGGAAAAATGAAGGGGAGGAAATCGGAGGGGAAGACGAACCATGAGAGACTATGGACTCTAAGAAACAAACTGAGGGTTTTAGAAGGGAGTGGGGTGGGGGGATGAGTTAGCCGGGTGATGGGTATTAAGGAAGGCATGTATTGAATGGAGCACTGATTCATCGTTTGCGTGTTATACGCAAACAATGAATCATGGAACACTACATCAAAATCTAATGATGTAGTGTTAGTCACCATACATGGCGACTAACATAACATAATAAAATAAAATTTAAAAGAAAAGAAAATCTTTGCTTAATGTAAAAGAAAGCAATAGGCAGTAGGAGAGGAATGAATAGACATGAGACATATGCAAAGGAAAAGGTGAAACAACAGACATAAATCCAACAATATAAAAAATAATATTAAGTGTGAATGGATTAAACAAAATCCAGTCAAAAGTCTGAGTTTTTCAGACTGGATTAAAACAACAACAAAAATCAAAATCCAATACATGCTATCTAGAAGAGTCACACTTTAGATTCAAAGATAAAAGTAGATTGAAAGTAAAAGGCTAGAAAAATTATATCATGATAGTAACCACAGAGAGATGGAGTAGCTATACTACCATGAAACAAAGATTTCAAAACAAAGAATTTAACTAGAAATAGAGGGAAATTTATAATGATAAAAGGATTCATCCACCAGGAAGGTAGAACAATTATATATATGTATGCACCTAATAACAAAGCATCGATACACATGACGCAAAAGCTTTACAGAAATGAGGGGAGAAATTGACAATTTATCATTCTAACATGTGTCAGCTACTATCTCATTGTGCTTTTGATTAGCATTTCCCTGATGATTAGTGATGTTGACCACTTTTCCATATGCCTGTTGGCCATTTGTTTGTCTTCCTTGGAAAAATATCTATTCAGGTCCTTTGCACATTTTTAATTGGATTTTTTTTAACCTTTGAATTATGTGAGTTCTTTTCATTTTAGATATTAACCCCTTATCCAATATGATTTGCAAATATTTTCTCCTATTCTTTATATGGGTGAACTAAATGGTATACAAATTATATGTGAATAAAGATGTTAAAAAAAGAAAAAAAATATTTTAAAAAGGGAAGAAATAATTAATGCTGATTCCCATGAATATTTAGTTCTAATATTTAAGATTATATAGAAATGTTTTTAAAAATAACAATAAAATGACAATCCTTAAAAATTGCACAGCTATAATTTTGTCCAACTGTTCCTTCTCATATGTGTTTCTTTGAACCTCCCTGATATTCTGATCTATTTTAATTGGCTTCCAAATTATCACTCTAAAAACTTGGTGCCCAGAGTGAACCCAATCATCAGGGTGGACCATGTCCTTCTCTTCCCTTGTCCTAGATAATTTTCTTTTTCTTTTTTTTAATTTTTAAATTTTTTTGATGTTATGTTAATCACCATACATTACATCATTAGTTTTTGATGTAGTGTTCCATGATTCACTGTTTGCGTATAACACCCCATGTTCCATGCAGAACGTGCCCTCTTTAATACCCATCACCAAGCTAACCCACCCCCCCCCCCGAGGGATGGGGTAGCTGGGTGATAGACATTGGGGAGGGTATGTGCTATGGTGCGCACTGTGAATTGTGTAAGACTGTTGAATCACAGACCTGTACCTCTGAAACAAATAATACATTATATGTTAAAAAAATAGATAATTTTCTTTTAAAGATACAATCTATTCTCTCCTTAGATCTCCGGGTCCCTTTCTAAATGCCCACAAAACACCCTTTCACTGGTTAGTTCTGAAATATGGGCCAGAATGGATATAAACTCATTTTTAGCAATTTAAATAAATTCACCTCTTCCACTTCTTGAAAATTACATTATACACCCCTCTCAATCTTTATACATTCTCAAAATTCCTTGCTTATATATCAGAGATCTCAGTACCTTGAGCTCATTTAGAACACAAGATGTTCTCTTTAAAAACATTTTACGTCTCTAAGACTCCAATCCCCTTTTATCAATATGTATTCTATTTTATCTATCATCTATCTATCTATCATCTATCTATCTATCTATCTATCATCATCTATCTATCCATTCATTCATTTATTCATTTAGCTTTGAAAATTAAGGACAAGTTGATGAATTTGTCTTCATAACTTTTATTCATCACTGTGCAATCCTTGCCAAGCTGAAGGTTTTTCTTTTATATTTTCCTTCATAAAATAATTTTTATAGCACCCCACTGTGTTGAGTTTAGCTAAAATTATGAGCTCCTGTGGTGCTTTGTCTTTTTTATGCCATTTTACAATAGGCATATAACCTTATTTCCATCATATTATTTTGAAAACCATGTTTCTCCAAAAACGTTCTATATAATTTCCTTATTTTATCGTTGCCTGAGTTGTGACCTTTATCAAACTAGCTTGTCCCACTGCAGGTTATCCTCCCAATCATCTCTGCCTGTATGAGTAATGACAATACTAGGTAACACTTATTTAAGGTATAATATGTGCTAGCTTCTTTCCATTACATTGATATAGATTATACATTTAATCATTTCAACAACTGTATGAGGTAGGGGAAAATGGGGAGTCATTGTTCAATTGGTATATAGTTTGCTATACCAAATGAATTAGTTCTAGAGATCTTCCATATTCCATAAAACCTATTGTCAACAATACTGTATCATGCACTTATGTTTGTTAAGAGAGCAAATCTCATGTTAACTATCTCACCACAAATAAATAAACAAACAAGTGACCACAAGAAAATTTTGGAGATGATGGATATGTCTATTATCTTGATTGTGGTGATGGTTTCATGGGTGTATGCATATGTTCAACCTTCTCAAATTGTATACATTACATATGTACAGTTTGGTCCTGATAGATTGTACTTCAGTAAAACTTTTTAAAAATAAAGGGAGGGAGGGAGGGAAGGAGGGAGAGAGTGAGGAAGGAAGGAAGGAAGGAAAAGGAAAAGGACAAATGGTGTGAGACAGATTGGATGTGGCCATAAGCAAGAGGAAAGAGTGAGAAATGACTCCAAGGTTTCTGATGGGGAGACTGGGCAGATTATGCCCCATTCACAACACTGGAAATACATAGATTACATAGAGTCAGACAGAGGAACGAAATGATTTCAAATGTATTCATATTGAGACTGAGTTACCAGAGAGAGATGCCAAATATTCAGACCCCAGGGTCTGATTTAGGGTAGGGTAAATGTTGGCATGTACCTTATTTTGTATCTAAATTTTAGATAGTAGCTAAGGCTTTAGGAGTGAATGATATGGCCAAGGAAGATAGTATAGAATAAGAAGAGGAAAGTGGACACAAAGTACCTAACTGTAGCAAGTATGACATTTAAGAGGTGAGGAAGAGATAGCTGATCATTTTAGAGTAATTGATGAGAAGGTAACTTTCTTTTCTTTTCTCTTCTTTTCTTTTCTTTCTTTCTTTTTCTTTTTCTTTTTTTGGCAATGACTGTATTGTTCATTTAATGGTGGGATTGGAGACCTTATGCCCCCACCTCAAAACATCTAGCCTCTGGGTAGGGAGCCAGAATCTGTTCTCTCACTTAGATCTTCATTACATGCTGTCTACAATCTCATGCAGGGGCTAACGCAAATTGTGTCCAAAAGTGTCCCTGACCTAGTTGATTGTCTGCTCTACCTTACTTATCCCTGACTTTTGAGATGTGATATTCCTCCTAAATTTGGCTGGAATAAATTCTGATTCCAGGATTTCTCTTTTACCCGCCTTTCTCTCATATTTGTCTATTTGTCTGGTTAAAAACAAAAAACAAAAAACAAAACAAAAAAAACTTTGCCCTTATTTTAATTGTGTTAAACTCCAAACATACTTCTAGTAAATCACAGAGAAAAATTCATCTATTTGAATCTATCTTCTTGGAGTTAGAATCTCTTGATTGCCATATGAAGATTAGTATGTAACCACCAACTTTGCTTCCAGTTGACTATTAACAACAATAATAAAACTGAAACTAAAAGTTGATGTTCTTAATCTTTTCAGTCCCTCTAGTTATTCCAGATATAAATTAGGTAAGTGGACTTGGAGTGTCCTTGAGATCCTCAACTGGCGACCTTCCCACTGAGCATAATGCTTCTTGGATGACTGCAGCCACATCGATCTCTCTCTGGCTTAACTCACTTTGTATTTATTGTCAGCACTGCACACCTGCCAGTTATTATATGTTGTTCCATTCTTTAATTGTTCTGTTAACACAACTGTCTGCTATTGCCTCCTATAATAACTCATTAATTGTTTTATGTGTGTGTACCTTCTTTCACAACAGTTAGTATAAAATCTTCTTTTGGGGAGGACGCATGTTTTATACTTCTCTTGAATCCTGCTGTTTCTGGCATAATGCTGATGATATAGGGTAGGTGCTCAATAAAACCTTTTGATTTATCAATTGAAGCATTGATTATTTACTACCATTATTATAAGACTACAGTAGGTCAAATAGAAGTACTAATGATACCTTTGCCTGCCTTATATGGTGTTGTGAGAATCAAAGCAGGTATTAGGAAGTAAATTACTGCAATGCTATACTACTATTATGAAGATAGATTAGATTATTAAAAGGAATTCAGTTCAAATTGTTCTTTATATTTTATAGAATATGAGTTCTTGCCTCCTGCTTTGGAAATTCATCAAAGCAATGAAAACAAACAAATTCTGAATATTTGCATTAAATGGTTTGGATCTAGTTAGATGACTTTGGAATTTTGGTCCCAATCTGAACTGACTCCAGACCTGAAGACAACACTACAGGCTGGTTAGGAAACTCTTAACTGAAAACATAAAGAAGGTTTTTGTTCATCATACATTATAATATAGAAGGGAACTGGTTTTGATTTCATTTTCAGGGTTTGAACTCTTTTCCTTTGTCATCATTAATAAAAATAAATATTCCTGTAAGATCAAAGCAAGGACCTTGAGCTACGGATCCCAAACCCTGTGCAAAAATGGCACATAGACACCACAGTGAACTGACAGGGGCATAATGGGATATTTTAAATGTTCAAAGTAAACATAACAATAGTGGACATTTATTGGATACTGTTTACTAGCTAGAGGTACTTCACGGTTTCAACACAAAATCATGCTACCTTCCATTCAATGGCATATATCATATATCCTTTGTTTTGGCAAGTATGATACAAATCAAATATGGTGTAAAAACTGGTGTGAAAAGGAATGAGGATGGCAATATGCAATCTCATTCTAAGGTCTTAGAAGTTGTGCAGTGCCCAACATGTACACACATCCCATTAGTCAGTACTGGAGTTAAGAATGAAATGGGTTCGCCTGGTGTTGGGTATTAAAGAGGGCATGCTCTGCATGGACAACTGGGGGTTATATGCAAAAAATTAATCATGGAACACTACATCAAAAACTAATGATGTAAGGTATGGTGATTAACATAACATAATAAAAAAAGTGAGGGACGCCTGGGTGGCTCATTCGTTGAGTGTCTTCCTTCGGCTCAGGTCATGATCCCCAGGGTCTTGGGATCCGGTCCCACATCGGGCTCCCTGCTCAGCCAGGAGCATGCTTCTCCCTCTCCCATTCCCCCTGCTTGTGATCCCTCTCTTGCTGTGTCTCTGTCAAATAAATAAATAAAATCTTAAAAAAAAAAAGAATGAAATAAGTGTATCTTTTTGTCATTCATTTCATGTGTATTATTTTTTCAGGAAAGCTAATAAATTGTTAAGGAATAAGTACTAAGTTGTTTGAACCTATCTTCTTTTTTTTTTTCCTCTTCTATCTTCTCTAATAAACTGAACAGTTAGGTGGGTTTTTGTTTGTTTGTTTGTTTTGTTTTGTTTTTAGGCCAAGGGTGCCATAAAAAATTAGTGGACTTTAAGGGCACTGAGAATCAAGAAAGATTGGGAGCCTCTGGCCTAATGCAATAAAATATCTTTGGCTTTCCATGTAGCTAAATACCCCAGAGCTGCTTCATTTTTGACGTTAATTTCTTTACTTTCCTGGGAAGGTTTTGAGAGTTTTTTTTACACAATCCATCTAAATATAATAAAATCTTTTCAATGTGTTTCTTATAAGCCACCTGTGGAGGGGTTTCTGATATATTAGGGTCACCTTTGGTAAAGCTAGTCACATTACCACTGTTGGCCTTGATTTCTCCATCTGTGAAATAAGAGCATGGCTTCTTTGATATCCCCAGTCTCTTTCTAATCTAGCATTCTATGAGTCTTCAAATCGGGATGATTCTTGAAATGTAATAATAGGCTTATCCAGGTAAGAGAATGAAGAGAGCCCCCCCAGCCGTGGTTTAGGTGAGAGAGAGTAAGTCTTCTGTCTAGAAGCAATGGCCTGCAGTTTTGATACATGGGAAAGTTGCAGTGGTACATGTATGTCCAAAGAATGGATCCAGAAGGAGGCTCTATGTAAGTAGCTACTGACACCTAGCTACTTGAGACAGGGACACCTGGACATTGTGGAAGAGGCAATTCTTTTTTCTACTTTAGAATGTTGCTTGGGTCTTGGAGTTGGAGGAAGTGGACAGTGCAAAAAATCACCACACTGTTGAGAGCCATATACTCAGAACCCAGTTCTTCTAAGCGTCCTCAAAGTCATGTCATGTGTATGAAGAAAAAATTGAAAGTCATTTTCCTTCGATATTTGAATACAAAATCCCAGGGCACTTCCTTTGGGGAGGTAGATAACAGTTAAATTGTGCATGCAGATGGCAGAGTTGGCTCTCCAGATATTTACAGAGATAAAAGGGTCCCTGACTTTACTTTTCTAATATTGCAATAGCTGCCTTTATGCATGAATAAACTCTTAATTACAAATTTGAAAATACCTTTATCATCCTTTCAATGCTATCTAAAGCAATATTGAATGCTTTCTCAGATTTTTTTTTTTTTTTGGAAAAAGCTCTGCCTTATGTGCAGCACGCATTTCCTATCATGCCTGTGTCTGTCACCTACCTCCGCTCTTTTACGCTTTGAATGGTTCCTCATACCTTCTGTGTATTGTATTAATATCTGTCACTTATTCGCCTCCTTATCCTTTTTATCTCCATCTTCTTGGTTCCTCTGTGGGATGAACTTTATTGTTCCTCTTTTATTTTCCTCACCCTGCAGTTTCTCTGTGATGTTTCCCCTTCTCAGTACTGTAATGTGTTTACTGTTCCGTGCAGAACTTTCTTGTTGCCATGTTCATTTATTTTCCAGTAATCTTTATTAGATCTTTTAATTTGTAATTTTTTTCAATTCTTTTTAATCCCTTTTTATGCAAATTCTTTTTATTTAATGCTCTTCGCTTGCCTCCTCTCTGATCTTCCTTTGATGATTTTATTACAGTTTCTTCTCATCATTTTTACTTTTCTCCCCTTGATGTCTCTAAAATATAGTCCCCCTACTTTCTTTTTGCTGTTTCCATGATTCTAATCCTCTGTCCCACATCCCCTATTCTAGGCCTTGTAATTTTAAATAATTATTCTCTCAGCTAATTGTTTTGCCTCTCATACCTTCCTTTGTTTAGAAATGATTCTTCCAAGACAATTGGTTTCACTTTCTTAGTTATTTAAAGATCAAACTGATGTCCCTGAGAATCTAAAGCAACAAGCGGGGCCAATCCAGGGGCCAAGCTGGAGGTGACCTATGTGGGTTGAACAAGTTCAAGTCCGGTTAAACTGCATGATCATATGGTTTCACTCATATGTGGAATATAAGGAATAGTGCAGAGGATCATAGAGGAAGGAGGGAAAACTAAATGGGAAGAAATCAGAGAGGGAGGCAAACCATGAGAGATTCTTAACTATAGGAAACAAAGTGAGGGTTGCAGAAATGGAGGTGGGGGGGATGGCATAATTGGGTGATGGGCATTAAAGATACGTGATGTGATAAACACTGGGTATTATACAAAACTAATGAATCACTGAACAATACATCAAAAACAATGATGTACTATATGTTGGCTAACTGAATTTAAAAAAAAGAAAAGTAAATAAACTGCATGATTTTATAGGTCACCTTGTTGTGTATACATTCAATGGTTTTCTCTAGTGGCCCAAGAAAATTTGTTTGCCTGGTGGGTGCCTGGCAGTTTTAATATTCCCTCTGTCCATTAGAAACTAAAGTCCAAGTTTCTCACTCAGACATAAGGCAGACACTTAAAGTGAAGACATTTTTTTTTTCTCTGACCACTACACAACTAGTTTGGGACAGGGAGAAACAAGATAAAAGAATGGCCAACTTTTATATTCTATTTTTCTCATCTACGTTTTTAAGGTTTGGCTATTGCTTTTGTGTGATGTAGAATGAATAGAATGCCAATTCATCTCTTCCTATAACAGAAAGGGCCCTGAATAATACATAATTGTCTAATAGCAGTCGATTAGTGAGTAGTCTCCAAGTAAGGCGTTGATTATTTTCTTCACTACTTGTAGGTGCAAAGTCTCAGTGTTCTTTGGGGTGAGATGCCCAGAAAAGAGTACTACTCCTGGGTCCTGAGGGCCAGGAGCCTGAACCAGCTATTGCTGAATATGAGTGGTGGGTAGGAAGGCTAGGAAATGTTTGCTGTAGTGGTAAGGTAGTTGCTGCTGAGCCTCCCCTCTGAGCACATGGCACTGGGGGCAAAACAGCCTATTACGAGTCTGAGAGTCTGAGTTTCTGCCAAGTTACGGGCTGAGGGCTGTTGGGCGACATTTTTCTCATCCATAATATGAATTGGTTGCACTCAGTGAAATCTAAAATCCCTTTCAGCTTCTTCTCCCCTGTCATAATGCTTCAGATTCCACCATTAAACATTGATTTCTTTTGGTTTTTAAGGCTTTTAAGTTTTCAAGGATTGACATTAAAATGCATACCTTAAGGGAGGAATAACACTTTAGTGTCTTTAGCCTATATGTTTGAAGGGTTTGACTGATATCCTAAGGAGCAGGTTATTTGGGAATAAGCCATTGGTTGTGATCAACCGGGAAAAGGAGAAGGGGGGAAGTGGCTACTAAGATCAGGAAGAGGCACAAATGGGGTGACAGAGGAACCAACAATACACAAAAAGAACAACTAACTGCTAGTTTCTTTTATGTATATTTCTCAATTCTTGCAGAGAACCTGGGGTGTAGTCATTACCATACCCATTTTTTTCATGAAAAATGGAAGTTCAAAGATATGAAATCATGCCCCTACAGCCACATGGGGAAGAAAAAGAATGGGCATGGGCACCAAGATTGTAGGGTACCAGAGTCCATGCCCAATCTTCCCTCTGCACGGTGGTGTTTGCTGCTTACTCTTTTTTTTTTTTAATTTATTTCTTAAAAGATTTTTTATTTATTTACTCAAGAGAGTGAGGGGAGGAGGGAAGGGCAGAAGGAGATGGGCAAGCAGACTCCTCGCTGAGCATGGAGCCTAATGTGGAGCTTGATCTCAGGACCCTGAGATCATGACCTGAGCTGAAACCAAGAGTCTGATGCTTAATGGACTGAGCCACCCAGGCGCCCACCCTGCTTGTTGCTTATTCTTTACAATGTTACCTAGAGTGAGTGCTCAGGACATAAAGTACTTCACATGGATTATCTCATTCAGTCCTTACTAGTAATCATTATATCCCCTAGTTTTCAGAGAAAGATTCTGAAGTTTAAATATTTAGTAATCTGACTGACAAAACATAGCTAGTATATATCAGGGAGAGATAAAATAGGTCTATAATATATGAAGTACGTTTTTGGAAGTTATAACAAAATACATAGCTCAGTACCACACTGAGTCACAACTATCCCAAACTATTCCCTTCCATCTCTGATTGCCTATAATATGGCTCATTTCTTTTTTTAAAAAAACTTTTTTATTATTATATGTTAATCACCATACATTACATCATTAGTTTTTGATGTAGTGTTCCATGATTCATTGTTTGTGTATAACACCCAGTGCTCCATGCAGAGCGTGCCCTGCTTAATACCCATCACCAAGCTAACCCATCCCCCCACTCCTGTCCCCTCTAGAACCCTCAGTTTGTTTCTCAGAGTCGATAGTCTCTCATGGTTCGTCTTCCCCTCTGGTGTCCCCCCCCTTCATTCTTCCCTTCCTGCTATCTTCTTCTTCTTCTTCTTTTTTTACATATAATGTATTATTTGTTTCAGAGGTACAGGTCTGTGATTCAACAGTCTTGCACAATTCACAGTGCTCACCATAGTACATACCCTCCACAGTGTCTATCACCCAGCCACCCCATCCCTCCCACCCCACCCCCCACTCCAGCAACCCTCAGCTTGTTTCCTGAGATTAAGAATTCCTCATATCAGTGAGGTCATATGATACAAGTCTTTCTCTGATTGACTTATTTCGCTCAGCATAATACCCTCCAGTTTAATATGGCTCATTTCTACTAACCTAAAATTTAATAAATTAATTGTGTTACTTGCTCTTCTTTTGTGGAATAGTATAAAATAATTTCTCTCCTTCCCCATCCTCATTTTTCATCAGCAAAGTCATTCTTTTTTTTTAATTTTTTATTGTTATGTTAATCACCATACATTAGATCTTTAGTTTTTGATGTAGTGTTTCATGATTCATTGTTTTTGCATAACACCCAGTGCTCCATGCAGAATGTGCCCTCTTTATTTTTTTTATTTTTTATTTTTTTAAAGATTTTATTTATTTATTTGACAGAGACACAGCGAGAGAGGGAACACAGGGGGAGTGGGAGAGACAGAAGCAGGCTCCCCTCGGAGCAGGGAGCCTGTTGTGGGACTTGATCCCAGGACCCTGGGATCATGACCTGAGCTGAAGGCAGTCGCTTAACCGACTGAGCCACCCAGGCGCCCAGAACGTGCCCTCTTTAATACCTATCACCAGGCTAACCCATCCTCCCACCCCCCTCCCCTCTAGAACCCTCAGTTTGTTATTCAGAGTCAATCGTCTCTCATGGTTCGTCTCCCCGTCCGATTTCTCCCCCTTCATTCTTCCCCTCCTGCTATCTTCTTCTTCTTCTTCTTCTTTTGTTTTTCTTGACATATATTGCATTATTTGTTTCAGAGGTACAGATCTGTGATTCAACAGTCTTGCACAATTCCAGTGCTCACCATAGCACATACCCTCCCCAATGTCTATCACCCAGCCACCCCATCCCTCCCACCCCACCCCCAACTCCAGTCACCCTCAGTTTGTTTCCTGAGATTAAGAATTCCTCATATCAGTGAGGTCATATGATACATGTCTTTCTCTAATTGACTTATTTCGCTCAGCATAACACCCTCCAGTTCCATCCACATCATTGCAAATGGAAAGCTCTCATTCCTTTTGATGGCTGCATAATATTCCATTGTATATATATATACCACCTCTTCTTTATCCATTCATCTGTCTATGGACATCTTGGCTCTTTCCACAGTTTGGCTATTGTGGACATTGCTGCTATAAACATCAGGGTGCACATACCCCTTCGGATCCCTACATTTGTATCTTTGGGGTAAATACCCAGTAGTGCAATTGCTGGGTCATAGGGTAGCTCTATTTTCGACTTTTTGAGGAACCTCCATACTGTTTTCCAGAGTGGCTGTACAAGCTTGCATTCTCACCAACAGTGTAGGAGGGTTCCCCTTTCTCCGCATCCCCGCCCACATCTGTTGTTTCCTGACTTGTTAATTTTAGCCATTCTGACTGGTGTGAGGTGGTATCTCATTGAGGTTTTGATTTGGATTTTCCTAATTCTGAGCGATGTTGAACACTTTTTCATGTGTCTGTTGGCCATTTGGATGTCTTCTTTGGAAAAATGTCTGTTCATGTCTTCCGTCCATTTCTTGATTGGATCATTTGTTCTTTGGGTGTTGAGTTTGATAGGTTCTTTATAGATTTTGGATACTAGCCCTTTATCTGATCTGTCATTTGCAAATATCTTCTCCCATTCTGTCAGTTGTCTTTTGGTTTTGTTGACTGTTTCCTTTTCTGTGCAAAAGCTTTTTATCTTGATGAAGTCCCAATAGTTCATTTTTGTCCTTGTTTCCCTTGTCTTTGGCGATGTTTCTAGGAAGAAGTTGCTTTGGCTGAGGTCAAAGAGGTTGTTGCCTGTGTTCTCCTTTAGGATGTTGATGGACTCCTGTCTCACATTTAGGTCTTTCATCCATTTTGAGTCTATTTTTGTGTGTGGTGTAAGGAAATGGTCCAGTTTCATTCTTCTGCATGTGGCTGTCCAATTTTCCCAACACCATTTGTTGAAGAGACTGTCTTTTTTCCATTGGAAATTCTTTCCTGCTTTGTTGAAGATGAGTTGACCATAGAGTTGAGGGTCCATTTCTGGGCTCTCTATTCTGTTCCATTGATCTATGTGTCTGTTTTTGCGCCAGTACCATACTGTCTTGATGATGACAGCTTTGTAATAGAGCTGGAAGTCCGGAATTGTGATGCCGCCGGCTTTGCTTTTCTTTTTCAACATTCCTCTGGCTATGCGGGGTCTTTTCTGGTTCCATACAAATTTTAGGATTATTTGTTCCATTTCTTTGAAAAAAGTGGATGGTATTTTGATGGGGATTGCTTTGAATGTGTAGATTGCTCTAGGTAGCATTGACATCTTCATAATATTTGTTCTTCCAATCCATGAGCATGGAACGCTTTTCCATTTTTTTTGTGTCTTCCTCAATTTCTTTCATGAGTATTTTACAGTTTTCTGAGTACAGATCCTTTGCCTCTTTGGTTAGATTTATTCCTAGGTATCTTATGGTTTTGTGTGCAATTGTTAATGGGATCAACTCCTTAATTTCTCTTTCTTCTGTCTTGTTGTTGGTGTATAGGAATGCCACTGACTTCTGTGCATTGATTTTCTATCCTGCCACTCTACTGAAATCTTGTAGGAGTTCTAGCAGTTTTCAGGTGGAGTCTTTTGGGTTTTCCACATAAAGTATCACATCATCAGCAAAGAGTGATAGTTTGACTTCTTCTTTGCTGATTTGGATGTCTTTTATTTCTTTTTGTTGTCTGATTGCTGTGACTGGGACCAGCAAAGTCATTCTTTGTGAGCCTCTTTCAATTCAACCTGCCCCAGAGTTTGATCTGGAAAATCAGGTTAAACATTCTCATTTGTTCATTTTGAATTTTATCAATTCAAAATTTAAGGAGATGCTTTTCTGAGTTGTCACTTACCAATCTAAGTTCCTCAAAAACTTGTTGATGAATACCTAATCCATCTTTGGAGCCAAATTTTATAAGGTTTGTTTGTTTTTAATATCACTAGATGGTCTTGGATGAATTATGTCACCTCTCTGAGACCAATTTTCTGTAACTGTATAAGCAGTCGTACTAGACAGTCTTTAAGGTGCCCTCCAGCTCCAAAATGGAATGTTTTTTACCAAGACAAAACTTCCATTAGTTATTTGAAAGATATTAATGGAGAGCCTAAAGTATGCCAAATATTGTGTAAGGCATTGTAAATACAATAATTAATTACCTCTTATGTTATGGAACTGAGAATCTGCTGGAGAGCTCATTGCAATAGAATAACCAAACAATCATCTCTTTATGTTGGTATGCTGCTTTACAGATTTTTAACATACATTTTCTGTATTCCTTCCCTTGCCTTTCACATGGTTTACCCCATAACAGCATACATTCTTGCTGTTCTTCCTTCCCATCATCAGTAGGCCCATTCTAAAGCTGTGCAGATGGAAGGCTTTTCCAGTGGCCCCCATCCCATACATGAAATTGTAGGTAGAGGTAGACAATCACAAATTGAATAGATGCCTGAGGCCTGGATATGGTTTGAGGGGCTTTCTGCTTGAATTTTATTTTTTATTATTTTTACAGTGTTTAAAGCAATATAGAGAAAACAGCATTTTTGGTTGAGGAGTAGATGAGCTAGAGGGAAAGTAATAAACAATTGCTGCAGTGAGGAATGGGGTGTTCTGGTATGATGGATATGCTCATTCACAGTCTTTGGTTTCTTTGTTCAACACACGTTTGCACCATTTTAGTCTGATAACCATACATTGGGATATAGTTGTCAGCTCATTTAGAAATCTATAAATGCCTTGAGGGGCATCTGGGTGGCTCAGTCAGTTAAGTCTCTGACTCTTGATTTTGGCTCAGGTCATGATCTCAGGGTTGTGAGATCCAGCACCACTTTGGGCTCTGCGTTGAGTGTAGAGCCTGCTTGGGATTCTCTCTCTCCCTCTTCCTCTGCCCCTCCTCCCTGCTCCTGCTCACTTGCTCTCTCTCTTTAAAAAAAAAATTATAAATGCCTTGATATTTGCCTCATTTCCATTCCTTTATGAGCCACTTTTTCACTTAACTGTCTTGTTGCCCACTCTCCTGGTTCCTTGCCTAATTTCATGCTCCTTAGCATTCTCCCCTGCTAAATTTTCCTGCTCTTTTTAGAGGGTCCCACAGTTAAGGATATGCTGATAATCCTAATTTACTTCCTACCACACCATCATCTCTCTTAAACTCTATGCTCACATACCGAACTTCCTATTTAACATCACTACCTGAGTGCTTCATAGGCATCTGTTGGAATATATCAAACACTCAACACCCTCACATTTATCCTTTACTAGTCTGACATTTTAGTTATGACCCTTTTGATCTAATTACTTGGGCCAAAGATCTATAAATCTTCCTTTTTTCTTATTATTCTCCCTCACCTACCATCATCAAACCCATTAGTAAATACTGTTGGCTCTGCCTTCAAAAAATATTTACTGGATAGGGGCACCTGGGTGGCTCAGTTGGTTAAGCATCTGACTCTTGATTTCAGCTCACATCGTGATCTCAGGGTTGTGAGATTGGGCCCCAGGTCGGGCTCTGTTCTGGGCATGGAGCCTGCTTAAGATTCTCTCTCCCTCCTCCTCTGCCCCCCTCCACCCCCCCAGCTTGAGCTCTTTCTCTAAAAAATATATATTTCCTGGATATGATATATTCCCACCTCCACCCCTCTGGTCCAAACCATCCTCATCTTTATCATGGACCAAAGCAACAGCCCCCTAAGTGGTTTATCTAGATAAGTTAGTTTTCTCATTACAGCCAAAGTAATCTTTTAAAAGTCTATCAGTTATTAAATTTTATCCCTTCCTACTCAGAACCCTCCAGTGTTTTTCCAATTCTTATGGAATAAAATATGATATCTCTACCATTGGTCTTCAGGGCCATGTATGATTGTGCTCCTGAATGCCTCTTCTATCTCATCTCTTATCATTCTCTCCTTGGCTTGTTCCCCTCTGACCTTACTGGTCCTTTTTAGTCCTCATTATATGGCATCCCATAGTGATGGCTAACTTTATGTGTCCACTTGGCTAGGCTATAGTCCCCAGTTGCCCAATCAAATGCCAATCTAGGTGTTGCTGTGAAGTTATTTTGTAGGTGTGATTCACATCTACAATCAATTGACTTTGGGAAAGGTGCTTTACTACTGATAATCTTGGTGGGCTTGGTTCAATCAGTTGAAAGTACTTAAGAGCAGAACTGACATTTCCCTGAGGAAGAGGAAGTTCTATTTCTGTGTGACTGTAGCATCAGCTCCTACCAGTGTTTCCTCATGGCCTATCCTATGGATTTCAGATTTGCCTAGATAGACCTCATGATGGTATAATTATAATTCCTTGTAATAAGTTTCTGTGTGTGTGTGTGGGGGGGGTCTGTTTCTCTCACAGCTTTTACATTTGTTATTTCATCTGCCTGGAATGCTCCTTTCTAGATATTTAGCTCATGTCCTTACTTTATTCAGGTCTTTAATCAATTGTCACCTCTACAGGGTGCCTTCCCTATTGACCCTGTTAAAAAATGATCCAAGTGAGTCCACACCAATCATATTCTGCTTCCCATATTACTTTATTTTTATAACACTTATCACTACCTGAAACTATATATTTATATCTTCACTTGGTTGTTGCCTGTCCTCTTCACTAGGTTGTAAACTCAATGAGGGGTGCAATTTTATTTGTCTTATACACTGTTATAACCCCAGCATCTGCAACAGTCCTAGGCACTGGAATACACAACAAATGTTTATTGAATAGGGATGGATTAGGGTATTGCACTGGTTTACTCAAGTTAAAATGGTGGTCACCAGATTAAGGAAATAGCTGGTGAAGCAGAATGTAACTTTAAAAATAAATTTTACTTCTGCCATATTTGCAATCTTAGAATTCTTTGCTTTCTAAAAATAAGAAACAGAGTTATTCTCTGCACTTTTCTCTATGTTATTGTACACTTACCAATTTTCATTTGTTTAGCAAAAAATTATTTAGAGCCTAGTTAATGTGCTAGAAATGGCTCTACAAGCCCCAAATAACCAATCACAAGGGAGGTCTTCTCAAAGGAAGTGACTTGTAAATTGTGATGAAGCCAACTGAACCAAGAGTAGGGGAAATTGAACCAGATAGAGAAAAGAACATGCACAGATGCCTGGAAATAAGAAAAAGCATACTGTTTGAGGAAGTAAAAGAAAACCAAATTGGCTAAAGTATAGATTTTGAGAGTGTGTATGTGTGAGGGTTAAGGGGGAGATGAATCTGATGAGATAAGTGCCAGCTTATAAAGACCCTTTAAACTTAGTTATGAGTTTTTATTTTGTCTGTGGAAGATGAGAAGACAGTGGAAGTGTTAAGCAAGAGACTGATATGTCACATTTGTAGTTCAAGGACATACTTACTTTCAATAGAAAAGCAGGGAGGCCAGTGTGAGACAGAGTTTTTACATCTACAGCTGCTTTTCCTTAGACCTCTGACCATTAGTGGTGTCACTGAACAATTTGTCTCATGGATTTTAACCTAAAGTAATGTTAAAAAACATAATAATACCATGTCTACCAACAACCAACAGAAATAAAGGTGACAGGCTGATTTTATACAGCTGGATTTTACCCCGCCATTATTTATTCTAGTGGGAGACAATACAGTATATTTATATTAAAAAAATGAATAAGATTTGGAATTCAAATCCTGAGGTTCAAATCTCAGCTCTGCCCCATGTTGGCAGAATTGATTAACTTCCTTCCTACTCCTCATGCATTCAATAAAGCTAGGAAGAATACCTTCCTCACAGGATAATTGTCAAAATTAAAAATTTTGACACATTATGCTAGGCACATTACCTAGCGAAATACAAAACTCTAGTTTTGTAAAGCATTATAGTAATCATCTTATGAACATGCAAGTTATTGACATCCAATAACTACCTTATTGCAATGGAAGCTGTTGCTGCCAGAATGTTGTATAATAGTATCACATAGTGTCTCCCAGTCCTCTGAAAATGGAGAATCCTAGCAGGAAGTGATACTACCTGAAAAAAAGAGGTTTAAAATGCCACTCATCACCACAGAAGGCATTGAGAATGTTGACCCTACAGAAAGAATGGGACTGCCACAGGGAATGCAGAGACACCCCGATCATTCTGGTATGAATTAGAGAGCTACAACATTCCATACCACTATTAGTATGTCAGTGGTTGTGTTGGAAGCAAGGAAGTCCTTCCATTCAAATCAAATGAAAAAGAGTTGGGTTGTGAAGAATGTATCTTGAACAAGTGCATAGAGCTCATTGGCCAAGGTCTCATACAAGAAGTTCACTCCTGGGTACAGGCAATAAGAAACAGACAAAAAGTGAGATCTATAGGAGAGATTCAGACTGTTCAGTCCATCAGACCCATTCCTGTGACAAGCCTGATGCAGTGGCTCTTGGTTTCCTGGTGAGAAGGATCTGGAAAGTGACTACATACGTACACACCACATATACACACAGGATTACATTCACTTTATATTATTCCCTTCTATATTACCATTGCAGAATGGGGGGTTATTCACTTCTCAAAATATTTAATCAACTTTATAAAACCATATGGTAAAGGGGCCCCTCCAAGGGGAAAAATTAGAGAAACATTTGGAGGTAATGGAAGGGTATATTTTTAGGAGGGTAGTGTGTGTACAGGTGTGTACACATGTAAAAATTAACCATGGTGTACAGTTAAACTTTGGATGTTTAATATAACTGAAGAATAATTGTAAAAGAAGATCACACCCTCTCTGGGTATTAAATGTATAGCTAGTTCATTTGACTTGTCAGAACCTACCTATTGGAGTCAAGATTCTGGTACTCAAGTGGGCTAAACCAAGTAAGACAGTTCTCTGGTGCAATGCTCACTTCAGCGTTACAGGATTCTTGATGTAGAAGCATATTTCTCTGTGTGTGTGCAACATATTACTCCATACACATGAGAAAAAGCTGTAATACAGCCTTGAAAGTCTCTCCTTTCCATTTGCTTTTGTCCAGGCTTTCAGCATTTGTTAAGAGCCTCATGTAGTCTTTTTCAGCATTTCATAAGGCCTCCTCCTTTTGCCAATAGCCAACTTTCTACTTTTCTGTTGGTCTTGGCTGTTATGAGCCTATTCACACTGGTGCTTGTGGTTCAGTTGCTGCTACTCTCACCTTCAAGTACCAGAAAGCACGGACAGCCTCTAGGGCCCTTGAGTTTTAGTGCAAAGCCCTTCACATACCATGATAGGTCTCCTTCTTTCTCAGAAATTATTTTTCTCTTTCTTTAGCTCTGCCAAGGCCAGCTCAAGGCCAAGGCATGTGTGTGCTAATGACAGATTGGATGGAGAGAGAAGATGGGAAGGAGAAATGGCAAAGAAGATGAACAAAGTTCCAAAACAGTGACTTTAATTGCTTTTGCCTGTCAAAATAGAGTGGTATGGCGGGAGAGCCAGGGTAAAAATGAACAAAGCACTGTGTGTTCCAGAAACCAGCCCAGCAACCTAGCAACCTCTAGTAATGGAATCTTTTATGATTTGAATTATTTCAGATTCTTCCATAAACTCCCCATCTATAACTTTGCATTGCTTAAATGTTTATTGAGGCTTTATCATGATAATGACTAATATTTATCTTGCACCTATAACACCAATGAGTCTCTAGGCAGTTCCAGAATGAAACATAAACTCTAATATATAAACTAATTAGAGAAAACCCTCTGTCCCAACCAGATCTAGAGAAGGAACAAAAATGTATGGTAAATGTGTCAAGTTTAATTTAGTTGGCCAAGAAAGGCATAAATACAAAATAACACCAATACTCATAATGGGGGGGAAAAGCTTACAAAAAAAAAAAGGGTAGTGTCTTCTCTTTGTGGCTGTTAATGGACCATTTAGGAATTATCTGGTGGCAGATGCAGAAGTCACTGCAGAGGAAATGCTTGAGGTGGGGTGGAGCTGGGTAGCAAGGTTCTTTCTGGTCCTCTTCCTTGAAGCAGTCACTAAGTGGTGTAAGCACAGTGGGTAAAGCACGGGCTTTGGATTTAGATTGTTCTGGCTGGTTGATTTTCCAAGCCTCTCTCTTGTCTAGACCACTGCATTTAGAAATGTCTTTGACTTACAGTTTCCCCATCTCTGAAATGGATTCAATAATCACCATTGTTAAGGGTTATGTGGAAATTATGTCAGTGTCAATAATTAACTTTATTCTCACTCTGCCCCCTAACATTTGTGCCAAGTCCCTAGCACCTTGAACACACTTCCCTTATTGTACTGATCATATGCTCTTCTTACTACTTTTATGTCTATCTTCTGCATTATGTTGTGAGCTCCTTGAGGAAAGGGCTTTGTTTAATGCATGTTTGCATCCTCTGTGGTGAGTGCAGTGCCTGCCATGTGCTAAGTAATTTGAAAATGTTGAACCAAGAAAATTATTCAGTGCCAAATTGTTTTAAATAAGTTACTCACACAGGGCGCCTGGGTGGCTCAGTCATTAAGCGTCTGCCTTCGGCTCAGGTCATGATCCCAGGGTCCTGGGATCGAGTCCCACATCGGGCTCCCTGCTCGGCAGGAACCCTGCTTCTCCCTCTCCCACTCCCCCTGCTTGTGTTCCTGCTCTCGCTATCTCTCTCTCTGTCAAATAAATAAATAAAATCTTAAAAAAAAAATAAATAAAAATAAATAAATAAGTTACTCATTCCGTTAATTAGTCATTTTTCAGAGTCAGAGGAATTAAGATAATAGAATATTTAAGTTATTAGGTTTTATTATAAGAATTGATGAAAATATGTTTGATTAGAAAGCTGTCCCTGTGGATGATGAAATGGTAGGGCCTGAGGGAGAACCAGAATAGTGTTAAGAGTGCTGCACCACTCTGATGACCAGATATCTTGTCGTTCTTTCAGGATGTCCTGTTCCCCCTGACTCTGGACAAGACAGGAACTGTCAGAACCACAACTAGAAATGCTGGCCTTGGGATGTCAAGACTCATTTATTTTCATGGTTTACCTATTCCTAACCTGGGCTTACCGCCACCAGTGCTAACAATTGGAAAGTAGAAAAGATCACATCTCAGGTATAGGGCTAGAGGTTTCCATTTGCCTCATCCTATGATATCCTCCAGCAAATTCCATGATATGGGTATTATTTCCCACATTTTCTAGATAGAAAATAGGCATGGGAATATTTAGCAAATTTCCTAAGCTCACATACGCAGTAAATTATAGAACTACAACTCAAATCCAGGTCTGATAGATGCCAAAACCCATACATGCTCTTTTTTCAATATCTTATTGCTGCCTCAGGATAAATCTGGGCAGATATAATTTATGAAGGACAATGCTTTCTATAGAACACAATACTTCTGCAATGGGTATAAAATCTCATTCACCAAATAAAGGAATGCAACTTTATTTTTACATAACCTAATTTACATTAACTGAGCTCTTGTGTTACCAATGGTAGAAAGTAAATCTCAATTATTTCAAAGCCTTACTCATCTCATTATCCCCAACCCCATCTCTGAGGCTGCATCTTATGGGTATATGGTGGTGCCAAAGAGATTATAAGGAAAGCTTTATGTAGTGAATGCAGCATCTGGTTCTGTGGTACTATATCTCTGTGGTACATGCACTGAGATGGCACTCTTCATATTTGGTTTCTCAACATCAGTCCATAGAAAGTAATCCTGGGGACTTCTTCATGCCCAACACAAGACTTTCTGAATCTTTCTCTCTCTCATTTCCATTTATGTCTTCTTGAGCTTATGGGACACTTTTAGTTCTTCCTATATCTCACTGTAATTGGGGAATTCTGGGAAATCTCAAGTCTGTTGGCTTGGATACAAACTCCCATCTAGCTATTTCGAATTAATTGATCCTGCATTATTCTAGACCTAAGGAACTCTATGGGGATTATTACATATTAAAAGGCCATCTGGGGACAAATGCATGAATCTTCCTTTCACTTAGAATTCTTCAATCAATCTAGGATTTCCATCATTTCCCGTTCACAGTGGGGACGTGACTCAAGATGTGAAAAGCAAAGATAGCAGTCCTGAAGTGTAATAGATAATGTTGGCTCTTCTAAGTAGAGCTACATTGTGCCTATTTAGATATAGAAAAGAGAGCACCATGGGTAGCTTGGAGACAAATAACATGAGTCAATATTCTCATCCTCTCGGAAACCCAGCCCACATGTATGAGGAGTTATGATCTCCTAGGTCATGGATTCCTAAGCAGGAGACTACATTTTGGCTGCCTTGAATCTTATGGGATCATGGAGCTATTATGTAGCTTGCTCCCTGAATATGGAGGACACCTTCTACTTTACATTTGGCCCTGACATCTAGAGTCTCATCCAAATGCACAATATCCTTCAAAATAACTATGGAATGGGGTGAGATTTGGGGGAGAAGCTGACAGTTTCCCTTGAGCAAGGCAATTTGAGCTATTACTGTCACCATTTTTCTTCCCTTTCCTGGTGGGAGCATGAGTTGGGATGAAGTTCAATTCTTGTAATAAAGTTACCCACTTCAGAGAGCCCAAGGAGGGGCATAGATAGCCTAGGTTAACATATTCTGAATAATATATCTTCATCTTCCCACCTGATGCCAAAAGGCTGGGTCACTTCATTTTGTGAAGAAAGAATATGGTTGATGACTAAACTTGGCAGTAGAGCTAATGACCATTTCATGTCAAATACATCCATCTACTGTTGTTTAAGCAGTGCTCAAGTGGAAGGGATTACCACTTTCATTTTCTTCTTCCTCAGATCCTAAACCTATACATTTTTATCTTTTAAAGTTATAAGTACTGGTCATTCATTTATTCAGAAAGCAGTCTGGAAAGTCTTCAACAGTCACTATTTATACTCACAAATTTTCAGGGAATAATGTAGTCACCTCCAGAGGCTCTATGGAGATTTTATGGAAATATCAGTAGATTATACTCCTCCCTGGAACCATTTACCTTATTTACAAAACACTATCAAATGTTGATAGCTCATCTATGATTCATTTTTTGACATTTAATTATTGTTCACTAAATTATTTACCTGGATAAAGGGAAACAGTATAAAGGGATTTTATAAATATTTTATTTTGATATAAGTATTTTATTGGTAATAACACAAAGTCCCTCAGTAAATAAAAGAATTTGGAAAACACACTTGAAAATGAGAACAGTGAAAATGATAAAACAAAAATCATTGCAGCTACAATTTATTGATCATTTACTAAAGCCAAGCTCTATTTGAAGTTGATACTTTTTTCTGCTTGTACAATAACCTTGCAAAGAAAGCATTATGTACATTTCATAGATAAGAAAACTGAGGTTCAGGAAGATTTTGTTGTTTGTCCAGATCCACACAGTAGGCAGCTGAGATGTTCTTATCCTCTCTGACACCAAATAGATAATATCTTTTCTAACACCAACAACCAATTCTCTGATATCAACCAGGTATCTAAAAATTCAATTCCAATACTAACGATCTGGAGTTGGTCTAGAATCCCATAAGATTCCCCTACTTCAGACACTAGCCACAAATGGAGAATCTAGGCTACCTACATTTCTGCTCAGCTCACTACATATTTGGGTTTTCCCATGACCAGCCCCTCTGGTTCAACAATTTGCTAGAATGACTCACAGAACTCAGGAATATACTTTAATTACTATTACTGGTTCATTATAGAGGATAAAATACAACTCAAGAACAGCCAAATGTAGAGAGGCATAGATTTCATCTATGATAGGGAGTGATGAGAGGGTAGTGGGGAAGATGAGCTTTCATGTCCTCTCTAGGTATACCACCTTCCCAGCACCCCAATGTGTTCACCAACTTAGAGGCTCTATGAACCCCATCATTTATGTAATTTTATACAGGTATCATTATGTAAGTATGGTTGATTAAATTACTGGCCATTGGTGATAGAACTTAATCTCCAACACCTCTTCCCTCCTCAAAGGTCTGGGTCTGGGGCTGGAAGTTCTAATCAAGTGGGTCTTTCTGGTGACCAACCCCCTCCTGAATATGTATTGGGACCCTGACAAGAGTCACCCAATTAGCATAAACTCTGGGGCAATTGAAAGGTGCTTGTTGTGAATAATAAAAGATGCTTCTATCACTCCTACCACTTGGGAAATTCCAAAGGTCTTAGGATTAGTTGCTGTTTGCCAGGAATCTGAGACAAAGGCCAAATATATATTTCCTATTATACCACAGTGGTGAAGGTGGGAACCAAAACCAAATACTTCTTCCACATTCTCCTTAACAAATGCACTGTGGATGTCTGGCAAAAGCATTTTCCCACATAAGTATTGTATTGTGCCTACTTCAACTACTAAAAACAGATTTACAAACTAATTGAAAGGAGCTTATTAATCACTTAAAAGAAGGTCCACACAATTATCCCAAAACTTAGTGGCTTAAAACAACATTTATTTTCTCCTAGTTTCTGTGGGTAGGATTCCAACAATGTTCAGGGACTCCCACAGGCTGTGATCAAGGCTACATGGGGGCTGTAGTCATCTCAAGTATCAACTGGGGAGGATCCTTCTTCATACTAATTCATAGGGCTATTGCAGTTGGACTAAAGCCTCAGTTTTCATTGGCTATTGCCTGGAGGTCACTCTCAGGTCCCAGCCATGTGGGCCTCCCTATACAGCAGCTCACAACATGGTGGCTTTCTTCATCAGAGCAAGTGAGAAGAGCCAGAGAGAATGTAAGTAAATGGAGATCACAGTCTTTAACAACCAAATGTCAGAAATCACTTTTGGCACTTTTTTGTACTGTATTTGTTACAAGAAAGTTACCACGTCCAGCCCACACTCACTATGAGGAAGCAGAGATCACCTGGGGGTCATCTTAGAAGTCTGCCCACAGCATCATCCAACTTATCGCCAGTAATTCTGTAAAGCTTGGTCTGCCATCCTCATTTCCAGATATAGGACAAAGGGTCACTGAGAGAGAGTTGTGGAGAGGATAAACATCATCAAACAGACTGCAGGATGCATGCTTTCCATACATACTGCCTACTTAGAGCTGATAGGCAAAAGGTGCCCAGAAATGCTGACCTGACAGACTCCATTTGAAAACTTTTATTTTTTTTCTTCAGTAGAATTCAAGTAAGCAAAAACCTCCAATAAAACTTCCAGGTATCTTCCAGCACACTTAGATTTCCCTCACAAATCACAGTATACACAGTCATTCTTTAAGATTGTATGTTTCTGTATCATATCTAATGTTTATTCACACTATACTGAATTCTGACGTTTTAATGAGAAATTCCTCTCAAGTCTTTGTCATTCCACTACTGTTTTCAAGGAGTCTATTGAATCCTCTTTGCCACTGCCTGAAGAATAAGAGCATTTTCCAGTATTTGATGGATACCCTTCCACCTTCCCCAGGTTAGAAAAGAAAAAATGTTAGAGCTTTCCATTCCATCCACATAATCAAATGTCCTCCTGCTGATGTAATTACACCCTTTTCCACTTGGTTTTGACCTTTGCCTCTTCATCATTCCCATCCTGAGATCTGAAAGCAAAACAAAACTGACATAGATGCTACTTTAGTATGTTGGGAAATAATTCTACATAGTTCTAAGCCCATCTCATTTGTCCTTTAGCAATGTAGTTAGTAATTACATTTAGAAATCTATTGAGAGAAATAAAGAAAAAGATAGTGATTGAGGGACAAAATCCTGGAGGGGTTACTAATTAATTGTCATATGTTTCTCAAATGTCTCTTAAGATTTTTGAAAAACTTCTGTCCCTAACCAGATTTACAAGACAATCTAAAAAGAAAGAAATTCCTAATAGACCATTCATGCATTGATTCATTCTTTAGATTTTTCAGGTCCCTACACTGGACTGTTCTACATTCTGTCCTGGGCATTAGGGATAGAGTGCTGAATGGGGCAAATCCCTAAAGTCTGGAAGCTTCATACCAGGAGGAGGGGGTTTGGGGAGTAGCCCCCCAACAAAAAAGAAATATGTCTCATCCCAGGTAGTAATCACCTGGTCAAGTGATTGATATTATGCATACATACATGTTCATATATGTGCCATGCAGCACGTTACATTTTCTTGCTTTATGTTCATTCAAACTTGGTTAATCATTACTCGTATTACCCACAATTTGAAGATAAGAAAAGTAAGATTGATTCAAGTTGAATAACTTCTCATCATCACTCAATTAATTAAAGAAACATCTTAAGATACTTTTAACCTCTCTTTTATGATTCCAAATCTTTTCCTTTATAGTGTGACAAAAATCCCTGAGGAAAAGAGAATGCAACAAAAACTGGTTATTAAAAAAATAAAAGAAGGAAAGATAAAGACAAAAAAAAAAATCCAAACCATGGCGAACAAAAACAGGAACAATTCCCTTTTTGTGTTTTCTTTTCACACAGAAAAATCTATCCTGTCTCATCCATCATTTTTGTTCTAATAATGTCACTCATTTTCTTACCCACAAAAAAATGTATAAAATTTATCTTTAGAATTTCATTAAAAAAGAAAAAAAGCACATACAAGAGAGTCAAGTACTGGAATAAATGTAGAACTCATCTGTGCAGGAGGAGGAAAGGAGGTGCACATATCTGAACATCTTGCTTTCTTAGTATCCTTGGTTAGCAGCTTGTCTTTGCTGAAACCATTCATGATGTTTCCTAGGTATGGACTTAATAAGAAGGTGATAGGGAAATATCCTGTACAAAGTGAGCAGAAAACATATTTCCCTTGAAGAAAGGCTTCTCCTGGACCAACACAGTGGGAGAGGTTCTCATCTTCCCAACCCCTGACAATCTAATTGCCTTTGAAGTCACAAGAGTTTATTCAAGTCTCAGATGCATTCAGTTTTTTTGAGGACCCATGCTGGAGACAAACTGCTACATAAAGGCTCCATTCTGCTATATCATCTCTCCTCTTTGGATATTGGCTGGTTTTCAGCTCTGAATACAGCAGCAATACAAAATTCTAGTACTGTCTCCTGACAATTGAACCTTACAGCAGCTAGACACAAGACAGAGAGGCAGGAGAATTTCAAAATCACTCTTTGTAATGCTGATAAGGGGATGGGGAATAGAGAGGGTATATCAACTGCTAGTAGTGGTTAGGATGATTTGAGCAATGTGTGACTTTAGACAAGCAAAACATGAAAAAACTTCCTTTGATACTGATGTTTCTAGAAGCAGTTAGGCCTCAAAGTCAGATAGTAGTCCTGGGAGTTCACAGAATCAAATTTACATATCAACTCATTGAATAACAGTATTTTAGAGTTAGAAGAGTTCTTGGTGATCGTCTGATCTGATGGCCTTTTTTTTTCCTTTTAAGTAATGAAAGAGGCATTATTTTATTTTATTTATTTAAAAAATTCTAGGCGTGCCTGGGTGGCTCAGTCAGTTGAGCTTCCAACTTTTGGTTTGACTCAGGTCATGATCTCATTGGTTGTGAGATCGAACCCTGCATTGGGCTCCATGCTCAGCAGGGAGTATGCTTGAAGATTCTCCCTCTGCCCCTTGCCCCCTCTTGCTCATGCTCTTTCTCTCTCAAATAATAAATAAAATTAAAAAAAAAAATTGCTGCCTATGTGTTTGTTTGTTTTTTGGTTTCAGGTCTCACATTTAGATCTTTACTCCATTTTGAATTTATTTTTGTGTACAGTGTAAAAATATGGTCCACCTTCATTCTTTTACGTGTTGCTCTCCAGTTTTCTCAGGACGATTTGTTGAAGAGATTGTCTTTTGACCATGGTATATTCTTGCCTCCTTTGTCATAGGTTAATTGACCATATAAATGCAGGTTTATTTCTGGGCTCTCTATTCTGTTCCATTGTTCTATGTGTCCATTTTTGTGCCAGTGAAATTCTGCTTTGATTACTATAGCTCTGTTTTTCTTTTTCCAGATTGCTTTGGTTATTTGGGGTCTTTTGTGCTTTCATACAAATTTGGGATTATTTGTTCTAATTCTGTGAAAAATGTTGATGGTATTTTAATAGAGATTGCATTAATGTGTAGATTGCTTTGGATAGTATGGCTATCTTAACAATATTGGTTCTTTTAATCCATGAGCTGAAATATCTTTCTGTTTATATCTGTCATCTTCAATTTCTTTCATCATGTTTTATAGTTTTTGACAGGTCTTTTACATCCTTGGTTAAGTTTATTCCTAGGTATTTTATTATTTTTGGTGCAATTGTAAATGGGACTGTTTTCATAATTTCTCTTTCTGCTACTTCATTGTTAGTGTAAAGAAATGCAACAGATTTCTGTACACTAATTTTGTATCCTGCAACTTTACTGAATTCATTATCGGTTCTGTCGTTTTTTGGTGGAGTCTTTAGGGTTTTCTATATATAGTATCATGTCATCTGCAAATAGTGAAAGCTTTACTTCTTCATTACCAATTTGGATGCCTTTTATTTCTTTTTCTTGTCTGATGGCTGTGGCTAGGACTTCTAGTACAATGTTGAAGAGAAGTAGTGACAGTGGACATCCTTGTCTTATTCCTGATCTTAGAGAAAGAGTTCTCTGTTTTTCAACATTGAGTATAATATTAGTTGTGGGTTTTTCATATATGTCCTTTATTATGTTAAAGTATGTTCCCTTTTAACCTATTTTGCTGAAAGTTTTTTATCATGAATGGATGTTGTACTTTGTCAAATGCTTTTTCTACATCTATTGAGATGATGATCATATGGTTTTTATTTTGTCTCTTGTTAATGTGACATATCATGTTGATTAATTTGTGAATATTGAACTACCCTTGCATCCCTAGAATAAATTCTACTCGAATGTGTTGAATGATTTTTTTAATGAATTGTTGGATTTGGTTTGCTAATATTCTTTACTTGTTTTACAGTTGTTTTTTGTAGTTCTTTTCTGTTCCTTTTTTCTTCTTTGCTCGCTTTCTTTGTGGTCTGATGGCTTTCTTTAGTGATATGCTTGGATTACTTTCTTTTTATTTTTTGTGTGTGCATATATTACAGGCTTTTTTTTTTTTTTTTTTTACTTGTTACCATTGGACTCATATATAGTAGTCTATTTTAAGTTGAGGGTCACTTAAGTTTGAACCCATTATAAAAGCACTAAATTTTTTATCCTCTGACCCATGTTTTAGGTATATGATGTCACACTTTACATCCTTTTATTTTGTGAATCTCTTGACTGATTTTTATAGATATAATTGATTTTATTGCTTTTGTGCTTTCACCTCTCTACTGCTTTTGTAGGTAAATAATCTACTACTTTTATAATATATTTGCATTTACCTGTGAAAATTTTTCCTTTCATAATTTTCTGATCCTGATTATGGTATTTTTCTTTCCACTCAAAGAATTCTCTTTAACATTTCTTCTAAAGCTGGTTTAGTGGTGATGAACTCCTTTAACTTTTGCTTGTCTGGGAAATTTTATTTCTCTTTCTATTCTGAATGATAACCAGAGTATTTTTGTTTGCAGGTGTTTTGGGGGCTTTGTTTGTTTGTTTGTTTTTTGTTTTGTTTTTCCTTTCAGTACTTTAAATATATCATGCTACTCCCTTTTGGCCTATAAAGTTTCTGCTGAAAAATCAGCTGATAGTCTTATGAGGTTTCCTTATATGTAACTTTTATTTTCTCTTGCTGCTTTTAAAATTGTCTCTTTATCACTACTCTTTGCCATTTTTAATTATTATATGTCTTGGTGTGGACCTCCTTGGGTTGATTTTATTGCGGGCTCTTCTGTGCCTCTTGGATCTAGATGTCTGTTTCCTTCCCCAGATTAGGAAAGTTTGTAGATATTATTTCTTCAAATAAATTTTCTGCCCCCTTCTCTCTTTTCTTCTGGGATCCCTATAATGCAAATGTTATTACACTTGATGATGTTGCTAAGTTCCCTTAACCTATTATCATTTATTATTATTTTTTGTTCTTTTTGCTGTTCAGCTTGGTTGCTTTTCATTACCCCATCTTCCAGGTCACTGATCTGTTGTTCTGCATCATCTAATCTGCTATTGATAACCTCTAGTGTATTTTTAATTTCAGTTATTGAGTTCTTCATCACTGGTTCTTTTTTATATTTTCTATCTCTTTGTTGAAAGTCTCAACTGAGATCCTCCTCTCTTTTCTCAAGTCCAGTGAGTATGACCATTACTTTGGATTCTTTATCAGGCATATTGCTTATCTCCATTTCATTTAACTCCTTTGTTATGATTTTGTTCTGTTCTTTCATTTGGAACTTATTCCTCTGTCTCTCATTTTGTCTAATTTTCTGTTCTTTTCTATGTATTAGGAAAGTCAGCTACATCTCCTGATCTTGAAAGCAGTGGCCTTATGAAAAAGAGGTACTGTAGTGCCCTGTAGTGTAATAACCCCTATTCACCAGAACCAGGAGCTTCAGGTGTATCTCTTATTTGAGTTGCATGTACCCTACTATTCTTGCTGAGCCCTGTTTGCCTTCAGTCCAGTCAGCTGCAATGGCCTGCTTTGACTGTTGTGAGCACACTGGACAATGTTTGGTCCTTGTACTGTTAAGGGGGCCAGTCTGGGGCTGCCATAGGCATGTACTTGGATGGTGTCGACAGTCAGACCAGATGCTTGCCCTCAACCCATCTGCTGGAACTGCAGTCACAATGAACAGCATAGTATTCTCCCTATATTGTCCCCTTGAGGCTTTTGTTGGTGGGTAGGGCCTACAGTCAGACCAGGTGCCTGTCTCCAGTCTGTCTTTTGGGGCTGAAGTTGCTCTGACCTGTAGGGTGTTCTATTTGCCTTGTGTCCTGAAAGGGTTTGCTGCTGGGCAGTGCTGGCAGTCAGACGGGATACCTGCCCCCAGTCCATCTGTCAGTGCTGCAGTCACACCAAACTGCAGGGTTCTCTCCCCATGCTGACTGCTGAGAGGTGTCTGTTGGTGAACAGGGCTAACAATCAGACCAGAGGCCTGTCCTATGTCTGTCTGCTTGGGCTGCATTGCATTGATTAGCAGGGCACACTCTCTCTGCCAGATACAAAGTTCAGCTGTTGGCACTGCAGACACACTAGCGTGTGTGGTTATTTTCCCCTCTCCCCAGGGCAAAAGTCACTTTGAAATGATACTGGTCCCTGCCTGTGCTGCTTGCAGTGTGTATCAGGGCAGGAGCCAGTTTGGAGGGATGACTGCTAAATGGGGCTGGTTGGATGGGGTTGATCCACAGGAGAATGCAAGGGCAGAGGGCATCGTGTTAGCAGAATAAGTGGAAAGTGTTCCCAGTGGTTCCTGCAAGGGTCTGGCTATCTAGGCTGGTAGGGAAGAGAAAATGGTGCCCACCAACTCTTTTGTTCTTAAGGAAATCTCCTGAAGATCCCTACCCTTCCAGGGCAGTGTAGACTCTGAGATTAGTAAATAAATCTCCTTCCCATAAACCCCAGGCATTTTTCAAACTGCTACGTCTATGCGATATCTAGGCAGGGTTATTTGTAATGGGGCTCTTTAAGGGTGGGGACTCAGTTTCCTATTTCTCTCTGGTTCTCTCAGAGCTAAGCCTACTGATTTTTAAAGTACCTGGAGGTAGGACCCACTGATTATAAAAACTTGTGAAGTTAAGCCCCACTGGTTTTCAAAGTCAAATGTTATAGAGACTTTTCTTACCAGTGCAGGGCTCCTGTGCCTGAGGTCCCTGGTGTGGGGTCTGATCATATCACTTCTCCATGCTTGTGGTGTCTTTCCCATTTGTAGTTAGTCTCCCCTGGGGTTTGGTTCCCAACCTTTCCCTACCCTTTTAGACGTGCCCTCCTCTCCATGATTAACTGTGGAAAGTCTATTCTGCTAGTCTTTGTGTCATTTTCTGAGTTAGTTGAACTAATGTGGCTGTTATCTTGGTGTGTCCATGGGAGAAGGTGAGCTTAGGATCCTCCTATTCCACCATCTTCCCAGAAGGAAAAGCAATATTTTACATGCTTAAGATATATCAGTAGGAAAAGTAGTGAGAGAAGGCTTTCATCATTAAGCTTATATCCTATCAAAGGTAGGTGAGTAATAAGTAAAAGACCATAAATAAAGTATGTAAAATAAAAATGAATGATGAATAAAGAAAAAGGTCATGTCAGATAAGAGGAATAGAACATAGTGGAGCAGGTCATAGGTTGAATTTTAAATGAAGTGGTCAAGATAGATCTCATTGAAGAAGTGAAATGTTAGAAAAATACTTTAAATACTTTTTTAAAAAGTTGTATAGAGGGCGCCTGGGTGGCTCAGACGGTTAAGCGTCTGCCTTCGGCTCAGATCATGATCGAGTCCCGCATCGGGCCCCCTGCTCCTTGGGAGCCTGCTTCTCCCTCTGCTTCTCTCTCTCTCTCTCTGTCTCTCATGAATAAATAAATAAAATCTTTAAAAAAAAGTTGTATAGAATATTTGATGTTACTATGATACCATAGAAATACCAAGTATCACAAAAGCAAAAAAAAAAAAAAAAAAAAAAAGAGTAGTACAAAATGGTCCCATGATTCTATGAAAGATGTGATGTTTTCATCATTTCATATGTGTAATCCAGGAAGTGGAAAGGCCCTAGACGAGAGAACATCCAGCTTGCTGGATGGAAGGCACAGGGGCCAGTATGGCAGGGACTGAGTGATGGAGATGACAAGTGAGAGAAGAAACCAAGTTGGAAAGACCCTCATCCAGAGATGGCACAGTCATTCAATGTGTTATCTCACGGTATTGATTTCATCTTTTATTCTGGGTGTGACAAGGAATCACTGAAGAGTTTTGAGAGACAAAATTTGACTCACATTTTATAAGTTTGGGTCTGGCTGCTGAGGCAATGGGCTGTAGAGCTCAAGCTAAAAGCAGGAAAGGAGGCTATTTCTGTGACCCAGGTGGTGGCAGCCTCCAAGTGGAAGATGAGAAGTGATGATTCTGGATGTGTTTTAAAGATACAGCCAACATGATATCCTGAAAAATCTGAAAGGGATCAGGATAACTTCTTGGGTCTTTGAGTAATTAGATGTAAGGAGTTGCCATCAGCTGGGATACAGGAAGCCATGGATGGAGCAGATTTGGGGTAAAGATTGGAGTTTGGTTTTGGACTGTATTATCTCCTAGATATTTATATAGAGATATCAAGTGTGCAGGTTTTTTGTTTTTGTTTTCCAAAGAAGTCTTATGGAAACTCAGTAAGTAGGAGATACGAAAGAGAAGCTTGTAGGGTTGAAGTGAGAGGAAAAGGTGATGAGGAGGAACAGTGGAGAAATGCACTCCCCATGCATCTGCTCTCTTCCCCATGGGCTGTAGAGGTAGCTCTGCACCAGCCCAGTGACCTTCATAACAGATCCTGATTTCAGCAGTCTCATTTATAAATGTAGAAACATACACAAAACAATTTGGAGATGACTACACATTCAATTAATAACAGGATCCAGTAAACTCTGACCTCTCAACTTCCAGTCCATTGTTCTTCCAGTAACTATCAATGGTTGCACATGGTGTTCTTGAGAACACTCTTGTTCCCAGACTTTGGTTTTTGTGGACCAGTTAAGTTTCAAAAATCCTTTCAAGTTCCTTGAGAGTATTACTAAATTCTAATTCATCCAAGTAAGAATCTTAAAAAAAGTATATAGATTTATATCTCTGAAATTTTTTAAAAGAAAAAAAAAAAACTAATAATAAAAACAAAAAAATAATAAAAATAAAAACCAAAGAAGAAAGATAGAGCAACTAAAGAACACACATACAACTACCATCATTTCCTATAAACCAGAAAATATTCACAAGAAGAAATCAGAAGGCATTTATTTAATCTCAGAATGAAAGACAGACCTTCTTAAGAAGGGACAGTTGGCAATTTGACCTTGGCTCTTTTTCATACATACCAAAGCTTGTGAATTTGTATGTTCCTTATTCCTGCAATGCCATAAAAATTTCATCACAAAAATTTTTAGCTGCAGGGTTTTCTAAGCCACAATTTTCTACTAAGGGGCATGCGAAGAAAAAAAACTAAGATTGATAGAAAATATCTTGCTCAACCCATGGATGCTTCCTTTGTCTTATTTATCCACCTTCTTTTGGTAGATCTGGATCATTTCCACTTTGAAGAGGGAGCAGCTATGTCTCTCTGGACAGCCAAGTTGGCTGCAGAGAACAGAATATTTGCCCTAGAGGCAAGAACGAGTGAAGCTCCATTCCCCTGTGAACTCACAAGGGCACATTGCCATCATTCTCTGCTTTAAAAAGCTTCCCAATCTTTTATGCTCAATGGTCATGACTACCTGTTATTATTCAGTTCAATTTAATTCATTTGGGTTCAGAAGAATCCAATCACCATGTGTTCTATGCCAGGTACATCTCAGATGCTATACAAGACACCAGAGCTTCTGGAAACACCTTCTATTACAGTAAGTCATGCAATGTGCTCAAAGAGACCAGAGAAGTATACAGGAAGTGTTTGAAGAGCACATAAAGAAACAACTAACATTTTGGTTGAGGCAATGAGCACAGAAAGAAACAACTAACATTTTGGTTGGGACAATGATCAATGTTCATTGTTGTTGTGGGCAATGGGAAGCATATTATCAGAGAAGGTTACAGAGGGGAAGGTATAGCTGAGTTGGAGTTTGAAAGATCAGTCAGTGTTTACAAGACAGAAACAGCTGACAGGACAAAGAAAAAGCATGAACAAAGGTGAAAAGATATGGAATGGCACATGTGGGAGAAAAGAATAATCTGGTTTGTCATTGAAGTGACTGGAAAGGAGACTGGCCCCTGATTGTGAAGGTATATCCATGTCAGGCAGTAGAATCTGAGTCTCATCCTTGAGAATTTTTCAGCAGGAGAGTGATACAACCTGATCATTTTAGAAAATTCACTCTGGTGGCAAAGAGCATGCTGGATTTGGGGTGAGACAGACTGGAGGCAGGAAAAACAGCTAGAATGCTGTTAAAATAGTCTGAGTGAGAGATGTGTGAGTTCTGAGCTTGGCAATGTGGACAGAGAGGAGGATAAAGATTCAAGAGGTGTGATCTTCTAATCAGCACCGAGTAGCTGTAAAGGTCCAATCATCCTGCCCCTCCGGCACAAGCTCCATTCACTTGAAAATAGCAGTATTAATTTTGGTAAAGCAAAGCACCTTAGTAAAATGTAAAATATGGGTAACCACCTAAGGCAGCATCCTACAATCTCTGTGATGGGCACTAAAAGCCATCCTCAGCCAGGTGCTAAGTTGGACTTCATAGAAATTCTTAACAGCAATAATAAAAATAATATGGCCCTCTAGAAAGCTAGAAATGTATTTGAACACACAGATTTTTATTAGTACCACAAACTTTCCATCAGGCTTTCCACATTTGATTTGTCAGAGCAGGGCTGTGATATGTCAATAAGCAGAGAGTGTCATTAAGGTGAGAAAGTGGGTCTGAAGCTGGGTGTTTCACCCTGAGGTTTACTGAGATTTTCATGTTTATCCAAAACACCCTGGATTTTGTCTTGAAATGGGATTTGACTTGCTTGATTTTTCTCTGGAATATTAGAGCTGTATCACCAGAAATGCAATCTAAATCTTTGACTCCTTTCTGTGCCCTCATTGTGTCTGTGAATAGGAGATGCCAGAATCTACCAATGCCACATGCCAAATCCGGAACCGTGGCAGCTGTCCCAACTCTGAATCTAGTGCCTTTTCACTAGACTCTGCTGTCTTTTCAAGGAATTCCTTCAAAGAATTTCCTCCCTTTGAATACTCCAGCTCTTATGTTATATGCACCCCAATGATTTAGGACCTGATGTGCTATTTCCATTTATTCTTCTCTACATATTACTGTCTCCTGCATGTTCTTGCTTTAATTTAGTTACACTCCCTTAGGTTAGCATGGTTTTCCCTTGGCCTTGTCCTCCCCATGTTCAGTGTTTCTATTTTGTTTGATATTGTGGGTTAAGAGGACCTGCTTTTTTCTCTATCCCAGAAACACATCTACTGCATCATGTTTACTACTACAAGCACATGATCAGGGAAAACCCTCTGTATTCTGCTAATTTCACAAGTCAAACCCTGTTGGGATCTCTCTCCAGCCCTGCTATTACCCAAAGGTTTTCTGTCACATCTGCCATTTTCTGATCCCCTATTCTTCAGATTTTTCATAATCAGAGGTTCTGGTCCCAGTAAAGCAACCTGGGCAGATTCATATTTCACTTTCTCTGTAACTTGAGAATAGGTCTTATTCACTTGTTGGACAAATCCTTTGAGTGCCTACAATGTGCTAGGCATTGATCTAAGTTAAAGGGACATACAGCTGAACAAAATAGATGCAAATTTTATTTGCTAGTGGAAGAGATAAGAATTAAACAATTAATGACAAAATTATATAATTACAAAGTGAGAAAACTATTATGAAATGTAATCAGCATGTATAGGATAATTAAATTGTTTGCAGTATTGGATCCAGGACAGAGAGAAAAGTTCAAGAGAAGGTTTGGGAGAAAGTAATATTCAAGCAGAGACCAAAGGAATGATCCAGATGAAGGATGGAGAGATAAGCAGCAACAGTGCAGGCAAGGGAACAGTGTGTGTGAAAACACTGTCTAGGGCATAGTCTGGTTGTGTTTGAAGAACCTAAAGGCCCCAGTGACTGGAACTTCCCACAGAATGACACCAGAGGAACGCACAGGACTTGGATCATGCAGGGCCTTGGTCGACATGGTGAAGCCTTGGGATTTTATTCCAAGTTCAGTAGAATGTCCACTAAAGGTTTTAAGCAGTAAAACAACTAGATCAGTCTTTCATTTTAGGAATGTTACTTTTCACTTCTTCATGGAGAATGGATGAGGGGATGAGAGAGTTAAGTAGAATAGTGAGGAGGAGAACAGTTAAAAAGATACTGCTCAAGTTCTAATAAGAGATAATAGTGTCTCTGCCAAGGAAGAACCTCTTCATTGCAAAATAGGAGAGGTACTCTATGTATACATATGGTTCCTAGAAGAGTTTTGCAAAAAAGATGGCCTACTTCTTTCCCCCCTTTCACTTTCTTCTTCTCCCCCCTCCTTTCTCCTGCTTGTCCTTTCACCTCCTCTTCCTTCTCCTCCTTCCCCTCCTTCTCCTTCTCCTTTTCCTCCCCTCCCTCCTCCTCCCCTTCAGTGCTATAAACTGATTCCTTTTAGAGTTTAAGCCTATTCTAATTCTACAACCTGAAACAAAACATATGATATTTAACTAAGGCTCTGAATGCAATGTGGCTTTCAACAATCAGGTAATTGTGGACTCATCCTTTGGGATAAATGTTTATTCAGTGTCATGTGTTACTCTAATTCTCATTCAATCCATAGAGAGAACTTTGTTTTCAAACTAGTTTTTTTTTTTTTTAATTTACCATTAGGATTGCATGCCTTTCTTCACAAAAACAATAAAATAAACAAAACACATTAAAACAAAGCAAACAGACAAATCCACCAAATACCATGGAGGTATCCCAGAAGGAACTTGAGATGTCAGTGCTAAAGTGAACTTTATTTTAGATCATATATACAACATCTTATTTTTAAAGATGAGGAGACTAAAGCTCAGAGAAGAGTGACTTGCCCTAAATCCCACAACCAGAAATAGCAAATTCTAGAATAAATAAATGTAGGTGTCCTGACTCCTGGGCTAGTATTTCTATAACTATAATTAATTAATTTTTTAAAATTTTCTTGCTTCCTTTTTTTGTCTTTCAGATCTCTACCATTTCCACAAATTGTCCCTGTCTTCCAACCATTGTGATTTCCACTGCAAAAATCCAATCAGATAAGCAGTGCAATCTAACTAGTTGGCTAACGTTCCAGATTAATAACTTTTCCCATTATCAAAGGAATTGAAACAATAATTTTCCTATACCAAGCCCAGCATTGTATTTGTAGAGCCATATTTGACCATAAAGAAGGTTCATTCAGCTGATTAAGATCAGCTTATAAATTCTCCTGTCATCTGCTATTATTTACACTAAAGTGAAAGCATCTTCGTTTCTTGTTCACTCCTCTTATTGTGCTCATTGATAGAAATATCATTCTTGTAGTCAATGGGAATTCAATTACACCAATTTAAAGACTTGTATTAAGTACTTAATGGACTGTTTTCTGCCTCTTATTCTGGAGATTCAGCTCATTTCCTACAGAAAATATAATGAGCTTTATTGTTTTTTGACAAGTGGCCTTTGTTTTAACCTTTCAACTTTACCCTTTCCCCATGCATGCTTCATCTACACTTTCCTATTTCATCATAGACATGCTTCAAGACAAATCTTTTATTTTTAAGCCATAATTGCTACTTTTCTTTTCATTAGCAATGTGCCAAAAATATAAACTACAAAGATACATATATTGGTGATATGGGGTCCTCGTTGCTTGGAAACAGGGGACCTAAATTGCCAGAGTTATCAGTTAGGATTGTGTGCATGTTTCTGTATTATAAGCCAACTGACTGTAGAAGTTACAATGCTCACATCTTGCCACTGCATGTCAGCTGGAAAGAGGAAGTAAAGAATCTTGCATGCTCCACTGTCTTAGCAGTCTTTTGTGTTGGCTGTGACAGTCACAGAGTCAAAAACATTACAAAGGTAATTTTTTCAATTAGCAATAATCATGCCTCGGATAAACCTCATTGGCTATGATACTGCCACTGCGCAAAGCTACACAAGTAATTTTTTGTTAGGTGTGCCAGGCAGCCTAGGCTACAGCTGAACTATGAAGTTCTCAGTCTCCAGCAAACAAATCGTCTCTATATACTCATACTACTGTTGGCTCAGGTTTTGATTTAAAAACATTCAATGTAGGGGTGCCTGGGTGGCTCAGTTGGTTAAGCGACTGCCTTCGGCTCAGGTCATGATCCTGGAGTCCCGGAATCGAGTCCCACATCGGGCTCCCTGCTCAGCAGGGGGTCTGCTTCTCCCTCTGACCCTCTTCCCTCTCGTGCTCTCTGTCTCTCATTCTCTCTCTCAAATAAATAAATAAAATCTTTAAAAAAATAAAATAAAATAAAAATAAAAAAATAAAAAGTAAAAAATAACATTCAATGCATTCATCATAAGAGTTCAGAAATCTTTTCCTGAGAAAAATACATATAATTGCTAGGTAGTCAAACAGCCATCAGAAATTTGATAAGGTTTAATTGGGATGTAGGACTGAAGGTGTTAAGGACTTACATGAAAGAAATGGAATTGATCACAAATAACCCTTACCTCACACCTAGTCTTGGTTCCCAGTTGGTGTCTGCCACCACACTAGAGAGGGAATCCAAACACAAATCATACTGATGAGCAACAATATAGCCTTACCGTCTCTGGTCCCTGTCCTACCTGACTTGATCACAGTGTCAGTTCCCTGTAGATAATAGAAGAGGAAAGAAGGCAGGCTTGTGTGTGGTGAAAAATGTGTGTATGCAGAGGTGCACATGTGAGAATATACTGAAATGAGGAAGAGTAATTACTTTCTTAGATCCATAGACATGAGTATTGACTATGGTTATTCTTTAAAAATATAACTGAGTAAGCTGATTTCCTCATTGGTTATTCTTCAAGCATTTGTAAACTCACAAAATTTCCACTCCTCCAGAATTATTGTAACTCTGACAGAATTACACCCTGGGGATATACCTGTACTGGTGGTGTGAACTCTTATGTTTGTCTGCACATAAGGCTTTCAATCATTTGCATTTTTAAACGAAACCAAATTTCCAAATTTAGAAAATTAATATACCTATTCCTCCCTTCTTTTAAAATATGAAGTACTTTTATTAAAAAAATGAAAAGTTATGACTTTAAAAAGTGGAATCCAAATAGGAAAATAAAATTGCTTTATTCTTTCAACTTGATTCTTTCCAAAGCTAACTTTTCAGAAGGACACTATGATGGAAACAAATTCCATCCATTTGATTGCAGAATCAAATACAAAACTAAATATATCCTTTATCTAAATTAATATAGATTATTCACAATTTGTTCAAGTCTTAAGAAGTTCTTAACATCCAAAACCAATGAGGCTACTTTCCCTAAGGGGCAAATCTTTACTTAATGTGATCTTGGTCTCTATTGTAATTGATTTCTGTGTTTCTAAGATTGATATTAATCTGAAGCATCCGAAAAAAGAAGGCAGAGTATTATTTCCATCTTTGCATTATCATAAAATGCCACCCACTGAGTAGATAAATAGATGAACCAGATCTAGAAATCACAGGTTTGGGTAAACAGCAGGGTTTTAGGAGTTGTTTATCTCTTTTCTTTTCCTTCCTTGTGAGAAATGCATTCACTGTTAGTAATTCCTTAGGTACCCCACATCCAGGACAAAGGAATTGGAAAAAACTGTACTACAACAATACCTTAAGTTTCCCATCTATAAATGTTGACTTTCCATGAGTAATGGGTCCCTGAGGCCATGTCTATGCTGCAACTCAATATCACTTTGAAAGTTCAAAGAATTAAATAATGGAATTGATCAAAGAGATGCCCGCACCTCTCACATTCAGTCCTAGTGCTTGTTTTTGCTTGATTTTCACACCAACCACTTATTTCCACCGTTTTTTATTCTAAGTCATTCCTAAAGCTGAAAACCATGTGTAAGATTGCTTTTCAGTCATTTGAGATTTCCTTGAGACAATGCCTTTGCTAATTTTGGAGCATTTCATTGAGAGAATCCAGCCTTTGTGGTCAAACAATTTAAAAGTATGTTAACATTTAATTAGTTCCTACTATGTACCCATTTCTGTGCTACGTGAGGTTTATTATCTCATTTAATCTTCACAGCAATTTTAAGATGCAAATAAATATATTATTTACATTGTAAAGGCTAGAAAACAGATGGTAAGAAAATTTGTAATTTGCCCAAAGTCACCCAATAATTAAGTGGAGGATTGTGGATTTAAAGTTAGGTCTTCTGGGTATGGAATTACAGAGTTTTTGTTATTGTTGCTTGTTTTCTTTTTTGTGTGTGTGGTTTAACGTTTCTAAGATGAACAAGCTTTAAATTAGATATAAACTACACTCACATATGTTATTTTTTTTTTTAATGGTACCTGTTTTACTGTTTCTTAGGGGTGATGATGTAAGAAATTAGAGATCCATTATCTTTAAGGACCAAACTAGAATTCAGTGAGTTTCCACTTGGAAATGTATCAATGAGAACAATTATTACAGTGAGCAACTCCCTTTCTCCTCCCCTCTGCTATCTTCCTCTTCCTCCTTACTCCTTCCCTCCCTCCTTTCCTTCCTTTCTCTTTTTCTCTTTCTTTCTTTTCTTTTTTTCTCTCTCCTTTTCTCCCTCCTTCCCATCCTTCATTCTTCTTTCTTTCCTTCCTTCCTTCCTTCCTTCCTTCCTTCCTTCCTTCCTTCCTTCCTTCCTTCCTTCGTTTCTTCCTTTCTTTGAATGGCACCAAAAATCTCAGCATTGCCAAGACTTTAACTCTGATTCAGACTGGGTGATTCCAGCAGGAGAATAACCAATGGTAATATCTGGCCTATTTAACTGAGAATTTCCAAGAAGTTCTCAACTCAGAATATTATTACAATAATGTATGTAAATAAGAACACAAATCACATTAATGGGCCTGTGTAGACACACAGTATAGAATGGAAGGGCAGTACTGTTTGCCATGCAATACTATTGAAATGCAATACTTAATTACCCATAGGTCAAGATAAAGAGCATATTATTGAAATAAACAACAATTTGATATCATTGTTTAAATATTTCATTAACTACTTAATAGAGTTTGGAGAGTAAGGAGAGATGATTTTGCTGTATAATTACCAAATAATACTGAAGATTAAATGTGAGAAAAAGCTTGAAAAACTCTCAGAGGGGTTCATACTTGCATGGGGGAAATAACTTTATTATTTATATTATTATGTGCTTTCTTTTAAAAAGCAGAGTAATTTCTTTTAATTTTTCTCCAGATGATATTGCCTAAAAGGACTAAGAGAAATAATTTAGAGGTATAAACCTTTCACATGAGATTATTAACATATCTTTAACCACAGTTAATATGATTCCAAATATCTTAACTGTTCTATATTACATTCTTTTTTATATTTTACAAAGGTGTTTAAAATTCTCAATCAATGGAACATCCAATTATCTTTGATTGATACAGTAGCAGGAATCATTGCATTAAATTCAATTTGTTTATTTATTTATTTATTTATTTTTATTTATTTTTTTAAAGATTTTATTTATTTATTTGACAAAGAGAGACACAGCAAGAGAGGGAACACAAGCAGGGGGAGTAGGAGAGGGAGAAGCAGGCCCCCCATGGAGCAGGGAGCCCACTGCGGGGCTCAATTCCAGGACCCCGGAATCATAACCTGAGCTGAAGGCAGACGCTTAATGACTGAACCACCCAGGCGCACTTTATTTTTGATAATTGAAGTCTTTCAATCTTGGATGAGTATTTCCAGAGTTGCTGGGACACATTCAGCCAAAGGCCTGATTCATATCATGTACCCCTTTTCCATATTTAGGAAAATGAGGATTTCTAAGGTACCCTGCAAGTTTCTTTTGTCCAAGAGAATCTCATTGAAAGATAATTTTTTTTTTTTTTTTTTTAAAGAGAGGGAGGAACAAGATGGAAGAAGAGTAGGAGACCTAAATTTCATCTGGTCCCAGGAATTCAGCTAGATAGGCATCAAACCATTCTGAACACCTACGAACTCAAAAGGAGATCAAAGAAAAAAATAGCAGCGACTCTCTGAACAGAAAAACGACCACTTTCTGGAAGGTAGGACATGCGGAGAAGTGAATCTGAGGTGACATTCGGGAAGACAGACCATGGGGATAGGGAGCCTCCAAGAGCCCACTACCAGCAAGTGATAGAGCAGCGGAGCACAAAATCTGAACTTTTAGAAGTCTGCTCCACTGAGGGATGGCACTTCAGTGGCTAAGTGGGGGATGGAACACTTGCTGGGACAGTATAGTCTCAGGACCCTTGGGGTCACAGGAAGACCTGGGTTGCCTGAATGCAGCAGAGCTCCCAGGTATAGGAGCGGGGGAAGCTAGCTGCAAAGACAGAGCTGAGGAGAGGGCTCTCAGCTTGGGGTGGCCATAAACCATGATCCATGGCACAGTCGAGACCCTGCTCTTCCAGCAGGGACCCAACAAACAGCAGATACGGGAAGACTCCCCTTTCTCCCCTGGAATGAGTGGTGTGGGGGCGCACCGCAGGGATCTGCTGGGTTTGGAGACTCCAAATGGGGTCATGTGCCAGAGATAGAAATTCTCGGTCACAGGCCTGGTGAGGACAGAGTGCAGCTGGAGACCGGGAAGATAGGAGTGATTGACTGCTTTTCTCTGGGGGTGCACTGAGGAGTGAGGCCCCAAGTTCTTGACTCCTCCTGGGCGGAGATTGGGAGGTTACAATTTTCACTCTCATCCTCCCAAACTGTACGGAAGCTTGCAGGGAACAAAAGCTCCCGAGTGCAAACCCGAGCAGATTACTTAGCCCAGCCGCTGGCAAGGGCAAGGTAATTCTGCCTCTGACAAAGACATTTGAGAATCACTGCAACAGGCCCCTCCCCCAGAACGTCAGTAAGAATAGCCTGCCAAGACCAAGTTTCCCGATCAATGAGAATGGCAGAACTCCAGCACTATGGGAATACAGCACATAGAATTCATGGCTTTTTTCTCCCTGATTCTTTAGTCTTTCAAAGTTAATTTTTTTAATTTTCTTTTTCTATTTTTTTTTTGAATTTTACTTTTTCCCTTGTTCAAACAACATCTTATCAATACCTTTTTTAAAAAATCTTTTTTGTTTTTCATTTTTAGAGTCATATTCTATCGCTTCATTGTAGTTAACCTTATTTTTGGTATATATATAAGTTGTTCTCTTTAAATTTTGGGATACACTTTCTCCTAACACACCAAAATATACCCTAAATGTCTAGTGTATGCTTTGTTCTAGTCTCCTGCCTGATCACATTCTCTACCCCCCCTTTTTTATGCTCTTCTTTCTTTTTTCAACAAACTTCTTATCAATTCCTTTTATAAAATCTTTTATAATTTTCATCTTTACAGTCATATTCCATCCCTTCATCATATTTACCCTTATTTTTGTACATATAAGTTATTCTTTCATTAAAATTTTGGGAAGAAGTTTCTTCTAACAGACCAAAATACACCCAAAATCTAGTGTGTGGCACTGATCTATTCACCAGCCTGATCATATTCTTTTATTTTCTTTTTCTCCTTTTTTTCTTTTTTCTTTATTCCCTTTCTTTCCCCACTGTTTTGGGTCTCTTCTGATTTGTTTAGTATATATTTTTCTGGGGTCGTTGTTACAGTGCTAGCATTTTGTTCTCTCATTCATCTATTCTCCTCTGGACAAAATGACAAGATGGAAGAACTCACCTCAAAAAAAAAGAACAAGAGGCAGTACTGACTACCAGGGACCTAATCAATACAGACATTAGTAAGATGTCGGAACTAGAGTTTAGAATGACGATTATGAAGATACTAGCTGGGTTTGAAAAAAGCATGGAAGATACTAGAGAAACCCTTTCTTGAGAAATAAAAGATCTAAAATCTAACCAAGTCGAAATCAAAAAGGCTATTAATGAGGTGCAATAAAAAACAGAGGCTCTAACTGCTAGGACAAATGAGACAGAAGAGAGAATTAGTGATAGAGAAGACCAAATGATGGAGAATAAAGAAGTTGAGAAAAAGATAAATAACTACTGGAGCACAAGGGCAGAATTGAAGAGATAAGTGAAACCATAAGATGAAACAACATTAGAATAATTGGGATCCCAGAAGAAGAAGAAAGAGAGAGAGGGGCAGAAAGTATATTGGAGCAAATTATAGCAGAGAACTTCCCTAATTTGGGGAAGGAAACAGCCATCAAAATCCAGAAGCACATGGGAGCGCCTGGGTGGCTCAGTCGTTAAGCGTCTGCCTTCGGCTCAGGTCATGATCCCAGGGTCCTGGGATCGAGCCCCGCATCGGGCTCCCTGCTCCGCGGGAAGCCTGCTTCTCCCTCTCCCATTCCCCCTGCTTGTATTCCCTCTCTCGCTGTGTCTCTCTCTGTCAAATAAGTAAATAAAATCTTTAAAAAAAAAAATCCAGAAGCACAGAGAACCCCCCCTCAAAATCAATAAAAATAATTCAACACCCCAACATCTGATAGTAAAACTCACAAGTCTCAGAGACAGAGAAAATCCTGAAAGCAGCTTGGGAGAAGAGGTCTATTACCTACAATGGTAGAAACATTAGATTGGCAACAAACTTATACACAGAGACCTGGCAGACCAGAAAGAACTGGCATGATACCTTCAGAGCACTAAATGAGAAAAATATGCAGCCAAGAATACTATATCCAGCTAGGCTGTCATTGAAAATTGAAGGAGAGATAAAAAGCTTCCAGGACAAACAAAAACTAAAGGAATTTGCAAACACGAAACCAGCCCTACAAGAAATATTGAAAGGGGTCCTCTAAGCAAAGAGAGAGCCTAAAAGTAACACAGACCAGAAAGGAACACAGACAATATACAGTAACAGTCACCTTACAGGCAATATAATGGCAGTAAATTCATATCTTTCAATAGTTACCCTGAATGTAAATGGGCTAAATGCCCCAATCAAAAGACACAGGCTATCAGATCAGATAAAAAAACAAGACCCATCAATTTGCTGCATGCAAGAGACTCATTTTAGACCCAAAGACACCTCCAGATTGAAAGTGAGGTGGTGGAAAACCATTTACCATGCTAATGGACATCAAAAGAAAGCTGGGATGGCAATCCTTATATCAGACAAATTAGACTTTAAACCAAAGACTATAATAAGAGATGAGGAAGGACACTATATCCTACTTAAAGGGTCTATCCAACCAGATGATCTAACAATTGTAAATATCTATGTCCCTATCATGGGAGCAGCCAATTATATAAGCCAATTAATAACAAAATCAAAGAAACACATCGACAATAATACAATAATAGTAGGGGACTTTAACACGCCCCTCACTGAAATGGACAGATCGTGTAAGCAAAAGATCAACAAGGAAATAAAGACTTTAAATGGCACACTGGGCCAAATGGACTTCACAGATATATTCAGAACATTCCATCCCAAAGCAACAGAATACACATTCTTCTCTAGTGCCCACAGAACATTCTCCAGAATAGATCACATCCTAGGTCATAAATCAGGTCTCAACTGGTACCAAAAGATTGGGATCATTCCCTACATATATTCAGAACATAATGCTTTGAAACTAGAACTCAATCACAGAGGAAAGTCGGAAAGAACTCAAATACATGGAGGCTAAAGACCATCCTACTAAAGAATGAGTGGGCCAACCAGGAAATTAAAGAAGAATTAAAAAAATTCAAGGAAACCAATGAAAATGAAAACACAACTATTCAAAATCTTTGGGATGCAGCAAAGGCGGTCCTAAGAGGAAAGTATATAGCAATACAAGCCTTTCTCAAGAAACAAGAAAGGTCTCAAATACACAAACTAATCCTACACCTAAAGGAGTTGGAGAAAGAACAACAAATAAAGCCTAAACCCAGCAGGAGGAGAGAAATAGTAAAGATCAGACTAGATATCAATGAAATAGAAACCAAAAAACAGTAGAAGAGTTCAACAAAAGTAGGAGTTTGTTCTTTAAAAGAATTAATAAGATTGATAAATCCCTGGCCAGACTTATCAAAAAGAAAAGAGAAAGGACCCAGAAAAATAAAATCATGAATGAAAGAGGAGAGATCACAACCAACACCAAAGAAATACAAACAATTATAAGAACATATTATGAGCAACAAAAGGCCAGCAAATTAGATAATCTGGAAGAAATGGATGCATTCCTAGAGATATATCAACTACCAAAACTGAACCAGGAAGAAATAGAAAACCTGAACAGACCTATAACCACTAAGGAAATTGAAGCAGTCATTAAAAATCTCCCAATGAGGGCGCCTGGGTGGCTCAGGTCATGATCCTGGAGTCCCTGGATGGAGTCCCGCATTGGGCTCCCTGCTCAGCAGGGAGTCTGCTTCTCCCTCTGACCCTCCCCCCTCTCATGTGTTCTCTCTCATTCTCTCTCTCACAAATAAATAAATAAAAAATCTTAAAAAAAAAAATCTCCCAATGAACAAGAGCCCAGGGCCAGATGGCTTCCCAGGGGAATTCTACCAAACATTTACAGAAGAATTAATACCTATTCTTCTGAAACTGTTCCAAAAAATAGAAATGGAAGGAAAACTTCCAAACTCATTTTATGAGGTCAGCATTACCTTGATCCCAAAATCAGACAAAGACCCAATCAAAAAGGAGATTTACAGACCAATATCCGTGATGAACATGAATGCAAAAATTCTCACCAAAATACTAGCCAGTAGGATCCAACAGTACATTAAAAGGATTATTCACCATGACCAAGTGGGATTTATTCCTGGACTGTAAGTTTGGTTCAACATCCGCAAATCAATCAAGGTGATACAATACATTAATAAACGAAAGAACAAGAACTATATGATCCTCTCAATAGATGCAGAAAAAGCATTTGACAAAATACAGCATCCTTTCTTGATTAAAACTCTTCAGAGCGTAGGGATAGAGGGGACCTACCTCAATATCATAAAAGCCATCTATGAAAAACACACAGCGAATATCATTCTCAATGGGGAAAAACTGAGAGCTTTCCCCCTAAGGTCAGGAACACAGCAGGGATGTCCACTATCACCACTGCTATTCAACATAGTATTGGAAGTCCTAGCCACAGCAATCAGACAACAAAAAGAAATAAAAGACATCAAATCGGCAAAGAAGAAGTCAAACTCTCACTCTTTGCAGATGATATGATACTTTATGTAGAAAATCCAAAAGACTCCACCCCAAAACTGCTAGAACTCATACAAGATTTCAGTAAAATGGAAGGATATAAAATCAATGCACAGAAATCAGTGGCATTTCTATACACCAACAACAAGACAGAAGAAAGAGAAATTCAGGAGTCGATCCCATTTACAATTGCACCCAAAACCATAAGATACCTAGGAATAAATCTAACCAAAGAGGCAAAGGATCTGTACTCAGAAAACTATAGAATACTCATGAAAGAAACTGAGGAAGACACAAAAAAAATGGAAAAACGTTCCATGCTCATGCATTGGAAGAACAAATATAGTGAAGATGTCAATGCTACCTAGAGCAATCTACACATTTAATGCAATCCTTACCAAAATACCATCCACTTTTTTCAAAGAAATGGAATAAATAATCCTAAAATTTGTATGGAACCAGAAAAGACCCTGAATAGCCAGAGGAATGTTGAAAAAGAAAAGCAAAGCCGGCAGCATCACAATTCTGTGCTTCAAGCTCTATTACATAGCTGTAATCATCAAGACAGTATGATACTGGCACAAAAACAGACACATAGATCAATGGAACAGAATAGAGAGCCCAGAAATGGACCCTCAACTCTATGGCCAACTAATCTTCGACAAAGCAGGAAAGAATGTCCAATGGAAAAAAGACAGTCTCTTCAACAAATGCTGTTGGGAAAATTGGACAACCACATGCAGAAGACTGAAATTGGACCATTTCCTTACACCACACACAAAAATAGACTCAAAATGGATAAAAGACCTCAATGTGAGACAGGAGTCCATCAAAATCCTAGAGAACACAGGCAGCAACCTCTTTGACCTCAGCCGAAGCAACTTCTTCCTAGAAACATCGCCAAAGGCAAGGGAAGCAAGGGCAAAAATGAACTATTGGGACCTCAGCAAGATAAAAAGCTTTTGCACAGCAAAGGAAACAGTCAAAACCAAAAGACAACCGACAGAATGGGAGAAGATATTTGCAAATGACATATCAGGGCTAGTATCCAAAATCTATAAAGAACTTTTCAAACTCAACACCCAAAGAACAAAGAATCCAATCAAGAGATGGGCATAAGACATGAACAGACATTTCTACAAAGAAGACATCCAAATGGCCAACAGACACATGAAAAAGTGCTCAACATTGTTCAGCATCAGGGAAATCTAAATCAAAACCTCAATGAGATACCACCTCACACCAGTCAGAATGGCTAAAATTAACAAGTCAGGGAATGCCAAATGTTGGCGAGGATGTGGAGAAAGGGGAACCCTCCTACACTGTTGGTGGGAATGCAAGCTGGCGCAGCCACTCTTGAAAACATTATGGAGGTTCCTCAAAAAGTTGAAAATAGAGCCACCCTATGGCCCAGCAATTGCACTACTGGGTATTTACTCCAAAGATACAAATGTAGTGATCCAAAGAGGTACGTGCACCCCCGTGTTTATAGCAGCAATGTCCACAATAGCCAAACTATGGAAACAGCCAAGATGTCCATTGACAGATGAATGGATAAAGAAGAGGTGGCATATATATACAATGGAATATTATGCAGCCATCAAAGGGAATGAAATCTTGCCATTTGCAACCACGTGGATGGAACTAGAGGGTAGCATGCTAAGCAAAATAAGTCAATCAGAGAAAGACGTGTATCATATGATCTTACTGATATGAGGAATTCTTAATCTCTGGGAACAAACTGAGGGTTGCTGGAGTGGTAGGGGGTGGGAGGGAGGGGTGGCTGGGTGATAGACATTTGGGAGGTTATCTGCCATCGTGAGCACTGTGAATTGTGTAAGACTGATGAATCACATACCTGTACCTCTGAAAGAAATAATACATTATATGTTAAAAAAAAAAAATAGAGGATAGTAGAAACGGGAAAATGAAGGGGGGGAAATTGGAGGGAGAGACAAACCTTGAGAGACTATGGACTTTGAGAAACAACCTGAGGGTTCTAGAGGGGAGGGGGTTGAGGGGACGGGTTAGCCTGGTGATGGGTATTAAAGAGGGCACATATCGAATGTTACACTGGGTGTTATACGCAAACAATGAATCATGGAACACTACATCAAAAACTAATGATGTAATGTATGGTGATTAACATAACACCATAAAATTTTAAAAAATGTTTTAAGAAAAGAAAGATAATAAAAAGTTTATGCTAATCCATTGCTTCACTTTTCTAAAGAGACATCTTGTCTTCACTAACATTTTCTTTTTTTTTTTAAAGATTTATTTATTTATTTATTTATTTATTTATTTGAGAGAGCGAGAATGAGAGAGAGAGAGTACATGAGAGGGGGGAGGGTTAGAGGGAGAAACAGGCTCCTCGCTGAGCAGGGAGCCCGATGCGGGACTCGATCCAGGGACTGCAGGATCATGACCTGAGCTGAAGGCAGTCGCTTAACCAACTGAGCCACCCAGGCGCCCTTCACTAACATTTTCTAACACGAATCACATTTCTGCATCAGAAAGTCACAAACCCTTAGAATAGGTCTCACAAAGAAGCTCCATGGAACTCTAAAATCAAACCAAGTGTGCTACTTGGAAAATCAAATTTGGTCCAATTGTTTCATGCTATGGTTAGGAAGGCAGAATCTTGCCATGCCTTACAAAATGTCATGTTCCTACTTAAAGGCAAAGCTAAGCTTAGAAAATCTATTCTCTTAAGCACTCTGTATCTTCCTTCTTTCCCTTTTTGCTTCCTGTGTCCTGTCCATTATCCATCAGCAATCAGTTCCTTCTTTTATCCTGTATGAGATCCTATTTTGTTCCACCTCCAGTCCTGCTTTAGCTATTAGGTATTTTAAGAGGTCCCAACCCTCAGACAGAGACTAGCTTGCCTATTCTTTGCTTTTTTTCTGAGACTGGTGGCAGTCAAAATCATGTTTATAACAAAATCCTGTTATAGTTATAGCATACTGCATGCTGTACTAGAATAGTTAGTGCAATTACTTCTGTGGTCACCTAGAATGAAGTTTCCATTGAGGGTAAGACTTATGGCAGGGATAGAGGATAAATGTACTTTCTCTTGTCAGTTTTGGCCTGGCTTTTGACAAAGTAAGAACCTAATGTGCCACTAGCAGTGACCAACTATGAGCCTTCATGTGGTACCATAACTTTCAGGGAACAGTCAGGTCTCTGATGGCAAGGTGCTTAAACTAACCCCTTCCATCACAGAGAGGGCACCATATATTTTCACAGAATAGACATCAATTGTAGATTTCCATTTTCTTTTTCTGGCTATCATTCATCTTCCATTACTATCATATAAGAGAAACTTTTCTGGATGCTGATGGAATCTTAAATTACCTACCAAATGTCCTACCAAATGACTTAATTTACAGTGAAGGAAGCCGGACAATGAATGGATGCCTGTGGGATTTGTAGATCTTTCCTCATATGTCATCACCCAGAGCAGCTGGTCTTATAGATTGGTAGAATTGCCTATTAAAGACACTATTATGATACCAGCTGGAAGATAATACCCATGCGTTTGTGGTGTTATCTTTATCATGTGATGCAATATTTGAAAATGCCACCAACATACACTGTTGTTTTTTTTTTCCCACAACCCATACACAAGATCAGAGATAAAGGCACAGAAGTGGGGTAACATCTTTCACAATTACACCTACAATAGCGAAATTTTGCTTCCCATTTCAGTGACCTTGGGCTAATTATTAGAATTTTTAGAACCCAGTGGAGGAGTGCTCTCATCACAGAACATGTCAATGATTCCAATGAACTAGGAGACTGCTCTGCAATTTAAGACCCCTCATACCACTGGTGGAAAGAAAAATGAAAGCATCACACTGTGGGTTGTATAGATATTACATGACAATTGAAAAGAAATAATGTAGTGCCACTCAATAAAGACAGAGAGGAGCATGATTTGAACCCAGGGGAATCACCCACAATACTTCATATGATTTTATGCAAGGGCAAATGTGCATGGGGCTACACTGTTACCTCAATCAGACAGAGCACCAAAGCTCAGATTCCTTCAAGAATAAAAGTTGAGGCCATTTCACTGGGTAAACAACCACCAACTGAAGACAAGCATATTTAATAGAGAAGGGATGGAATCGATGTCATCAGTTGCCTTGGATCAAGTTGCAGCACTGAGGACTGTGGTCACTTTCTATGGAGTGCCTCCAGTGACAGAGGAAGAAATATTGTGTGGCAGGCTGCCTGGACTGCACCCTGGTTTACTAATCTTTCTGTGCCTCAGTTTTATCCCCTTTAAATTATTGATAACAATGATACCTACCCCCTATACTTGCTATTAGTATTACATGGGATAGTGTAGAAACAAGCACAAAATTAAGTGCTTAATAAATGTCATTTTTTTAAATTTTTTATTCTTATGTTAATCCCCATACATTACATAATTAGTTTTAGATGAAGTGTTCCATGATTCATTGTTTGTGCACAACACCCAGTGCTCCATGCAGAACGTGCCCTCCTCAATATCCACCACCAGGCTAACCCATCCTCCCACCCTCCTCCCCTCTAGAACCCTGTTTGTTTTTCAGAGTCCATCGTCTCTCATGGTTCGTCTACCCCTCCGATTTCCCCGCCTCATTCTTCCCCTCACGCTACCTTCTTCTTCTTCTTCTTCTTTTTTTTTTTCTTAACATATATTGCATTATTTGTTTCAGAGGTACAGATCTGAGATTCAACAGTCTTGCACAATTCACAGAGCTTACCAGAGCACATACCCTCCCCAGTGTCTATCACCCAGTCACCCCATCCCTCCCACCCCACCCCCCACTCCAACAACCCTCAGTTTGATTCCTGCGATTAAGAATTCCTCATATCAGTGAGATCATATAATACATGTCTTTCTCTTTTTGACTTATTTCACTCAACATAATACCCTCCAGTTCCATCCACGTCGTTGCAAATGGCAAGATCTCATTCCTTTTGATGGCTGCATAATATTCCATTGTATATATATACCACCTCTTATTTATCCAGTCATCTGTCGATGGACATCTTGGCTCTTTCCACAGTTTGGCTATTGTGGACATTGCTGCTATAAACATCGGGGTGCACGTACCCCTTCGGATCCCTACTTTTGTATCTTTGGGGTAAATACCCAGTAGTGCAATGGCTGGATCATAGGGTAGCTCTATTTTCAACATTTTGAGGAATCTCCATACAGTTTTCAAGAGTGGCTGCACCAGCTTGCATTCCCACCAACAGTGTAGGAGGGTTCCCCTTTCTCCGCATCCTCGCCAACATCTGTCATTTCCTGACTTGTTAATTTTAGCCATTCTGACTGGTGTGAGGTGGTATCTCATTGAGGTTTTGATTTGGATTTCCCTGATGCTGAGCGATATTGAGCACTTTTTCATGTGTCTGTTGGCCATTTGGATGTCTTCTTTGGAAAAATGTCTGTTCATGTCTTCTGCCCATTTCTTGATTGGATTCTTTGTTCTTTGGGTGTTGACTTTGATGAGTTCTTTATAGATTTTGGATACTAGCCCTTTATCTGATATGTCATTTGCAAATATCTTCTCCCATTCTGTCGGTTGTCTTTTGGTTTTGTTGACTGTTTCCTTTGCTTTGCAAAAGCTTTTTATCTTGATGAAGTCCCAATAGTTCATTTTTGCCCTTGTTTCCCTTGCCTTTGGCGATGTTTCTAGGAAGAAGTTGCTTCGGCTGAGGTCAAAGAGGTTGCTGCCTGTGTTCTCCTTTAGGATTTGGATGGACTCCTGTCTCACATTGAGGTCTTTCAACCATTTGGAGTCTATTTTTGTGTGTGGTGTAAGGAAATGGTCCAGTTTCATTCTTCTGCATGTGGCTATCCAATTTTCCCAACACCATTTGTTGAAGAGACTGTCTTTGTTCCATTGGACGTTCTTTCCTGCTTTGTCAAAGATGAGTTGACCATAGAGTTGAGGGTCCATTTCTGGGCTCTCTATTCTGTTCCATTGATCTATGTGTCTGTTTTTGTGCCAGTACCATGCCGTCTTGATGATGACAGCTTTCTAATAGAGCTTGAAGTCCGGAATTGTGATGCCGCCGGCTTTGCTTTTCTTTTTCAATATTCCTCTGGCTATGCGGGGTCTTTTCTGGTTCCATACAAATTTTAGGATTATTTGTTCCATTTCTTTGAAAAAAGTGGATGGTAATTTGATGGGGATTGCATTGAATGTGTAGATTGCTCTAGGTAGCATTGACATCTTCACAATATTTGTTCTTCCTATCCATGAGCATGGAACGTTTTTCCATTTCTTTGTGTCTTCCTCAATTTCTTTCATGAGTATTTTATAGTTTTCGGAGTACAGATCCTTTGCCTCTTTGGTTAGATTTATTCCTAGGTATCTTATGGTTTTGGGTGCAATTGTAAATGGGATGGACTCCTTAATTTCTCTTTCTTCTGTCTTGTTGTTGGTGTATAGGAAAGCCACTGACTTCTGTGCATTGATTTTATATCCTGCCACTTTACTGAATTCCTGTATGAGTTCTAGCACTTTTGGGGTGGAATCTTTTGGGTTTTCCACATAAAGTATCATATCATCTGCAAAGAGTGAGAGTTTGACTTCTTCTTTGCCAATTTGGATGCCTTTGATTTCTTTTTGTTGTCTGATTGCTGTGGCTAGGACTTCCAATACTATGTTGAATAGCAGTGGTGATAGTGGACATCCCAGCCGCGTTCCTGACCTTAGGGGGAAAACTCTCAGTTTTTCCCCATTGAGAATAATATTTGCTGTAGGTTTTTCATAGATGGCTTTTATGATATTGAGGTATGTACCCTCTATGCCTATACTCTGAAGAGTTTTGATCAAGAAAGGATGCTGTACTTTGTCTAAAGCTTTTTCTGCCATCTATTGACAGGATCATATGATTCTTGTTCTTTCTTTTATTAATGTATTGTATCACCTTGATTAATTTGCGGATGTTGAACCAACCTTGCAGCCCAGGGATAAATCCCACTTGGTTGGTGAATAATCCTTTTAATATACTGTTGGATCCTATTGGCTAGTATTTTGGTGAGAATTTTTGCATTCATGTTCATCAGGGATATTGGTCTGTAATTCTCTTTTTTATGGGGTCTTTGTCTGGTTTTGGGATCAAGGTAATGCTGGCTTTATAAAATGAGTTTGGAAGTTTTCCTTCCGTTTCTATTTTTTGGAACAGTTTCAGAAGAATAGGTGTTAATTCTTCTTGAATGGTTTGGTAGAATTCCCCTGGGAAGCCATCTGGCCCTGGGCTTTTGTTTTTTGGGAGATTTTTGATGACTGCTTCAATTTCCTTAGTGGTTATAGGTCTGTTCAGGTTTTCTATTTCATCCTGGTTCAGTTTTGGTAGTTGATACATCTCTAGGAATGCATCCATCTCTTCCAGGTTATCTAATTTGCTGGCATAGAGTTGCTCATAATATGTTCTTATAATTGTTTGTATTTCTTTGGTGTTGGTTGTGATCTCTCCTCTTTCATTCATGATTTTGTTGATTTGGGTCATTTCTCTTCTCTTTTTGATAAGTCTGGCCAGGGGTTTATCAATCTTGTTAATTCTTTCAAAGAACCAGCTCCTAGTTTCGTTGATGTGTTCTACTGTTCTTTTGGTTTCTATTTCATTGATTTCTGCTCTGATCTTGATGATTTCTCTTCTCCTGCTGGGTTTAGGCTTTATTTGCTGTTCTTTCTCCAGCTCCTTTAGGTGGAGGGTTAGGTTGTGTACTTGAGACCTTTCTTGTTTCTTGAGAAAGGCTTGTATTGCTATATACTTTCCTCTTAGGACTGCCTTTGCTGCATCCCAAAGATTTTGAATAGTTGTGTTTTCATTTTCATTGGTTTCCATGTATTTTTTTAATTCTTCTTTAATTTCCTGGTTGACCCATTCATTCTTCAGTAGGATGCTCCTTAGCCTCCATGTATTTGAGTTCTTTCCGACTTTCCTCTTGTGATTGAGTTCTAGTTTCAAAGCATTGTGGTCTGAAAATAGGCAGGGAATGATCCCAATCTTTTGGTACCGGTTGAGACCTGATTTATGACCTAGGATGTGATCTATTCTGGAGAATGTTCGTGGGCACTAGAGAAGAATGTGTATTCCGTTGCTTTGGGGTGGAATGTTCTGAATATGTCTGTGAAGTCCATTTGGTCCAGTGTGTCATTTAAAGCCTTTATTTCCTTGTTGATCTTTTGCTTAGATGATCTGTCCATTTCAGTGAGGGGGGTGTTAAAGTCCCCCACTATTATTGTATTGTTGTCGATGTGTTTCTTTGCTTTTGTTATTAATTGCCTTATGTAATTGGCTCCTCCCATGTTAGGGGCATAGATATTTACAATTGTTAGATCTTCTTGTTGGATAGATCCTTTAAGTGTGATATAATGTCCTTCCTCATCTCTTATTACAGTCTTTGGTTTAAAATCTAATTTGTCTGATAGAAGGATTGCCACCCCAGCTTTCTTTTGGTGTCCATTAGCATGGTAAATGGTTTTCCACCCCCTCACTTTCAATCTGGGGGTGTCTTTGGTTCTAAAATGAGTCTCTTGCAGACAGCATATCGATGGGTCTTGTTTTTTAATCCAGTCTGTTAACCTGTGTCTTTTGATTGGGGCGTTTAGCCCATTTACATTCAGGGTAACTATTGAAAGATAGGAATTTAGTGTGATTGTATTGCCTGTAAGGTGACTGTTACCATATATTGTCTGTGTTCCTTTCTGGTCTATGTTGCTTTTAGGGTCTCTCTTTGCTTAGAGGTCCCCTTTCAAGATTTCCTGTAGGGCTGGTTTTGTGTTTGCAAATTCCTTTAATTTTTGTTTGTCCTGGAAGCTTTTTATCTCTCCTTCAATTTTCAATGACAGCCTAGCTGGATAGAGTATTCTTGGCTGCATATTTTTCTCATTTAGTGCTCTGAATATATCCTGCCAGTCCTTTCTGGCCTGCCAGGTCTCTGTGGATAGGTCTGTTGCCAATCTAATGTTTCCAGCATTGTAGGTTACATATCTCTTCTCCCGAGCTGCTTTCAGGATTTTCTCTTTGTCTCTGAGATTCGTCAGTTTTACTATTAGATGTCGGGGAGTTGACCTATTTTTATTGATTTTGAGAGGGGTTCTCTGTGCTTCCTGGATTTTCATGCCTGTTTCTTTCCCCAAATTAGGGAAGTTCTCTGCTATAATTTGCTCCATTATACCTTCTGCCCCTCTGTCTCTTTCTTCTTCTTCTGGGATCCTAATTATTCTAATGTTGTTTCGTCTTATGGTATCGCTTATCTCTCGAATTCTGCCCTCGTGATCCAGTAGTTGTTTATCTCTCTTTTTCTCAGCTTCTTTATTTTCCATCATTTCATCTTCTATATTACTGATTCTCTCTTCTGCCTCATTTATTCTAGCAGTTAGCACCCCCATTTTTGATTGCACCTCATTAATAGCCTTTTTGATTTCTACTTGGTTGGATTTTAGCTCTTTTACTTCTCCAGAAAGGGTTTCTCTAATAACTTCCATATTGTTTTCAAGCCCAGCTAGTATCTTTAAAGTGATGATTCTGAACTCTAGATCTGACATCGTACTAATGTCCATATTGAGTAGGTCCCTGGCAGTCGGTACTACCTCTTGTTCTTTTTGTTGAGGTGATTTTTTCCGTCTTGTCATTTTGTGCAGAGGAGAGTAGATTAATGAGAGAACAAAATGCTAGCAGAATAACCACGTCCCCAGAAAATATACTCTAAACAAATCGGAAAGACCTAAAGCAGTGGGCTAAGAAAGGGGAAGAGAGCAAAAAGAGAAAGAAAAAAAAAAGAAAAAGTTAAAAACAAAAACAAACAAAACAAAACAACAACAACAAAAGGAAAACCAGAATGTGATCAAATATGATCTATATGGTATATAGATCAGTGCCACACACTAGATTTGGGGTGTATTTTGGTCTTTTAGAAGAACGTGCCTCCCAAAATTTTAAAGAAAGAAAAACTTATATATGTACAAAATAAGGGTTGATATGATGAAGGGATGGAATATGACTGTAAAAATGGAAATTATAAAAAATGTTATAAAAGGAATTGATAAGAAGTTGTTTGAAAAAAAAAGAAGAGGATTTAAAAAAAGAAAAAAGAAAAAGAGAAAAAAAAAAGGGAGAGGATGTGATCAGGAAGGGAATAGAAAGCACCATATACTAGAGATTTAGGGTATATTTTAATCTGTTAGAAGAAACTATCTCAAAATTTTAAAGAGAGAACAACTTATATATATAAGCCAAAAATACGGGTAACTACTATGAAGGGATAGAATATGACTCTAAAAATGAAAAATAAAAATGTTTGTTTTTTTTTTTTAAAGGGATTGATAAGGTGTTGTTTGAAAAAGGGAAAAAGAAAAATTCAAAAAGAAATAATAAGACAAAAAGACAGTTAAAAAAAAATTAACTTTAAAAGACTAAAGAATCATGGTAAAAAAGCCATGAATTCTATGTGCAGTATTCCCCTAGCGCTGGAGTTCTGCCGTTCTCATTGATCGGTAAACTTGGTCTTGGATGGCTGTTCTTGCTGATCTTCTGGGGAGGGGCCTGTTGCCGTGGTTTCCAAATGTCTCTGCCGGAGGCGGAATTGCCCCGCCCTTGCCCCCTCCCGGCTAAGTAATCTGCTCGGGTTTGCTCTCCGGGGCTTTTGTTCCCTGCGAGCTTTCCTTACAGCTTTGGAGGCGGAGAGTGAAAATGGCGGCCTCCCAATCTCCGCTCCGGAGGAGCCCTGAACTTGGGGCTCCGCTCCTCAGTGAGCCCCCAGAGAAAAGCCGTCAGTCACTCCCGACTCCCCGGTCTCCAGCCGCACTCCGTGCTCACCCGGCCTGTGACCGCGCGTTTCTCTCTCTGGCACCCGACCCCGGGTGGAGTCTCCAAACCCAGCCGATCCCTGCGGAGCGCTCCCGCGCGGCTCCTCCCGGGGGAGGAAGGGGAGTCTCCCCGGATCTGCCGCTTGTTGGGTCCCTGCTGGAGGAGCAGGGGCCCGACTGCGCCGCGGATCACGGTTTATGGCCACCCCGAGCTGAGAGCCCGCGCCTGGGCTCCGCCTCTGCAGCCGGCTTCCCTGCTCGTTACCTGGGAGCTCTGCCGCCCTCAGGCACCCCCGGTCTTTCTGTGACCCCGAGGGTCCTGAGACCCCACTGTCCCGGAGGGTTCCACCCCCCGCTCAGCCACCAGAGTGACGTCCCTCGGCGGAGCAGACTTTTAAAAGTTCCGATTTTGTGCTTCGTGGCTCTATCACTTGCCAGAAGCGGCCGACGGAGGCCCCTCCCCCGCCGTCTATCCTCCCGAATATCGCCTCGGATTCACTTCTCCGCACGTCCTACCTTCCAGAAAGTGGTCGCTTTTCTGATGAGAGAGTTGTTGCTCTTCTTTTCTTCGATCTCCTGTTGAGTTTGTAGGTGTTCAGAATGGTTTGATCCCTATTCAGCTGAATTCCTGAGAGGAGACGAAATCCAGGTCTCCTACTCCTCCGCCATCTTGCTCCGCCCCCCTCTAAATGTCATTTATTAACTGATGGTAGCTATTATTATTGTTGATTGTTATTGTTTCTTTTTTGTTCCTTGCAATATCATGTTTATTTATGTACTTTTACAAATCTCTCTCTCTCTTTTTTCTTTTCCTTTTCTTTACTATTCAAAAGAGGGTTTTTGGTACTATTTAATCAAGAATGCTGAATATTGGGGGCACCTTGGTGGCTCAGTTGGTTAAGCGACTGCCTTAAGCTCAGGTCATGATCTCAGGGTCCTGGGATAGAGCCCTGCATTGGGGTCCCTGCTTGGTGGGAAGCCTGCTTCTCCCTTTCCCATTCCCCCCGCTTGTGTTCCCTCTCTCGCTGTCTCTCTCTCTGCGTCAAATAAATAAATAAAATCTTTAAAAAAAAAGAATGCTGAATATTGATGAGACAATAGCAAAATTAGTAGAGGGATGGACATCTAGGGATTCCAGACTTGAAGCTTTATACAGCAGATGGTGAGATTTTAGGTTGTCTCCCTTCGGGGAGGGGCTATTATCAGTAATAGGAGAATAGTTGCCTTTGAGAACTGTTTGTTTCTTATATACTTAACATTTTTAGAAGTGTTAGTGTAGCAACAAGGGATACGTGTAGATTTTTGGCAGTCCAAGAATTGGATTGTAGTGAATATTTGCCTTTTTATTTGATCCCCAATATTCCATTCCAATGCCTTTAGGAGCAGTTCCTCTGTAAGTGTGTTTTGGTGGGGCACATGGTAGCCTCAGTGGTCAGAGAGTCCCTCTCATTATCTGCAGGGAGGCACATACCTGTGACTGAGGCCTGGAGAACTGGTTACTCTGACCTGGAAATTTGACTCTTCTGAGAGCAATCCAGAGATAAGGTTTGTCATTTTATACTAGTTGTAGCAACTGCCCTCCCACATAGCTTGCTTCTCACCATACTTTTTTTAGGTAATGGGGAGAAGGACATGGGGACAAACATGGGAAGAATGAAGCCAATGGAAGATAACACCCTCCAGTGACTAAGGGCTCAATATGTGAGTATGCCCAGAAACTCCATAAGTCAATGGGTAAATTAGTATCTTGACAGGAGGAATACATGACTGACTATGCACAGGGGAGGGCAAGAGGGAGGAACAAAGAGAAAGGAACATCTTTCCTCAAAACAAACAAACAAACAAACAAACAAAAACATTGTCAACCTTTCACAGTATCTCCAAAAAATGACTATGATCTAAGGAAACATGAAAATGAAAAGATAGGATTTTTTGAAAGAAACTTTTAAAGGCCGCTAGGGGAAGAGGAAGTCAACTTCAGGAACACTGCCAAGGAGAAGAAGAGATGACAGCCTCATGCATGAAAAGCACAACTACTGCACCCACCCCTGGGATGCAGCATTGCCAAATTCTCTTTCACCTGTTTTGAACCTCTGTGGGCATCAGATACCTAGAAGAGTTAAATTTCTGGCTTCTTTTTGGTTGGGTAAAGCCATATGTCTAGTTCCAGCCAATGAGTTTGAGCAGAAGTGATGTACTCGATTGAGCATTTACTTGCCCGTATTGCTACTCTCCAGAGTCCTATTTTTCCCATCTGCCACCACAATGGTCTAGTTATAGATTAAGATGTGGATGGTCAGTCAGTCTAGGTCCCAGGGTTATGAGGTGTGGAGTTCAGCCCCCAGCTGGCAATTGGCAGACATGAAGCATAAGAGATAAACACAACTTAAAAAAACTTTTAGTCTTATAAACCACAAATAATCTGAAGGTTGTTTGTTATAAAGTATAGCCTCCTCTATCCTGACTGTTATAATCTTTAACCCCAGAAAGGCTAAGCCCCTCTATAACAGCTTTTTTAGTTTTACCTAATCTGTTGCTGACTCTGGCAGCAATTGGCCTCCCAGATCCCAAATTCCTCCTCAAACCCTATGACCCTGTGAATATAGCTTTTTTTCTCACAAAAATGTGTTGAAAGGCAGAGCATAAGATAGTATAAAACTCATTTTGTAGTTCTTTAAATTTTCATCTCAAAGAAAATCCTCCCCTCTTGTGTTTTTCATGTTCTGATAAAAAGACATTTTCTAAAGGACAAAAAAAAAATTCCTATGAACAATCTACTTTTTCTGAACCAAAATTCATGTAAGACTTTTGTTGATTGGTAGTTTATGCTATTTGGTTCTTCAGATAGTACAGAGGGTTAGAGTCTGAGTTTTATAATCATCAGTAAGGAATGGGTCCAAATTCCTCGTTAATAAATTTCAAGAGAATGAGTTTGGGCAGTTTATATAACATATCTGAGTTTTGATTTCTTCTCTTATAAGATGGGGACAATTCCAATCCCTACCCAAAAGATATTGTGAGAACTAAATTAGCTAATGCACTTTAAATCCTAATTATAGTTAGTGTCTGTCAAATAGTAAATGTTCAATAAATAGAAGCTATTATTATTATCTGGAAGTTCAGTAGATAGCCTGAAATACTGAAATAGTCATATAATTTTTTTTAAAGATTTTATTTATTTATTTGAGAGAGAGAATGAGAGAGAGCATGAGAGGGAAGAGGGTCAGAGGGAGAAGCAGACTCCCCGCTGAGCAGGGAGCCCGATGGCGGGACTCGATCCAGGGACTCCAGGATCATGACCTGAGCCGAAGGCAGTCGCTTAACCAACTGAGCCACCCAGGCGCCCAAAATAGTCATATAATTTTTGACAAAGAACATTATATTTACCTGGGAAAATTATACAGATAAAATGTGTGTGTGTGTATCTTTTAAATGAATAGCATTGTTCTTTTCACAATACTCTGAATAATAATACCTTTATAGATTTGTACTTTTCAAATTCAATGCCTATTCAAATATCAGCCACATTTTGAGTGTTCCTAGGGTTAAAACAAAACAAAACAAAACAAAAAACCCATCCCATTGTAAACTAAAAGTAATCTTGCTGTACATTTCATATACAAATGAAAGATAATGTATACAATTTTTAGAAAATTCACCTTATATTACTTGAAGAAAGTATACACATGGGATTGAAAAGATAATTCTTTTGGAGGGGACACCTGTCGTTTGTTGTGGGGAGATAACTAAACAGTCTTTTTTTTTTTTTCTCTGAATAGCTCTTTCTATAACTATCAGATTTTTTTTCCTCATTTCCTTTCCCCTGTTCCTCACAATCACTAACTCATATAAAGATACCTGAAGAAAAAGAAAGAAGGCAAAAAAGAGAAAAAGAGAGAAGAGAGAAAAAACAAGAAATTTTGAAAGAGAGAGATTGAGAGAATGAGAGATAGAGAGAAAGCATCCATTGAGGAGCAATATATCATAATTTGACTAGGTATGTTCTATTTGTTATCTTATCTAATATTCACAGCTATCCTCTGAAATATGTATGTTCTCCCTTTTGTATAGATGAGGAAGCTGAAGTCTGGAGGGAGGGAAAAGATCCCAGGAAAGTTCCTGGGATCATAGATCTATTTTGAGCTAGTGTTTCCATGGGAACCCAGGCTGACACTGAAAGCCATTTTACATTGTTCAGTGTTCACTATCTAAGATTACTAATGAAGATCTTGGGGTGAGAATAAACCACTCTCCTTTCAACTTTGTCTGCCATCTTTGCCTGAGGGCTACTGTAAAAAGCAGTTCTATTTCAAGACCAAAAACATTGTAGGATTTGGCAGACTTCTGTGTTGTCATGATATGGCAATCATCATTAAATTTTCCAGATTAAGTGAAGGCTTCTTTTGGCTTTAACACAGAAAGGTAGATTTCTGTGTTCCACCAAAAGTAAGCACATGTTTGGCCTTCTCACTTAACTAAGTCATTGCTAACTGAACATCTAATATGTAACTGTAACAGCCAGCCCTTTGTATACCTCCTTTAAAACAAGTTCATCTTGCTATACATACGAATATATTTTCAAGGTCTAGTTCCCCTCTAATTAAAGCTAAAAGATCTTGATTATTTCTTTTATCTGGCACCAAATTAATTATAAAAGCTGTATGTTAATATTAATATTGCTTCAATGTACATCAATAGCTTGTATTACCTTTGAATCAAGCATTTCCATTTTATAACAAAACCTCACAGTGCAATTCAGAAAATCCAAGCATACAAATTTATGTAAAGATTTAAATGGAAGTGTTTTATCTTTTAATCATTCAACCAAGCTCCAGTTCAGTGGCATAATCTGCTTAAACTGCACACATCTTCACATCCACAGGAATCAAATGAAGGCAAGGTTTATGACATTTTTCTGTCATTGCCACCCATAATTCCCCTTGATGGGTTGCTGGAATTCACAGGGCTGAGAGGAATTACTGATTCCAAACCATTCAGCCAAATCTAGAATGCTTTAGTGCAACTCCATATTACCCTCTTCCTTCATGGCTGCATGACAGCAAGGAACAGGGTGTTACTGAGAATTCATCATCTTTTTCTCCCAGAAGGAGGAGAAAAAAATACTACTTTAAATAAAAGTAATCTGATATATAACTTTATCCCTTTTCAAGAAGAGCAATATTTGATTTAATAGTCTGAGGTGTATTTCCTTGCATATTCTTAGTTTAAGGAGTATTAGTGAAAGCGTGGCTGTGCTGAGGGTGCTTCCTTTGCTGGCACCAAAATCTCAGAACAACAAGGATGGACTCGGATCCTGGATTTCTAGACTTTCTCCCTGGTGAAAGTTTCTCAGAGGAAAGCAGCAGAAGAGCTTTGGAGGTTGCCCCTTTGGTGGAACCACTTCTTTGGTCTACTGCTATTTATAGGCAGGTCTGCAAGCAGTGGGTAGAGGATCACGCAAGAGGGTCCTCATTATATAAACCTCTCACAGTGCTAACAGCTTCAGCTGCAAAGCAAGTTTCCAAACAATTACCTCTTGAGAATCAATTAGGCAAAGTTTTGGGTAGAGACACGGCCTGGGGCTTTAGGTGGGTCCAAACTGAGACCAAGTCCATGCTCAAGTCAATGGTCAGAAGGTATGGAAGGTCTGTGGGTCATGAAAACATGCAAGGAGACACTAACCTATTTTCTTTTATTCTCTTTACTTTTGTTTGCTTTTTTGTTTGTTTCTTTTGTTTTGTTTGCTTTTCTCTCCTTGCATTTATTCTTTTTCTTGTTTGTCTTGGATTCAGTTTAGTTTTCCTTTTATTTTCATTTTCTTCATCCTTTCTAGTCACCACATGGAAGTTTTATTAAACATTCTTTTTCATTATAATGCTACACATATTTTTTGTTTCTTTTGATGGTGGCAAAGAGTGCAGGTGGTACAAAGAGTTTTTGTCTCACTGAAGTTCATATGGCTAGAAACTAATTTAAAAAAAAAATTGAGAATTTCTGCTTTTGTCTTAGTATTCAAAACCCTTTCTTTAGACTTGTTCCTAAAAGCTTAGATTTGAAGACTGAGCAAATTAGTTATAGTGCTTTCATTGTGAATCTGTCACTAAACAACAAAAACAACAACAATGGATGCACTGATGACAGCATACAAAGATCACTTTTGTTGCCAAAGGTGCTCTGATTCTTGACTGAGCCTCTTTAGTGGGACTGCAGTTGGATTTCACATGCAAACGGTACTTCACCCATTTCCCTACTGATCAATGAGTCCCCGTTCATAGGTTTCACTTCCTTCTCATGAAACTGGTATTTGGGACTATTCTGTGAAAAATAAATTAAAAAAAAAAAAGAATATGTGTTCTGGAACATAGACATTCCACTATTCTGTGAAAAGAATATGAGGTAGGAAGTACATTCTTAATAGGCCAGACTGACTATCCAACTGCCGTTTATAAAACTATTCTGTTGGTTTAAGTGACAGATTTGCCATTAACTCATTTGGGGAAAGACAATTCATCCTTTTAGGCCTCAGTTCTCTTATTCATGAAAGATAGTGATCAGAATAAGTCATCATTTAAATTCCTTCTAGCTCTAACATTATGACTCTAAGGGCAAACTTGTGTATACCCCAGACAGTTAAAATTTCACTACTCTTTTTTTTTTTTTTTAAGATTTTATTTATTTATTTGACAGAGAGAGACACAGCGAGAGAGGGAATACAAGCAGGGGGAGTGGGAGAGGAAGAAGCAGGCTTCCCGCGGAGCAGGGAGCTCGACCTGGGGCTGGATCCCAGGACCCTGGGATCATGACCCAAGCCGAAGGCAGACACTTAACAACTGAGCCACCCAGGCGCCCCTAACTTCACTACTCTCTTAAGGAACTAAATGGCATAGACTTTGGGTACTCAAACTCATTTCTCTAATGTTTTGACTGTTCATCAATACTATTGTTAAGGATAGTTTTTACTCAGTTACCTTCCATCTTTACTTGGGTCATGTTCTTGGTCTGGGCTTACAGAAAAAGGGGAGTTACCACAAAAGAAGAAAAATAAGAATTTTTTAGTGTTTACCCTGAGCCTTACTCTGGCTAGAGATACATACATTTCACAATAATTTGTGAGTAGAGCATTATTGAATTGAGTATATCTATGAAAAAAGTGAGTCAAAGGTCAGCTAACTCAAGATCATGATGTAAATGAGTAGTAGAGATGAGATTTGAGACAAAGCTGCTTGATTTCAACACCCAGGCTACACTACCCCCTCTTGTAAGACATTAGCTAGCTTTCCTTCTGCCTATGGGGTCCTGTTACACTTAGTTCCTGATTGTGGGTTGTTTTACATATCTTTGGGGAAACAGAATGAAGAGTTAAGCTCTAGGTAAAGGCAGGTCCTTTCTTCTGTTGGAAGGCAAAATTGTAAAAATGGAATCAGAAACATGTCACACCTATTCCACTCCAACTGACACACTTGTCACTTCCACTCACATTCTGTTGGTCAAAGTCAAGTCACATAGGGAAGCCCAAAGTCAGTAGGACTTGGATAGCTGCTTTAGCTGTTGGGAAAGTATGGCAAAGGGAGTGGATAAAGAAAGCTACCAAAGGCAAGGAACATTTGGGAAAAAACACTTTATCTATTTTATGAAACTATGGAATAGGTTGGTGGAGAAGTTTTAGAACCTCTTTTATTAGAGATTATCAAAAAGAGAAAGAATGAACAAATTAATTTCCATTTTGTGAAATTCTAACTAAAAACAAGGCTACATAACTGCGAAACCATGATCATAAGATGGGTATCATTTTCCTGTACTTTCAAAAAAAGGAAATATCAAGTACACAATATTCTTCCTGGGATGTATCCATAATTCTCTCTTAATCCATTCATTTTCCAATGAATTGCCACTATTTCTGAAATAAAAGCGTTCTTTTAATGATCACATCCTGAATTCTGTTTTAAAGGTAGTTTACCCTCACATAAGGCAAAATACTGTTAATGCTAGAGAAGACCAAGTTCTAACCACTCCTAATTCTCACTATGAGAAAATTTTGTTTTTAAAATGAGACATTCTAAATCCAAACAAACTATATCTTATTCTCTACTAAATTCTTCCAAAGTATTATTTTTTTCTGTCTCTGTGTGTGTGTGTGTGTGTGTGTGTGTTTGTTTAAAGGAAGTATGGTAGAGTCTAGACTATTGATTTCTGGCAAGAGCAAATTCCTAATGAGCTAATTTTGAGTGATAAATTAACAACAAAGTCAAACTTTAGACTTCCCACTCTTGCTTTCACTTTGGCCTCTACTTCCTTTCATCTAACTGCAAAGACACCAAAAGACATATCCTAGCTTCCAGGGAGACAGTGCACATTAAGGGTTTGCAGAGCTGAATTTGTTTATGTGTCACACAAAAGCATTTATTTCTTAGCAACAAAGGAAGTCATCATATTGAGGTCACTCTGATTACTCATCTACTCATCTGTAGAAATAGTCTTCTAAATGAACCTTTTCCACCCCTCTTTTAATAATGATTTGTTCTCCAACACTTACGAGATTAGATTGAATGTGCCAAATCAAGGTAGAGAAATGACAGCTTTAATGGGCACTGAGCCAGTGCTTAAGGAAATTATGAAGATAGTTTATCTTTTATCATGACTAAGCTAAGAACTGAGCTAAGAATTTAAATAGATATTGTTTCTACTATTTTAAAGGTTGGTTTAAAATCATAGCTGCTTCTTATGCCACCAAGTATACCAAAGAGTGATGAAACAGATTTCTTCTATGAATTATGAAGACAACTTAAGTTACAGAGAGGTTGCAAAAAATTTCCAGTGGTATACAGTAAGTCTCAAGGAGACTGGTATTCCATAAAACAAACTACCATTGTGAAATATCAATAATTATTATCAATAGTAATTATCAATAATTATTTTTAATAGTAAAAGCTACTTCACACAGTTTTATAATTATAAAGCTTTTTTTTTTTTAAGATTTTATTTATTTATTTGAGAGAGAGAGAATGAGAGACAGAGAGCATGAGAGGGAGGAGGGTCAGAGGGAGAAGCAGACTCCCTGCCGAGCAGGGAGCCCGATGCGGGACTCGATCCTGGGACTCCAGGATCATGACTTGAGCCGAAGGCAGTCGCTTAACCAACTGAGCCACCCAGGCGCCCCTAATTATAAAGCTTCTTAAATTGCATCATTTCCTATGATCCTCTTTGGACTCTGGAAGACAGATAGAGCTATCATATTTTTTTCTAAATGAAGGAATTAGTAGCTCTTTTCACACATGAGTTGACTTCTAGTATCTGATATCTCTAAGATTCTGTAACAAGGTCATAGATCAGTCAAAATTTGTGACAGCTTGAACTACTTTGTTTAAAGTTTTTTTTTTTTTTTTTTTTGCTTTTCATAGATAAATAATATGTTTTCCCTCCTAAGGAAATGAGTTGTACAAACAAGATTGCTAATACAATGGTTAAATTACCTAATAGAAAGAACACTATTTCACAAGTGTCTTAAAGTACTTGAAAACACTCATTGACTATGCCAGAATTCATGGACCAATGAAAAATTATACTAATTAATTGATAAAATGAGTTATTTTGTTTCTTCATTTTTTAGATTTCCATTAAGATTTAATCTGTGAATGTTGTTCTATTTGGACATTTTAGTAGTTCTATTCATAGTTAGCATTATTTGCTTAGATATCAATTAGGGATAGTTTTGCATACATAATATTATGACAAAGAATTATCTCCTTGATTACCAACAGCCATAAAAAAATAAAAATTAAGCAACCTGTTTCTGTATTTCCTACCTTTTGTATAAGACAGCAATAACTCTAACCATCAGATTATTTGCCTTTTGTTTGATTGACTGAGTGATAGATTTTTAGTGTATCTTTATAACAACAAACAAAATAAAATTCCATTTTGTCTACAGCTTCCTTTCTTTTTCTTTCTTCTTTTAAATTGGTACAGAGATTTTGCATTTACCCCTTGGCCCACACATGCCTTCTCTCATTATCAACATCCCCCACCATACTGGTACATTTGTTACAATTGATGAACCTACACTGACACATCATTATCAACAAAAGTTCTTAGTTTACATCAGAGTTCACTCTTCATGTTCTACATTCTATGGGTTTGGACAAATGTATAAAGACATGGATCCATCATTATTGTATTGTCACCCTTAGAAGTAAAACAGCCATTTTACCAGCAAAATTTTTTCCCCTAGGAATAGCACAGGTTATTTAATTTTAGCCATTCTGATTTGAATTTAATGATATATTCTTGTACTTTTAATTAGCATTTGCCTAATAGCTAATGATGTAGAAAATCATTCCATGTGCTTATTAACATATCTATGTCCTCTTTGGAGATATATGCGTTTTGCTCTTACAACTATATGTTTTTTATTTTATCTATTTTTTTTACTATTTTTTTTTTTTAAGATTTTATTTATTTGACAAAGAGAGACACAGTGAGAGAGGGAACACAAGCAGGGGGAGTGGGAGAGGGAGAAGCAGGCTTCCCATGGAGCAGGGAGCCCGATGCGAGGCTTGATCCCAGGACCTGGGACCATGACCTGAGCCAAAGACAGACGCCTAACGACTGAGCCACCCAGGTGCCCCACTATTGAGTTTTAAATATATATTTATTTTATCTATTTTTTATCTATTTGTTTTTTAATATTGAGTTTTAAATATATAAGTATATATGTGTGTATATACACATATACATATTAATGAATATATACATTCTAGGTACTAGTGCTTTGTCAGATATATGGTTTGGAAATACTTCCTCCCACTCTCTAGCTGGTCCTGTCATACTCGTAACAGGATCTTTCACAGAACAAACATTTTTTTTTTTCTAACATGAAAATATTTTAATATTTTTGTAGCACAAAAATTTAAACTGAGATTAAGAAGAATGTGAGGGAATCTACAAAATCATTAAATTATGTTGTTTTAAATCTTGACATAACCTGGATACTGAAAATGAACAGGTGTCCTATCAGCAGAGGTTCCATTTCTCCTCTCAAAGGCAGAGTATTGTGACATATTAATTATGATCATGTCCAATTTATCTTTTATCTTTTTATGAATCTTGCTTTTGGTATTAAGTCAAGGTATTCCTTGCCTTGCCCTAGGTGCTGAAGACATTCTCTCTGTTTTTTCCTAAACGTTTTATAGAGTTACATTTTATATTCATGTCTATGAACCACTTTGAGTTAATTTTTGTATAAAGTGTGAGATTTAGGTCAAAGTTTTGTTTGTTCATTTGTTGGCTTATTGATGTCTAATTGTTATAGCATCATTTGTTGATCTTTCAGTAAGTTACTCTTCCCCTAGCAAATTACTTTTATATCTTGGTCAAAAATCAGTTGGGCATACTTGTTTTGGTCTATTTGTAGATTCTCTATTGTATTTCATTAATGTATATGTCTATCCCTCCACCAATACCAAACAGTCTTGGTTATAGTAGCCATATAAGTTAAATTGGTTGTCTGATTCCTCCCAATATATTCTTATTTTCAAAATTGTTTTAACTATTTTAATTCTTTTACCTCTCCATATAAATTTTAGAGCTATCTTGTCTATTAATAGAAAACAAAAATAGAAACCAAAAAAAAACAAAACTTTTCTAGGGTTTTGAAAAGAACTTGTCACTCAATTTGGGGAGAGTTGACATCTTTACTACGTGAGATTTTCTAATCTATGAACATGGTATATCTCTCCATTTATGTCTACTTTGATTTATTTTGTCAGCATTGTACAGTTTTTAGCATGCAAGTCTTATATATGCTTTGATAGATTTATACCCAAGTATTTCATATTTTTATCAATTGTAAATATTATATTTTTAATTTTAGTGTCCATGTGTTTATTACTAATAAATGAAAACATAATTTTTCTATGTTCACCTTGTAACCTATCTTGCTTAACTCAATTCACTCACTTAACTAACTTAATTCTAGGTGTTTTGTTGTTGTTGTTGTTGCTTTTTAATTCTTCTGAAGTTTTTACCTAAGCAATTATGTTATCTACCAATATGAGCAGTTTCATTTCCTTCTCTCCAGGCTATATTCCTTTTATTTATTCTTCTTGCCTTATGGTACAGCCAGGCTTCTAGCACTTTGTTGAATAAAAGTGGTGAGCGTGGACATCCGTGTCTTCTTCCTGATCTTAGGAGTAAAGCCTTCAGTTTTTCATCATTAAGTATAATGTTAGCTGCAGGTTTTTTTGTAGATATTCTACCAAGTTGAAGACATTCACCTCCTTTACTATCTTTATCATGAATATATGTTAAATTATGTCATATGCATTTCTGCATTGATTGGTATAATCATTTGATTTTTTTTTCCTTTAGTCAATTAATATGTTGAATTACATTGAATAGTTTTTTAATGCTGAGCCAGCCTTGTGTCTATGAAAAAATCTACTTAGTCATGGTGTATAATTACTTTTCTTTGTTGCTGAAATCTATTTGTTAAAATTATGTTGAGAATTTTTTTGTTTAAATCTGTAGTAATCAAAACAGTATGGTACTGGCACAAAAATAGACACATAGATCAATGGAACTGAACAGAAAATGCAGAAATATACCCACAATTATATGGTCAACTATTCTTTGACAAAGGAGGCAAGAATATCCAATGAGAAAAAAAGCAATCTCTTCAACAAATGGTGTTGGGAAAACTGGACAACTACATGGAAAAGAATGAAACTGGACCACTTTCTAATACCATACAGAATAATAAACTCAAAATTGATTAAAGACCTAAATGTGAGACCTGAAATCATAAAAATCCTAGAGGATAACAAAGGCAGTAAGTAACTTCTTTGACATTAGCTGTAGCAACTTTTCTCTAAATATGTCTCCTGAGGTAAGAGAAACAAAAGCAAAAATAAACTACTGAGACTACATCAACATAAAAATCTTCTCCACAGTAAAGGAAACAATCAACAGAACTAAAAGGCAACCTATGGAATGAGAGAAGATATTTGCAAATGGCATATCCAATAAAGGGTTAGTATCCAAAATATATAAAGAAGATATACACCTCAACACCAACACCCTAAAAACAAAACAAAACAAAACAAAACAAGAAAACCAACAAATAATCCAATTTAAAAATGGGCAGAAGACATGAACAGTCATTTCTCCAAAGAAAACATCCAGATGCCAGCAGATACATACCAAAAGCTCAATATCACTAATCATTAGGGAAATTCAAATCAAAACCACAGTGAGCTATCACCTCACACCTGTCAGAATGGCTAAAATTAACAATACAAGAAATAACAGGTGTTGGCAAGGATATGGAGAAAAAGGAACACTCCTGCAGTCCTGCACTGCTGGTGGAAATGCAAACTAGTGCAGCTACTATGGAAAACTGTATGGAGGTTCCTCAAAAAGTTAAAAATAAACTACCTTATGATCCAGCAATCATACTACTAGATATTTACCCAAAGAATACAAGAACACTAAATTGTGACTAACATAATAAAAACAAACAAAAGACCACAAAAAACAAAAACAAAGGGATACATGAACCCCTATGTTTATAGTAGCATTATTTACAATAGCCAAGATATGGAAGCAGCCCAAGTGTCCATAGATTGATGAATGGGTAAAGAGGTGGCATGTACATACAATGGAATATTATTCAACCATAAAAAGAATGGAATCTTTCTGCCATGTGCAAAGACATGGATGGAGCTAGAAAGTATAATGCTAAGCAAAATAATCAGAGAAAGACAAATACCATATTATTTCACTCATATGTGGAATTTAAAAAACAAAACAAATGAACAAAGAAAAAAAAAGGACAAACAAAAAATTTGACTCTTAAATATGGAGAACTGATGGTTACCAGAGGGGAGGTGGGGGGTTGGGTGAAATAAGTGAAGAGCATTAAGAGTCCACATATCATGGTGAGCACTGAGTAATGTATAGAATTGTTGAATTACTATATTGTACACCTGAAAATTATAAAACACTGTTTGTTAATTATAATAGAATTAAGAAAATACAAAGTTAAAATAATTGAAATTACACAGAAGGTATTTTCTGACCACAGTGGACTTGATAAGAGAAAGAGAACATAAAAATCTTCAAACACTTGGAAATTAAAAAAAAGTAAAAGTCTTTTACATAATCTGTGGATTATAGGGGAAATCTCATGGGAAATTAAAAAAATACATTGAACTGAATCAAAAGGAAATTAAAACATATCAAATTTTGTGGGACATAGCCAAAGCCATGTTGAGAGGGAAATTTATACTACTAAATGCATACATTAAAAAAAAATTGAAAGTCTCAAGTCAATAATCTAAGCTCCCACCTCAAGAACACAGAAAAAGAAGGGCAAAATAACACTAACAGAGGAAAGGATAAAGATCAGAACACAAAATAATGAAATTGAGAACATAAAAACGATAAAGAAAATCAATGAATCAAAGAGCTGGTTCTTTGAAAATTAATTATACTTTGTCTTGGTGTGACTTTCTTTAGGTTTCATCCTATTTATTGTTTGTTCAGCTTCTGTAGGATTATGTCTTCTACCAAATTGGAAAGTTTTCAGCTAATTTTTTTAAATTACTTTCTCAGTAATATCTTTCTTCTCCTTCTAGGATTCTAATGACGAATGCAGGATTTTTTTGTTATAGTATCACAGGTTCTTAAAGCTTTGTTCATTTATTCTTCCAATATATTTTCTCTCTGTTCATGTTGGGTATTTTCATTGTCACTGAATTTTTCCTCTGGTTCCATCACTCTACTGTTGAACTCATCAATTGAATTGTTGTTAATTGTTTTGTTTTTGCTTCTTTGACTATTGCCTTTTAAGGTCTAAAATTTCTATTTTTTGTTCTTTATATCTTTTATTTATTTGCTAAGACTTTCTATTTCTTTGCTGAGATCTTTCAGTTTGTTGTTTCGAGCATGTCCAAAATTGCTTGTTGCAGCATTTTCATCATGGCTGCTTTAAAATCTTTGGCAGATCATTCTAACATGTCTGTCATCTCACTGTTGGCATTTAATGATTGTCTTTTTTCATTCAGTTTCAGATCTTTCTCATTCTTGGCATGATGAATGACATTCAGTTGAAATCAGGTCACTTTTCATTATGTATGAAACTCTGGATCTTATTTAAATCTGTTTTAACTGGATTTTTTGGACACTATTCTGTTAGGGATAAGTGAGGCCCCAACTATCAAATGGAGACAGAAGTCTAGATTTCCCTACTGTTTATAGCCAACAGAAGGCAAGTCTCCTTATTACTTCTGGATGTGAATGGGAGTTCTGGCTCCCCATGTGGCCTCCAATGACACTACCATGGGGATGGTCTCATTACTGCCAGTCAGGGATGAATATACTCACTAGACTTCCTCTACTATCAAACCAGAAAACCTAAGGAACTCAACACCATGTGGTTCCTCAAGTCCTGAGGTCCCTAGCTGTTATGCTTTTCTCCCGCATTTCAAAGTATTCTTATGCTTGTGATCATGTTTTTCAGTTGTATTTAGCAGAAAAAAAATGGGGGAGGGGAGGATTATGTCTACTCCATCTTCTCAAAAGCAGAAGTCCTATCCATCATTTTTTAGTTTTGATTGAATATTTTGAACCTGTATGGAGCCTTACTTTTAGTTGTCTTTGTTGTTTTTCAACATCTGATTTCCGTCCTTTTTAGTGAAATGTTTCTGCATTTTCCAGGAACTAGCTAATGGTTTCCAGCAAGTGCTTTTATAGCTTTTTTATTATTTTGTGTTATATTCAAGATAATATTTTTGATGTTTTGTTGTTATGAAGTGTTCAAATAGAAATGCAACACATAAGCATTTTTATTTTTCTACCTAGATAAACTTGTGTGATATGAAATGGTTTCAATAATATTAGATTTTCTTGTGTTGTTTTTGCAAAGCCAGCTCTACAGCACAGCAAAGGCTATTACTGTCTGAATTAAATATAAGTCATGGAAGCCAAAGTAAGACACTATTTAAGGTGTACATACTTGTGATGAGATGTTAAGTGCTTTTAATATGCTCTAAAACATTATAGTTAATTAATTCAACAACTTGTTTGCTCTAAGTGTTGACAATATATGTGAGCTTAAGCTTAAGTGGTGCTTTTTAGGCCTCTTTGATTTTACATGACAAGTACATTCCTGAAATGTTAGGATTATTGACTCAAAAACTATTAGAGCTGGAAAGTCACTCTTAAATTTTGGTACATGTTTCTGGGCACATGACAGTATACATGGGTTACAGAAAGTCAAAATATTGACAGAGCATAGTTTTACATACAATAACTAATATTATAAAATACGGAGAATATTTTGAACTTTTATGTTCATGCTACTGTGTATGAACAAAATCATGAGATATTGTTTTCCTTTTTTGTCTTGTTTGTAAGTATTGCTGTTAATCATCCTTTAAAAAAAAAAAAAAAGGGCGCCTGGGTGGCTCAGTTCGTTAAGCGACTGCTTTTGGCTCGGGTCGTGATCCTGGAGTCCCGGGATCAAGTCCCACATCGGGCTCCCTGCTCAGCACGGAGCCTGCTTCTCCCTCTGACCCTCCCCCCTCTCATGTACTCTCTCTCTCTCTCTCATTCTCGCTCTCTCAAATAAATAATCTTAAAAAAAACAACTCAGAAAATTGAACTACTGTATGTAACTTCAGCTCTTGTCATAATTTGATATATTGTTATATTGATGCTAGATAACAAAATCCAGTGTTTCTAGTACTTCAGTCTGTTCAAAGCAAATAGGGTTGATACTGACATGAAAGTCAAATATGTTGATGTCATTTAAAAATAGTCCTTAGGGACGCCTGTGTGGCTCAGATGGCTAAGCATCTGCCTTTGGCTCAGGTCATGATCCCAGGGTCCTGGGATTGAGTCCCACATCCCTGCTGAGCAGGGAGCCCGCTTCTCCCTCTGCTTCTCTCTCTCTCTCTTTCTCTCTTATGAATAAATAAATAAAATCTTTAAAAAAAAATAGTCCTTAGTGTGACCTTATATAGATGGCCTTGTAGCACATATTTTTCAAAAATGTGCCATCTTATGAACAGTGTTTTTTTTTTACTCTGGGTTACTTAAAAAAAATCTTACTCAAATTATTATACCATGTACACTCAATCATCTTCTGTTCAACTGTGCCCTTACTCCTTCAAAAATATTTATTTAATGTCTATTTTGTATCAGTAAAGTGCTAGGCAGTAGGAATCGAGTGGTAAACAAGAATTATATGATTCTGGGGCACCTGGGTGGCTCAGTCAGTTAAGCATCTGCCTTTGCCTCAGGTTATGATCCCAGCATCCTGGGATCAAGTCCCACATTGGGCTCCCTGCTCAGCAGGGAGTCTGCTTCTCCCTCTCCCTCTGTTCCCCTGCTCCTGCTCTCTCACTCCCTCTCTATGTCAAATAAATTAAATAAAGAAAGAATTATATGATTCTGCTCTTACTAGACTCACTGTCCAAAAAGAAAGACAAATATATAAACAGAAATCTAGATACAGAAAACTGAAAAATGTAGTTTTCTGTGTTTCTAGGAAAATATTAAGAGATTTGGTAAATACTTAGCATTTTGTCTGCCTTGGAATGGACACACAAAAAGCATACCCATTCTTTTTTTACCCTTACTCTAAATAGGACAAAAATACAAGCATTGAGGTAGCATTACTGAACCTATCTGAAAAACTTTTCAGATGGCTGTTTAGATTCAAATTTAACCTATCCTGGTTTTGGTAGAAATTTCTCCTAGGACATAGAGTCCCAGATGGATATGAAATTTGGTTAATTTTTAGTAGCTTTTCCCTCAGTGATAGGCAGAAGAATGCCCCCCACCCCCAAAGATATTCACATCCTTATCACTGGAACCTATAAATATGTAACCTTTCATGGCAAGAGGGAAATAAATTTAAAGATGAAATTAAGTTGCCTTAAAATAAGGACATAATCCTGTGTTCTGTGAGTCCAGTGCAATCATATGGACTCTGAAAAGTAGAAGAGGAGGCAGAAGAGTTGGTCAGAAAGATGTGATGATGGAAAAAGAGCAGAGGAGATCCAGTGAGTAAGAGGAAGTCAGCCCACGATTACTGGCTTTGAAGATGGTGGAGTCATAAGCCTAGGCATGCAGGCAGCCTCTAGAAGCTGGGAAGCACCTTTAATTGACAGCCAATAAGGAAATGGAGACCTCAGACCTACAAGTGCAAGAAACTTAATTCTGCCAATAACTTGAGTAAGCAGGAAATTGGATGATCGCCTAGGGCCTCCAGTAAGAAACACAACCCCACTGACAAGTTGATTTTAGCCCAGTAAGACCCGTGTTAAATTTCCAGCCTACAGAACTATAAGATAATAAATTTGTGTTGATTTGAACTGCCGAAGTTTATAGTGATTTGTTACGGCTGTAATAGAAAACAAATACTCTCCCTATCAGCATACATACTCCTTTTCTTCTTGCCAACTAACAAGCATCAAGGTTCCTGTGGTTCCAGAAAAAAAAAAAAAAAAAAAAAAAAAAAAAAAAAACCCTGAAAATCTTTTCCACAGTAAATTATTAATAACTTTATTCTATGGCTGTCATGATAGTATGTGTATTTTAAAACTAAACTTCCTGGAAATGATGAAGCGTATCCAAAATAAAAATCATGGTCACAATCATGGTCAAACCTCGTTTATGGTAAAATATTTTTAGAAAAGCTAGGTGGGGATACATTCTTAGCAGACCTCCCAGTGTATTTCTATAGGAATGTCTATATTTTGAGCATAGGATTAATGGAAGTGTGTGTTCTAAAAAGATACATGTAACACTTGGATTAGGATGAGAAAGAAGAAATCAAGAAAGTAGTAGAGAATGTGAAAATGATCACATATCAGAAGAAATTGAAAAGATGTGTGGTCTGAAGGAAAGAAGACTTGGTGGGATAGTGTAGCTATATTCATTTTTTCCTGTTACTTCAGAAGTCATATTTAAGAGCCACATATAAAATGTATTAAAATAAGATGAGAAAAAAATTTTTATATATTAATATAGTTTTCCCAGACACACCTATCTTTTGATTATCATCTGACCTTTCTACTCAGATAGCATTTAGGATATTTGACATTATGTCCCAGAAAAAGGGTGATAGAGGATAAGATTATACATAGAGTAGCAAGTGCTCAGCTTTGGGGCATCAAATAAGGTTTTGAAAAAATATGGAAAAGATAAAAATTTTGAGCAAAAGCTTCTGAACTTCAAAAGCATTGATTTAGTAATATCAAAATCTAAACTTCCAAGAGATTCACAGCCTTTAAAGGCTGAGTGAGATTAGAAGAAAACATATCACTTCTAAGAGTCCAAATAATTTTGAGAATTGGAGAAAAAATAAACTATGAGATGAGATGAAAAGCAGAGACCACTGGGTTTGGGATGAAGGAACAAATCAGGCAGAGTAAATAAGCATACAGAGGCATCCCAGCATTTAAACTAATGTGGACCGTTCATTGCCACTGCCAGAGTCATATGGGAATAGATTCAGTACCCACAATTTTCTAGTCTTCATGTAATTGAGTATCATAAGCCACCTATTCTGAGGAGTTTTGATAATTCTCCATTTTTGGCATCTACTCTCTGTCATCAAAAACAATCAGGTATTTCTCATTGCCCACCTAAGGATTATGCTTTTGTGAGAAATTTTATAATTTTCCAACATCACTGAACTTGTATTTCATGTATTTTATAAGCCCATTACAAACATACCTCCAATAGTTAGGATCACCCAGTAACGGAAAGTGAAAAGTCATGGAATGCCTTGTGATTGGACATCTCTTAGTAGGAGCTAGATATAATATAAAAGATGCTATGTGGAGTGATACATAGATCTTATTTGTGTTTCACAATGTTTGGTGGAATACCAGCACTTCTCAAGTTATTGAAATGTGCCCCTTTTAAAACGAGTATAATAATTATATATATTTGAGAAATCCTTTCTTACTGTAGGATTTTACAAAGCCTTTGATATCCTAATAGATTCTGTAAATTTTTGTAAGAGAAAAGCAGACACAGAATTTCTCAAACTTAGTTAATCATAGAAACTCTTTGATTTACTCTTTATTTTTAGAAAAAAAAAATCTATTCATATCTTGCACACATTACTTTTTTTAACAGCTGGGAGATGGTGGACCAAATGGCCACTAAGTTCCACTAAGCTCTAAGATTCTTTGACTCTTTGATCATGTTTTTTTTTTTTTTTTTTGAGCTTAAGAAAACAAAAGTGAATTGGACATGTCAGAGTAGCATAGATAACTAAGAAAAAGACATTTGAATATATAAGATTTTAATATATCAGAGCTAGAAACTCAAAGGAAAGAAATTCAATTTATATAGCTGAGCAATTTATTTGGCTCTGTAGGAAAAAAAATCAGTTAGCTTTATATAACTTAGTAGTTGGAGTAAAGGATAAACTACTGTAAAAATAGCCTCACCACTCCAACAAAAAAAAAAGAAAATTTAAAAAATAAAACAAAAAAAAACTTAGTTAAAGAATAAGGGACTCATAATTTTTCCAATGTCCATCTCCTTTAATTTTGTCCTTATTTGATTGGGTGAAGCTTGGAGTATAAATATTCCTATGTACATGCTCATAGAAAGGGAGAAGGACACACATGAGGAAGAATGCATAGGAAGTTTGGATATGGCGCCAATTACTTGCACTCATTTTCCATTGGTGATGACTTAGTCACATGGACAAACCTAGATGCAAAGCAGACTTAGAAATGGATTCTCTGGTTGAAAAGCCTTATGTTAGCTACAATTCCATTAGAGAATGGTTTTGGGTATACAAATGGCAGTTTCCACCACACACATACCAAAATATATTTCAAGTAGTCTGAAGATTTAGTAACACACACACACTTACTAAAATTAGAAGAAATAGGTGATGACCAACCTGATCTTTAAATAGGGGAGGAAAAAAGAAAACTATTCAGTATAAAAGTAATGAAACACTATAAAGGAGAGCATGTTTTTTTTTTTATAATTCCTTAATGTTCTACTCTATTTTTGATTATTCTCCATTCTTATTCCTAAATTTCTTTTTCTTTTCTCATTTATTTTTAATGCTATCGTACTATTATAATATGGTTTATAAAATCTCTACTTCTAAATATTTAACATATTTTTTCATCAATTATGTGATTGATATAGGTCTTCAGAAATATATGAAAAACATACATTTTCTATTCAATATATAAAAATTCTCTATGTACTCATTAAATTGAATTTGCTAATATTTTCACTCAGTTTATCTATTTTGTTCTGTTTTCTGTTAGATCTGAAAATTCTGAAAGAGGTGTTTTTAAAACTACCAATATAATAATATTTTTATAAAGATCTCTGTATCAAGTAGGTTCAACTTGAGAAACAGAAACCGTGTCAGGTATTTCAAGCTGGGCAAGACTGAATAAGACTAATTGGGTACTGACACAACTATTAGAAAGAACAAGAGTCAGGGAACCCCCAGTAACCTCTCAGCTGGTTGTTGGTTCATGGAGACTTGAGAAGTTACACTAACCTCACAAACCCCTTGGAACTGACCATAGCTATTTCCAGGACTAAAGCAGGTTTTTCTCAAGAAAGTATAGAAAGGCTATGGAAAATTTCATGCTGGTCAAGCTGAATAGAAAGGATGTGACTTCAACTTCTCTTTTTCCTTTCAAACCTTTTTTGTTTCTTGGAAATAAATTCTCACACTACTGCCTCTGCAATTTAGAGGAGATCCTAAGGGAAAGACTACTTGCAGAGTTATAAACAGGGAACCTGTCACATTGTGACTATTTTTCCATTAGTTTTAAAACTTATCTTTAGTTGCTATGTGGCTAAAGGCATACAGGTTTAAATATATTTACATTCTTCAGAAATTCTGCTCTGATTATTGCATAATTGTCTCTTTATTCTCTTTGGAGCATTTAACCATAGATTTAATCTCGTCTGATTTTAACATTGTCATCTTGAATTCCCCTTCCTTCTTCCCTTCCTCCTTTCCTTTTTTTGCATTTGCCTAGTATTTCTTTAGACACCTACTTTAAAAATGTTTGTTGTGAAAAAACTTCACTTTTACAAAAGAGCTGCAAAGATAGAAGAGAGTTCATGTATACCCTCTCCCAGGTTCCCATAATGTCAATATCTTACATAAGTGTGACATATTTAATGAAACTAAAGCATTAACACTGACACAATACTTAGCTAAACTAGAATCTTTATTTGGATTTTATCACTTTTCCATCACATATCCTTTTCCTGTTCCAGGATCCGATCCAAGATACCATGCTGCATTTAATTATCATGTATCCTTACTCTCCTCCAATCTGTGGCATATTTCTCAGTATTTCCATATCATTTATGACCTTGCAACTTCTAAAGTTTACTGGTCAGGCATTTTGTAGAATGTCTCTCAATTTGGGTTTATCTGACATTCTCTCATGATTAGACTGGACTTACTGATTTTAAGAAAGAATACCACAGGGATGAAATGTCATTCTCATCACGTCATATTAGGAAGTTCATGATATCCACGCAACTTATCATTGACAACATTAACATTGGTTAAGGTGGTGTTTGCCTGGTTTCTGCACCACAAAGTTACTTCCCCCTCATTCCATATTCTATTTATTAGATTTGCATACCTAAGCCCAGTTCACACTTAAGAGAAGGGAAATTAAGCTCTCCCTTGAGAAGGGAGAAATAACAAGGAATTTATAGATATGTAATAAAACTCTCACAATAATTAATAAATAATTTGAGGCAGTTACTCTGGAGCTGGGCAAATATTCTGTTTCTCTGTTACTTTTACCCAGTAATTTTGGCATTCGTTGGTTGATATTACTGGAGTCCTTATAACTGGTGTTCAAATTGTGATTTTCTATTTCTCCCATTGTTACTGCATTTGTTATTTGGAAATAATCTATATGGATATGCTCATTACCATTGGGGTGTCACTGCTTCTAGGACATCTCAGTGGACAGAAATAGAAAATATGTATATGTATATGTATATTAACCCATGTATAATCTCACTCCCCTTCTCCCTACCTCTATCTCTCTGTCTCTCCCACTCTCTTTCTCATGTGTGTATATGTGTGATAAAATAAATATGAATTTATACTAATATTTCTAATTTTAATCCAACATCATTTCAACATATGAATTTAGGAAGGATACAATTCAACCCATAATACAAGAGAATTATGAAGAAATCAATAGCTTTTTTATTATGTTAGCAATAATCACATAAATAAAGATTCTTCCTTTAAAAATAACAAAAACTATAAAGTATTAAGAAGAAGCAATAAGTAATATATCTGGCTTGTACAAAAAAATAATAAAAACATACTGAGGTATAAAATTATTTGAACTAATATAAAGGAATATGTTGCTTTTGAATGAACTAATTCATCCAAAATTGTTATCTAAATGAATGTAATGATACTGGGTTGAATTGTGTCCCCCAAAAGATATGTCCAAGTATCAATTCCTGTTACCTGCAAATGTGACCTTATTTGGATATAAGGCCTTTGCAGATGTAATTCAATTAAGGATTTCAAGATGAGATCATCCTGGGCATCCTAAAACCAATGACTGATGTATTTATAAGGTAAAAGGAGGAGATTTGACACACACAGACATAGAGAAGAGACAGAGCTGGGAAAGCCATGTGAAGATGGAAATAAAGATCAGAATGATGCTTCTACAAGTTCAATGCCAAATATTTCTGGAACCACTGGATGTTAGGATAGAGGCATAGGATGGATTCTCTCTCAGACACTGCATTGGGAAACAACCATACTGAGAATTTGATTTAGGACTTCTGGACTCCAGAACTTTAAGATAATAAATTGCTATTGTTTTAAGTCACCAAGGTTGTGTAATTTCTTACAGCAGCCCTAGGAAACTAATATAGTCATTAGAATATCACAGAATTAGGTGAATTGGATAAAATTATATTAAATCTTCTATAAGAATAAATTCCCAAGGACAACAAATATTATTATGAAAAAGTAGAATAAAGCACCTAAATATTTAGGCATTAGACAATATTATAAAGCACTTGTCATTAAATAATTACACAACAATTATGATTATGACGTAGGCATTTTTCATAGTACATGAATTTGAAACAGACCCAGAATATATGAAAAATATATATCTAAAGTCCTAACTGGGTTCAGAGACACAAGGTAAATTAATTCACAAACCGTACTTGCACAAAAGATTCTAATCTGGGGAAAATAAAACCTGGAACTCCTATCAAAACTACATCAAAAATTAAACCCAGATATAGGAAAGATTGAAAAAAAAATTTTTTATTCTTATGTTAATCCCCATACATTACATCATTAGTTTTAGATGTAGTGTTCCATGATTCATTGTTTGTGCATAACACCCAGTGCTCCATGCAGAATGTGCCCTCCTCAATACCCATCACCAGGCTAACCCATCCTCCCACCCCCCTCCCCTCTAGAACCCTCAGTTTGTTTTTCAGAGTCCATCGTCTCTCATGGTTCGTCTACCCCTCCGATTTCCCCCGCTTCATTCTTCCCCTCCCGCTACCTTCTTCTTCTTTTTTTTTTTCTTAACAAATATTGCATTATTTGTTTCAGAGGTACAGATCTGAGATTCAACAGTCTTGCACAGTTCACAGCGCTTACCAAAGCACATACCCTCCCCAGTGTCTATCACCCAGTCACGCCACCCTCCCACCCCACCCTCCACTCCAGCAACCCTCAGTATGTTTCCTGCAATTAAGAACTCCTCATATCAGTGAGATCATAGGATACATGTCTTTCTCTGTTTGACTTATTTCACTCAACATAATACCCTCCAGTTCCATCCACGTCGTTGCAAATGGCAAGATCTCATTCCTTTTGATGACTGCATAATATTCAATTGTATATATATACCACCTCTTCTTTATCCATTCATCTGTCGATGGACATCTTGGCTCTTTCCACAGTTTGGCTATTGTGGACATTGCTGCTATAAACATCGGGGTGCACGTACCCCTTTGCATCCCTACTTTTGTATCTTTGGGGTAAATACCCAGTAGTGCAATTGCTGGATCATATGGTAGCTCTATTTTCAACTTTTTGAGGAACCTCCATACAGTTTTCCAGAGTGGCTGCACCAG